>NC_133169.1:15045210-15667710 GCF_040802235.1 Manis javanica | reverse complement strand
GTGGAAGAAAAGAGTTTTGTTTTATTAGTCGAGTTACCTTAATCATGTACTCCTTTAATGCCTAATTGTCATGATTCAGATTTCTACATATCTGATTTCCAGAAAAGTCTTCAGAAACAGATACGATAGATCCGTTGCTAGTAAACATTTCTTATGAAGCCAGCCATAAAGTCCTTGAAGCAAGTTGTTCTTGAAAATATGACTGAAATTCAAATGTCTGAAAGACAAACAAAATCAAATAGAACGGTGTCGTGCATATTATAAGAAGACTGTGTTCTCAGAGAAATAAGAAGAGTATGAAATCTCTGGTTTGTTCAAGCAGTGCCAGTTAGGGTCAGGCCCTCCCTAAAACCTCTTCAGCTGACAGAGGGCCAGTTTTCTCCTAGGTCTGGAAGGTCAGTCCAAGCACCTACCAGTCCCTACTTGGATTGCAGAAGTCAGGACTAAAACTTGGTAGTGTTTTATCTGTACATGTCTCCTGCCTGGATCTGCTAGGCACGTCTAACTGCCATCACTGGAGTGCCAATTCAGCCCTTCAGGGCACAGATGACTAGTCAGGGGGATTCCTAAATTCTGTTCACCAGAGGGTGGAGTTTAAGCCAAGAGGTTGAAGTGGAGAGAAGGCTGAGGGGACTCCCACAAGGGACTGACAGCTTCATTTATGTGATCAATAAGACCCCTACCTTAAAGAGTTCTTCCTGCAGAGTTTGCTGAATTTGTGTTTCTCCTTCCACAGACACACTATGTGGGTATTCTGTAAGCAGAGGCTAAACAATAATACAATATTAATTATAAAGTGTCTTGGTTCCCTAAAAGATCATAACCATCTTTTTCTTAAAAGTACAATGAAAGAGAAGGTCGAAGCAACTATTCCTAAGAGAAAGAAGGGTGGCCTTTCAGGCCTGTTTTTATCATTTCCTGAAGTGGGTGACTCTGGACAAGTCTTTTAATCTCTGTAGGTCTCCGTTTTTTCCCTCCTTACTATGAGGAAGGTCATTCCTACCTCCATGGATTGTTAAGAGATGATGTGTGGGAAAGTACCTGGTATAATTCCTGGAACATAATACTGCCTAAAAATAAATCCTGAGTCTAACCCACTTGTATCACCAAGGGGCATTTTAGAGTGGAGTCTTTTGTTCTGTTCAAAATGCTGCAGTAACTTTCAGATATTCAGCTCTGCTCTGTATCTGTTTTGTGTGTGTGTAGTGAGGGGATGTGGAATGAGGGAAAAGAGGACAAATATCCAGAAATGCCTCTTGCTGTGTCTTATTTCCCTTCTTGGACATTTAGTTTATTTCCTGTCAGCATCACATCTTTATTTTTATTCAATTTGTAGGCAGCCTTGGATGGGACAGGCTCTGAGAGGTAGGAACTCTTTGTTTTACAGGGGCCTTCTCCCTGTTCAGCCTAAAAAGGTGCATTCTTCTGAGAGACACATGCAGCTGGCATAGCTCTGGGAGTGGAGGCATCTGAGAGAAAGGCCTAGGTGGCAGGCCTGACACAGAGCCCACCCCAGGTTCCCAGGACCTGGGCAAGGAATAAAAGAGATCCAGAAGTTTCCAGAAAGGGACAAATAAGAATGCTGTGGCTGGCAGACTATTAACTAAAGTGTGTGTTCCCAAGGGAGGACACGGGGTGAGTGAGAGGTGATTGTGGGCAGAGGGCATGCGTGGACCACCCAAGCCAAAAGGCAGGTGGAAACTGCCATCAAGCACTGGGAATATGATGCCAGTGAGAACTGCGAGAGGGGCTCTTCAGCATCAGGACACCAGAGCTTTGACTGGATCAGCAAACAGGACCTGTGCCATGCAAACTGCGGACACTGCAGTGATGCAGAGGCCGTTGGAAGGATCAGAAGGCCCTTCCTCACCTGTCATAATGCCCTTCTAGAAGAGAAGACAGTTTATTATAGAATAATATCATCTCCCTGAGTACCTAGCTGGTCTCCTGGAATGAGGAGCTGCAGGAGGCTGTGTGGTTTGTACAGAGTCCAGAGAAAAATTGCAACACCAATTATAATTGCTTCCATTTTGAATCAATCTGGCTCAGTCACATTGGAAAAACTGAGACAATAAGAATCTATGTTGAGCTTTAATAACAGTTGTTTATAATCAGTATCTTATTGGGATAAGTCTATACTTTTAACACAGAGGAGCTTCAGAAAGTTTAACCTCATAAATGCACCTGTAAAGATGAAATCATAAGTTTGTAATGAAAAGACATACTATTTTCTAAGACTGAGTAATCTGCAGGAACCTTGTCTTTCCTGGTAATCGATTGTATGCTCTACCAGGTAGGAAGTTTTCTAAGTTTTGTTCAGTAAATTGATCCAGTGCCTAGAATAACACCTGGACACAAGTATTGAGTAAATATTTGTTGAATTATCAATAAGGTCTTGGTAATCAGTAAGTTAAGGGAGAATGAGAAAGAAAAACAAGATGCATTTACCTGACTTGAGAGAAAACCAGCTTAATTAGGAAAAACATCTGAAGCACAATAGTTTTTTTACTTTTAATCAACTTTATTCAGGTTTAATTTATGCAGAGCAAATGCAGCCTTAAAGTTATAGATCAATGAGTTTTGGCACTTATATGCTAGTATAACCACCAACCCAATCAGGATATAGAGCATTTCCATTTCTTCAAAACATTTGCTCTTGACCCTCTCAGCTAACTCTGATAATCCCTGCCCCCAAGCCACAATGATCCTATTTAAATTCTAGTTTAAGATTAGATTTTCCTTTTCTAGAACCTTGTATAAATGGATTCATGCAGTTTGTATCTGACTTTTTCACAGCACTTTCTTTTGTTGAAGTGTAGTTGATACACCATATTGTACTGGTTTCAAGCATACAACACAATGATTTGACAGTTTTCTGCATTATTAAACACTCACCCCAACTAGTATTGTTATTATCTCTCAACACAGAAAGATGTTATAGAACTATTGACTATATTCTCTATGCTGTACTGTCATCCTGCTACTAATTTATATTATGATTGAGATTTTGTGCCTCTCTATCCCCTTGATTTATTTCACCCACACACCCGAACTCCTCCCCATGGTAACTACCAGTCACTTCTCAGTATCTATGAGTCTGTTGCTGTTTTGTTCATTTTGTTTTGTTTTTAGATTTCATATATAAGTGAAATCACATGGTATTTGTCTTTCTCCACCTGGCCTAATTTGCTTAGCAAAATACCCTCCAGGTCCATCCATATTGTCACAAATGGCAAGATTTCTTTCTTTATTATGGCTGAATAATATTCCATTGTGTGTATATATCACTTCTTCTTTATGCATTCATCTAATGATGGTCAGTTTGGTTGCTTCCACATCTTGTCTGTTGTAATAATGCTACAGTAAACATAGGGGTGTGTATATCTTTTCTAATCAGGGATTTTGTTTTCTTCAGGTAAGTTCCTAGAAGTGGTATTACTGGGTCATATGGTATTTCTGTTTTTAGTTTTTGAGGAAACTCCATACTGCTTCCTATAGTTTCACAGTAGTTTTGAGCTTCATCTGTATTGTGGCATGTATCAATACTTCATTTATTTTTTATTGCTGGGTAGTATTCCATTGTAGGTGTATATCACAATTTGTGGTGTCCATTTGCTTTTTTGGATACCTGTTTGTTTCCAGGGTCTAAGTAATACAAATAAATTTGTGATGTGAAACACATTCATGTGGACACATGTTTCATTTCCTAGAAGTGGAACTGATGGGGTCATTTCTAGGTGTATGTTTCACTTGGTTAGAAATTGCCAAACTTCTTTCATAGTGGTTGTACCATTTTACATGCCCCCAGAATGATATGAGAGGTCCATTTGCTTTACATCTTTGTCCAAATTTGATCTTGTCATGTCTTTTTAATTTTAGCTGCTATAATGAGTATGTAGTGGTACTGCACTGTAGCTTTATAATCAATTTTTTCCTTTTATGGTTGGTGTTTTTCAAAGTCCTAAGAAATCTTTGCCTACCCTAAGAGTGCAAAGATTTTCTCCTATGTGTTCTTCTAGCATTTTATAGGTTTATTTTCTGTTTTAGGTCTATGATCCACTTTGAGTTAATTTTGAGAATGGCACAAAGCAGGGTGTTTTTGCATATGGATATCCAGTTGTTCTGGCATCTCTCCCAATTGAATTACCTTAGTGCCTTTGTTGAAAATCAATTAACTACATATATGTAGTCATATTTCTGGATGTTTCATCCTATGACTTTGACATATATAGCTATGCCTTTGCTAATATCACACTGTCTTGTGTATTGTAACTTTATAGTTAGCTCTGAAATTAGGTGGTATGAACACTTCAAATTCATTCTTCTTTTTTAATCTTGCTTTGGCTATTCAAGGCCCTTTGCATATAAATATAGCAAGAACCTGTTAATTTCTAAAAAACAAAATATGACAATTTTAATAGGATTGTGTTTAATTTATTAATAAACTTGCAGAGATTTGATGCATTCTCAACATTTCAGTATTCCAGTCTATGAACATGGTATAATCTCTCCATTTATGTAGGTCTTTAATTTCTATCAGCCATGTTTATAGTTTTTGTTAAGGAGATCTTTCATGTCCTTTGTTAAAGTGACACCTAAGTGTATCATGTTTTTGGCAATATTGGAAATAATACTGCTTTTTAATTTTATTTTTCACTTCTTTGCTGCCAGCACACACATGTATACATATTTGTACATAGGTTTGCATATATATTTCTTCTGAGTTGCCAAACTTGTCATCTCTTCCTTGTCAATGTCGTTATGAACTTTTTCTTTTATCTTTCTTAATGCTTTGTATCTTGATGTCAAAATATTCTGTTAATTTAGCTACTTCAACTGTCTATGGTTTTCTGTTTGCATGTTGCATCTTTTCCATCCGTTATAAATAAAAAAATAAAAAACAAATTAAAAAATATGTGACTGACAGATAGCAACAGAAATATAGAAATAATGGAAACTAATTGACAGTGGAATGCAGTTCTTTACTTCTGAAACTGTTCTTCAAAAATAAAGGTAAAATCAATACATTTCCAGAAAAACAACAGCAGAAAATGGAGAGTTACCAATAGACCCATCTAAGAAAAACGAAAGGGACTTCTTAATGTAGAAGAAAGTGATTCCAGATGGATACATGGAAATGCAGGAAGGAATAAAGGGCCAAAGAAAGTGTTAACCAATGAGTAAATCTAAATCAATATTCACTACCCACAATGATCTATTGTGAGACTTGACATATACATAGAATCAAAATGTATAAAGTCATCTCAGTCTTCTTGCTCCTTTTTGATAATCATAACTCCCCATGCTTTAAAAAAAAAGGTTTTGCTCTTTTTTGTTCATTATCAATAGCTTTATTACATTATATATAGATATGGTTTTATTTGTGCTTATCTTACATGGTGTTCATAGAACTTCCTCTTTCTGTGATTTGACATCTCCCTTTAGTTTTGGAAATTATATGACCATCATTCCTTTGATATGGCTTCTTACCTACACTCTTACCTGGTAAATCCTAAAGTGAAATATCTGTTTCAATTTTAATGTGTGACTGTGAAAAACTCTGCTTTTATTGTTTTCATTTGTTTGTTTAGCTATGTAGCCTATAGCCCATAGCAGCATAAGAATTCAACAAATGTCTTTCCTGCAGGAGAAAAACCCCTGAATGTCATTGCTGTGTTTCCCTTCTCACTAGAGCATGGCCTCTCAGTTCCTGGTGTCCTCGGTCGTCCCCAACTCCAGCATGTTCTCTCTGGCCCCATGATACTGCTGAAGACTGCTGGCCCCTCTGTGTCAACAGCAGTCCTCAGTCTCAATGCTCTCAGCCTCTTGCTCTTTACAGATAATCGGCAAATGCTCTCTCAGGAAAAACACCTCAAGGAGTATCAGCAGATGTGTTTGAGATTCCTTGGACTCCAGGATCTTAATTCCCCAAATCTTGCTTGCCTTGTGATCCACGAATGACCTCAAGTAAAAAAAAAAAGTCCTATTTTATCTGGCTTTTCTAGTTCTGGGCTGAAGCACTGCTGTGCTGCAAAATACTTTATGTAACTGAAGGCCAAAGTTAGGCTTGAGATTCCTTGAAAATATGTGTGTGTGTGTGTGTGTGTGTTTACATATTTGAAATCCAGTATTTTTCTCCTTCCTCTTTTTCTTCACCATTAAATACTATTAATTTGCACGACATATAAAGAACAAGTTAAAATGTTTGTATTAACTTAGCCCTGGTTCAGTTAGAACAGTTACAACACAGTTCAGCGAGCCCTTGTATCCACTGAGTCTAATTCACGTCCACATACCAGGCTCGGATAGCCAACAAATGCAGACCGTGGTCACTGCCCCTTTGTTTCTCACAATACCCGCTCACCATCCTTGCTCCGCTCTACTACGTCTCTAACTCCTGATGCTGTCCCATCACCAGCCAAACTCTTGCTCTTTGGACTCTAGCTTAGTTTCCCCAGTTTAGTCCAAGGTGTTCTCAAATGGCATTGGATTCCAGTTACCCCCATGGTCTGACTCTTCAAATGTTGAGCTTGTTAAAAATAGAGGTTTCTCGGCTTTGCCTACAGATTCTGAATCACAGGTGGTCTGAGATGAACCCCAACAATTTGTACTTTCAGTAAACCCCCTAGAGCCCCAAATGCTTTTAGGAGCATACAGGACACCCTACCTGGGCCCCCACCCCAGAGCCTCACACTCTGGTAGTGGCCGACTTCACTGGCTCTGAGGTTCTGCTCTGCCCTGTGCCCTGGAAAGGGACATTATTCACTGAGAGTTTAACTAATGTGGCTTTTGGCTATCTGAAGTGATTCCTGCCCTCTGGGGAAAAATAATCAGAGGATTATATAGAATTATCTCCCCCAAAGGCTATGAGGACATAGCCCATTATCCACGTTAGGTGGCAATATGGTAGATTATATGACATTTCATCTTTGTTACTCTCTGACTCAGAATATTTAGAATATAAACTTAAACTCAGAAACACCTGCCATTGATTGTCTGAACTATTCTTGGGCAATCTGGAAAACCCTTTCTCATCTGATACATGTAGTCTACCCAACATCTTAAGCTATTATTCAGAACATTTCTATTCATTTCATACTTAAGACTGTCAGCCAAGCCAAGAAGACATTTTTGTATTCCCCTGTCTCCTCCCTACCAGTATTGGAGGAATGTCAACATGAAAGAAGAAAGGATATTATTTAGGGTGGCCTGAGGGGTATTAAGTAGGATTAATGGGATGAAACTGAGCAAAGGAAAATTTAAAGCAAATATCAGGAACATTTTCCGAAGATTGAGATCAATGATCCTGTAGAATTAAGATCCCAGGGGAGGTTGTGGGAGCCCCATTACTTGAATCAGTTTAAACTAGACTGGACCAAATATTTGAATATAATCCCACCTTGGCAGAGAGTAAACCTGCAATGGCTGGAAGACGGAAAAAATGACCTAATAGGTCTTTTCCATCCCTGATTTCTATGAGTCATCCAATGTATGCTGTTGTGCATCACACAGCCAGCCAGACCCGGGTCATTGGCTATACATTTCAGCCACAAAATCCTCAACGTTCTGACTGTGCCCCAACTAAACAGCTTCTTCAGCAGAGGCTGAGGGCTCCTTTGGGATTTCTGGTTAGTTTATAATCAATTAAATATCAGAAATGAAGGCAGAAATCAGTCATAGGAGTGGAGGGTGGTGAGTAATTGAGTTCGTTTCCCTGCCCTCTGGGAGGCTCGCCGTCAACCCTTCGCAGACAGACGGAAATCTTTCCACTGCTGCAGTTGCCTGCAACGCCACCCCTCAGGCTTGGCCGACCTGAGGACTGTGCTGAGACCTGCCGCCTGCTGCTGCTCCACGCCTCCTGCGGCCTTTCTGGCTGCAGTCGCTGGGCCCAGCTGCCCTCACGTGAGACCCTCCCCTGACAAGCCCCTGCCAGGGCACTGGCATTCAGGAGCACAGGTTGCAGGACTGAAAGCCAACACAGGTCTCAGAACCTTTTCTTTGAACATTCTTACTGTTAGCTGCATCCTTTCTTCAATTATAATTTTGGGAGGATACTGGCAACTGATAAGAGCAGAACTTCTACAGTGTCAACAGGGCAGGGGATCCAGGGACCCCCAAACCCTTCCTTCTTGCCACTGCCCCACCTCATCCCTCTTTCCTGAGGCTTTGTAGAGGAATGCACAGAAGCCACCGTCAGGCATACACTCAAAGCCACTTCTCCAGGCCTTCATATGTGATTTCTTGCCATTTTGCAGTCTATTACACCCACGAAAGGAAGATGAAACAATTTCTGCAGCTCCCGGCCTTCCAGAGCCCATAAAACAAGGGGTCTGCTCTAGGCCTTAGTTGTATATTGCCTCCTTTCCTCTTCTGGTTCCCCAGCCTCTCATGTTGCTGACGGCTGGAGAATGACTGGGGAAGGGAGTGGAGTGGAGGATTGGCCACTGGGGCTGACAGGGACTTCTGATTCATGCTAATTACATCAGATCTTAACCCCTGTTCTCCCTGCCACACACACACACACACACACACACACACAAATGGGCAGTGTCACCTGTTTCTTTTTTTGCACCTCTTGTCACTTGCAGGCTGTTTTTGGCAACTCTGCCCTAAATGGGCACGACAGCTCAGTTTTGCTAGTCATGCAGGAAAGCAGAGAGGAATGCATGCTCTGATCAGTCCCAGGCCTGCAGCTTTTAGCAAGGGCAGAGAGCATCTACTGCTTCCCCTAGCTGATGCTTCAGACGAAGCCCCTGAACCGCAGTGGGCCTCCAGATTTTAGTTTTCTGTCTTCTGGTTTTCAAAACATCTTTAGCTAAAATTCTAAGTCCTTCCAGCTAGAAGAGGAGAGAAGTAAATGGATTTGAACTCAAGCCCATCTTGTATCACAGCCCAAACTCGGAACCCCTGTATCGCACCGGCTGTCACTTCACCGGGCAGCCCGCACAGCAGCGGGAGTTCATAATTTTGTATGTCTAAACCTCTTGCTTGTTGTCAGGTTTCCTTGCTGTGACCAGGTAAAGAACATCTTCGGGTTCATTTTTATTTCCCACCTCCCTCCTCTGGCATTTCCTCTGCTGTTTTCAGTTTAAAACAGGCTGAGATGGGAAGGAGGGATTTAGAGGGTTAAGTGACCTGTCTTGTCACTTCGCACTGATTAACCTTCTTTTGCTTTATTGTCTCTCCTATTAACTGGAGGTATAGTCCCCCACTAACCAGAGATAAGTACTGCCTTTAACTAGTACCTTAGGCCCCTTCCTTAGTTTGGTTTCTTCCATCATCTCCTACATTCATTAAAAAAAGATGCTTTCAGGAGCCAGTCAGCTCACCTAACAGTCATGAAATCCATCTGGGTGTGGGGGCATCGGCATCCTTGACTTAGAACCAGAGGACTGGAGAGCCTTCAGGTCCTCTTCCCACCCCCACCCCTACTGCCCCCTCTCCCTGAGTGAGAAAAAAAAGAAAACGGACGAGGGTATATTGCTAGCCAACACCACCCTGATTCAGCAGAGAGGTAAGAGTGAATTAAAGCTTGACTTCCAAGTCCACCTTTTTTTTGTTGACTCCATATCACTCAGAAAAAAAAAGGTTAGGGTAAGAGCTGGAGCAAAATGTGGCAACTTTTAGAGAAAAGGTTTGTATAGAACTTTCCTCAGAGGGCAATCGTTTATGAGCCGGTCCTCAGAGAGCCTTATGTGAACACATCAGAGGCGTATGGATTGTGAACATTTAACATCCGTCAGGGTTGAAGCATGGAGACAGGAAAGGTTTTGGCAAACACATTTGCTTTTTTTAATATATGTGTGTGTCTAAATATGTATATATATTATCAAATTTAAAACATTTGAAACGCAATCCCAGGCATTTCAGCTTAAACCGCAGAGCAGTTCATCCATCCCCACTAATAAGTTCCAATCTTTCTTTGTGTGGTCTTTCTATTCCATGGGTTAGGACCCCACGGTGTCTGTTATACTTCAACCTGAATCCTGCCTGGTTTATACATTTTTAAGTAGGTATGGAAAGACTAAATCTCACTCTCTCATACAGGAACCCAGCTCCCAGGAGTCAGCATTTAGTCGAATGGCTTCATTGTATTTTAAAGTGTTTTAAGTCCACTTATAAATAAATTGGGCTATACCCATGCTTTTGTAATGCACATCATGAAAAATGAACAGTCAGCTTAAAATAGATTTTCTTTTACTGCCAAGTGCATTATATTAAAAATGTACTCCATCTGGTAGGACAGGCCGTGGGGTCGTGTGGATGGAGCTCAGATAAGGAAGCAGTCCTTTGTGCAAAGAGGACGCTGCTCACACCCTGATCTCTATCAGGATACATGCTACGATCCAGCTAGGGGTCCATGATGTCATAAGCCAGCTCCTCTTCCTGAAACGCACCAACTTCCTTTCCTTCAAACAATGGCAGCTGCCATTCATGAGCCTGGAATTCATTATACTGTGCTTCACTTTCTCTCCCAGTTGTCAATGCACCAGCCCCCAGATCAGAACCCACAGTGGGGCAGTCTAAACCCTGCAGCCCAGCAGTCATCATTTCTCAACAGTCAACACCTCCTGGAGCTCTGCCTGTTCTTCACTCTGGCAAACCTGATCTTACATCAGCTCCTTGAGAAGCTTTGATTTTTGCCCTTGTAAGTTCACTTTCCAGCTTGACATGGCCTTCTACTCTTTCTCTAGGAATTCATATCCATAGCTTTCTTGAAGACCCATAGTAATGTTTCTTAAAGATGGCATCCCTAACCCCAACCAGATGTAACAATCCTACCTGTGGAATTAAAAGATGGTCATATTCTCAAGCTTTTCTCCCCTCTGGCTTTTCTCTTTCCTGTCTTCATATTTAAGAAACACCTACCTTTGGGAGGACCTGGCAACTAAAGCCAAATATAACATAGCTGCTAATCTGAGTCCTACAGCCTAGTCATTGGACACTTCTTGCCCTAGTTTCCTTTCTAAAAATATTTCCAGTAATTTCTAGGTATCATGATTACTATCCCCACCAAAACTCTGCTAATTAACTGTCTTATTCTCACTAAACTGATAACCAAAAGTTGGTTAGAGCTAGGATAACTCTCTGAGTATTTGCATTTTAGTAGAGAATCTTTAAATAAGCCAGTTCTACCTTGAGCTCTCAACCCAAGCCACCTCCTCCATGCACCATACCACCATCTCCCAATAAGGCCTATTGATGGCTGAAGTCCTGGAGTCATTCCCCCATTCCTGCTTAACACTGTCCAACCCGCCCTGTGCTTGTAGCCTCCTGGAAGGGTGACCTCTGACCCATGAGGCAGACAGAAATGACTTTGAATCCTGATTTCACATTCAGGCTTTGGCACTTACTAGAACTGTGACTTCAATCTACCTGACTTAAATCTTTCCTCACCTGCAAATGGGGATAATCATGATACCCTGTGCTCTTTGTGTTCATATGAAAATTACTCACATAAATAATGTAGGTAAAATATTAGCCTAGAACCTAGTAAAGAATCCATGAATTTTAGTTGTAATTATTATTGTTCTGAATTCTGTGTTCAGTATTGTAGCCATCCATCAGATCTGACAAATTGGTAGATTTTTCTTTTGATCTTTGATTTGAGTTATTTTTCCCTCTAGGTTTTGACCCTCTTTAAGTGTGATTCTATAGCTCTTTCTGTTCTAATTGAGGTGGATTTTCCACCTGGTCAGTCCTTAGCTTCTGGGTCCCCCACTTTGGTATTCTGCTATGTCCACTCAGGAAAAGAAAATACGAAGACACAGGAAATGAGCCTCTAATGGTGAAATAACAGGAACCTACTATATTTAACAGAATGTTCTCCTCGGTCTACCTAAGAAACATCCCTGGATCCCTCTGCCTACCACCCTTGCAGACATTCTGTTTGGCGAAGAGCTACACATACAAGAGAGCAAGGACTGAGTGGGAGGGGGGAACACACCAAAGAAAGCGGTGGTAAAAGCATTCCCATCCCATGGACCTACTCATCAAAACAACTAGCCGGAGTTTGTCCTGTACCTGGAATTCTCCTGAATTAACTACTGTCATAAGCAAAAGGTCATTCAATTTTCAACTAAAAGTCAGTCACATGACAAGACTTGCTGATTGATACCCTCCCATAGATGCTGGGATAATCCTGGAATGAATGGCTTCAGTAGTAGCTCAGTAACCAGAGAAGGTCAGAAGTAGGCGACCTTTGAGAGCTTAGGGAAAACTCATACCCAGGTAAGAGACTGAGGTAGAGAGGCCATATCAGGCGTATCAGCAAAAAGGGCAAGTTCAAGATGGTGGAGTGGAGAGGCCAGGATAGGAAACATCAAAGGTAAGCTGAGAAGACATAAAAGCAATTATTAGGAGGTGAGCTGTAAACAAGGCAGAGACATTGAAGCCTCATACCACTAGGGGCTGAGAATGAGGCAAAGTTGGTTTGGCTGTTTAATGGTCAGGGCTGGACACAACTTTGAATTAACAGGCTACTCAAAGCTTTTATTCAGGGGTTTCAAACTCAGTTCTGCTACAAAGAGAGCTCCCCCTGGTCTTGCTGCTCTGCATCTCAGCAGGGTAGGTACTGGCCCGTGGACGAAACAGAGGTTCAGCATGTCAATGATACATCAAATGAATGGTTTTGCTTCTGATTTTGTTCTTAAACCAGAGGAAGCCCTGTCTGGCTGTGTGGTTTGTCACTGAATGAGGGATTTCAACAAACTCTTTACTTACCAACGGCACTCTCTAGACTGCTGTGGTAGGTGGAATGAGAGGCCTTCAATGAAGTCCATGTCCTGATCTCAAGAACCTGGGAATACATTACTGATCTGGCAAAAAGGACTTTGCAAGATAGAATGAATTAAGGATCTTGAGATGGGGAGATTGTCTTGAATTATCTGATGGGTCTGATATAAACACAAGGGTCTTTCTAAATAAAGGAGAGAGGAAGGAGAATGAGTGAATGCGAGACTTAAGATGTTACATTGCTAACCTTGGAGATGGAAGGGGGCCACAAGCCAAGGATGCAGGTGGCCACTAGTAGCAGAAAAAGTGAAGGATGTGCATTCTTCTATAGGGCCTCCAGAAAGAACATCATCTTACCAACACTTTGATTTCAGTCCAGTGAGACCAATTTTGAACTCTTGATCTCCACAGCCATAAGAAAATGAGCTTGTGTTGTTTGAAGCCACTGAGTCAGTGGTATTTTGTGACAGTTGCAATTGAAAACGAATGTAATTGTGCTGCTACTGTTACCTTAAGGAAGAGTTTTTATCTGATCTGGCACTCAGGAGGAAATTTTTTCTCTTGGGCATTTTTTTAGGCGATGCCGTCACCTACTGAGAAATGAAATATTATATCTTGTGGTTTTAACTGTGTTTTCTGTAGAAAATATTAATGAAGAGATACAGGCATACCTTTCTACTCATTATTCTCTTTTAAGATAATACATTTTTAAAAACTTTCTTTAAAATCCTTCATATGTATGAATCATTTTATCTTTTCCTGGTTATCTCCTTAGGTATGTCCTTGAAAAAGAAGACTGATTTTCTGTCCATTTCTCTAAAAGTGGTTCTAATGCCACTCAAATGGCAGGTGCTGTTTGCCATTTCTCAGATCATTTTTCATTTTTATTCATGTCACAGCTAGCAAAAAAGAGACAATACCCTGGGAAAGAAGATAGTAAATGGTTAAGTTTTGTCTCCTTCATTTGTCTTCCCACAGTCTCCACATGTCTGTATCTTCAGGCACGTTTTACTCTAGAGAGCAACATGCTCATCCTTTCCAAATCTGTTTTTCTCTACCTGTATTTTCAATCTCACATACTTCTTATTCTCCTGGAGTCTTGTTCCATCAGCTAATCATTTCATCTTCTTCTTATATCCAATGATGCAAGCTAACAAACATACATAATTGATTAATTGGCTTAGTTTCAATTTTGTTGTGCCTCAGGGAACAGGAAGGCCCAAAGAGAGGGAAAGAGATGTAGTTACAGCCAGTCAAGGGAGCAATCAGATCACAGATATTATTCATTTAGCATGCTATATTAAATAATCATAGTTCATGGCACCTTAAAACAATTTCAATAGTGAACATCAAAGATCACTGTTCACAGACACCCAAGAGAACATTTAACAATTACCAAAATATGATATGGAGACAGGATATGAGCAAATGCTATGGGAAATATGGTTTCGGTACACTTGTTCAACATAGGATTGTCACAAACCTTCAGTCTGTAAAAAAAATTCAATGTCTGCAAAGTGCAATAAAGCAAGGCATGCCTGTGGATGAATGCGTTTTATAAGTGCCATCAGAATTCCAGGTAGCACAATTCAGAGTTTCTTCTTTGTAGGTGGTTAAAACCACTGACTTCGGCCTGAGACATTTATAACCTGACCTGTGATGGTTTATCCTGTCGTGCAAATCAGCTTCATGTAATAAGGAAGGCTTTTTACTACCTAAGCAAGCAAAACCCACGAAATCTCATATCCTAGCTGTGTTGTGAAATTAATTCATTCTGGTGTGGGAAAAATTCCTTTCATCAAAATCTTCAACTCTGGTTAGGTGGCTTCTGACTCCTGGTTACCGAGATCAGAGAAAGGAAGAAGTAAAGATGAAACCAGATCATTCAATAGTTTTAGTGTTAGAGTTGTACCTTCACAAAGTGATGGAATTTTTGTATTTGTGTACGTTTGTATCTCAGAGGAAGTCTCCTTATTTTGTTTGCTTAAGTGGCAAGAAACCTGCCTCCCCAGACAGATTCTGTGATGGTACACATGTCATTTATCTTTCTGGGGCCTTCTTTTTCACCAATTAAATAAAGATTACAATACCCTACAGTCCTAACTCATAGTTCTAGCCCAAAATAAGACAATAATGTGACATTGCAATGGAATCAAATTTAAATGCTAGCCAAATCTAATTTTTGACACATACTGCATTTGCAAAAGGCCTCCTTAAAATCATGCAAAGGAGGTGTTAATGCAAAATAAATGTTAGGTGACCTATTTGGTAAAACTTTATTTGGATGTAATATGTCTTCTTCAAAAAGTTAACAAACACGTTCAAAGTTTATCTTTTCATCTACCTATGCGCATGCATTTGTGTTTGCACATGTACACACACACTACGAAGATATCATTTCCTGGTATGGGCCATCACTTGCTGTCACTAATCAGGAGTTGTGAAACGTGATGGTAACTGAATGCTCACAGCCAATCTCAGTTACATCAGTAAATTGAAGCTCAAGAAATTATTAGCAGTGGTTTACATTTTCTTCAGGGAATTTGAAAGTCGGTAATATCAGACTTTTCTATACAGCTCCTTCTGTCTCTTTAATTTACCTCTACCTTGAACTGACCAGAGCCCTTCAATTTTGTAATCCTACCCAGGACAAATATTTAGAAAGCTCCATCTTTACGAACTCTTACAGGTCAAATTGTGTCCCCTGAAAAATTCATAGGCTGAAATCCTCATCTCCAGTACCTCAGAATGTGACCTGATTGGGTGATAGGGTCTGTACAGGGGTAATCAAGCTAAAATGAGGTCATTAGGGGTGGGCACTAATCCAATCAAGGTGGTGTCCTTGTGAAAAAAGGCAATATGGAGACAAACACATAGGGAAAAAAAGAGAGAAACAAACACCATTAAAAGATGAAGGCAGATACTGGGATGATAATTTTACAAGCCAAAGAACAAAAGATCAGCAGGAAACCACCAGAAGCTAGGGAAGAGGCATAGAACATGTACTTCCCTCACCACCCTAGGAAGGAACCCACCCTCCTGAGCCTTGGATCTCAGACGTCCAGCCTCCAGAAACATGAGACAACACATTTCTGTTGTTTAAGCCACCCAGTTTGTGGGTTCTTCAGTATGGCAACCCTAGAAAATGAATATACCAACAGTTCCTCTTTTCCTATCTACAGATTTTCTAGACAAACTCACCGAAGACTTTGAAGACCATGTAAATGTTTTGTTAAGAAAAGTTACATTGTGTGGGTATTCAAAACCAATTATTATTTTTTTAACTCCATTACCAAGAAATATTACTTTTATTCACAGGCTGGCAGCTACGTGATTTGACATATTTTGGTTAGAACAGATTTCTTCTTCAACAGAATTCCGGCAAAGTAGTGTGAGTATGGGCTAGGAGCCAAGATACAGAAATGGCTTCATGATGGAGAACAGCAGCTTATAATGGAATTAAGTTAAAGCTACCTCCATCTTTATTTAGCTTTTAAATGTGATAATGCAGTGAAAATATCCAGTTCCATGCCTGGAACATAGTAAATGTTCAGTAAATAAATCTGAAATCTGAAATCTTTGGAGTCTAGAGAAAGTCACCCAATTTTGTTATTAAAGAGCAAACGTGTTTTTAAAAAGCTGTTACAAGGACCCTGTTGTGATCAATATTGTCTGTTAGTATGTGGCTCCCAAACACTTCCCATCAGAACACTGAACTAAGCTTGTATATATTCTCACCTAACTCCATGAAGACATCCCACAAGTCTTTAAAACTGGGCTTTCTGGGGTTACAAGTACACATGTTACCAGGTACCGCTAAGGATGGGTTAGGCACGCCTTTGTGTCTCTGTAGCACATTCGGCATTACCTCTATTATAGTTCCTAATGTGGCTCAATGTAACTGTTGTGCATGTATTTTTTCCTACCCAACTGTAAGCTCCTAAGGCAACTGGCACTTTTCCTCTTTGTGATTCTGGATTTATCACAGTGTCTGTTATATAGAGTCAGTCAATATACATGGTCAGCATGTTTACATGTTGAGAAAAATGCAGTCATCTCTCGAGACCTCTGCTGGACAAAAAAATTCTATCATGTTAAATTTTAGCTGGCTTACTTTTCTGCTGCAAGGTTATTTCAAAATTAAGAGTAACATTAACAATTATATGGTATCTTATCTGGTTTTTAAAACAACCTTTAAGGGTAGGAAGCATTATCTGAAAAATGACAAAACTGATTCAGAGAAAAACAAAAGTAACTGGCATATGGTGGCACAGACATTTATAACCCTAATAAGGCCCAAAGTGGAGAGTCCCAATTCAATCCTATTTGGGCCATTCTCTTTCCTACAGCTGTGCACCATGTAATTTACTGTATAGTAGTTGGTATGACTGACTCATGATTCTTTAAGGCAGACACCTAAACTACTGAAGCTTCTGGACCTACTGAAGCCCATCCAAATTCTTTTGAGTTGTCTACACAAGGCCTGAAGTTCTCCCAAGATGAATGAGATAACGGATATTTATGAAGTAAGGACACAATACTTCCAGGGCAATGCACAGAGAAATTAAAATAAGCTGCACATTGGATTAATTTGTACACCAAATAGCCTTGATTTTAGAGAAAGAATGTATCTTTTCAAAGCTGTTATATGAACCCTGCTGTGATCAATATTGACTATTAGGATATGATTTTTTTCCAAGCTGAAGAGGATTTTTTTCCCCTTGAAACAGTCCAGAGATAAAAGTAGGACACATGTCAGTTTGTCTGACTTATATACTCTACCTTCATAGTATATAAAAGTTTGTAGGTTGACCTCTAAGGAGTTGCTTGTAGCACCGGGCCAGCACAGACAACCACTGCTCGTGCAGGACCCATACAGAGGGTACTGCTAGACACTAGGGTAGCTGGCACGTGATCCTGCTCAAAACTAACTATTCCCACCTGATATTTAGGTGGAAAAAAGTTATGTGCAAGCATGTTTGAGTAACATAACCACTTAAAAGCAACAGCCATGTATATGGGTGCATATGTATTTTCTTATAAATATCATATATAATCATAATACATATGATTATATATATTATAGACAGCCAAGTTAGGATTTTTAAAACCCGACTCCAATGCCTAGTTCCCCCACACACAATCAATTATACACATATATATTTCATATATATATATATATATCTTTGTGCTCCCAAAGTATCTTACCATGGTAATAAAGGCATTATTTCAACAGTCTTACAGAGCCAGTTTCTATATTTATATGTGCTTTAGACGCATTAAATTATATTATTTCGAAATCATGCTTTAAGTTAATACCCTCAATACCCTTATTTTCCTAATTAAGAAAAGAAAGAAAGAAATCAAGACAGACTTGAACCTAGAGAAGCTGCCTGCGGATGCTGTGTGCTTCCCCGCACTGTCCGGCCCCGACCGCGGGCTTCCGGGGTGGAGAACTCGTTCTGCCGTTAACATGCATTGCCTGAAAGTGGGTCAGGTTGCAAATCTAGCTATCACAAAGGGCTCTGACTAAAAGCAGTTAGGATGACCATATTTCAGTGGATAAAGGGAAATCTAAAATATCTTGGAATAAATGACTCACCACTCAGAGGGGACTTAGAAGACGAGGGCCTATGGGGGTCCATTTTATTTAGAATATGTATTGAAGACCTTTGATGGGCTAGACGCCATGTTATCAACTATGGAGGGACAAAGATGAATAAATTATAGTTCCTGTTTTCCACAAGTTAATGGTACACTAAGAGTAGGTAAAACAAGTAGATGAAACAGATCCAGCGTGTATGAAGTAAAGAGCATGAAATAAAAGCAGTGGCTGTCGAATGAAAGTATCTCTAACCAGGAGACCCTGGGAAAAGGTGACACGGGCATTTTTTAGGATGAAAAAAAAGAGTATGTTAGGTGGAGAAGTGGGAGGCGGGCATTGCAAGAAAAGGAACACCTTGTTCAGAAAAGGGCAAAGGTTTATGAAAGAATCTGTGAGGAGGTGGTATGTGAATGAAGGATGAGAAGCATGGGGTGGAGTGGCAGGAAATAGAAAGAGAGAACGTGGTTCTACTGATGAAGGGCCTTGCCAATCAAGCAAACAATTTGGATCTTGTCCTGCAGTACAGTGGTTCTTATCCGGGTGTGACTTTTGACCCCCAGGAGATGTTTGGCGATATCCAGACACGTTTTGTGTTGTTACAGCAGAGGAGGTATTATTGGCATTTAGCGTGTAAGGCCAGGGAAGCTGCAAAAAGTCCTTCAATGTACAAGACAGCTCCGCCAGCAAAGAATTAGCTGGTCCAAATGTCAGTAATGACATTGTGGAGAAATCTTGCTGTAGGTAATGGGCAGAGGTTTTAAATTGGGAGATTGATATCAGTATCTTTATTTTTAGAAATGTACCTCTTAAGGCAGTAAGAGCAAAGGACTTAAGTCAGAGCAACCTTTTAACAAGAAGTGGCTATGTATTGAAGGCTCACTGTGTGTGAGGCAAGACCCCAAAAGCATTAGGAACATGGAACAACCCCACAAAAAGGTGTAGGTGGAGGCAAATTAAGTATCTCAATCAAGGTTACTCAGTTAGTAAGCAGCCAAGTGAGGATTTTAGACCCTGACTCCAAGGCCTAGGCTCCACCACACAATATCCTGCCTTTCTAGTCCCTGGATATTTTTTGTCCAGGTGGGAGACAGAGGCTTCTGGGTAAGAATGAGAAGGAAAGGAGAAGCTGGACTGGGGAGACATTTGAGGCAGACTTAACGGGATTTGGGAACACATTTGAGAAGAAGGACTTAAGATCCTACCAAAGTTTCTATGTGGAAAACATGAATGATAGGATATTTCCTAACATTTAATTTTTAAATCTTTAATAGTATCAAGGTCAAATGAAATCATTACCCTGAAATACCCAAGAAAGTGGGTGGGGAAAAGTGGTGATCATGAGATTGCTGGAGAGGAGGAGGCAATGAGGTCATTTATGAACATACTGATGGTGCTTAGGACGTGTGCTGGAGACAGAGATAAATGCTTTGGGAGCCACTGAGTGATAGGTGGTGTTGGAGCCATCCTGGAACTCATGAGGATGCCAGGGAGTGTAGGAAGAACAAGAAGAGGAAAGGACCAGGGCAAAATCTTGGGGAATCCTTAAGGCATACTCAAGACAATAGAATGCTGGAGGAATCATGGGATGGTACTAAAAATCCTTTTATTTATTCATATTTCTAACTAGGAACATACATATCCTCCAGTGCCATATAAATCTATTATTGATATACAGATACTCACATCTCTAGATAGCATATCACCATATCTATATCTATCTATCTATCTATCTATCTATCTATCTATATCTATCTATCTATCAACTATCATCTTTGTATCATTTATCTATCCATCTATCCTTCAGTGGTGAGTCTGTGTAATAAGACAAATTCACGGGGCTGTAGGAACCAGGAATTTGCACATTCCTCTGAGAATAACTTCTACAGTATTAAGAGAGCAAATATGTATGGCAAAATATGTATTTGTATACTAAATCTGACTGTTAACTGTTACCCCACAGTGAGGTGTAGCTAACTGGAAGCCAGCTTAGGGTCCCTTTACCCAAGGAAATGAATATGTTCAAATAAAAGATTGGTGAAGAGGATTCTCATTTCTCCAGGCATGGAAAGAGAATTCCTACCCCCAGAAACTAAACTGTTCTCCAGCATTTCATTTATTGAGAATGAATAAATTCAAGTCTCTTTTCATCATTAAGTCTTTAATGGTATCAAGGTCAAATAAAATTATTCCTTTGAAGTGCCCAAGAAATTCTTGAGACACAAGTCACAGATCATAAATTTATGATCCCTTGAAGGGAATAAAAAGTTCTGACTTAAAAGGAATAGACAACTGAAATCAAAGAACTGGAAACTTTTCAGTTGGAAAATTGCTCCAAATCATAGGATCCAAAGATCAGCTTATGCTTCAAGGTTTTATATATTTCATGTATATATAAACAGGCACTTATACATAAGCACATGCAAATATGTATTGTTGCACAATAGTATTCTCACCAGACTTCTACTTTGCCTGCATTGCATGCCAATCCAAGTCCATGTTTAGCAAAAGTCTGCACAGCTGATATAAAAAAATGAAACATTCAACACAATAATTGGATTTTTTTGGAAGAGAATGGAGCAGGTGGTCTTTGCTGGCAAACAAACAGCTGATTTGTTTTTAGTGGCACATAGACAAGTCAAACCAATATATTGAAAATAGAAAATTCAACTAAATAGTTTTGAGCTGAACTTTGCCCAAAGAAGCCCATCTTGTGAAAAGGCTTATAGAACTAACTTGTGTTTTAGCTCTGTGCATCCCATCAAAGGCTTTGTCTGTGTTGACGAAAACAGTACGGCAATCAGGCCTGATCATTGTTATTAGGCAGCCAAAAAACCTCTTCTATTTTCAGGACAGTTTTAACGGGTCTGTGCTCACGGCTGAGCAGGCCAATTAGCAGGACACCCTGCAAGACCAGACTGAAAGTATTCTGGGCGTATGAGTGTCCCTTAGAGCCTGATCACTAGAAAGTGAATTCCTCTTCAGTAAAGACCATCTCAGATCAAATTAAGCCAAATGAACACTCCTTTGTGTTATATGTGAGAAAATCGTTACTAGATAATTTTTTTTAGTACATCCCTAATATCCTGGCCTCACAGACATAAATCCATGACTACAAAATAATGGCATTTAATGTTTCCTATGCAATAGCCAAAGCACACCCAATATCTCAAAAAGTGGTCTTAAAATACAGGCAGCAAACACACGTATTTATATGTTACGTGGGGGAGGAGGGGATTTCTCTTCAAGACCAAACAAGATCTGGAAAGAAATCTCTATCAAAGCGTCAATTTTCACGATAAAAAGTAACAAAATTTCTTAGGCTAAAAAAAATCTGTATTCAGGTCACTGCATCGGACTCCGGTTTTGCCCTCACCCAGGGGCTGTCCGTGTGTCTTCACTGCACGGGAGGCAGCTTTCTGGCAGAAAGAAATGGGAAGCGCTGTCCTGAAAGTCAATTCGAACAGTCATCTTTCAGAAGGCAGAAATGGTTTCTATTTTCTTTTATTTCTGGCAGTAAACTCATTTTCCTTTCCCTGCTTGTATATCATCAAGTGTAAAGCAAACAAACGACAACTCAGGGTTTCTGCCATTAAAAAAAAAAGAATTCTAGTCTTTTACCTCTTCCCCTCCTCCAACCTTTTCCTCTTTCTAATCCCTCCTCATCCACCCCCACATTTTTTCTCTTCCTCCCACCTGCTCCCCACTCCTCCCCAGACCTCTATTCTCCTCTTATCTTCCCTCCCTCCTCTCCCCCTCCTCCTATTGCACCTCCTTTCTTTTCCTCTTTCTCTCCTCTTCCTTCTTCCACTCACAGCAGCAGTGCTGGTTGTTTGGCTAAGATGATCCCCTCCTGCTAAATTCCTAGAGGGAGGCCGCACGTTTCAAGGTGTGTGATTATGTGACGCAGGCGTTCTGGCCTGGAGAGACCCAGGGAAGTGCAGGCCTGGGTTGGAGGGGGTCTGTCACAGCCTGACTGAATATACCTCAAAAGCCTCACAAAGACTGTATACAACTGATTTTTTTTTTTCCAGCAAACAGCACAGAGTATTAGGAACAATTTGTTTTGAAGACAACAGAGGCAAAACAGATCATTTTTCTGGCAATTTTCTTGTTGTTCCCATCATCCTCCATTCATCTCTCGGGTATGTTTAGTAAGTATCTGTGTCTCTTCTTCCTCAAACTCATTGATGGCAGATAAATTTTATTTAATCCATGTACCTGGCAGAAGGCTAATACTCTATAATTTTTTTTGATAAAGAAGCAAAGACATTGTATTGACTCAGTGTGATGGAGTATAGAGTTTTTTGAAAATTTGTATTTGCTTAAGATTACTCTTCCGTCATGTTTGATTAGGGAAGGGGTGTTATATATTGTTTTTCTGGCCCTTCTACCTCCCTGCCAGTGCTCTTTGTTGCCAGGCAATCCTGCTGCCATGCTGGGTGCCATGCTGCACCTTGGCAGTTCTCTGCTCTGAGCCAATCACAAGTTGCATATGCAAGTGTTTACTCCACAGGTAAACTTGGGACCAAGACGTCAATTCTGTTTGTGGCATTAGATTACCTGTGTTTTAAGTGGATTAAACCAGCATTTAATTACCTTCCCCCAGAAGGCTCAGCAAATCTCCACGTTGTTGGGGTATAAGAACAACCTTAGTTAGGATTTCCAGGGATGGGTCATCACCAGCCAGCAATACTTCTTCTAACCCTGCAAAGGTGCTAAAAGCAAGTTACTAAGTGGCAACTCAAAACACATTCAAGGATAGTCCTTCCTGAGAGAGATTTAGCAAAACAAGGACACCCCCCATCTGCCAACTAGTCCCGACTTAGCAAAGCGCTTTCCAGAAAGGTATTTTGTCACACAATTTCTTATTTTGAACACCTGGTAATTTCTACACTTTTTATCATCCAGTGTCACTGCTTGTACTTAGAATGACTGTTGCCTGACTGATGCAATTTATTTTCCCTCTTTCAAATTTTTTTTTTTGCTGTGTAGGCACATCTTTGGCAAAACCTGTTTGACCAGGTAACTGAAAGGGAATTTTCAGCTGTGGTGGAGACCCCACCCATTGTTGCCCAAATTTCCTAGTGGAATTTTGGAAAACACCGATGACCTTCTGTAAAAGTACCACCCCTTGAAATTTCATTTTTTCATTCTGTTGACAGTTCTTTCTCTCTGACCCTGTTCTCTAGCAAAGCAAACCGTGCACCTGTAGGTACTTCCCTTAAATATTTTAGCAACCGGACTTTAGCACCTACAACCGATCAGAATAAGCAAGGTCACCTTTGGTGTGTTCTCAGAAGCCACTGACTGATCAGTCGGAGGAAAAGGACAAATGCCTTCCAGCTGAAGCCAGCTTCACCCCACTCAACTGGCTCAAGTGGGGGACTACTTCCTATTGGCTCCCCGAACAGACCTACTGCCTTCTGACCAGGTCTTGGTTGGAGAGCAGGGAGTTGTAATGTGAGGATACTCCCTTCTTATTCAACCACCTGAGAGGGGATTCAGATAATTAAGTTCTCTAGTGTCTTTCCAACACAAGACAGATGCATTTTCTGTCATTGTGGAATAAACACAAAGCTGGGAATGCCTGTATAACGGGAAATGACAGCTGATTGTTCCTCTCAGATAGGTTGCCAGAACTTTGAACATAAGTTTCCTTGCTCTCTCATGAAAAAGCACCCTTGATTCAGTTGGTATTTTGGTTGAAGAATCATACTGGTCCTCATTTGACAAATTCATTGCTTCTGATGAAGAAAGCCGAAGTAACATGCCAACCACCCACTTCTACTGCCTTCTGGATCTGCACAGCTCTCTGGAAGCTAAGTCTAGCAATTTTCTCTTTCAAATTTTGCCTGCAAGAAACTGAAGAGTCACTGTGGACATATTCTTTTCGAAAAATGTGTTTGGGACCATGTGGGATTATTAAGTAGTTTAAGGTCAAGCTAGCTGAGTTATTGGTAGGAACCGATCATAGGATGCAGTTGTAGGCTGAGAATAAAAGTATGACAGAGTTTGACTAACTACCATACCCAGAAGTATACTGTGGGAAAAATCAGCTTATCAGGGTAAACAGAATCAATATGCTGCATCCTGAGAAACCCTCTAATTTTTTAACTTGTTTTCACACTGTCCTATTTATTGGTGTTAGATTTCTTCCATGAAAAAACATGTGAAGTAGTCTCATCTCTCAAACCAACTGCATTTTTCTTATCCACCTTATCTTCTCTATCAATATCATGTATGCAATGCATTCTTGACTAGACAAGTGAACTTAATGAAAGTGTCAGAACACTCTAGCTGGTGTCAGATTTGCACTGTTCTTTTTTTTTTGATCAGAATGACTATAAGTTACATAGACTGTAAGTTATATGCAATCTTTGCAAATGAATTCCACGATGAGTGTTCAGAACTACAAGAACCATTGAGTATCAGAGAATGAATGAAACTTAGAAATCAACTCCAATTTCTTTGCTTGTCTGGAGCAGAAAACTGCATCCCAGAGAAATGAACTGAAAAACAAATTATCTCTGAGGAAATTAGTAATGAAAGGGATTGGAATATGCCACACCAAATTACATCACTTTGGCATATGAGTTGTTTTGAGCTGAAGGCAATTGGGAACCAACTAATATATAAAGAAAACTTCTTGGACCTTCTCTTATCCGACTAAAAGCAAAAACTTCTGAGAAATGGGAATTTCCAAAGTTCACTTTCTAGAGGAGTTTTATGGCCACAAAGAAGATGAAAAATCAGCACTGAGATGAGTCTGCCCCAACTAATCTTACTAAACTTACTCTTATTTTCCATTAGTTTCTCCATATTTGCTTTTCCACAATTTACTGCCCTCAGAGTTCCCCAAACCTCCTTCCCTTTGTTTATTCATTTCTCCACACTTCATTGCCCTTTAATAAAATGGTATACAAACTTACGAGTCCAACCACTTCTGTAGATTTTCACTTGTTTTCTGTGAAGTTATGTCCATGTGAAAATATTAACAACAATTAAGAAACACATACCTTTACTTCTGTTAATTTGTTTTCAAAATTTTAACTCACAGTACTCAGGCACAGAATCCATGAGGCTAGAAGAAAAGTTTTATCCTCCCCTACAGTGGCAAAATTAAAACTAAGATTCCCTGTTTTTTTTTTAATAGCCTGTTTGGCACCCAGAAGAGATGAAAAGTCAAAGTCATATTCTATTTGTGAAAGATTTTTAATACATTCAATATTTATTACTTTTTTATAGTTGGTTATATTTGGTTATATTTGTTTCTTGTTAAGGAAGTTTGGAGATATGAGGAGAGTTAAGGAATTTAATTAAAATTGGGCACTCTTGAAATTCTTGAGGGTGCTGTTTTCTTTGAATTCACTGGTCAATTTTTACATAACTGTCAACTCAGAAAAAAAATCTCCCAACTGATGAGTTTATGCAAATGAGCGCAGGACAATGGGTAAAAGCTCAAGCTTTAAAGTCATATGGACCTGGGTTAATTCAGGGATATATTTCATAAAGGCTGGTTATGAGAGTTTTGACAGTATTATTTTTAGTGTGATTGGTCCAGCAGACAAATTACTTGAGGGTCCTGAGATTTCAATCTGATATTTATCTTAGTCCATTGCAAGGCTGTACTATTTGTGCAGCTTCATTTAAGTGATTGTTGAAAATCCGAGAGATGGGGTGGAGGGAGCCTCAGTGCTTGGTTTTCTGCTTTCCTCAATGAAATCCAGCTTTCACTTCAGAGAAAGTTCTGCGTTTTCCATACTCAGAGCAAGAAGCTGATGAAAAAATCCTTTTGGTACTGGGCAGCCGAAGTGAACTGCCTTGAGAAAGCCTCCACTGCTTATTTATGAGTAGAGTTTAATGCTAAAAGGTGCCATTAAAGGTGAAGACCACATCTAGTGTCAAAGCAGTTAAAATCTTAAACATCCCTAATGACTTCTTTTAAGTCATTGCTATTCCTTACAAAAACAAACCAGCGCTAGATTAAGTGTGGGGCACTCACATTACAAATGATACCAGTCATCTGGCTTGCTCATTATGGAGCTTCTGCCAAGTTCAGGCTTTTTGCCAAGGATGATTTAACCATTCAGAGTGTCAAACTGACCTTGTAGTTGGGGGTGGGGGTGGGGACAACCTAACTGCCTGAGCATTGTTTTCTTGAATTCTCAAATATTGAGGAGATGAAACCATAAGTTTGATGATCTTTCTTCACGAAACCTAGCTAAAATCTACACCCTGCCTAATTATGCTATTGAAACTGTGTGCTGGAGGCCTCGTTAGCTGTCACATACTAAATCAAACAACTACTTTTAAGAAAGGTTTTAGAGGACAATGGGAGAAAATAGGGATAAATGGATTAGAACCCCACAGTTGGCAAAATTAAATATGGTGATTATTTAATTGAGGTGTCTGCTATGTGTGCTTTTTCACTGCCCTGAAAAATATTTAGGCTTCAGTGGTGGGCCATTGTAACAGAGAATAAAATATTTTCTGAGCCTTGAGTGCACAATTCTGAATGCATTCCAAAATAAGGTCGGAAGTCCTCCTAACCATAAACTATCACACATAATTCATTTTAAATGCTTCCATGTCACTCTGCTATTAACTAGGAGATATAATTGTTGTGGAGCTAATGGAACCAAACTTTGCAGCATCAGTAAAGTAATTAGAAGTGTTCCGAATCATAGTTGCCATTAAATCTCCCACTTTCAACCTCAGTAGAATTGCATGTCCTGGTTACGGCTAAAGGGTTCTGAAAATATTTTGGAAGTAGTTTGTTGTTTATAGTATCTGGATAATGCTCTTGGGGGGACGTTTAAGTCTTGCTGCTTTCCAAAAGGCACGCGCGCGCACACACGGGAAGTAAGTCATCTTTCTCAAAGCACAGAGGGTGGCCTAAAGAAAAACTGCTTTATAGGAGGAAGCAATTTGTGGTAAGTGAAATTCACAAGAATATCTCACTTATCCAAACTGCTTTGCGAGTCCTATGGAAACAACTTTTCCATGTAGGCTTGGCATTTGCCAGGAAGGAACTGTGTACCTGCTTTTGAGGTCCCGGTTCATGATGATGGCTACCCCCAGTTTCTGGGTTCCCCTAAAGCCCACTGAAGTCCCCGGGAGCCATTTGGGATGATTTTATCAGTATTAGTGCAAATCCTTCTCATGAGCATTCATGGCAGTCAGAACTGTTTTACATGTTTCAAATTTAATTTATTACTGTAAGTCTTACGGGGAAGGTTTTAATTCCATTTGCTAATTGGGAGTGAAAGAGAATTAACTATATTACTTAAGATTACACAACTAATACTCGATGGAAGTGAGGTTCACATTAGGCCTGCCTACTCCAAAGCCCACATTTTCTACTATAACATGTTGTCCATTCTTACCCATGCTTGATCCAAGCAATCACCCTGGTGGTACAGGTGGTTGTTCATAATTATTTTCCTTCACTTTCTCTCATTTATTTACTTCGGCAGTATGAACTATAAGAGATTGTAGAATCTTTCATTACACACTTGTTTTCTTTTGTTTTTAAATTAAAGCTGATTTGGAAGAAGGGCTTAATGCTACTTGGAAGCTGCTCTGTGGGCCTGTGAGTCCAGGAACTGCCAGCAAACTTGACATTCATTTATTTGGAAGTCGCTTGAGAGAACCCAATTAGGAGTCACGGCTTGATCGCTACTGTAGGCTACATTTAGTGGACAAATAAATTGCCCTTAGGTTCTAAATGTGATTTTTTTAGGTGGCCATAAGGGAAAAGGTTATAAAATGATTAGCTATGCAAGTTTTGAATAAACAAGAAAATTCAGTATCTGATGGGATTTTAGAAGTCCTGGATACGCATAACCTCAAGCCGTTCGTTTTTGGCCTTTCTTCTCTTTGTATTTTTAATCTACATGTCCCAACACTTCTTTGCTTGTTCTGGTGCTGAAAAAGTTTGCAATTCATTATTTATACTGTAGAGTTGCTTCTTTGAATCATCTTCTCCTAGATGAAGGGCAAAATTGTGCTAGGGGCAAACTATAAAAACAGGTAACGTTCATCCTTGGCACTATTCTAATCTGCCTCATCCCTAGGCCTCATTCTTGGCTTTTTAAATGGTTTCTTTGCCAGTGCTCAGTGCTGTAATATTTACCCCATCCAGGATAAAATATTTTTCCAGGATAAAATAGTCAATAAGCTTATTCATGCTAAGGGATTCATAAATTAATAATATACTTCCAAGTAGGTTTTTGTTATCTAGGAAAAACCTAGGGAAAGGATCAATAATTATTTAAAACTTAAAACATATAAAGGACTCATTATAGTGGAAAAATGCTGTGTAGGGGAGTGTGTGTGTGTGTGTGTGTGTGTGTGTGTGTGTGTGTGTGTGCGCGCGCGCATTTAAAAGCTCCCCTTTTGGGAAGCCATGCTTCTTGCACTCAATGCCAGAGATGAACATTGAGCAAAACAGGTTAATTATGGGGGTTTCATCTCTGTGACAATAGCTATTAGCTCAGGGCTTCTGTGCTTGAACCATTAGGCTCAGTCCTTTCTTGAAATCAATGTAGAGATGCAGAGAGAGAATTCTTCTTTATGCTGGGTTGCTACAACGGGTAGTGTGAAAATGAAATACCTGGGCAGTTGTTTCTGGCTCCCTGAAGAAGCTCCGATGCAGTAGGAAAGAATCAAGTCAGCATCCAGAAAGAACTAATAACTCAAGAGACAGCTCTGCCGCTGTGACTCCTTTTAAGCCAATCTAGCCATCCCTCGAGTTTGATTTAACTCTCCTACTCACGTGTGTGTATTTATATATGTATATGTTATTTACACAATTCCTTCCTTTGTGAAACCACACTTCTTCCATTCAGCACCACAGATGTGTATATGAATCAGAATGGTTGCATTTCCAGTTCTGAAAAAGAGTTAAACCACCAACTTCAATTTTGGGGGAAATAGGGAATGGGTCACCAGTTAGTTGATTTGAGTTTTTTGGTACTTGCGATCGAAAGGATCCTGACTGACACGTGAATAGTAGGATTTAAGGTGCTTTTGAGTGAAACATTTTTGGGAGGACAATATTCTTGTTGCCTCTCTTCTACCCTGGAAATGTTGTTTTGCTGCTGGTTTGAGTAATTGTCAGTAAAATTGCAATATTTCCAGAATCTCTTACCTGGCCTGAGTGCATCTCCGTATCAGTAGGTGTTTCCAAGGGGTAGAGAAAAGTAGTCTGTCTCCATATCAATAGGTGATTACAAGGGTGGGGGAAACGAGGGCATATCTGGACTGCAGAGGTTTGGTAGTGTCCATTTTTTACAGCCAGGTTGTGAGAGACATGGGCGAGCAGAAGTGGACAACTTGCTTGTAGGCAATAAATGAGTTTTTCCCATTTTATTTCTCCCTTTGACTGATTTCTGCTTCAAAGGTTATTTGCCCCAGGCTGGGAACTTATTTTCTCCCTGGAGTTATAATAATAATATTTTGTTCACGTTATAACCCACAGTTATTTGCTGGTAGGCAGCTGTGAGGTGTTTTGTTTTTTTACCATTTCTTGTTGATGCCTTCAGTATGATTTCCATTCTATTCAATCCATTTCAATTTATTTCAGTCTAATTAATTTGGACTAGGTGTTCCATGAAGGCCTTTTCTGGAAGGGAAGTAGTAAACCATTTAGATACCACTTTACATTGCAACAGCTCTTCCACTGAACAGGGTTTGGAAAGTGTGAGCCACCAATCAGACTATGCAGGACAATCTACCGTCTTGTAGGTCCATCTTTTGAGCGCTAATAAAAATCAATGACTTGCCACTGTTTGACCTTTGATGAAACTCTGAGCTTTTTGGTAAGCAGACAATGGGATTTGTGATTACAGGCTGATGCTTAGCAAATTCACTGAAGGAAACAGATCATCTACATTTTCTATTTCTAGTCCTGGGTGGTCATATAACTTTTTCCAACATCATTGCCAATACTCCAATTAATGAAAAACTATACAAACATGTAAGAAAGGATGAATTGTCTGTTTCTTGTTTAGAATTTCTATTTATTCTATGTGATCATGACTGTGTATTTATTTACATGTGTGTATGTAAACTCACGCACTTCTTTATACAGAATCTGTAAATAGCTATAATAACCATCCTAGTTAAATATCACATGGATCCCAGTGGAAAAAAAGATGAACACTGGTGGGGCTGTCATAACTTTCTATTACGGCCCACTTTTTTATTTTCTAATATGACTTTGTTTTTGGCTTCCAGACTATTGACATTGACTGTGAGTAAGCCTTTGCTCTCAGGAGTTTCCGTTCTCCTAGTCACTGACTTTTGCTTTCCCTCTGCGAGCTGGGGTGCTCTTTGCACCTCCAGGCTGATTTCTAGTTCACAGTGCAGTGAAGGGTGCTCAAGTAGGAGGCTCTCATAATGAAGGGAGGCCTGCCTGATGGCGACTGCTGCTGTCCCAGGGAACCAAGACAGTGTCTGAGCACGTCAGCTGAGGACTTCCTCAAACTTGCTTTCATGAGGCACAGTCATGGAGGGGGCCACACTGTACAAAATCAGTTCACGGAAAGTGAAAAATTCAGGCTGTTACCTGGCACTTTTGTCTACAGATCAGCAGACAACCGGTTTGCGCAATTGTTTTTTCAAACTTAATTTTGTTTGTTTCAAGTTGTAGCTTATAGAACAAAACCCAGTGTGCTTTCTTGGGTTAACATGACCGGTCAAAAAAGTGATATGGAAAATAATGTATGAATTTTGTGTATTGACTCAAATTAAAATACCCCAATTTTGTTTTGTGGCTAATTAAATTAAATCTTAATTTTTATGTCATCTGTAACGTAAATGAGATAAATTCTTTGATGATAAGAACCATTTAAATAATAAGAGCCTTTAAGAAGAGAAAACATTTCATAGCCTCAATCAGATCTCTTTTTTAGATCAAAGACTGAGTTTCTTAATCTGTTGTATAGTACATGTGACTATGTGATAATATATAAAATGATATTGTTTACTTTCATTATAATGATTTGTCTATTTATGAGAAAAAAACGGGATTATCTTCTTTAAACATCAATGATTTTCTTTTCTCCAAAATGACAATATCACTTAAATTGTAACTTTCCAACGAGTTATTTTAACCCTATAAATATATGTTGATGCATAGAAATCTGTCCTTTCAAATGACAAGATCTAGTTGATTGGTAATCTCCCATTATGATGCTTGGAAAAAAGCAATCAGTGATTATGATTCTGGCATCAGTTCTGTTGTGTGTGTTTTTTCTGTACCACCAGGCAAATTGCTGACACCAGGTAGGCCCTACAGCTCAACTCAATTTTGACACTACCTGGAGATAGTATCAGATCCTGCAGGTTATGGGCTCAGTCCTAGAAGAATCTCCTGCAGCCACTTTCAAATACCAATCAGCCAATCACAAGTGCAGGTTGTCAACTGTGCTTCTGACCTATTGGTTATACAGGTCAGCGGTTCCAAAGATCCCTCGCTCCTGGGGTTCAGTTAATTTGGTTGAGAGGCTCACAGAACCTAGAGAAACATTTACCTACTAGATTACCAGTTTATTATAAAGGAATATAACTCAAGAACAACATATGGAAGATATGCGTAGGTCAGAGTAGGTAGGTAGGAAGCAGTGCAGAGCTTCCATGCGCTCTCCGGACTACTCTCCCAGGACCTCCTCCAGTGTGGTTTACCAACCCAGAAGCTCTCTAGGCCCTGTTCTTTTGGGTTTTTATGGTGACCTCATTATGTAGGCTTGATTGATTAAATAACTGGCCATTGGTGATTGAACTCAATCTCCAGCTCTTCTCCTTCTGACAGGTCAGTGTGCAGGACAGAAAATTCCAACCCTTATAACATATGGTTGGCTCTCCTGGCAACTAGCCCTCATCCTTAGGTACTCTCCAGATGCCACCTCATTAACATAACAAAAGACACCTTTATGGTTCTCATCACAGGAACTTCCAAGGGTTTTAGGAGCTCTGTGCCAGGAATGGGAACTAAGGACAAATATATATTTCTTATTATAAGTTACAACATCACAGCTATCAAAATGGTGTACCCAATAAATTAATCATGGAATTGTGTAAAATGTTATGTTACAGTTCAATGGGATATAAAGTTATAAAAACTGTGAGATGTGATTCTTGACATTAAAGAATTTACAATTTACTTGATGAAGTGTCGATAAAATGAGAGTTCCTCTGGCCAGGATTCTCACCTGGCCCTGGTTGACTAGCTCACTGCACACCTGTGGGAAGTACATGGCTGTTGACTCTATATAAAGAGCTCTGCCCAGTGCTCTGTGCACAACACGGTGGCAGGGCTGCAAGGCTGCAGGAGAGCAGAGCAGAGGCTAGAGTGGTGGCAGCGCCAAGGACAGAGGCCCAGAGGACGGCTGTGCAGGACGACTGTGGAGAGAGGCCCGGAGGACAGCTGTGCAGGATGGCTGTGAGGACAGAGGGGCCCAGAGGACATCTGTGCAGACAGAGAGGCTCAGAGAACACCTGTGAGGACAGAGGGGCCCAGAGGCAGAGACCGGCTTGCTGCATGCAGACTCGCTCTGAGTGAATGGGATTTTAGTGACTGACCTGCCACCTGGAAATAAAGTTGGCTATAACTGTTTCACCCCAGAATGTTCTGCTGTCATTTTCTCTGGCCACACTAAATCCATAGCAAACTTGCCTGGGGCTGAAACCCACTGACAAGACAGGAGGGTATGTGAATACACATGTACACACAAGATTAAGCACTGTTCTCAGGGAGTTAGAAATTAGTAGAAAAACTTGAACAAGTGATGCTTCTATTTGTTGGCTAAAAGATATAAGTAATATGCACTTGAAAGAGTGGATGGCATGCATGTATGACCTCGTATAACCCCACATACACTAGTGACTCAAATAATCCACCCCCCTCCCCAATTCATGACTATAGGTCCATAAAAATAGAACGACACTTGGAGACTGGGTTCATCAAAAATAAAAAAGTAAAGTGATCTTCAAAACACCCCACAGGGTTTTAACATTTGATTTTCTTATTTATTCTTCATTTGAATCAAAGCCCAAGCTGGTAATGTGCCACAGTAGTTTTCTTTAGGCTGGATTTAATTGCTAGAGGGATGTCTTTTGCTAATGAGATTGAGCAATCAAAATTTGTAATCTGCATTCCTGAGACTTAGGCTCACCCATTTGTAAACCATAGCTAAGGGTTAAATAGACTTTCGAAACAGAATAGTCTTTTTATTATTGTTGTTGTTGGTAGTATTTTAAACATGAAACTTCATGTTCCAAAAATATATCTCATGTCCTTTTATAAGAAAGAGCAGTCCTCCTTGAAATTCTTAAACATGAATCAGAAAAGATACTACTGAATACCATCCTTTCACCTAAATAAGAAAGGAGTTTCTCTTCATTTCCTGATGCTATTTATTTGCCGAGAGAGAGTTTCTTATCTCTGCTTTAGTTTTATGTTTTTATCTTGTTTTCCACATCTTGCCAGGGAGACATCAGCTGCAACTGCATGTACTTGGGTTGCACCCACCCCAGTTTTACAAGGCACTGTCAAGGGAGCCAGAGTACCCCACTAAATGATTCTCAACTGTCTCAAATTATCATAAAAGTAAAACTTGTGTTTGCCAACTTGCCCTGAGTGCCTTCACCTGCTCTCCTGCAGGGTCCTGCTTCCTGAGGGATCATTAGTGTTTCACCAAGTGGGCAGTCCTTGTTACACAAACTGTTGTTTACAGGAGGGAAGCCAAGAAGACTTCACAGAAGGTCCATGACAACGACCCTTGTCTGCTATGAACATCCCCTGTGTACACCGAGATTATAATTAAACCTTCGGTATTAATATCCAGAATCTAGATGACATTCCTACAGATACGATTTGGTATGAGAGCTGCTTGGTTTGACCTCAAGAGGAGAGAATTAGAAAACACAATTTTCTAAGAAGTAGGCTCTTTTCAGTGTTAGCATTTCCAGCCATCCAGTTAGACAAGAGATTGGCTTAAATATTTAACTAATAATCCCTCTAAGCATTTCTCCTTATGTTTAGAAGTTATTTGGACTATGATTAGCAAGGAGCAAAACAACTAGGAGGTTTGGTTGATTAGTTAAAAAAAAAAAGTTTGGTTGGATGGTCTGATAACCTTCTTTCTGGATATGAAAGAAAAGCACCACAGCTCTTCCAATTTCTACTGTCCAAGTCTAGGCATACATTCTGAGTTTTTATTAGTATCTTGTATGCGAATTAAAGAAAAATTTGTAAGTGAGCTATAACTTAAACTTCATGTGTTACAAAAAAATCAACTCAAAATAGGTCACGGACTTCAATGTAAAACTATGTAACTTTGAAAAAATAAAAGAAAATCTTTAGGCCTTAGGACCAGATGCAGAATTTTTAGAGTTGACCAAAAACATAATCCATACAAAGAAAATCTGATAAATAAGACCTCATCAAAACTTAAAAAACTTAAGCTCTATAGAAGACCTTATGAAAAGGCTAAAAACACCAAGTCACACACTGGGAGAAAACCTTTGCAAACCACATAGCAAAGGCCTTCTATCTAGAATATGTAAAGAACACTTAAGACTCATCGATAGTAACACAAACAATCAAGGAATGAGCAAAAGACATGGACCTACATTTCACCAACAAAGGACACACGGATGGTTGATAAGCACATTCAGCTCGACATCCTCAGCTATTAGGGAAATAAAAATTAAAACCGGGGGATAAACACTACATGCCTATCAGCGGTTAAAGTAAGAAATAGTGACACCACCAAAGGCTGGTAAGATTGCAGAGAAACTGGATTTCTCAACCATTGCTGGTGGGAATAAAAATGGTACAGACACTCTGGAAAGTAGTTTGGCCGTGTCTTTAAAAACTCAACATGCACTTAGCATACAATTCAGTCACTGTAACCTTGGGCATTTATCCCAGAGAAATGAACACCCATGTTCACACAAAAACCTGTGCACGAATGTTCATAGAAGCTTTATTGGTAATAGCCCCAAACTGGAAATGACCCAGATGTCCTTCAACAGGTGAATGGGTAAACAAGCTATGACACATCCATACCCGGAATACTCTGTAGCAATAGAACAATTAATACAGGCAAAAACTGGAATACATTTCAAGGGAATTAGGCCAAGTTTAAAAAAAAAAACAGTCTCAAAATGCTACATTGTATGATCCCATTTATACAACATTCTTGAAATAACAAAAATAATAGAGATAGAGATTAATGGTTGACATAGGTCAGGAATGGGAGAGGGGTGTGGAGGTATCTTGTAAAGTTTTAACACAAGGGAACTTTGAAGGGAGAACATTTCTATGTCTTGATTTGTGGTGACAGTTTCTTGAATCTATACATGTATTAAAATTACACAGAATAAATAAATACATAGACAGGTTACACACACATGTGAATGAATATGTGAGTGCCTGTAATACTTGCGAAATTTGAGTAAGCTCCCTAGATTGTGTCATTATCATCTTCCTGGTTGTGAAACCATGCCTTACTATAGTTTTTCAAGATGTTAGTATTGAGGGAAAGAGGGTGCGGGGTAAATGAGAGTTCCCTATAAAACTGTCCTCTCTGTGAATATACAATTACTTCAAAATAAAAAGATCATATGCTGGACTCAATTTTAAGGTCTTACCCTGTGTGGTTAATAAGGGTCTATTTATTTCTGCTGAGACCAAGGAATAAAACCAATTGGCACCAAAATAATATGTATGTGTAAGAGGCTAGGGAAATGCATGGGGCTTTTGTTGAAAGTTACTGGTAAGTCACTTAGAAATTCATGTGCGGTGACTATTTTCGACAAGTATTGTGCTTGCTTACTTATTTTTTCATGAATATGAAACATTATATGAGAGTGGGAAGGAGAGCAGAGGTCGATGCCCCCGCAGCCTGGGCTCAGGCTTGTGCTGGCCAGGTTGCTGGAGAAGCAGCAACAGTTTTTTTCAGATCAAAGCCCAGAGGAGACAGTTCAGAACAACTGAAAGTAGGAAAACAATCAATTTGTTTCCTGAAAGGTTTTAATCATATTTTTAAAATTTCCCATTTTATATAATCCATGCTGGAATTCAGTTAGGCCTCAAATCAGATTAGTTTTTTTTTTTTTTGAAGAAAGAAAAGCAGTTTGGGAACATAATATTGAGATGCTATATGTTCTTACTCCTTCACACAAGTAGAACAAATTCTGAAGACTTCCTATGACTTTTCAGCAATGGTAGTTATCTATCTATATCTATCTATCTATCTATCTATCTATCTATCTATCTATCTATCTATGTATCTATCTATCATCTATATTTAACTTTTGGATTCCATTCAAAAATTCCAAATAAAATGCCATCCTTTATTAAGAACCTTCAAGAAAGGTACCAAAAATGTGCAATTTATTTTTTGATTTTCAAAGACTAATATGCTGTCAGATGAATATGTAATACCTCAACATATTAATATGAAGTAATCTCTAGGCAATATTGTTAAGTAAAACATGCAGAATGGAGAAAAATATATATATATAAAGTACCAACATTTAGCTAAGATAGAGGTATACAAAAATGTGTATGCATATTTCTTATATTTAAAAAATCAAAGTAAAAAGCAAAAATGTTAAAAATGGTTACTTAGAAAGGAGGTAGAGAATAAGGTGAAGACAAATGGTCAGTAACTCAATTTCTCTCAGTCTACTTTGTTTTGTAGATCTGACATTGAAACCATATACATATCCCACATAATTTAAAAAAAATTTTTTTTAATCTCCAAACATTGAAAGGAAAATGGAACATATGGATCTGACTATACACAGGCTTCATGGCCTAACTTCACAGAGAAGAGCTCTCTAACTGACTTTAAGCACTCTAGTTTTACTGTTGCATCCAACTGGGACATAATTAAAGACAAATAGAGCTGCAAAAAAAGATTTTAGACCTTTTTCATACTTTTGAAATACCGTATTTTTGATGTTACTGTTAGCATTGTTATTGAGCAATGATTGGATATTTGGTGTTAGAGAATGGTTTGTTTTTTAGGTGTGAACCTATTATGAATATGATTGAAAAGAGTCATTATCTTTTAGAGAAACATGCTAAAATATTTACAGAAGAAATAACATGACGCTTATTTATTTATTTATTTCACAATCATCCGGGGATAGGGAAGTGGGTGAAGCATGGTTGAAAGGTGGCCATGAGTTGGAAATAACTGAAGCTGGGTGATAAGAACATGAGATTCATCATCTTATTTCTCTCTGCTTTTGTATCAATTTGAAATTTTTCAAGTTAGATAGAATATGAAGACCGTCAATCAAATCAAAACTGAAAACTCAGAAAGATGTATTTATTGCTTTCTTCGATACCACAAGACAGTCTTTATAGAAATGCGTTGTTGACAAACTCAGAACAATTTCAAAAACTTGCCAAAGCAAGTGGTTTTATCTAATGCTGTGTATCACAGTTCATTGTTTTACTTTATTTCAGATTACTAGTGTACAGGAGCCTAGTATACGATTTTTGAAAACTATCTTCAATTCTACAAATGTAAGAAAAGCAAATTGTTGTCTTTGGCATGGAAAGAACTTGGCTTCTTAAGTGAGCTTATGTGAGGAAACCCAGAGAAGCACAGAAGCACAAACCTAAACCTCCTGCTTGCCAGGTCCTGCCGATGGGGGTCCCCAGCATCGTCACTCTGCTGGAGAAGAAGGATCATTTCTTCACCACTAGAAGGCCAAGGTTTCAATCCTGGCTCTTTCTGAGCTTCATATGTTTAATTGTAAAATGAGAAGACTCTACCTGTTTCATAAGGCAATTGCAAGGCTTAAATGCAAAAAGAAAAACAAAAATACTCAGGCGAAGTACTGAAGGTGGTGGCTGGAAATCCCTGAATTTTACATTTATCTTCCATTTTTCCTTTTCCAAGGGAATAATATCCATTGCACATGGTTGGTATTAGCTTCAGGCAAAATAACACTGTATGAAAAAGTGGTTATTCATTGTGATTATTATGCCTATGTTTCACTAAGTCACAGGATGATGAGACCACAGCTCAGCAGATGGCTTATTTCATATAGGGTTTTGGAGATGCATGGGGTTCAGAGTTTGATGGACTTCCGGAGACCTCAGGAGGCTGACATCATCTATGGAAGCATGTTTATTTGAGTGAGACTGTTGCTGATTCGTTGGCACCCTGGAGGCGTGTTTACTGAGTCTGCCCTTGATTGTCTGACTTCCAGAAGGGACTTGCTAACACGGGCTGCTTGTTTTGCAAACGTGTGTTCGGTGAGATGAGTTATGAATGGACTGAACAGGTTAAAACCTGGTACTGATGGTTATCTGTTACCAAGGCTGGAGAACATTGAATCTTTTCCTGTTTGTGGGAACTTTAAAATTCTCAACTCTCACTTTTCATACACCTACCAGTTTTCTTAGAACCTATCTCATCTAAAATAAAGCATTCTTATAGCCCCTGATGCTGAATACCAAGCTACAGTCCCAAAGGGAAGGGGACTGAAGTAAACAATCCCCTGTTTACAGTTTTAGGATGAACCAAGATGTTTTAACTCAAGAGGGAAGATTGAGAAAATTTATTTATTTATTGTGTGAATTCCTCTCACTTTGTCCCTCATCCACGCTCATCACGGGTTGGTTAGAGAACTGGAATATATTGGCGAGTGTAACAAGGCAAGTGCTTAGCAAATTTTACTAGAATTACTCCTGATGAGAGAAATTTATAATCCTAGGGAAGGGGGTGGGATGATTACCAATTCAACTATTTTCAAGAATATTGAGAGAGTTATTTACGAACAGACACCTTTTTTTCCTAACTACAACTTTTTTCAGGTGGAGAGATAACCAAAACACTCTTGAGAATAATTATGATATAACAATTGTGTTTGTCTTGCCTAATGACTTGCCCATTGTGTGATTTCCAAGCAAGCAGCAAGCAATGAATCAGAATTTCAGGGAGAATATGCACACAATCCTATAAAACTCAACAAAGCCACAGGGCAGCTAGCGACGCTGTCACCATTTCTCAACCCTGTCTACATATTGTCCGCTCTGCTGAGTGTTACTCATTATCTGCTTAACACAGCCTTCCTGAAACTAGTTCTTTCCTCAGAATAAATACGTTAAGCCCTAAGCCTAGAATAAAGGTATTATCTCAGTCATCGATGGTCATCAGTGGTCTTCCATGGCCCATATGACCACAGTCTTCACCTTGGTCTTTCAGCCTAAGGAAGAGCTTAGCTAAAACATTTGGGCATGTCGTGGGTAGGCTGATAATTCATACCTCTTAAACCTGATATTTTAAAAATATTTGAAGCACACTAAAAGAGTGAGGGCAGGGATGAGAGAAATATGACAAGACACTTTGTTGTCTGTATATTTTTATTCAAAAGGTAGCCAACTTCAGTAGCAGTAGGACCAATTTACATGTCACCAGGTAGAATAGATTTGTTAATAGGCCTCCATTTAACCAACTTGTTGAGATAAACTGATGCTCTTAGTTTTGTTAAGCATAATGACTAATGCCAATGGTAAGCCACAAGGTCACAGCTAGTAGGTTACCCTCTGGTGTACAACCAGCTCAAGGAGCTACCCAGTGGTTTCACCCTGTAATTACCAAGGTTTAGTGTTGGTTGTTTCCAAACATGGTTTTATACAAGTTACACTTGTTATAGTGATTATGCAGTTTAATAAACTCTTATGTAACCTGATAAGTATAGTGCAAAATTAGTGATTGTTATTTCTATAAACTTCAAACGAAAATTTCAGAAAGACTTGATAAAACCTGGGGGTTAAAACTTTTCTGTCTAGCTGATGTATGGAAAACCAAGTTTGGGAAAGACATTTTTTAAAATCTCAAAAAATTAATAAACTGTTTTGCAATTGTCTTGAATTCTTACAGCATTTTGAAGAATGTAAAACTGGGAATTCTAGCCAATACCTTATGAGCGCTGCATTTGGTTTACGTAAGAAACAGTACCCGGGGCGATAGACATAGATCCACACTCAAATAAAAGGTCTTAGTCATACTTCAAAGACTGGTACATTTATTTATTTTAGTTAAAACAAAATTTTAAATGAAATCTTAACTAAATATATCATTTTAAAAGTGTTTTCTTTTTAACTCTGACTTATTTGGATTGAGAAATATCAATTGCATCAGATAAAGGGGCTTCTCTCTGTAGGAGTCACTTATGGAGGAAACTCACATTGGCCTTGGAGGGGTGGGTAACAAGTGTTTATATTCTTCTGTCTTTAGGTCTTTATTTTTCTTTTTGCATTTGGTACTCTGCTTTTCCTGACACTTTCTCTTAATATACTCGTTATTCATATTCTTACTTGGTTCTAATACCTGAGCTGTTCGGGTAAATGGGCATTCTGCTGCTCTGGACTGGATGTATTACCACTGTTCTACCAATCATGCACTTCTAATGTGCCATCTGATTCAGACTTTTGCCTAAATATCATAACTTCTGTTAACCACCACTGGCATTTTAATTCTTCTAATCAATATCGTGAACTCTATCTTTGCTAGTTCTGGTCTTTCTGCTGATTTTATCATGGAATTGGGGACTCATGTTTGAATGACCACCTGAAAATTACGGTGGCAATGTTCAAGAAGAGATGTACTGCTAGACAGTAACTATAATAACAGCTACAGCTATTAACTGAGTGCTAATTGAGTATTAATTGTTTTTGCATGCCAGGAATTGTATTGATCACATTCTATTTCATGAAGTAAGTACTGTTATCTTCATTGTAAAGGAGATGAATCTGAGGCACAGAGAAGTTGAGGGATTGGCCCATTATCAGTTTGCCAGAAAATGATGGTAGGCAAGAAAGTGGATTTGTACCCATATGCGTGTGATTACACAGCCAAGACTTTTGGCCCCTAGGCAATTTCTGACTATGCCAGCTTTGTGAAAGCAAATGTTACAAACGTTATAATTTAAAGGGGAAAACACAAGTTAGTTGTTCACTCATTTATCCATTTAACACATCTGTTGAGCCATCATTATTCACTAGGCACTGTTCTTAATGTTTCTAAAGAGACTGAGATGAAGACAAAGTGAAAGCCCTCCTGGAACTTACATTCCAGTGAAGCACGTCATGAACAAATAAACAAATGTAAAATGTATCAATGTCAGATAATGAAAATTTTTAGTAGTGCTGCTGTAGACCTTACAAAGTCTACAGCAACACTACTAAAAATTTTCAGTAAGTTCCCTTGAAGAACTAGCCATTTGGTCGAGGAGAGAAAACATGAATATATAAAAAGTTCAAGGGTTAAGTGTTAAGCAACCGAAATAAAATAATGTAAGAAATGAAACAAGGCATCAAAGATTAATTTCTATTAAATATTGTAGAAAACAAAAGATGGAAGCAGAGAAGCGGGGGAGGTTGTCTGAACTGCGGTGTTCCAGGAAGGTTGTGGGGAGAAGACTAAAGAGTGAATAGGGTTTGGCTGGTTGGAGGAAGGGCAGTGGAGCAAGTTAATTGTCTCAACGAGACAACTAAAAGTTAATTTTTCTGCTGATAGTTACCAAACATGACAGATTTAAAGAGTGTAAGTTTGGCCCTTATGGCTCTTAACACTAAATCTGAAGCCCCATTCAGTTTCATCAACCTGACCTCAGAAACATCAGCCTAGTGCCTGGAGGTTCATGCATCAATTTCTGAACCTCAACAGATGGATATGCTTTTTTAAAAAAATGCAAACAAAACACTACATTTACCATGCCCTGTAGAGTATGAAAACCTAGCTGACATTCTCATTTACTCATCATCCGGCTCCTTTAATATGTTATCCATCATTTGCTCCCATTTCCCTTAAGAGCTTGTGAAAAGTTGGAGTGCAAATGGCCAAGCAGTCCAACGCCTTTCATTATTTCTCTGATGGGAATACAGGGGGGAAGTGAAGTTCTTTTGACAGCAATGGTTGATGCACGACAGAGTTTTGAGGCAAGCTGAACAGGAACTTGATTTTGAACTAGTGGAGCACCCCTCTATTAAGTAGGTCATTGAAATGATGGTTGAAAGCAGGCCACAGCTCTGTGTCTCTGGACATGGGTGTATTTTGAAAAAAGGTGTTGCCAAGTAACCATTCTAAAAAGAAGTCTCTTTGTCCATGTTGCTAGGAATTTGAGCCCATGTCCAGAAGAGTAGGGCCAGATCCTTACCTGAAAAAGGTAAACTCAAAATTAATCCTGTGGGCCAATGTGGCTGACACATATGTGGGGGAAGTGGAGAATATGTTTTCAAAGCAATGAAAGGAAGGGAAGTGGTAGGTGACATTTTTCTCCTATATTGATGGATGGGGTATAGGTGAAGGGAAAGAACAATGACATATTTTAAACAATGCAACCAGCAGTATATATTTAACTGTTATTTTACTTCACTAAGAGCAAGGGGAGTTAAATTTAATTTCCAGGGCTCAATAATTGTCCATAGAGCCTTTGACCTGGAGACTCAATTGCCTTCTGAGTGCACTGTTCTTCCACTTGTGATTTTTGTCAGGGACTCTGATAGGGGGTGGGAGTGTAGGTATGGGGGTTGAGATAAAGATAAATTTCACAAATGTTTATAAATATGCAGTGCAATTATTTAGAACTATTTGAGTTACTCTAATCAGAGGTCATGTGTTCTATAATTAAAAACTTCACAGAATTGAATATATTAATATTCCAATCACCAAAGTAAAGAAACCTAAAATAACTCAATGTGTTTCTATTAAATGCTGAGTGTTTAATAAGTCACTCTGCTATGTGCCATGGGGGATATGAACAAAGACATTATATATCTCCTTTGAGAAGTGCCAGCCTTACTAACATCCAAAACAAAACTGAGTCTAAAAAGATGAAGCCAAAAAATAAAAAAGACTCTTTTAAAAATGTTACTGCCTGTGTTTATATATATATATGTTGTATAAATAAAAAATCCTAACAATGTCCAATGGAGTCGATTAAGATTTTCTATAGGGGAGCCTGTTTTATGGGAAATTAGATTCTAGGTCAAAGGAAAAACGAAAATAGTAAAATCCCATTTTGTCTGGAGTTGTGGATTCTTCTACCTTCTCATAATATGACCAGTGCAGCCAGACATTTCTCCAGCTTAAGAGAAAGCTGCTGATGCCTGCTGTGCCCAGCAATAGGGGCTGGTTTGTGTTTAGGGGTCTTAGTCAGCTCTGCCTCTGGACCTGGGCAAGAGGAAGCCTTGTCCTGAACCTGTATTTTAGACTACCTCCCCTTCACAAAGTTAAAAAAAAAGGATACATTTTATTAACAATACGTGACTGCTTCTCCCACCTGGTATCCAGGGCTCAATGCTCATCCATCATAATCTATTACCAGGTCTGGTTACATAATTGCAGGGCTGAGTGCAAAATAAAAAAGGCCTTTTTACAAAAAGCAGAAAAAAATACTGTGAAAAATACATCTGAAGAAATTTTTTCCTTCCTCCACCAGTCTCTCTCTTGACTTGTAAGGAAATGTCAAATTTTACATTATTAGCATGACTCCTATTGCTCATCCTTCTATTGTCCAACGCCAGTTGGAAATGTAAACACCGCCGGAGGATTTAGCTTAAATGCAGAATCACTGAAGTTACTCAGTCTTCATTTTGCGGCTCAGTCCCTGGAGCTGTCCAGGAAAGACAGGATAAGCCAGACTCAGAGAGTTTAGATGAAAGAAGAAAGTGGCTGTACCCGAAGGTCCCAGACTTGGGGGGCTTGGAATGGAGATACTGATTGGGAGTGAGGACGTTCCTTCTCTCAGATAGCCACGAATGCAAGAGAATCTTGCATAAAGAAGTACTGTTTCCCAATTCAGACCGAGTGTCCACAGTCTTGCTTCCCTTCTTGTCCCAAGTTGTGTTTCTGGATATGTTTAAGAAATAGTGTGGTATTTGCTGTAATTGAATGCAATAGCTGATAGACATATTCATATTATTAAACATTCACTTTGCTCTTAACTTTATAAAACGTAGGTCTAAATATAATGTGCATTAAATGAAATTCTAATTCTTTACATTGGCAGCCAAATGAACACTGAATACTAGAAATATGAGTTGTCTTTTTATTAACAAAATAATGAGTTACTCAAAATTTCAAACCTTTTCAGCTCTATTGAAATGGTTTTTGTATTAGACTTTAGATAAACATGAATTACAATTTGTATTTTGCCTTTTGATGTCAATAGATAACTTTTAATATTTAAGGATAACAAAATATATGCAAAATAGCTAATTCTTTTTTTTGCATTCACTTTAATTGACATTTTCATACACTTCATATATATTTATATTATACTTTGTGCTAGAACAAGACTATACTAAAACAAAAACCTTGTGAAACTCTTGTTTGTAAGAATGTAATTAATAATTTTACTGAAACAAAGGTAAGAATAATAAATTTTTGTGGGATAAATACATAATACTTTGTGAATTGTGCATGCCTTTGCCATATTACTCATCCAGACATCACCAGCCCATAAACAGGATGCCCCTATGTGCATAATAATAATTAAATTCCATTGTCTTTGATATTTTGCCAACGTTCAGTCATATAAAACCATAGCTTTATTCACATTTGTTTTTCAACGTCTGTCAATACAAAGGTATAATTGTCAAGGTTCGGAGGATAGAATTTTTTTTACTTAACTCTTTGTTAACTTGATTTGCAACTTTGAAGTATTTAGACATATGGTTTACAGAACTCTATTTATAGTCTTGCCCTGGGCCTCAGTGTTAGGTGAAGGCCTGTTGTTTTATTTAAAATTTGCATCTTGAGCTATAAATAGCCCACTCACAGAAGACAGTTGACCTCTGTGAGTGGGACTAAATGAGAGACTATAGATTCAAAGGTGTCCCTTCTCAGGCTCACTCTGGAGTATGGAGTCTTTAAGTTTAGAAAGTTGATAAAATTACTTGCACTGCCTAGATTGATTTTCCTTCTGACCGAACACACATAGTTGAATGTTATAAGCTAAATGTAAACATACTCCTCCACTGTAATGCAAATGCTGAAATAAGTGAATGGTTCCTAATAAATTTGTTGTTTTATTAAGTTTGACATATAAAGATTTTGCTATCCTATGAGTTTAGCTTTTTTGTTGTTTTATTAAGTTTGACATATAAAGATTTTGCTATCCTATGAGTTTAGTGTTTTGCCTTCATTCATGTAGTCCTTTATTTAACACAACTTTATTGTTGAACATGGACAACAGAAACACAGATATTCCATTTTTATTTCTGGCATGATGCTGGAATATATACTACGAATGGGCCTTTGCTACAAAATAACTAGTCGTACCTTTTCATAAATGGCTAACTTTACAGAAAAGAGTAAACAACTTTACCAGGTCCCTCACACTGTCAAGACCTGTGGAGTCTGAAAATTTACTCTGCTTTCAAGCTAACAAGCTGCCTGCCACAGTTTCATGGATACTGCAGAAGACATAAAACAACTGGGTCAGAGACAAGGTAAATTATTGCTCACAACCCAGCAGACAGCATGGGCTTCACATGCTTGTGAGTTCCCTGGTCCTTCAAGCCTCACGGGATGGTGGAGCAACCCAGGTGGATGCTGGTGCATGCAGTGGGTTTATAGCATAGCTGAGGAATGCTCAGATTAGGAAAACAGTCTTTTAACAGGGCTTCTAGCAAACTTGCTCAACTTTTGCTCACACGGGAGAAATTATGTTTATTATTATGGATAAATCTGCTCCCTCCCCTATGTGGAGATAGCAGCCATATCTGTTTGCTCTACAAAAATCCTTGGAAAGATAGTTCAGTACAAAATCTGTCAATACCTTTATTCAGAGAACACACAGAACTGTGAGATACTCATGGATAATTTTTTCCAAACACCCAGTAAAAATGACAACAAACAAGCAAACAAATAAAAAGGGGACAATGAGTGGTAAGAAACACAGAGCGGGCTTACTCTGAGGGCAAAGGCCAATATGGGAATACTAAGCTTTGGGGCAGCAGAAAAGTGGGAGAGTTCTATCTATCCTAATATCATTCTCATATTAAGTAACTGTTTTCTCAGTGTAGTTTGCAGTTTTCAATAATATATAGTGCTTTGTGATTTAGAGAGCACCTCAGCCTATGTTATCTCATTTAATCCTAACATTTGATACACTGAGGTGGGTAAGAAAGTTATTATTTTGGGGGTTTTATATGAAAGAAAGCAAGTTCCTAAAATATTCAATGATTTGTTCAAGTCATGTAACTAGAACAAGGCTGAACTAGGATATTTACTACTAAATACGATATGTCATGCACTTTTCAAGATACTGGAGGTACATTGGTCAGCATGGTACACAAACTATTATCTCTCTAGGGTCTAACATTCTAGTAGAGGTAAACAGTTAAAAAATGAATAACTAAACAAGGTTATCTCAGCTAGTTATAAATTTAATGAAGGAAAAAATCAAGACTACATAGTATAGAGAGTAACTGGAAGTAGGGATAGGAGGTCACTTTGGGCTTGGTGGCCAGGTGATTACACTTGAGCATAGACATGAATGAGAAAGAGCAATCCATGCAAAATATCTGGGGGAAGCATATTCCAAACAGTGGAAACAGCAAATACAACAGACTTGAGGTAAGTAAATTTACACTTTCCAAGCAAGAGAATGTGGCTGAACTTCAGTAAATGAGGGGAGGAGTGTGAGGTAAGATTTAAGTGAGGAAAGCAAGGGCCAGATCCTGTAGGATCTCCAAAACCTGGACAAGAGTTTGTATTATTTTACGTGTAATGGGAAATCACTGGAGGGTTTTAAGTTAGGGTTGTTTACATTTTAAGATGCCTTTCTTGTTGTATGGAGATTTATCTCCTTGAAGGGGAACAAAGAGTGTAGGCAAGGGCAATATTTTGAAAGCCTTCTAGCAAACGATGATCCTGGGCTCAGGTAGTAGCAACCAGACTGGCTGATTGCATGCAGGACTTAACCTATTGTTGGACTGGAAATCTAGTGTACTATTCATTAGAGCACATATGACTTCAAAGTTTCCAAACTTATCACCCAGTTCTGGTAAGATGTGGGCAGCACAGCCTTCTCTTCCCTTCATTCATGTGGTCCAGTCATTTTGACCTTTATCAAACCCACCAAACTTGCTCTTTTGAACCCAAACACTCCACTTTTTTGTTCTCACCACTGTCTTCTTGTCCTTTAGGACTTAATATAAATATCACCTCCTCAAAGATCTTCCCTAACTACTCTAGATAATTACATAATTCTCTCTTGCTGTTGTCTATCCCTTCCTATCCTGCCAATCAATCATCCAAATGTGTAACTATTTGTTTCCTTGTCTGTTTCACTTACTAGAATGTAAGTTTCTTGTCAGGGACTATGTCATTCTGTCCTCCAGACGATGAATAAATCATTCACAATGGTACTTAATCCTCCCCTTAGCTCTAAGTGGTGCTTTTAATTTTTTTTCATCTGAGTAAATGACTGAATGTGATTATGGATGAATAATAACAAAACCTTAACAGTTCATAGTCTTATGTGTACCTTTGTTTAAATGATTCAGTGGAGCAGATGTCATTTTCCAGCTTATGCTGACTGATACTGTTTCTCTTCTACCCTTCCAGGGATGGGGTTCGCGAATGATTTTGGTCCTCTGCTTCCCACATGCTCCTTCCTATAGGCCATGTGATTGATGTCTTGTATCTCATTGAGTTCTGCTACTTGTAATCTACCAGGTTCACTGGCAAACTCATCTCTTAAATTCTTTCCCTATGTTCTTAAGCAACTAAGAAAGAAATCTTTAAAAATATTTATAACACAGTTTTCCCCACAGCCTTTTGATTTGAGGCTGATTAACATGCAGTTGTGACTGGGTGACTCTAAGCCAGGTTTTCTTCACGTTTGTGGCCTCAGCACCTAGCTTAGTGCTTGACACGTAGTGGGAACTGAATACCTACTTAGTCAATGAATCACAAACACCACATATGCAACCTCTTAGATGATTTTGACTACGTGTCTCATTTGGTGAAATCATATAAAACGTATCCAACTGAGCATTGGTTGTTTGCCTAGGCTCTGGCTGGTAGAGAAATAGCACCGAGTACTTGTGCTAGGTAGGACTGGGGGGTGAGCTCCTCTGCTCTCCTCCTGCCCGTCCACCAACACTGTTTCCTCTCTGACTCCCCGGCCACCCACCTTTGCTCATGCTGTGGCTTATTTCCTGCTCGGCTTCTCCAGCCTGAGTCATGGTGTGACCTACTTTCCAGGCTCTGCGCCTTCCTTCTGGCCCCCAGACTGACGGGCATTCTCCTTCCTGGCATCTGGCTTCTGTGGACAGATATCTGGGAACAACCCATCTTGGCACAGCCAGGAGATCTTACCCTCTACCCAGTCTCCAGCCCCAGGCCCTCCTCCCTTCCCCGCTCCAATAAATGACCTGCTGCCAGCACTGACGGGTCTTGTCCAGGGTTGGAATGATCTATTTTCGACTGCCAGATACATCTTTGTTCTTAGAATTTCTTTGGATGCTTGAACTACTTGCCTTTTTACATCTCTTTTGGTAACCTCAATTCTCCCTTTTTTTTTTTTTATCTCCAGTTTCATCAAAATCTTGCCTGTTTCAAATATATATCCAACCAGTCTGGGCACCAATACCAATGCCCCTGTGCTCCTTGAAATGCAAACCTTATCTGTAACATTTTTCTCTATGTTAAGAGATACGTGCTGCTGGGCACAGAACTATGATAATGAAGGCAGCTCTGCCAGAAGTTCTAGGCTCTCCTCCTCCCATTCCTGTACGGCAAAAAGGGCAACAAGTGTGAGCTCTACATATCCCCCAAAATGTCCTTTAATTTTGGCAGCAGTCACTTGCTGGAGACTGTTACTGTTTGTATTTCCATGTCGTGGTTCTGCCAGTTTTCCAATGCCTCTTTTCTTCAGAAAGGTAATACCCCCAGTCCAGTGCTATACATGTCAGAAAAGACTGCCTCGTGTGCGCCCAGGATTAGAATCTAAGTCAGTGGCAGTTTCTACTGAGGAAAGTGAGCTCTTAATGATCTCTGTTTGGATTATCCACTGTTTGTTCCAGACTTTCCCTCTCAAAATTCAACATGCCCCAGGACATCTCCAAGGGCTATCAATTCCTGCAGTCTAGTTAATGTTCTTTTCTCAAAGATAATCAACATTTACTATTAATTTAAGTGAAACATAATTAGGTAGATTGCTCTATGGAAAAATGAACTCCCCTGAGCCACGTGAAAAACAGGAATAATTTTGGATCCTTCACTGTCACTATTAATATTACTACCCCTACTACCACTACGAGTACTACTACTATGACTACTTACACTACCCTACTACTTCTGTTATTATTCAGCCACATGACATTTTCAGGCAGATTCCACCCTTTATTTTTCTGTAACATCCAGCTGAGCCAGGCACCATTTTGGAACTCTCTTTAGAGTTAATTCATAAGCCATAATTTTCTCCTAGTGTTGAAAAATCATTTGGAATAAGGCCATGTCATAGCACTGCAAGGTTGGAAGAGATCTTAAAGTTGACCTCATACAACCAGCATGGATTGTTCTAGTCCTCTCTGGAACATTCCTGCCAAGAAGGTGGTCTGGCCTCTGAAGGAACACTTCGGGGATGGTCTGGCCTCTGAAACATTAGGAGGTCCTCTCTTTGATCATCTTTCACCTCATTCCTGAAGCCACTGTAATGTGACGGGTTGGGTGGCTGAGCACTCCAAGGGGGATGGAGGTAAGAATTGTAAGACAGGTCAGCCAAGTCCAGTTGCATAAAATCAATTTGCTCATGCTGGAATCAATCCAGTATAGATACCATTCATATTCATAGGATCTTTTTTAATTCAAATCTTATCTACATGAGCCAGTGAGAACATCAATTGTTCTCTTGTTGTCAGTTAACAGCTTTGCATACTTTAGAAGCAATGAGCCTCAGCAAAAAGGAATTTTCTTCTAGTGGTTTGTGTGAGAGCCAATAGGAGCTGTAGTGCATACCATGTGCGGAAGGGATTTATTGGAATGCAGAGCGAGTCTCCTAGTTACTTGTTGCTTATTGCTTATGGTGTTAGCCTGAGCCCTTCTTTTGTCCCAGCACTAACCCTTAGCTAGCGTTAACCATTAGGCGAGATATAACTTTCTTTTCTTAAGCAACAGCTCCTACTTAATAACTGCCACTATAAATAATATTGCTCTATTGTACCAGTTATGAAAAAGAATGGATAGCTTTCTCATACTTTCTTTTAAACTTTCTTGATTCTCAGATAATTAGCTTGTTGAAAAGCTAACCTCACCAGTAACAGGAGGCAGTCATTTGGGGAATATCTTGCATTTATGAAACCTATTTGTATGTGGAACAAACCCTCTTCCTCTCTTGCTGTTTTGTATCTCACTGGTCAGAATTATAGGAGGTAGCATTTAGAAATGACAACGCTGATACGTAAACAGCCATTGAATTCACCTTTGGGAGGATTGAGTCTGGGAGCTGTCAGTTCCTTACGGCAGAGTGACTCTGGTTGTCCCTGAGCAGGACGGCAGAACAACAGGCTCTGCAGAACGTTAGACGGTGGGTGTGGGCAGCAGCCTCATGACTCATGCCAGGGTGAGCTGGAATGGGGTGATCTCGTGGGCAGGAGAGAACTTTTAAAGAGAAGCTCAGCTGCAGCCAAATGACTAGCAGGGCTCTGGAGTGCTGCTGGGAAACTCACTTGTCTGTTGTACCTCCCCCTCCATAAAAAGGGGTTGTTTGTTTAAAAGGCCCCAGGCATTGAATTTAGGTACAAGATTGGACACATCTGGAAGACGTAATTACTGGGCTTGCAATTAGTAAGAATGGCGTTAACACACATGGAGCAGATTCTCCCATTTATCTCACACCTTCTGTGAGAGTCCAAACTTTAAAACTTATATTTTCAGTTGGGGAAATTTGTAATTTTTCAATTATTTGTGGATGTGAATTTTCACTGAGGCAGTGGAACTTGGCTACTGAGGACCTGATTCATTAGTCAGACCCATACATCTCTATGCCCTCCAAAAGGTGATTTCTTTAGCCACATGATGGTCTGTGAGTGTATGCTTTGTTTCCAAGCACTACAGTATGAATGACTATGCTGCAATCGTATTTCAAATAATGTTAATCTGAGAGGGAAGAATTTCTGTTTAAATGTTACTCTGAGTGACAGTCCACTGATGATCATTCTAGAAGCTGGAAAGAAAACAGAACTCAGGAGTTTTTATATGTATACATGTATATACGTGTAAATTTCAGAAATTAATATATGAAAAAGTTATATCATTACATAACTATATATAGGTGTAAAATTACATCAATTTATATGGATTTCAAAAAAATATACATATGTGTTTATCTATGTAGGTCAAAACTGAGATCTCAATCTAGGTAGGTTTCATTATTATTTGACTACCTGGTCTTTAAGGATTTAAAGAGAGGTAGGAAGGGAGACACCTCTATGAATAAAAAGACTTCTCATACCATTTTCAGTCTGGGTGGAATCCAAAAGTATTAGAGTTTCCACAAACAGCTTTCTTCACAAAGGCTTTTGGTCAAGTTTTGATACCCCAAGAAACTGAGGGAAACATCTCATCTTCTGGGCACATCCCACACTGTCCAGACGTCTTTAGGCTGACACATTGCAGGCAATGCCTGAAGCAAACAAGGCAGTTGACTCTAAAGACAGGCGGCCTTATGCTTTAGTGCCTATAAGAAAAAATCGATTCAAAAGTGTTTTCTTTTAACTGAGTTAAAAATAGTGGAAGCTGAAATAGCTCATCCTATGAAACACTGAAGAGCAAAATGTGTGTTTTATTTTTTTTTCCTTCTTTCCTTAAAAATGTGTTGCATTAGACGAATCAGGCCTCTGCAGCCAGGATGGAATGTTAACCATGCCACCGGATGGCAAATTGGAGGGGAACATGCCTTTCATGTTAATTATAGGCTGGACAAGGGAATGTACTACACTCTTCGCTATGTATGAGCAGGAGAAAACTTTCCCAGGGTATTTTTCTTTTGCATTTCTGATTCTTATTGGATTGGAAGCTTGTCCATGTGACCCAGCAGGGTCCATTTTCCATAATAAGGCTAAAAATATGCCAGATATGTTTTCTTTAGCAAAGCTCATGAGTGTCAAACATGGAAGCAACAGAACCCTTTTTCCTGCTGATTCTATTTCACCTTGTCCTGGAGAAATTTCCACTGTTATCCCACCATTCACTCCCAGTGTTATTCTGATAGGCTCCATAACCTGGAGTGTAATCCAAAATGGAATAATTGTAGAAAGTTATTCCATGTCCTTGTAAAATACAGATTTTGTTCTTTCTTTATGGTTATGTCTCTAGTGACTCACCTTCAATAAATCATAGACCTTGCAATGTTTTTCTTGTAATAGGAACGCATTGTCTCTGAGTCATCTATACTCTTAACCAGAGTCCATTAGGACCAGGGAATTGCATTGAGGATTAGGGGTAGCCCATGACTGTATCAGAGTTAATCTACAGGGGTTATAAAGGGATTATGAAGAGTAGATACTTGAGTTAAGAAGAATCAGGTTGAATGGGGATGAAAGTACAGCATAAAGAATTAATAATAATAATAAAAAGTAGAATCAGCTTAAATCAATTGATATCTATATAAGCTTTGGTAGACTTCTTCATTTCCAAACCTTTCCCTCTTCCTCTGCAAACTGGGTATATAAAATTTGCAAGGATTAAATGTAATAATGTGTCTGACGTATTCAGCATAGTGCTGAGGTTATTTTAAGGAGAAAGCTGTGGCTTATGGCCATGGTCTCATTTCCAATCAATTCAATTGACTAACCATTGATTCCCTAACTCCATGAGTAAAAAATTGCTCTCACCATCACTAGGAACATTATCCCGGTCTTCTTTTGATTCCTTGACACTAGTATGATTCAAGCTATTTAGACCAGTAGTTCTCATATGGAAGACGCAACTCTGCTCCCCCAGCAGCTCCCCGTGTTGGCTATCAGACCTTTGGTGTGGTGGCATTACTGGCTTTTAGTGAGGAGAGGCCATGGATGATGCTAAACATTCTAAAAGGTCATGGATGCAACTAAGACACTTCCCACAACAAAGAATTATCTGGACCAAAATGTCAATAGTGCAGAGTCTGAGAAACCCTGGTTTAGCATAAACGCCTCAGGGCCTGTTTGGTCTGGAAAGCTATTAGAAGAGACATTCAAAGAAACAAACTTTTAAAATTTCTTTGCACACTGCATTTATTCCAGGAACAGTTTTGAGTGCCTACTATGTTCAGAGCCACATTATTGGTGGTTGAGACAGAGCCCGGGTTTCTGAAGCCCATGTGCTTCCAAAAAGGCCAAGAGGGTGGGTAACGGAGAAAGGACAGATTGAAGAATTAGCTAAATGCTCTCGATGGTAAACGCGTTAGTTTAATCTTAGAGATTAAATATAAATTAGAAGCAGCTTTAGATGGTTTCATATCATCCCTAAGACTAAAAGTGAGTTATCCAAACTAAATTCATCTCCACAGCAAGTTGAGATTTTTACTGATTCAAGAAGTTTTACTAGCTTGCAGTAATTTGTATAAAGCAGCCAGTCTACAGAATAGCTGTTTTTTTACTCCAGTCCAGGGGTTGCCAAATGCCAGGTATGGAGAATGCCAGATTTGAGGCTTACAAAAATGACATTTATTTAGAAGAAGTTGAAGGTCTTGGTTTTTTTTGAATTCAAAAGTTAAAAGTTAAAATTTTCTTTTTTAATTTCAAAACAAGTATTTTGTTATAGCCTCACAACTCTTAAAACTCTGACTTTTGCTTTCCTTATTTCAGGAATTGTTATCTGCCTTTGTTAAACTGCAAAGAGGCTGGTTTCAAGGTAGAGATCTAAACTGACATGCATTCACATACATTAGCCAATGATAATTTATAGTGACTATTTTTCCCCACATGTATGTCATAAGTGTCTCAGTGAATGAGTGTTTTCTTGTTCACTTCCCATGCTCTAGCTGTGCTTCACTATTTGCTTTTGATGGTTTCTTTCTGATTAATAGGTCCCCAGATTCATAGGTCACTCGATTCACCATAGCCAGCTAAGGTGGTTCCATACTCAGAGGACTGTATGAGTCCAGGGTCTCTTCACTTGAAGTGTGTGTTTGTGGCTCATGGCAAACTAAAAATCTCTCAGCTACATGTTATTGTATTCGTGGCACTGAGAAATTATTTTGCTTGTATTGGCATATTGCCCCATTTGGATTATGTCTTTACTGGTATTAATGCTGGTGGTGTTGTAATTGATTGAAGATTGAAATTAGAAAAAACTTAAGAAATCTTACTTTAAAAACATCTATAGAAAGGTATTTTATTTTATTTTAAATGATAAATGAGCGTAAGACCATGCAGAGTAAATGAAGACTGTGCAGTGGGAAAGACATTGTGAGGAGACTCCATAGATTCTGGTTTTACTTCTAGATATGAACTAGATACGTTCACATAGCCCTTTTTAGTGTCCAGTAACTGATTCATAAAAATGGATGGTTGAACGTCACCATTTCTTTTTAATGCTACCGTTCCATAATTCAGTCAGAATAGCACTGCATTCCAAGAAAGTGGCATTGCATAGAAAAGAGGCCTATAATTAAATTTAGAGTACATGTAGTCACTAGGTTAAATAGTAAAGTAAATTGTTTCTTAGGAAAAATACCAAGAAGGCCTCTAAGATCTATGAATACATGTCATACTCATACTCTGTTTTAGAAATAGGTTACCAGTGACTCCTGCCACATATGCTGATATTCTTCTTGCCCCATGAGTTCATTGCCCAGATCACAAGTGAATAGATGATTAGGCCAAAGAAGCACCTGATACAGAGATAGCAATGTACATTTTGGTCAATGGCCTCTGATATACCTTAATGCAACCCTTACATACTGTAAAGTAAACGGCTGAGCCAGTCCTTCCTGAGAAGCTGAGTTTGGGGGCAAATCAGCAGTTAGTAAGGTGGTAGGAAAGCAAAGAGAACTTAGAAAAAAGGCAAGAATTGGAAGAGATGAGGTATCAGAGGCCCTAAGAAAACAGAATCTATGGACAATAAAAGCCTGAGACATTTGCTTCAAGTAAACAGAAACCCCAAGGTACCAGTTAATGTTTAATAGCTCATGTCTAACCACAAGTGACATGTTCAGAAAGGGTGCACCCTTGGAAAGATATATGAAAGCCAAAACTGATTTTTGGGGTTGTGAGATGAGCATGTCTCTATTAATAAGAATGAAAGAGTAGAAGAAAATAATGGCCTTTTCTTGACTGAGAAGCATTGTGAACAAATGCTAGTTATGTGCCTATGAGCAAATGAGATCCAGTGTCTCTTTTGGTACCTGCATAGTTTACCCTGACTTTGGCTCTGACCTTGAGCGCTGTGAAGTTCGGGTACTAGTTAAAATGTAGTTCCATCATCTCTGGGTGATCAACACTAGGACTTTGATTTCTTATACCCTCTTCTTCCTCCTCCAGCTCTTCTTTCTTCTCCCTGATTGTGTCATATACATACCTTTTCAGACTGCATATCTGGAAGATGTTAACCTCTACTCAGATCCCTTTGAATTCCCACTGACAGCATGGCATGGTGCCCTCACACACAGTAGGTATGAAATAATTTGCTGAGGTAATGAGGTGATAAATCATAGAATTACATTTTCAAATATCCATAGTTTGGTTGAGCATTTTATGAAATGCTTAAGGTATTTTTTGCATATAACTTGGAAAAATGTATGTGGGCTAGACATATTAAACATTCCCTGGAATATCCTGGCTCTGGTTACGTAAAGTCATTGCTGGGTCATGCATTCACCAGAGGTCAGAGCTGGGAGAAGGCAGCTTTGAAGCGTCTCTGCATAAGGGTGTAATTTCAAGGCACTAATAACGCAGAACACTTGAGCTCTTTCCTTATTCTTGCCTAGATGAGTCATTTTCTTGGTGGTTTACCTTGAGCTCCTCCTGTGTATACACAGCAGACTAACTGGCATGGAAAATTATGTGCATCTGTCTTTCATATTGAAATATATATCTATATGTTTTTTTTCTCCCTGTCCTGTTCTTTTTCTCAATTTTTCATTTCCCCAGTCCTACTGCTTTTGTCTACAACTAGAGAAACTTCTCCCAGGGTGAGTTGGTCCTAAATCTATCATAAAGGTAGGGTGTCTGCTTTTGACTGAGTTTATAATATAAGAACAAAATAACAAAAAGATCCACTGCATTGTTTCCCAAAGAATTATCCAGAAGAATTTCCACTTTTCAGAGCCTCATTTGTTTTCTAAATCCCCAAAGAGAGATTTGACTCAGCAAAAACGAGTTTTGAGCCTTCTTCAGCAGGAGGAACAGCAACTGGGCTGTGGATCTTGGCTCCAGGACGGCCCTAGTTAGTCAGCAGATATTGTCCCAGCCAAGCCCTGGAACGGCTTTCAGCCACTGCCACAAATGCTGCCTACCAACTGTTGCCTGGGTGAGGAGAGCCTTGGCCATAAATCCTGACACCACACCCCCCTGCACCCAAATCTGCCTGATTCATTTATTCACACCACACCTTCAGAGTGGAAGGTCTGATTGCTTGCCTTCTTGCTTGCTTATTCTTTCCTTTTCTCTCTTTCTTTTTTGACCTGGCAAGTGATCTAGCCACAAATGGAATTAGAGAAGTCACCCGCACCCATGGATCAGCAGCAGACAAAACAAGAAAAACTACTGCTGCTTATTTAAAACTGTTTTTAAGTTCCTTAAAATTTCCTTCTCACTCTCTCTCTCTCTCTTTTTTTTTCTTTTTTGGAGAGTGTCTTGGACTTTAAGCAACATTTGCTTTTTGTGGGTTTGACTTAATGATTTGTCTTTTCTGAATTTATGTAGTTGTACAAAAGTCAATTGGTTAATAAATGGTGTGACATAAAATCCAGAAGCTACTTTTTTTTAAGATTGATAAATGTGACTATATAAAAATAAAAATATCCTGCATGGCATAAAAAAAAAAGGAAAAAAGCAAAAGCGTAGAAAAATTCACAGGTGAAGTCAGAAGACAAATGAAATAGGGAAAAATGCCTGAAGCTCTTATTCCAGGATAAGGGCAAATGTCTTTAATACAGAAAAAGCTCTTGCAAAGCATCAAGAAAATGATCAGCAACTCAGTTAAAAAATTGTAAAACATATGACTAGAAACTTCATGGAAATTAAATTAAAATGGTTTTTGAACAAATGAAAAGATGCTCAAACTCATTCATAATAAGGGAAATACAAACTAAATAGACTTTACTTATCAGATTGGACAAGACATGATTTTGAGTCGCACCGTACGGCTGTGGATGACCACACATTTTCATACAGGGCTGGTGGGGATATAAATTGTTACCAGGAAGCCATTTGAGAAAATCTATCCAAATTTTAAGATTTGGAAAGATTAGGCAATTTGGCAAAATCTAAGGAAGCCATTTGGCAAAAATCTATCAAAATTATAAATGCACATACCTTTTGATTCAACAATTCTAATTAAAAAAATTATCCTCTGTATATACTCACCTTTTTGTGTAAAACAGCACATATATAGGGCTATTCCTTGAGGTGATGCTTATATAACAAAATATTTTGGACAACTTAAGTAAATACTATTGAGCTGTTAAAAAGAACAAGGAAACTCTCCATGTGTTGCCATAAAAAGCTCTTCAGGAGATAACAGAAAAATTGAAGGGAGCAATACTGGGTATAGTATATTCCCATTTGTAGAAAAAGAAGAAAAAAGTACAGACTGATACAGAATTTGTATTTGCTTATATTTGCATAAAGTATCTAGAGGCAGGGTGCACAAAAATTCTCACAAAAAAGAAATAAAGTAAATGGTTCATTTAACAATTTTTATGTAATGTGGATAACTCTCCTAATTTAAAAAAATGAATAAAAGATTGTTAGGCAAGAATGTGTCATAAAATGAGGTTTAAATTCAAGAGTGGCAGGAGTGTCTGAGACTCAAAGAGCAGCAAGGAGGTCTACAGCAGGTGTCACTTGAAACAATTAGTTGTGTCATCACTCTCCTGAGTCTTAGTTTAGGCTGCTATCTCAGAATACCATACATTGGGAAGCTTAAAGAACAGACATTTATTTCTCACAGTTCTGGAGGCTGGACATCCAAAATCAAGGAGGCACTGGCAGATTGAGTGTCTGGTGAGAGCCAGCTTCCTGGTTTGCAGACAGCATCATCTTAGATCTTCATGCTGTCTTGTGTCTCCTCTTAGAAGGGCACTAATCCCATTCATGAGGGTTCCACCCTCATGACTTAATTACCATCATATTGTGGAGTAGGATTTCACCACAAGAATTTGGCAGGAGGACCCAACCATATAATCCATAGCATATTTACACATACCTTCTTTTATATTCTACTTTTCAAACTTTGCCTTCTCTTCTTTCCAATCCTCCTCAATTTTCTAATACATTTCAGCTCCTACATTTCCTTGTTTTATAATTCTGTACTTATTATGCTATTGATCTGCATGCACAGATTATCTTACTCTGAGCTTAAACAGCATTAAACTCTATTTGTAAACCTGATTTAGAAAGGAGACTGAACAAGGTCTTAAACCTGGAGCCTTTATTCTGAGAATCAGCGGAGACAACAGTATGGTTTTGACTTATGTAGTAGAATTAAACATGAACAAAAAGATTTAATCAAGCTTACCCTTTATTGCCCAAGGACATTTCCTTATAAGGAACTGGGTTTAAGCCAGGTATGCTGGCCAGGTCAAAATAGATTGAGAAAACTTTTCAGGCTATGTCTTATTCTACTGCCGTTTTGAAGAACTGCCACTGAGTAATAAAACATATTTATGGAAGGTCAGTGAGTTCCAAGTCACTATGACCAGGAAAACTCCAGCAACAAAGACCGAATTGCTAGCAATGCGACCTTGTTCAAATCGTTAAATCTCTCAGAATCCCGGGACCTTTATTTATACAACAGAGGTTTTTTGAGAGACCAAATCAATTATAAATAAATATGCTAGCAAAAATCACTGTGGTAATTAGTCTGTAAGATGGCCCTCAATGATCCCTACTCCCTGGCATTTATATCCTATGTCATTTCTCCCACACTGTTCTGAGGTTGGCCTATGACAAGTATGGCAGAGGTGGTGATATGTCATTTGTGGTGTTAGGTTATAAAAGTTCTATCTTTGTCATGCTCTGTCTCTGTCTCTGTCTGTCTGTCTCTCTCTAACGGAAGCCAGTTGCCGTGTTGTCAGCAACCCTTTGGAAAGATGCACATGGTGAGGCCCTGAGGCCTCTTGCCAGCAGTCATATGCCAGAGCCTGGAGGCAGATCCTCCAGCCCTGCAGAGCCTTCAGATGACTAGCTTTGGCCAACACCTGTGAATGTAGTCTAGTAAGCTCCTCTGAGCCAGAACTACCCACTGAAGCTGCTCCCAGAGCCCCGATCCTTAGAGACTTCATGACATAATTAATGGTATTTCAAGTTGCAAAGTTTTAATTTGCTGTGCTGCAATAAATAACTCATACAGCCCCATAACAGTAACAATAATTTCTTCTTCATAGAAAGAACTTCATGATGTTGCTAAGGTCTAGACTTGGGTATGGTGATGGCAATGGAGTGATTGTCCTTCCGACTCATCATTTAGCTGGCTGAGGCTATACCATCCAGTAATTCAAACACTTGTCATTTCTGCCATGCTGTCCTGATTAACTGCCACTCCTGGTACCCAAAAAACAAGTTGTATTGACAGCATGCTGAAGACCAAGTCCCCTGACAGGAACAGATATTTTGTTCATTGTTGCTGCTAATGATATTGAACCACTGCATCAGATTTGTTCCATTGGTTCTCATTCAAGATGGTTTCTGTGAATTGTGTCCAGTTTTGACATAATTCAACATTTGCGACAACCATTTCTAGAATGTATACAAGGACTGGGAAAATGGAGAGCTAACTCTCATCATTCACACATCAGTCCTGAACCCCTTTTTTCCATCAGCCTGACTCCTTACCTTTTTGTGCTTTTGCCTACCATCTGGATCCTTGTTTTGTCTCTGTTACCCTAATTCTGGTCTGCTATCCTTCAGGTCCCCTTTAGTAAACATCCTTCTCTGCTTCCCTGGGCTCTGGGATCTTTGTCTTTGGGCTCTGCTTCCATTAGTTGGACTATGACTATGTTTACTTGGCACAATAAGCAGAACTCAGAGAAATTCTAGATTTATTGCCTGTTCTCACCTTCAATTTGTTGCTTCTGGGTACCTAGTCTGAACAACAGCCTGCCTCTGCCTTTTTCGACTTTTTCCTATGGCCGGTGTGGGATTATTCAGCCGTCATTAGTCAAGGCCAGGGCAGCTTCTGCTCCCTTCTCTACCCCGAGATTCCCAGTTTCCCCTATTTGCTTAGGCCAGAGCTCCTTGTTGATGGTGCTGTCAGTCCCTAAGTATATACCGCAGTGGTTCTCAACCACGGTGGCCATTAAAATCACTTGGAGAACTGAAAAACATTCAGATGTCCAGGTCCCATTTCATACCAATTAAATTAGAATATCTCTATATAAGGCTTAGGCATAAGCATTTATTAAAAGCTTCCCAGTTGATTTTCATGAGTAACCAGATTTTAAAAGCAACAATATGCAGCTAGGGCCAGGGTCAAGCAAGTTCAAATGCTATGCCCACTAGAGGAAAAGCATCTGGGAGCCAGATTCATCCTAAGGTGGCCACTTTGTGACCTCTGACCAGAGGGCGAGTTGACAGCCTTGCTGGGAAGCCAGGGGCTTTGTTTGTGTACTCGCACAAGATGCTCCAGATGGGTAAGGGGAACGGTGAGCAGAGAATTCAGAAGCAATTAGCTGGGGGTGCATATGCTCCCAGGGCAGCCCTGCTCCAAGAAGACATCTGATAACCTGAAGATAATTATACATTTGTGGTGGACAAATCATTGCTGAAAGATGGCATTGTGCACATCTGTTGTTTGGAAAAAGACTGTTGCAAAGTTTTTGACTTGGTGCTTGGAATCCCCAACCATGGCTAATGGTGTTTTTCTCTAAAAAATTCTGTTTATGCACATGGACACTCAAGACAGAATGAGTGTCAAAGCTACAAGAAAGGAGGGATCAGGAGCTTGTCTTCTGGGGGGAGAATAAAAGTACTGCTGTCTCCCAATGCAGTTCTTAATCTAAACATGTCAGTGGCCATATCCTGTTGCAGTTGTTCGTGATAAACATAACATTGCAAATATGAATTTGATCTTTCAATTAGTGTGAGCAGCATAATTCTCAAGATAAATAAATCATCTTGAAAAAATCATTTGAACTGCTTCCAAATTAATCTCTTTTGACACATTTATGTAATGACAGCATTTCTAAGGAATGCTAATATGCATAGCAAGTGGCTTCAGAATTTCTAAAAACATTTTGGAAGAGCATTTTAAGATGTTTTAATACAGCCATCATCACAGCTCTACTATTAATTGACAGAAACAGCATTGATAACTTCTCAAGATTTTAATTAGCACTGTCATAAGCTAGATACAATGGATGGACTAAATGTCACCCATTATTTTGATAAAGAAAATTTATATCCTGAATGCACATGAATATTAATAAAAGAAAGTACAGTATTTGAAATTGGGAATCCTTAAAAATGTCTTAGTATTCCAGACTCATTGCTATTGTTGGTCCAGGTTATTGGGGATGAGGTTTTCTTGTGGGGCACACAGCATCTATCAGTGACTAACAGGTATGGGTCTATGGAGGCACACAGACTCTCTTTGGAATTCTGGCTTCACCACACACAGGTTATATGACTCTAGGCAATCACTGAGGCTCCAAAAAGATCCTGAAACCTGCTTTCCCAGGTGATTGTCATAATCAGATATTGTGAATGTAAAGTGCATGATGTTTATGGAGTGTTCTCTCCGAGCAGACACTTGGTTAAGTATTAAGGGGAAGAATGACAAGTATAAGGCATGACCTCTTCTAGCAGCTGGCAATCTATTTGGGGAGATAAAATACAAAGAACTGAAATGTAATTAATGAAAAATGCAAGGTACCCATATTAAATCACAAAATAATATAATCATTAGGGTCTACTAAAGCATACAAGTCCAGATGAGGACATCTGCCTTTCATGATTTCATGTGCCTTACATATCATATCATAAGCCATATAGTTTTCTTTTACTAAATAAGTCCCAAACCCTCCCCCTGTGTAAAGGTATATAATTTAATTTAACCCTCAAATAACCTTGAAGAGGTATCATTTTACTAATAAGAAGTAAGCTAAAAAGTATATATTAACCGAGGTCTGTAATTATGCAATTAGAGATCCCGATTATGAATTAACTAAATGCTTTTTGCAGTACACATGGGATTAATAACTGCACCTGAATATTGAGAACTTCAGGTTTGGCATATGTAAGTTGCCCCTGTCAATCAGAGGCCTGCTGGTGTCTAAGGCCAAGTGTTTCCACAAGTCCCAGGGGCCTTGTGAAGCATGCTCTTTCCAGGTGCTGATCTTTGGTACCTGTTGGCAAAAATGCTCCTTGAGCAAAAGGTGGGGTGTGAGTCATCCTAGGGGCTGGTCAGAATAAAGGAAGTTTAAGGTAGCTGAGAACACAGCAGGCGCTTGGCACATACAAATTCTCTTTGGGAAACAAAGGAGAGAAAATAGGGGATTTCATTTCCTTACTGTGAAGTGGCCATACAATGAAACTATTTGTTTGGAAATCAGTGTCAGCCTACTATTAATAACAGATCAGTTTCATGACATTTTTACAAAAACAGACTTCATAAAATTATTAAACACGATGATAACCTTAGAACGTATTTAGTTACCGAGATTGTGACTATGCGTGTATCAACCTCCAAAGACAGATCTAAATCCAGGCCAAAGGTCACTTCATGGATCAGTGCCATGATTCGGGGTCCCTTGAATCTTTGCTACATCTGTACAAAGTGCTTGAGCAATTTAATTAAAATCCTGTTCAATAAAATTTGGGGGTTCTATCAACAAAGCTTTATTGATGTAGCATAGATCAAAAAAAATTGATGGATTGTGTTTTTATTTCTTTTTCCAACCTGAAGAACAATACCTCACAATTTGATGAATCACTTAATATTCACTAGTTCAGATATACATAGTGTATATATAGTGTATACTTGAACAAAAAGACCCAAGTCACATGGTTTATGGCCAAAGAAGTGATTTCTGAAGACCTGAAGGTCTTTAAAGGCAGTAAAATTAAAGTATTTTTGTCTAAAGATTGAACGAGGAAATATGACTCTCATAAAGGACACAGTTTTAATGCCTGAGGGACACATGGAGCATGGTGCCTTAGAATAAACTCATCTTCAGAGGGAAGGACACTATTTGGAAATTACAGTGTCCTAAAACTAACCAAATTTGTGAAAAACAAGCACTATTCATTTCCTTGGAAGACCTTGGGGAAAATATGTCTCCAAGTGTTCCTGTGGAGACGATCCTTCAGAGACAACATAGGAACCCATGTCCTTTTTCTTGCATGTCCAGGGATGTCTAATGTGGGTGTTCATGGAGCCTGACAACTGAACTGTCCTTAAAAGCAGCTGATCTCATCACTGTGGGGGCTGAGTTCCTCATTCCTGAAGCTGTGGTTGAGTCCAGAAGCTCTGGCACTGCCCCATGACTCACCTCCCTGCCCGCAGGCTCCCCAGGAGGGCCCTCAAGCCCCTGTTGCCACCAAGAAACAGAGCAGCCTCTTTTGCTATCAAACATCTCCAGGAATGCGGATGCAGCAGTTAGCCTACTCGCTTAAGCCTCTTGTGGTTAACATGAATAGCATTCTTTCAATTGCTGCAGATATGAAATACCCTAGTTCTTCAAGTCAACAATTAAAAAAACTCAGGGTCATATTTTTGCAGGAGATGCTGGAAATGTTTGAGTCTGAGGGTAAAGCATTTTAAACTTGAGTGGTATGTATATTTATTCTGTGTCTAAACATTGCAAATGAAGTAGAGATTTTTCAGTTATTCAGATTCTATTAGGATAGAGAATGTCAAGGCAGATGGAATGTTCACCAATTAATTTTTTATTAACTAGATTCTAACATACAGTTAATTTTGTTAGTTAAAATGGACTTAGCTTCTTCGCCTTTCATCCCATCATCTGTAAAATGGAGGTAATAATATAAAACATGTACTCCACAGAGTTAGCAAAGCCCTCTGCCTGTCTTCATATCTATAAAATGGGGAAAATACTACCTGCATGGCGTGGTCCCACTCTGTTTTTCCTTAGGAATTTAGAAGCATAGCCAAAAGGAAGTGTGCTAACATTCTCTGAATTTATTTTCTCAGAAGTCTTTTCTTCCCTTTTTCTTTCTTTTAAAATATTCTGTATCTCTACTCCCATCTACCACTACTTCCCTGGACCACCTCCCCACAATCACTCTTGTTAGGGTCCTAACAGTGTCACCCAGCCTCCCACTTTCACCCCTTTAAAGATGTAACTCTTTCTTCTGGAATGACCCTCTTCATCAGCAAAATTAACTGCCTCTGCTCCTTTAAGGGTCAATTCAAGTATCACCCCTGCTTGGGTCCTTGAGCTCCCCATCACCTGTAGATGCTGTGCCCCTCCATCCTCTGCCAACTCCAACAACCCTCCCAGAATTCTGTGTGTACCGTAGCCATGGCACTTATGCTGACCTGTAATTGCTGATTTACAAGACTGACTCAACCATATTCATAATACTGCATATATTTTGATTCTGTAAGTTCTGGCAAAGTGCATGACACATAGCAAGAACTTATTAAATGCCTGTTGAATCAACCGATCAACTTAATAAAATAATACAAATATTTGGTGCATATTCTCATTCTAAGCACCTGCCTCTTTTGATTTCCTGTCTAAAAACAATCACTCCTCAAAGAACAAATACATGGGAGAAATGTCCGTTTATCTGATACTTCTCTGTTCAATAACTAACTGGAAGGGCTGACATGGAAGAAAGCAGGAACCTTCTTTGGATACTATGTTTGTGTCCTGAGCTCCCCAATCTAATGTGTTTTTTTTGGATAAAATATATAGGTAATAAAACTGAAAGTTATTTGTAAAATAGCCATCACTAGATCATCTCAGATTGATTAATGTGTTAAGATAGCCAACATTACATTTGCCAGAGCAGATAAAACTATTCCTTTTAGGAAACTGAACAGTGGTCCAAGTTAGTTTTGCTACCAGGAGAGAATTGTTCTTTAATAGGAAACAGGGTGAGCAGAAAGCTACCATGTACCAGCAACAAAGTCTTGATAATTGGGTCCCGAGCTCAAGAGGTAGGGACACCTTATTTCCTCATTTGCCTGAGAGAGCCTCAGTTTATGCAGGTTGTTTGAGCATAATGATTTGAAGAGCCCTGTTTCTGTGTTAAAGGTGCCCTACATTGAAAAGTACTGGTCACTGGATTGAGAGGGAAAAAAGATGTCAGTTCAGAGGCATATAAATCTATCAGCTCATAAGCATTTCATGTATTCCTCACCTCTTATTTCTTGTCCTTTGTTCATGAAGGATGAACAGTCTCCCCTCTGGTGGCTGTGCTGCCTAGGCCATTTTGCATCAGAGAGTAGTTAACTAGTCAAATATCACTACTATTATTTCTTTTATTAGAAATTTGGAATGACCTATATTGATCATTTCATAAATTAAGTAAATCTAATGTTTGACAAATCTAATATTTGACAAAAATATAACCACAGGAGTTTTTTTGTCCTTGTCCTTTGTCATTTTGTTCCAACAAGTAGGAGCTGAAGTGGAAGTGCACAAATTCTTTCTAAGAGATAATTCTTCTTGTTTTATCTTCCAAAATAATAAATACCAGTAAATTCAGAGGAAAAGTAGAACAGAATCAGGATAGACACAAATGCAACATAGAACAATTCTTTTTTGATGGTCACTCCTGTCCAGATCATAAGTTGGGTCTTTCCAATTTAAAGAAACAGCTTATTGTGGTTGGCCTCGTCCACGGTCCGGGCTGGAGACAGGGGAAAGGATAGCCACACTGGCCATGAGCTCTTCAGCTAAATCAAGTCCTTTGGGCTCAAGCACATGTACGCCCTTCCTGGGAAAACCCAAAAGTTCAAGAGGCAGAGTTTTCCTGTTTCGAGGGTAACAGTCTGTCATTGAAGTTAAAATTCAAAAATGTGTCAGGCAGCTTGAAGGATTTGTCTGGTCAATTAGGGGGACAAGAGAGTGGCAGAAACAGCTTAGGTAAGTGGAGAATATCAGAAATGTGAGAGATGGCTGAATCGAAGTGTTCTAGGAAAGAAAGAATAAGCTTCTTTCCTTTTCTTCCTTCCTTGTTCTGACTATGAGCCTGAATAAAATTCTTTAAACTAGAATGAATAGTTAGTTCTTCCTTATTCCTATTGGGGACTTGTTTCCAGAATCATACTTATATACTTTAATTTAGCTCCTCTTTTTTTAAACATTGGAACCTACACACTTGCTAATAAGCATCTAAGTCTGGAGACCTTCAGCCTAGGAACACCTAGTGATCTCAGTTTGTCTTGATCATGTTAATTATCAATAACTTCTCCACTTCCACTCATATTGATGTACTAGTAAGGCTACAATTCAGTGACACATTAAATAATTGCACAAAGTGCTGTACAGGCAGCCAAAATGAAATGACTTCCAGGCAGATGATATAAACAACTATGTAACAGCTCGACATTTGTTGTTGACAGATGAAGGTAAGCCCTTATTTGGCATAGCACAGGCTGTTTATGGGTATCTATAGGAGACTGTGGGATATGCACTGCTAAGTGTGTAAAAGACACCTGTACATACCCACAGACATCTATACACCTTTGTACACATATACATATGACTCCATGTGTGCTTGGGAAATAAGTTTCATGATGTACTTTTTAAGATCCTGACCATTATTAAAAATGGACTGATCAACAATAATAGCTTCTCTCTGAAGGAAAACAAAGTGAAACAAAATAAAAAGCAACAAAAAAGTAGAGCTACACAGAATAATTCAGCCATCTTGGGCCCTTCACCTTTCCTTCTCATTTTCTGCAGGAGCCATTACAAGCTTCCACGGTCCTCAAATTTCTTAACTTTCTATCTCTGCTTTTCAAAAGATCATCTAACTTCCCAATTTCCTACTTCACAGAGAAGGTAGATGCACTAGGATAGGTTATCCATCAACCTTGGCCCACAGGTAGGACCTTGGTATTACCATTCCCATGATTTTTTTCTCCGAGTGGGAAATGGAAAGGATATGTCTCCTCCTGTCTAAGATGAATGGCTCTTTGTATGCTCTGGATCCCAGGCTCTCTTGCCTTCCTAGTGGCATCCTGCTCCTCTTATTTCCTCATTCACTTTGCTTTTTGGACCCTTATCGGTCTATCATATTTGACTTCTCAGAAATATTTGAAGTTATTGATCTTTCTTACGTGAAATTCCTTTTCTTGACTTCTATTACACCATGACCCATATATACTATGTATGCATGGATAAATGTATATGTGTATATATATAGATAGCATATCTATCTATCTATCTATCTATCTATCTATCTATCTATCTATCTATCTATCTATCATCTATATGTTTGTCAAAAAGGGTATTCCAGGGTAGTGAGGCATTTCAGGCAACAGATGGTAGATGGTGCTGTGAGTCACTACTGCGTTAACGAGAACATTTGTGCATTCCCATAATTATAAAATTTCCTTCCCCTCTCCATTTTGGTGATCTATAAACTACTGAAAATATATTGTTTTTTTGTGTTTTTGCAATTCACAATGTATTAATATGTTGGAGTGCATGTACATTTAAAGAAGTCATGAACAGCATTTATTACCTTGGCTAAATGAAAAAATAAACATTTTTATGTGCCAGATACTGGTCTAAGTGCTATTTAAAGAAGTCATGAACAGCATTTATTACCTTGGCTAAATGAAAAAATAAACACTTTATGTGCCAGATACTGGTCTAAGCACTAAGGCTGTAGTAGTGAACAAATGAACATCAATCCCGCCCTCATGAAGCTTATCATATTTTTGTAGAAGATAGAAAGTAAAATAAATAAACAGTTTGTAGGCTCAAAGGAGACAAATATTAAGGACAAAAATAAAACTGGAGGTGAGGAGACAACTTTTCAATAGCACTCTCTTCATCAGTAAAGGCCTCATACTGCAAGAGTTAAGGGAGCCTCGTAGCAGAAGACTGGCCTAATCTGCTGCATGTTTTGGTAGGGTCGCTCTAACTGTTCCATTAAGAATAGATGATGGGGGGGAACAAAAGCAGAAGTGAACAGGCTAATTAGGAACCTATTGTAGTAATGTGTTGTAAGGGAGATGAAAGAGAGCTAAGGGAAATATGGCTTGTTCCAAGACTTCTCTTCCAATGTTTAGCCTGAGCGAAAACTGGAAAGGTGAAGTGAGAAGAGGGAGCTTGGGAGGGGAACAGACTTTAGGGAAAAAATGTAAACAACTTGAAGGATCTGAGATTCCACTCCAGGCTAACTTGTTAGCTTGGCAGAAGACAAAGGGCTTTATTATGGCAAAAGCAGTAGCCAAATCATGTGGTGTCATGGGCAGTGCAATAAAAAATTTATTACATTTGTTTCAAGAATTCTTGTAAGACAAAAATTATTAGACTGTGTAGTATGCATACGGAACTTAGAACTGCTGCCACCGTGATACTAGTTTAAGAGCAGTTAGCCTGAAATGTAAGTGACACCTGGAAGAGTGTGGATCCTACAGAACATGAGAGACATGGAGTAGAACTCAGATCAGACTGTTTCTACATCTTACATATCTTTGGAAGGTTTTTTTTTTTTTAAATAAAATTTCCATAAATAAATTCCCTTCATTGTTTAAGCCAGTTTGAATTGGACTTTCTGTTGCTTGCACCCCACAGCATTCTAGCAGATACATATTGTGGTACCAGAAGTGGTTACTCACTCATATTTTAATGTGGAGTGTGTTGAGTAGAGGAAATAGGTAAGAGAGCAGCAATATTCCTCCCCTCTCCAGAGATGGAAGCTGGTAACTTTTGCTGTGTCCATGCAAGATAGACATTTAAGTTGTGGCTTTTCTGTGTTATTACTCAGCTTTGGTGAAGCATTTGCTTTAGGGACTTGCAACCTCTTTTCCTAACCTGTAGAAAGATTCTTGCATGAAAAGACAAGTCTAGGCTGCAGGTAACTTGTCAGAAAGAGTATTTATTGAATACTACCCTGCCAAGCACTGCGCTCAGCAGAGGACATATGGCAACAAGCCCCTGCCCATTTATTTGGTCCTTATGTTATAATTCCTAGACATGTGCTATTTGAAAAAAAAATTTACCAAAAAGGAAGTTAGGTAGTGACAATTTATTTAAAAACATATAAAGCAGGAGAGGGGGGGAAATGATAGGTACTATACACTGTAAGGAGAGGTATATCATGAGACTATTATGACATCTGCAGGGAAGATGGGGGGTAAATGATAGGACCATCTAGGGGCTGGTGTGGCTAGGGTGAGGTTTTCCAATATGAAATACATTTTTCAGGTAGAGCTGACAGATTGCCTTATGGATTAGGTATGGAAGGTAAGACAAAAAAAAAAAAAGAATTAAGGAGACATATTGCCAGAGATTCTACCAATTGAATACAGAACCTTGCAGAGAGAGAAATGCCATAATCTCCATCTCAAATCAAGGCTGTTGACAGTGAGGCAGAGAGTTGGCAGAATTTAGGAAAAAATTGGAGTGAGACCAGGCTTCTTACAAGATCCTCCTGCCAAGAATTATTTGCCATACAAAGGGAATAGTCACACTGTGAAGACACAGCTATGGAGTAGCCTAAATATAAGGAATATATTATTAGAGCCACTATCCATAAAGATAATTTTTCAAATCGCTTTGAGGCACAGGCAAAGAATGTAACTGCAGCCATTAAACAAGGGGCTGAGATGGAAAAAACCACAGAGATGTGTTTCTAGGAGATAAAATTTCCCAGATGCATATAGCTATGAACTGACAAAGGAGCTGGCTTTGATACTAGCTCAGGGAATTGATCACAAGCACATAAACCCAAAGCAAATAGACCGGCAGCCTACTAAATTTTTAAGTGAGCGGTGCTGCCAAAGTACCCCTACAACTGGCCAAAAGAGCCAGTATTTCTCAAATCCTAAGATTATCACAAGGATCCAGGAATCACATCAACAGGAAGTAAGCTGCTCAAGTGGTCAGGCCCAAGAAATCACATTCTTTCCAAAGTCTATCTCCATGGAAGACAACGGATAAGGGAAATCCATTCATTGGCTAGAACCAAGGACATTCTGAGCAGTTGACCAAGGAACACCTTCCATTGCCAGGGCAGGTTGTCATTATTTAAGGCCAGAAGAGTATGCTGTGTGCCATGTACCAGTGATTTCTGCCTGTTTCTCATTGCGCTCTTTTCCAAATGGAAGTTCTGTTTCATTTACCCAGATCTCTACTAAGTTTCGTTAATGGAAGCGTCAGAGATCTATTACATATTATCTTAGCCTGTGTTCCCCAGAAAGGAGAACCTGAAACAAAGCCATACGTTCTATTACCTTATTAAGATGTGCAAGCCACGGGAGGAGGATTGAGAGGCAAAGGCAGCGAATCGGGTGAGGAGGGAGAGCTGATACAGGGTTATGGTATTGAGTAGGCTGCTGCCAAGTGCATGTGTTTGTTTACCTTGCAGGGCCGTCCTAGGGAAGGCCATGTACAGGGTGCCTCCTGGTGTACGTAGGTGAGGTGGAGAGGCAGAGTAGACAGAAGTATAAGTTTTTCATTAGCTCTTGTCTTCCACCAGTCAAAACTTCAGCCTTTGGAGTTCAACACATTTTCATGCTGAGTTGTGCATACACCAGATAAAGACCCATGGTGTCCCTTGCCTCAGTATCAACAGGAAGCCGCAGGGCAGGAGGGTAGGAAGTGCCAGGTTGCCCATGCATGATGTTGGTGGAATCCTACTCACTTGCAGAGAGTGTGGTGGTAATAAGACCAAAAAAAAAAAAGGCAAATGAAGCCGAGTGCATCTGAAATGCTACATAAGGGGGGGTTTGAAATACTTTAGGAATGGTTTCAGGATGGTGAGGAACATGCCTGGGTTTGATGAATGGAACTCCTATCATGCAGTAACCCCAGACTCAGTGCCATTCATGAACGGGGTGGGAATTTGGCCTGTCTCTCTTTTGTAGTTCTTCATGTTGTTTATATAACTGAGAATTTTTGAAAGCATAATACAGGAACAGGGTATAAATAGATGCTGTGTAACAAAGGGGTAGATTGTAGCTGTCTCTGTAGCAACCATTACACCAGCCCCCACCAGCGGGTAGTGCCTATCTAATTTCTTCAGGCTGGGCCTCCAAAACCTCTTTCAGGAGTGATCACCAGTTGAGATAAGCTCAGCATGATCTTATCTCAGCCATGATCAATGACTGGCTCAGGAATGTTCAATAATCCAAGCACATGCCAATCCAACTTAACAGTACATGTATAAGACTTTTGTTTAATGGGGAGCTGTTCTGAACTGTGTTATCTGCAGATATGAAGCCTGCAACTGGTTTTGTTAACATTGCTTCTTTTTTTAATCAGAAGGAAGACATCTGATGGTGAAGCCATCTCATGGAGAAGCACATGCATGAGAACATGACAAAAAATATGGCTGGTGCCCTGAACAAATGGCCTGAAAACTGGACTAAACCTTGCATAAAATGATAATTTCTCTTTATTGTATAAAGTAGCTTGACTTGGGTTTTCCTTACATTGTACCCAAAAACCCCCTAGCTGATATAGTTATAGGGGGATCAAAGCTGAGAATAATTTTTTTTTTTTTGCCTGGGTTATAAAGTACTAAATGGTTCATTTATAGAGTCATAGTAGTAAGTCAAGGGATTTTAAATGTGTGATAGAGGACCTGTGTAAACCACCAAGTTCAATTATGGAGACTAGGTTATAGATTCCTGATATGGCTGCCAGGAGGTAAAACAAGAATATAATCTTAACTGGCTAAGCTAAAACCGAGTCAAGCAAATTGTAACTATGCAAAGAAAGAATGTGCTACCCGAAGGGATGGGAACAACATGGAACTACAATGGTGGTTCCTAAAGAAAAAGGATTTTTAATGCTTCTCCAGTATTGTCCATGGATCTAAAACACTGAGTTTAGAGTCATGAGCACTCTTATCCCCAGAAAGGTATTAGGATTTCCAAATTTTCATCAAGTCAGTCCATCTCTCTTTGCTTGGATCCCATACTTTTTAAACAATTTTGGGGGACAGTAAAATATAAACTCATGAGAAAGAAATATCTTCCAGTTAAATTTTTCTTCTGGAAGAACAATTACGAAATGAATCCTAAAACTTAGGCAATTCAGAATAAAGCCAGTAACTGTCTCTTCAATTGGGTGGTTTCACATATACTAATTAGTTCCAGTGCACTAAAGGAATGGTTATTATTTTGGCATCAGTTCACAGCCAATACTTCTAGAACTTTATCATTTCCCTATGAAATTTAAACTTCAACAATTTTAATAGTGACTTGATAAATAGGACCACATTGTTACAACTCTGATGTGGTAATAAGTATATTCATCGTCACCATCATCATCTTAAGGTGGAGAGAGGGATTATGGTGGTGGTAGATAAGACATACAAACTTGCCTTCTCCATTATATATGCCTATTACAAGTACCTTTTGCATTTATGCACCATGCCACAATATACTAAAAATATTGGATTCAATAAACATTTGAAATTTTTTTGCATGAATGGGTTAATGAATGAACAATCAAAATGAATGAACGGTTAAGCCAGAATCAAAACTAAACCAAAAGAAGGTGCCTTTACTTTTATCAACATATTTAATCTGCACAACACATAAGGTCAGTATTTTTATCCACATATTACAGGTGACAGTGAAGTTTGAGGAGACTCCTGTTAAGGACACAGCTGGTGGTTAAGAGGTGGGTCCTGGAGACAGATGACTTGCATTGAAACCTAACTCCCTCACCTACTGACTGAATCAATGGCACAACTTGCTCATCTATAAATGAGGGAGAAAAATGGTATTTACCTCATCATTCTGTCAGAGAGTTAAATGAGAAAATTCATTAAAATGCTTAGAGTGGTGTCAGGGATGTAATAAACATTAAATAAATGTTAGCTGTTACTGTTTTTGTTATTGAGTACTTTGTATTATGTCACAAGCTAGTGTTCTAATCAAGGCTTAAATAAGGAGGGATATAATGAAAGCTAAAGTAGTGTCCAATCGAAATAAAGCATCATTGAAAATGTGCCTACAATGAGAAAGCCGACAGGAGTCTTTGCCTCTTTCTCTTTGTAGCTGCATATTCTCTAATTTTTGGTTCTCTGTGTGTGTCTATTCCATAGCTTCTCTCTGCAGAAGGAATCTCTCTTCATGCTCACCAACAGCAAATGGCCAAAGTGACAATCTCTCAGCCTTACCTCCATATACTCTTTCAGTCTAAGCACCCACCTTGTCTGCCTAAAATTTCTGTGCCTCCAGACTGAATTCTTCAATGTGAAGGTTTTCACCACCAAATGTCTCTCCAGTCAGACCAATCAGGAATGACTGAATAGATCATAAGGTTCGAACATGAACAGAGACCCACTCCTTCTGCAGGACTTTATTTTCGTTCCTTAGGGAAGGCAATAGCAGAGAGCCGGGCAGTCACCCCAAAACATAACCTCAGTGAACTATTGGGTCCTGGAAACTGAATGATTCCAGTGGCTCATCCTCACCAAGCTCATTCCAAACGATTTCTGTCATTTGACTCTAGTCGGGCTCCACACACTCCTGTCCAACCGTATGGAATGCATTTGGAGAACTCCTGTTTTTGATGGCACACAGACAGTGTAAAAGATCACCAGTTCCTCCAGTGGTCCAGGTGGAATCCTGTGCTTCTGACAGAGACCTCAGATCTTAGCTACTCGCATTTGTTACCCCCCTGGATCGAAGGCAACAGCTTGAAAGGTTGGTTTCTGCCTTTCTTGGACTCCTTCCCAGGCAATCCTCCTCCGCAGTGTGAAGACCTCTCTTCCCTCACTGTTAGGCTGTTACTGACACCCCTTTGAGAAAGTGGTAGTGCCGGTCTATCATTATTCATGAACATGCTGTTACTAGCACCGCCTGGTTTTCTCTGCCTATCAACGTTTTTTCTTTTTAACTTTCATACATTCTTACATGGTTGATGTGCTTACAGTGCAGAACATGAAGTAATGACAGGCCTGTTATTACTATCATTTTAAAGTAAATATTACTTCTGTAAGAAAGTCTGTAAGAATACATTTGACACCACATGTAGTTGAATGTTATAATTTTGCTGGAAAAAGAAGATGTTAGAATCTATTTGGCTCAATAACCTCCACATAGGGGCCCCATAGCTTGAAAACTTAAGTTGTTGATTTTGTTTGGATACTGGAGAGTTATCCTTATTCAGTAATCAGTACCATCTTCTTGAGCTATTCTGGCTGATTATACTTTTATTCAAATGTCTTGCATGACAGTGACTACTACTGGTCTAATGAGTTCTCTGTGTCGACCAGTTGTTTCAGTAAATGGACTGAAATCTGTTAGTTTTTTAGTGCTGTGTAGAGAAAAACAATGTGAAATCTTTCTGCACCTACTCTGCTGGTGGAGTGAATCATCTCCTTATTCATAAATGCAAGGATGTTTATTGAGATGGTGAGGAAATAAGAGCTTAAAAGGAGAAAATGAGAAAAAAACTCAAAATTGTTTACTTTATTCAACTAGAAACAGTAAAATAATCAAATCGTATTTTTAAAGGAAAAATGCCCAATTCATTCTATACAAAGTTCCAAATTTAGAAAAACCCTGTACAAAATGAACATACACCATAGGGTCAGTGTTTGAGAGTGTTAAATGTGCATGCAGTTGAGAAGGAAAAGGAATGAATGACCTGCCAAACTTCTGGCTCCAGTTTTAACAACCCATGTATGTCTTCCCTAATTGTGATTCCGTGTAGCTTCCAATCATAGCTTATCTTGGATATGAACTTCAGTAAACTGAAATACTTGAAGTTCTTTAAATTTATTCTTTCTTCTTATTCTTTTCAAGATCTTTGAAACAGCTCTTTGTGTAATCGCCTGTATTTGTCACATTATTAAATCTGATGCATATTCTTTATTCCCCTTATTACTTGATGTCTCAACAGCTTTTGGTGCTGATGCTGGCATGGTTGGACGTGCTCTCCTTGACATACTCGTCTTCCCTGGCTTCTGTGACTCACTGCTCTCTCATTTCCCCTCCTACTAGCTCCTTTCTCATGGCATCCTATCTCAACTGTTTGACCTCTATTAGGTCATTAAGCATTGGAGGTCCTCAGGGCCAAATCCTGGGTCCTCTTTCCTTCTCACTTTGTGCTGCACCCCCCTTGATGAATCCATGACTTCCATTTCCATGAATTTTCTCAAATTTATAGCTTTACCTTAGATCTCTCAATGAAGCCCTAGTGTCTCTGTCAGTACAGGCTGCTGTAACAAATACCACTAACAAGGTGACTTAAAACAATAGACATTTATTTCTCACAGTTCTGAAGCCTGGGAAGTCCTAGATCAGGGTGCCCAAAAATGTGGTGTCTGGTGAGGTCCCTCTCCCTGGCCTACAGATGGATGCATTTGCTATATTCTTAGACATCAGGGAGAAAGAAAAAGCAAGCAAACTCTTGGGTGCCTTTTTATAATGTAACTGATCCCATCATAAAGGCTCCAACCTCATGAACTCATCACCACTAAATGCCATCACACTGAGGATTAGTTTTCAAGATATGAATTTGGGGGCACATGAACATGCAGTCCATAGCACCTAATGTATCAAATTGCCTCCTCAAAAATCTCCAGTGGGATATCTTTCAGGCACTTAGATTTCAATTTTCTGACTAAACTCCTGGTTAGAATTCAGAGAAGGTCAGGGCTTAAGTGAGCCTCTACTCTCCTTTGCATTCATCACCAACTCATCCACATGGCCAAACCTAATTAGCTTTGGTAGGTAGCAGCTCAGCAGATGTTGGGGGAGAGAATAGCTTCTGAGTTGGCCAGATTTGTAGTAGTCTTGAAGAAGAGATCTGGTGCTTTCTCCACTCTGGTTTGGACAAGCTGGGGGCTTTCATCAAAGCGTCCTGCAGTGAGGATCAGAAGGTGTTGGGTGTGATTCATGGTGAGAACTTGGACACAGAGTTATCAGGAAGAAAGAGTGTCAGCTTATCCCTCTCTGGCTCCTGAAAAGCCAAGGAAGGCCTGAAGGAAGATGGAGTCTCTGATGCCCGTGAGGTGTGGAAGCACAAGCTCTTAGGCTGAGGAGCCTGGAAAGCAGACAGCATTGCAGCCAGTTAATAGGCATCAGTGACCGCTTGATGCTAGGGCACCTCCCCACAGGAGGAGTGATTTAGACCCAGGGCACCTCTGGGTCTAACATGAGCATTTCACCAAAGCTCTGTTTCTGAGGGAATTTGGAGACCAGAGAGAAAAAAAGAGAAAAAAAGAGTCTCAATATGAAAAGCACAGCTGAACTAGAATTTCTGGGAAAAAACTAGAAAATGAGTAGTCAGAGGGGAATATTCAGGAAAATCCCAAAGCATATTTTCCAGAACTAAAAAAAAAATTTTTTGAGCTCAAATAAGATTTTGAATGTCATGCTTTAGTCCATGAAGATGAGGATGATTACTACTGGGACCTAAATTAGTAGCTTGAGAAAACACAGAGAGATGGAAATATTGAGGGAAAAGGTAAAAAACATTTGAGGCTTGATTTAGAGACCTAAGTGTATGAATAAGGAAAACATCAGGAGGAGAAAGAGGAACTTACTATTTTACTAAATAAGTCAACATTTTAAACTGTGACTAGGCACTATGCTTGGGCAGGGCAAATCAGAGGAGCTCTGGTGGAGGTCCAGAGCGGGCCCGATAAGCAAGTGGGTCATCTGACCTGGGCACAGGGGCACAAGGCTAATTGAACCACTCACGTTCCCTTTAGGATAGCTGGTGCTCTCACACACAAACCCATGCAATTTTATCTGGTATATAAGTGATTAGAGATCACAGGGCCTCAGCGATCTCAATCTATTCACAAAGTTTCAATGCGTAAGAAGTCCAGCTCACTGGTGTGAAACCTGGTGTAGAATGAGAGAGCCTAGTGGGTCACTGCTGGGAAGCAGAATAAGAACCATGGGAAAAAACAAGAGGGATTAAATTTATCTCTATATTGCTATTAATTAAATTAATTTATATGGATATAGGAACAGAAAATAAACCAGACGAGTAAATTGAAAATTCAGAGATAGAGCCCAGACTATATATGAGATTTTAATATGTGGTAAAGGTGGCATTTTTCCATGTAGAGGGAAACAGATACTTTATTTAATAAGGAGATCTATATAACTAGTTCTCTGGAGTCAATTCATGTTGGGCCCGAACACCAAAATTAGTCTACATGGTGAAAAGATGTAAATGAAAACAAATAAAACAGTAAACAATGCTGACAGAAAATACAGTAGATGACATAGTCAATCTAGGATATGGAAATAACTTGGGCCATGACAGGCAACTCAGAAGCTGTGAAGGAAGTAAAGTAGTATCTTTACTTTACTTATAAGGTAAAATATATACAAATGGTATATTTAGAAAAAGCAAAGCAACACGAATAGAGAAAAAAGTTTAATAACCATAATATATATATTATAAATTAATTTAAACAGATATAAAAATAGTCAAAAGATATGAAAAAGAATTTCATAGAAATGCAAATCCAAATAACCAATAACATGATTCTCCAACCCTCTGGTAAATAAAAATTAAAGTAACAATGAGATGTAGCTTTTTACTGACTATTTCGGCACAAACAGAAAAACTATACAGATTTTCACTCCGTGAGATGTGGCAGCCCTGCAGGGCTTGGAGGAGGGGATGAGGAGGTCTGGTTCGTGTTTCACTGGGCTCACCCTGACTTCGGGCTGAGAATAAATAGCAGGGAGAGAAGGACAGAAGCAAGGAACCACTTAGGAAACCACTGAAATAATTCAGGAAAGAGAAATCATTCAGGCTTCAGCCATGGATTGGAGTTAGCAAAAATCTAGTCAGGTTCTGAAGGTAGAGCTGCAAAGATAGTCTGATTGATTGAATGTGGGATGGGAGCTAAAAAGGGGAATCAAAATGAATCCCAGGGCCCTCCCAGAAATAAAGACGGTAGGAAGAGCAATTTGTAGGAAAAATCAGGAGCTAACAGATGGATTATTTATTTTTAGGAGTTTAATAGACTTTTCCAGTGCTGCGAGAAGACTGATACTGGATCTTCCCGGGCCCCCAATTCTCCGTGGCCTCTCCCACCATCCGTTTAGGTCTTCCCATCGGCATCCCTCCAGCTCAGTTATCTCTGTCCATTGGGGAATGTGGGGAAGAGAAAATCTACTCGCTTACTTCTTTCATAGAGTCTGTCTCTCCTCACAAAGTTATCTCCCCACTTATCTCCCCACAAATCATGCAAGATCTCCTAAGAGCTTAAGCCTTTGGGGAAAAAGAAATCCAGAAAGACTTTTAGGTACTTTGGCAAGCATCCTGCCTTTTACTTCCCTGGAAGAAATGAGGTATATCACTCAAAATATTCTCCAGACACATTAATATTACTTAGCACGTATTAAGGGTTTATTCCATTCCAAATACGTCCATTATTTCATTTAATTATCTCTACAACTCCTTGATTGAATTCTGGTAGTGGCACTTACTGCTCTGTGATGTTTGGAAATTTTCCCAAGTTCGTTAAATCTCAGCTTCCTGGATTGTTAAATGGATGGAATACCTATTCCCTTAGGGTTGATGTAAGAGCAATATTTGCTTCTGGGTCTAAAGCACCCAGCAAAGAACCTGGCACTTACTAGACGGGCCTCAATTTTTAATCCCAGGTTTATTTCTGGCAAAGGCTGTATTTCTTAAATGAAATAATATATGTAGACAGCACTTTTAATTAATAAAAAAAGTGATTATAGAAAATGGACTCTCAATATCCTCTTTATTCAGTATCATTTGAAAAACAAAAAATAGACGATATTACAAATGGTCATGTGATAAGTGAGCGTTTAATGCAATAGCCCAGAGAAGAAGGTGTCAATCAAGCTCAGACAGACAAAATGTGCAGGATTAAGAGAACGTGAAGGACTTTTAGACACAGGTCACTGAATGAACCAAGATGTGGAGAGGGAACAGTGGATGATGTTTTGAAAACCACCATGGATAAACGAATCTGACCGCAGTGGTGCTTTCAAAGAAGAGAGTAGTGAAACATGAGGTTTAGAAATAATAAGAGGGGCCAAATAATTGGTGGCATGTAATTCTGGATAAAAGGTTTTGGACTTTCCTTAATGGGCAATAGGGTAGTTTATTAAAACCTCTTGAATTGGGGATTGATAATCATTTATAGAACACATTTTTATGAAGTATCTACCACCCTCAAACTCAAACCTCTGCATTAGTCATGCAAAGAGACGTCCCAAACATTTTCCTTGGCTATGATATCCCATTTTGATTAGATGAAGAAAGGAATGGAAATGGGGATCCCAGTCAGGAAACAAATAAAAGAGGCGAGGTTAGAGATAATTAGGGCTCAGCTAGGATGTCAGCAGAGCCATTAAAAGGGAAGAATAGCTGTCAGAGGCACTAAAGAGCAAGAAGTGAAAGCATTTAAAAGCTGAGTGGGTTGGTGGGAGAGAAAGAGGAAGAGGGGATCATTTCAAGGTGCTCAAATCGAGTGGTTTAGAGAATCATACTATCATGGACAGTGAAAGGGAAGTTAGGAGGACAAATTGACTCTGAGAGGGAGATAATGAACTTTTTACATGACACCTGTCTGTTGCAGATGATAATTGGGAGATGGAGAAATTAATTTCTTTCTGTCCCTACACAGAAAATTTTTGATCAGTTGGAAAGAATGGGCTCATGATTTAAGAAGGAAAACAGTGAACATATTACTTGGTTTGCCTATAAATTAAAATTAGGACTTATATTATTACTTAAATTTATGATTTAAAAGTAACACATTCATTTTCAAAGCACATTCCTTCCCTTCCCCAAAGTTAGCTTATCATACTAATCACAATTACGTGGTTAGAATGGTCTTGGAAACGCCACCACAATATTGATAATCCCTTCTTCACCAATACCTCCATATTTCAGATCTGCCCAGACAGTATACACTTGGTTGAAACGTGCAGATATTTAATTAAAAAAATAAAAATCACTAGAAAAGGAGCTGGAGGGAACCATAGGGGTTTTCAGGTGTTGGTCCATACCTGCAGTTTTGTGAATTGTTTTGCTGGTTCATTTGTTTTTTGGGGGTCTAGATAGGCTTCAATGACAGAGCCCCCCTTCTCTACAGATCCCCATTCAACTCACTACAGCTTACCTCCTCCGTGGTTTTCAGTCCCTATAAATAGCCTCTGCCTGTTTCTACTCTGCCAAATTGCAGGGGTTTTTATTAACCCAAACTCCCCAGACTGCAATTCTCCCTCAGCACATGCCTGCTGAGCAGTTTAGTTATTACTTTTCCAATATAGAAACAGCCTTAACTGAGAAGATTGTGCCTTGTTAACAGAAAGGGAGGAAAAAAAAGATAAAGGAAATAAAAATCTTTATCCCTTTCCGAGGCATTTTCACAGCTTTTTAAAAATCGTCAGTCTTTTCTTGACAAACGTGAAGCATTCAATTTTGTCCTTAGTTTTCATACATCGCTGGGGGAAGGAGAATACATTTCCTGTTTGTGAGAAACCACAAAAAGCAAAATATATTTGTGTGCTGTTGTATTGCTTCTCTAGCTTCTCCAAGAAGTTGGGGTATAAATAAGCTAAGAATTTTAGTCCTGGGGTTGGATTGGATTTGTTATAAGTGGCAACAGGTGGAAAGCATGCTGTGGGTATAACCATGAACCTTCCTAATGAAAATTCCATATGCATATTTGATCATTTTAAATGTGGTGGAGTTTTTGACTCTCCCAGAGACAGCTTGAGAGAAGAGAGAGATTACGTGTCTTATGATTTTTTTAAACAGGGAATTTAGCATTAATTTGAATTAATTTGAACTTTGAATTGGAGTGAGGGATGGGATGAAACAAATACTGTTTTTCAGCTTCATGGAACTGCCAGGCAACGCCATCTAAAAGCTTTACCAAAAATGATTATTTCATGTTTTTTAATGCGGGTTAACGTGGCTGAATAGCTTTTTTGTTGGATGCTGCCTTTCCCCTTTCCTGGGATTCTAGAGCCAAATGTAAATGAAAACTAAGCTCAGAATTAGGATATAAAAGGGAAGAAAATGTAGATAGGTTTCTGGCACCAGCAGCCTCAGCAATGGGGGCCAGGAGCGCTTCACATTTTGTTCAGGATATTTGGAAGTGGACTTAATTTTCAGAGATGTCTACCTCTGGGAACCAAGGCAGCAGGCAAAGGAATCTGCCAATACTTGGAAAAGATCGAAGCCAGCGATGTTCTTCCTGTGCAACGGCGCAGGGCTGTGCGGCACTGCCCACCCACGTGGCCATCCCCCACACACACCGTTTTGAACTTTCCTGGGACCTGAACAGAATCAAAACTGGACAGGGCCCTTTTCTTTGGCACGTTTGAAAAACACATGATGAGGCGTTTTCTGGCTTTTGGAAACAACAAGGCTTAGTGATTTATAGCTGATCTAAGATTTGGAACAGACGCATCTTTGGAATGGAGGGCATACACTGTGTTCCCCTGTCTGTAACTGGGGGAGTTGATGGCTGAGGTCAGGGCATAAGACAGTGGGCAAGGAGGGGGCTGCCCTGGTTGCTGGGCTCTGATCCAAACTTGCCCTGAGAAATAGTCACCTTTCGGTGCCTCCGTTTCCCAGTCCCTAATGTCCCGGTTTTTCTGAAAGAAGCCTGGGAATAAAATATGGCTTAAATCTTACCTCCACTTGCCTCTTATGTTCTCTTCCTGTTTGCTCTTTCACCCTGCATCCTAGCCCTGATCTAGGGGCTTAGTTTTGGGAGGAAGACAAGGAACCACATTAAACAAAAGGATGGGGAAAGGTGTGGTGCCAAATTGAGAACCCACTCAGCCTCGTGGCTTTGGAGTTTTCAAGCAACCTCCTGCCTCTTGAGTTTTCAGTTTGTTTATTCTTGGCAAAATGAAGCTTCCTGTATTAAGAAAAACAGCTTATAAAAATGCTTAAAAACTCTTCTTGGACATCAAAACACCCTTCCCAAATAATATGTTGATGATTTAACATGTAAATGAGTCAAAACAATGTGAGCAACATTTCCTATAAAGTATGTGTGGGTTTCAAAAATTAAGGGGATAGTGCTTAGCTAAACATACTTTGGTTATAGAAGATCAAAAACATTTGAAAACCAGTTTGAGATGTTTGCAAAGTCTAAAGTGAGGCCAAGCCAACCACTCTCAGCTGAAATGCAAACAAACAATTTGTTATTAAAAGGGCTTATGGATGTAATTACTCTTCAATCTCCAGGCTTGTGACTCTTGCAGCGAAAATAATCTCCAGGAACTGATGGCAGTAATGCTCATGAGCACTTGGAGCAGAGCTCTCAGCATATCTACAAGGATACAGGGTGATTCAAGGCCAGGCATCTCCCTCATTTCATACTCAAGGGCCTGTCTCAGGAGATGTGATATTCCCCATCACGGCTCATTGGATTGGTGATTTCTGTCGTAGGGGAACAATATATCTATCAACTCTCAGACCCCTAGATTCAAATCTTCAAGTCTACTTCTAGATTCAGAAGCTGAAAAGGCTACCATCCTGCTGGAATGGATTGCTCCTGAGATGTGTACTTTCTTACCATCAGGATTCAGCATGTCCAGGGATGTATTGGGAAGTACACTAATTCCATAGTATCTCCAACAAGACCTCCTATTGAGCACCCATAGTGATAACTGTAGGGGTCAATAGATTTAGGCTCTGGACCAATCCACAGATATGATTAAACATCTACTGTGAGTAAGTTATCACAGTAGGTGTAATTCTGAATAAAAATGGGAAGAAGAGATGGCCTTTTGATCTTAAAGAACTTTGAATCTTGCTGAGGATATCCTGTGACAGGAACAATATGACATTCCATATGTTAGAGCCTCAGGGAGGAAATCTGTGAAAAATCCACATTTTTTTTTCTTGAGAATAATCTTAATTTTCTTGAAATATATGGCACTTAAATTAGGTAGGATGTGTAGAATTTATAGCCAAACGTGGGAGGATGACGGGACATTTGGGTGGAATAGAAACTTACATTTAAACTCCTGAAAAGTCAAAGCACATGGTAAGTTAGGAAAAAAGTTTGGAAGAGCTGGAGGGAGGGATCAACATAATGGGTCCCAACTGTGTTCCTCTGAATAATGTACGATCCGTGAGAAAATGAGTTATATGCTTACATTTATTCAGGAAGATTTGTGTCAAAAATGCTAAAATCTCCCAAATTGCTGGACTTTGTGGTGTGTTTAGTCAGCTTCTCACCAAGGGAAGGCATTAAAATATCATATTTATTTAATCCACTTGTCAAAAATATGTAGAAAAAAGAAGGTATTACCAAACTGGCAGATCAGAAAAATACAGTCGCTGTCAGAATTATTGTGAAGACTTAATGAGCTTTAATATATAAATTGGCATTATTTGTTCTTAAGCAATAGTTCCTGGCACATACCCACGGAATGTTGTTTGGTTTTATTATAGTTGTTACTTACAGAAGACATTTGACAAATAATTAAGGGACTTTACAATTAGTTGGATGGCCAGGCTTGGAGCGCGCTCACTGACAGATGCTGCCAACCTAAAGGGAAGCCTTTGATGCTGTACCAAGGGCTTCGATCATCATCTTTAACTGGGTCAACATATTAATTAGTGACTTGAATTAGCTTATGAAAGTGTGCGGATCAAATTTGCACATCATTGGAAGTTGCGAAGGAGAGTTATATTGGTTCACGGGTTTACTTAATGCAATCATCTTAACAGACCAAATGAACAGTAGTCTAAAACATATATAAAAAGGAAAAATGTGCAGTCTTATGTTTGAACCTTAAATCAATTATACACATAGGAAAATGGCAGAGAGGGGGCTTTGCTAGGAATAAATTAGAAGGAGATTTAAGGATTTTAAGGACTATGTGCTAAATGCATGACAACAGGAAAAGGTGTTTTATAGAACATGTAATGTTACTTTGGGTTGTATCAATAGACATATGATATCTATATTTGGGGAGGTGGGAGTTCTATTTGATCTTCATAGGTCACACACTGTAACACTTTATCCAGTCCTTGTGAGAGATAATTAGAGCTAACTGGAGGTCCGTGAACAAGACAGTGAATAGACTTTAAAATGATCCACAAAGAATATGTAGACTGGGAATATTTAGGTTAGGGAAGAGATTTAAGAGTGGATATGGTGTCTGTATTCAAATATTTTCTAGTTTCTCATTTGAGAAAGGATTTTGATTTCTATAAAATGGAAGAATTAGGATTAATGGTTCTATAGTAATTTCTTTATAAATATGTATTGAATGCCAACTCTGTCAGGCATCACTCTAAGCAAGAAAACAAATCTGAATAAAAAGAGTTCCTGCCCTAAGAGAACTCATGATCTATTGGCTGATAAAAACATAGGCAGTATCGCAGCATAGTAAGGGGGGCCCCAGTTGATCAATGCACGATGATAAAGGAAGAATGAGCAATTAACATTGCCTGGCAGTGATTTTTTTGACCAATGTTATTTATCACATTATTTAAATTTTCACATAGTTTTGTAAGATTTACGAAAAATATTTTTTTATCCCCTTCAAGTTGATTATTCTGTTATTTAACACCATGTCTTTAAATGACATGGTTGTATGGCCATGCCTTGATTTTTCAGTTTTAGTCTTAATCTATTAAATTTCTCTTATACAAAATGAGGATTATAGCTCTCTTTCTTTTCACCATTCGTGTGCACCCTTCCATTCTCCTTCCTCACAACAGAGTTATGTTGCATTTTTGGTTAAAGCAAATCTTCTGTTTATCATGGCTATGGAAGCTATTCACAGCAGGGTCGTGTAAAATATGTTTACTTTTCCCTTCCTGCACCCCTTTGTATTTTCCCTAGAATTGATATTTTCCTCATTTTGAAATATACTTCATTTCATATGTTATTATCACTAATTTAACACCGAACCCTGCATTTGTCTAAATCTTTACAAAGACATTTGAGGACATTAGCTTAACATTCAGTTTCATCTCCCAGAATTTTTCCCGAAGCCTTCTAATCTTCTCAGACTGGCCAATGGAGGGTCCTCCTTTCTGGGGCACAGCTCTGTCTGGAATCCCCTTGTAGAGCCGACCTAGAGATTCCCTTGGCTTTTCCCCTACTGCCTGAATCCCATGTCTTCCCTTTGTTAACAACCTCTCTTCTGGATGAGGACGTACTCTGGAGATTATCCATGTGAGAGAAATTGAGAGATAAACTTTTGGGACATTGTAAGTCTAATGTATTTTACCCTCATATTTAATTGATAGTTTATCTGTGTCTAAATATCTAGGTTGGAAATCATTTTCCTTCAAAATTTGGGAGAATTTGCTTTACTGTCTTTTACCTTTCAGGGTTGCTGAGATCCTGTTCATATTTTTCTCTTCTATTCACTTCATCCTACCTTTAAAAAAGTACCCTCTGATTCTTATTACATGGTTGCTTTCATATTTTAGCTCCTTGACATTAATAAAAACTTGTAGATATTGAGGTTTTCTTCTCTCTGCAAATCATCTTTGTCCTGGCCAAGTTGCATTGTGTGATTGGGGGAGGGGAGAAGAGGTGGTCTTTTCTGTTCTGTATATTCCATGTTGGAGGCTTTCCTCAAAGGTCTAGTGATTTTTACATTTAAGAGTAAGGCACCCATAAGCTGATTTGCTGTTCTGAGGGCATGAATGTAGACTAGTAATTGTTAGTTTCACTGTAGAGTGATTTGGCAGGGAGATTTTAATGGAGACTTTCCACTGTCAATATCTTTATATCCCTCTTTTTGGCAAAGAAATATTTCCCATGGAAGACTTTTTTCAATGTCCTAACTGGCAGCTAGTGTTCTGGGAGCCAGCTGGACACAGAGAACGGACGGTGTTTGCTTTCAGTATGCATAAAATTACTCTTTTCAGTTAGACATCTGCACCTTCAACTCTGCCTGCAGCAACTTAAGATCCTGTGTTTTGTGCTTTCTAGACAATAACCTGGGGAAGGTCAATCTGGCATAGTGAGCTAGGAAACTGGTAATCTGCCCATTTCTTAAGAAATACTTTCAACCAATTTTTAAAAGATTTCATCCACTCCCCTTCATTCCTACTTCTCAAAGTATCTGATGAGGTCAAATTTTGAATCTTTGGGGATTATGTAGTAAGCTTGTTTTTAGTTTTCCCTACTACTGGTTTAGTACCTCTGTTCCTTGGGTGTCTAAGTCATTTGCCATTCATGCATCTGCTTTCCAGCTTCTGAAATTGTTTCTTTTCTCTAGCTCTTCTTATCCTAGGGAGTTTGCATGACCTGGGATTTTGTAGAGAAAGTGACACTTGTGAAGGGCTTTAAGCAATAAGTCAGATTTTTCCTAGAAAAAAAAACAGCAAAGAAGAACAGCAAAAACAGCTGAAGAGATGTGACAATGTTTGTGGGGAGTTCAAGAAATGGTGAGTGTGATTAGGACATTGGATGCTTAGTGGGCCAAGAGAGTAATCAGCGAGACTGGAAACAAAGAGCGAGTACATGCTATGGTTGGATAGAGATGGGAGACAAGAAGGAGTCAAAGATGATTCTGCAGTTTCTACATTGGAAAAGCGGGTGTCCAGCAATTTACAAAACCTATGGGTTGTGTGTTTTTCCCAGATCATAAATCAAATGTATTCCACGATAGACTAGGTTGCCTAATGATATGAGGCACAATCATTCTACGTAGCTGTTAAGCCCTTAGGTGGACAGTGGTAGGGAACGTTCCAGATTGTGAGGCCCGTAAAAAATGCCAACACTTTTCTAGCGTATGTATGTACCTCTTTTTTTTTTTTTTGTAGATAATTATTTTTTATTGAAGGGTAGTTGACACACAGTATTGCATTAGTTGCAGGTGTACAACACAGTGATTCAACATTTATATACATCATAATTCTAGCTACCAGCTTTCACCATACAAAGTTGTTACAATATTTTGACTATATTCCTTATGCTATACATTACATCCCGGTTACTTATTTATTTTACAATTGAAAGTCTGTACTTTTTTTTTTGTTTTTTTTAGAGGGCATCTCTCATATTTATTGATCAAATGGTTGTTAACAACAATAAAATTCTGTATAGGGGAGTCAATGCTCAATGCACAATCATTAATCCACCCCAAGCCTAATTTTCGTCAGTCTCCAATCTTCTGAAGCATAATGAACAAGTTCTTAACATGGAGAACAAATTCTTACATAGTGAATAAGTTACATGGTGAACAGTACAAGGGCAGTCATCACAGAAAACTTCAGTTTTGATCATGCATTATGAACTATAAACAATCAGTTCAAATATGAATATTCATTTGATTTTTATACTTGATTTATATGTGGATACCACATTTCTCTCTTTATTATTATTATTTTTATTAAAATGCTGAAGTGGTAGGTAGATGCAAGATAAAGGTAGAAAACATAGTTTAGTGTTGTAAGAGAGCAATTGTAGATATCAGGTGTGTGCCTCTAGACTATGTGTTAATCCAAGCTAGACAAGGGCAATAAAACATCCACAGATGCAGAAGATTTCTCTCAGAACAGGGGGTATGAGGTTCTAAGCCTCACCTCTTTTGATCCCCAATTTCTCACCTGATGGCTCCCCCTGCGACTGTGCCTGTCTTAGGTTGTTCCTCCCTTGAGGAATCTTACCCGTCTCTGACTAACCAGTCATCTTCCGGGGCCATACAGGGAAATGTAAAGTTGGTAAGTGAGAGAGAAGCTTTATTGTTTGAAAAGGTTAGCTTTTTACTTCTTTGCATATTTATGCCCTGTGTCTTCTATGCCCAGCATTTGTCTTGAGGTATCTTTACCACTTGGAGGAATTATGATACTCGGTAAATTTGATATGAGGCACGAATTCTATTTAAGAGTTGTAATTAGGAAGGAAGAAGAAAAGCTATAGAAGTAGCAGACGGAAGAAAACATAAGAGGATTGATTATTTCTTCGACATATCTTCTTGTAGAGTAACTTCAGCATGTATAGGTTTTAAACTACTAATTAAATTGCGCACACACATTAACATAATAGGAATACAGTTACATAACCAAAGCAGATCTATAATTACCAGCCATCTCCAGTGAAACCAAGAAAACCAGTTAGGCACCTTAGGCATTTGTGAAAACTTATCTATGATACGGTGGATATTGTCCACCTGAACTTGAACAGTCTGAGAGAAATCAGACAAATTAAAACAACCCATTCCCAGGGACTGTTCATATCCCATATGTTCTTTTAACAGTAGATAGTCTGTAGTTGTAAGATTTTGGAGCGCTACAATTTGCACTTCTAATTCTTGGTTGAGTTCCAGCAGTATAGATCCAGTCAAATTTGTTGTTTTACTGTATGCACAGGCCAGCTTAGATATCTCCTTCTTCATTCCCATGGCAAGTCCAGGAACCAGTGGGATGAGTGCACCTAAGCTGTAGCATCGCCTGGATCTTTGTTGAGGTTTTTTGATGATCATCTTCTGGTATAAGTCTTCCGGATTGTGCTGATGTTGGAAGTTCTTCTTCATATCGTATCTTAGTTCATTTTCTGGGTAGCCAAATTAGGCTTTGATCCTCTGTATAAACACAAACAGACCCTTTGCCCTCACTTTGATATGCCCTTTATACCTTTGTGTAGAACTCATTGGAGGTCACCACACAGGAATTGCTTTTTTTTTTTTTTTAAGAGAAAGGAATATTATCAGAAAAATGTACCCCCATAGCCGATCTTCTGACACCCTTTAGGTGGTCAAAATTAAGGATATTTAAAGCATGCATTAATCGTTGATTTACAGTTAGTTTTATCCTATCAGGGAGTAATTCCCCTTTTCTTTATTTCTTTTTTTGTTATCATTAATCTACACTTACGTGACGAATATTATGTTTACTAGGCTCTCCCCTATACCAGGTCCCCCCTATAAACCCCTTTACAGTCACTGTCCATCAGCATAGCAAAATGTTGTAGAATCACCTCTTGTCTTCTCTGTCTTGTACAGCCCTCCCCTTTCTCCCACCCCCCACATGAATGCTAATCTTAATACCCCCCTTCTTTTCCCCCCCCTTATCCCTCCCTACCCACCCATCCTCCCCAGTCCCTTTCCCTTTGGTACCTGTTAGTCCATTCTTGGGTTCTGTGATTCTGCTGCTGTTTTGTTCCTTCAGTTTTTCCTTTGTTTTTATACTCCACAGATGAGTGAAATCATTTGGTATTTCTCTTTCTCCGCTTGGCTTATTTCACTGAGCATAATACCCTCCAGCTCCATCCATGTTGCTGCAAATGGTAGGATTTGCCCTCTTCTTATGGCTGAGTAGTATTCCATTGTGTATATGGACCACATCTTCTTTATCTATTCATCTATTGATGGACATTTGGGTTGCTTCCAACTCTTGGCTATTGTAAATAGTGCTGAGATAAACATAGGGGTGCATCTGTCTTTCTCAAACTTGATTGCTGCGTTCTTAGGGTAAATTCCTAGGAGTGGAATTCCTGGGTCAAATGATAAGTCTGTTTTGAGCATTTTGATGCACCTCCATACTGCTTTCCATAATGGTTGAACTAATTTACATTCCCACCAGCAGTGTAGGAGGGTTCCCCTTTCTCCACAGCCTCGCCAACATTTGTTGTTGTTTGTCTTTTGGATGGCAGCCATCCTTACTGGTGTGAGGTGATACCTCATTGTAGTTTTAATTTGCATTTCTCTGATAATTAGCGATGTGGAGCATCTTTTCATGTGTCTGTTGGCCATCTGTATTTCTTTTTTGGAGAACTGTCTGTTCATTTCCTCTGCCCATTTTTTAATTGGATTATTTGTTTTTTGTTTGTTGAGGCTTGTGAGCTCTTTATATATTCTGGACGTCAAACCTTTATCGGATCTGTCATTTTCAAATACATTCTCCCATACTGTAGGGTTCCTTTTTGTTCTATTGATGGTGTCTTTTGCTGTACAGAAGCTTTTCAGCTTAATGTAGTCCCACTCGTTCATTTTTGCTGTTGTTTTCCTTGCCTGGGGAGATATGTTCAAGAAGAGGTCACTTATGTTTATGTCTAAGAGGTTTTTGCCTATGTTTTTTTCCACGAGTTTAATGGTTTCATGACTTACATTTCAGTCTTTGATCCATTTTGAGTTTACTTTTGTATATGGGGTTAGACATTGGTCCAGTTTCATTCTCCTACATGTAGCTGTCCAGTTTTGCCAGCACCATCTGTTGAAGAGACTGTCATTTCACCATTGTATGTCCATGGCTCCTTTATCAAATATTAATTGACCATATATGTCTGGGTTAATGTCTGGATTCTCTAGTCTGTTCCATTGTATGTACCTCTTTTACACTTCTTGATCTCAGGTCAGGTAGGAGAAGCACAGAAAGGAAGGGGAGGTGACTGGGGCAGAAATAAAGAGGCAGTGAAAGAAGAGACACAAAGAAAATAAAAAACACTCAGAGTGATGACATCATTGCTGTATTGTAAAACTGAGCTTTCAATCTGTAAGAGTCATTTCTGTTCTGTCTCAATAGGGAGAAACGTGCAGAGGGGTCATTGACTAACATGTCTACCAGATGGACTCTAGGCTTGACGGCTGGAGCAGAGCGTTCCATTCCAGGGTTTAAGATGCAACAATGCATTATTAAACCTGTTTGTAGCACAGTGTGTGAGATGACATCATATCCCTCGGAGTGTGTGACCTCACCAAAAATGTGTGCCCTGCTGTGTAGGAGAGGTGGAACTCCAGGACACAGACCATTAGGTAGCAGTTTCAATACCTTATAAACAGCTGCCTTTCTCTGATTCCTCTCTTTCTTCTTTCAAAGCCAAAATGTTCTTTAGAAGAGGAAGGAAAAGTATTTTGTGCAATCCTGCATCAAAAAGTAAAAATGTTGAGAAATAATCATCTGAAGTGATTTTAAAAAATGGATATAGCCTCAGGAGGTTGTGATTTTTCATCTGTATCTCAGTCACGGTCTGCCAGGAAATAAAAAGCCACTGAATTTTTAGAACAGTAGGACTTCAGTGAAAGTAATTGGTTATACTGGTGACAGAATTGCAAAGAAACTTCCTGGGACATTGAGGCAAGCCAGAAATTAGCAAAGGCAGGAAGACCCTGCCACTCTGAGCTGGATACGGACAGCAAGGGAGGCCTGTTGGGTGGGCAGAAAAGATGCAGCTGCTGCTAGAGTCGCCACCAGAGCCGAGAGAGGTGCTCTGGCCTTTTCTGCCCTTCTTTCCACACCTTGGTCTCCTACCAGTTTCTTTCTCAAGGGCTGAATCCAGGAGGAAGTGAGTTGACACAGATTCCACAGATTCCTGGCCCTTAGAGGCCAGTGCCCTGCAAAGCAGACCAGAACAAGGACAAATATAACAGATCTAAGGACAAAACAGGTCCAGAAACAGTACACCTAGAAAGACAAATGCTGCCTTAAGAGGAAGATCCTTAGTGTCCACAAAATCATCACTGAAGTGTGAACAGTGAGTAGATGGTTGTCTGTCTGATCCAAAACTAGACGTAGAAGAATTAGGAGTGGACTTTAGCTGAACGTTAGAGAGGCAGCCATCTCTACCATCTTTGTAGCCAGAACTTTGGACTGGATGTCAGTGATGGGCCTCCCCAGTATAACTTACAGTCTTTTTATTATTACACACTGAAAAAATTAAGAATGGGCAACACTAATGACAAGCATGGTTTGGGTAGGCAAATTAAAATTTGTGTTTTATAGATGTTTTTGTCATTATTATCACTAATCATACTGATAAGCATTTATTTACAAGTGAGCAACTCAGTGCTGGGTAATCATATTGTTTTCACAGGTCAATGCTGATCCCAGACATTCCTCCTGCAAGATTGAAGTAATTTCTTTAAAAGCGATATTCGACAGTTGACTGTTGATGCAATGTTCTATTATTAACTAACGTGTAATTAGTTCATTAAAAAATACCTCAACTGAATAGCATGTAACTTAATACAATCTACCAAAGTGGAGAAAACCACAGTTTCTCACAAAGGGGAGCAAAATTGCAGTGCAGGGGTACTGGAAATGAAAAGATGCCAGCTGGCAGGACACTAAGTGTTTCAGATTACCGTGTGTTTATGACCTCTATGTTCTAGAAAAAAAAAAAAAAGTTAATTAGATTATGCTATTTGAGAATCTTGGAATGCCATGGCACTGTGCCAGGCTTATCAGAACCACACATCTGAAGTTTAATTAAGCTGTTTTAAATTTCACCCGTATTTCTGAGCTTTGAAAAAGCAATAAACGTAGGAGCTAATAAATAATGGTAGAAAACTGCCGATGTTCCCTCAGATGGCAGCATTTAGGGTAAAACTATGGGCTGTTCCAAGGTCTACTCTACACTCATTTTATTGAACACGAACGTGATATGAAGCAGGACTCTATACTCAAAGGTATTTGGGAAATAAATGTATGCATTATGGGAGCTATGATCATAGAAACTTGTCAAATTCTTTTTGAAAATTCAAGTCATTGTCCAATAGCATGTCTGTATCTCAGGTTGAGGTCCAAATGGGGAACAGCACATGAGGTACGGCACAGGGAAAGGGGAGCAAGGGGCTATTGTTCCCCTCAGTGAGAGAATCTTATTGGCTGACCTAGCTAGTCATAATATGAATAGGCTTATCATTCTCTTTTTTTATTAAGCTTTTTGTTACTTTTTCATTGCGGTAAAATACACATAACATACAATTTACCATTTCACCATTTTTAACTGAACAGCTCAGGGGCATTAAGTACATTCACCCTGTTGTGCAACCACTATCACCATTCATCTTCAGAACTTGGCTTAACGTTCCTCTGTTAATTGCTTTCTAAAAATCAGGGGGGAAAAAAAAAAAACCAAGCTCTTTAAATTTCCCTTGGAACATTTGGCCACTTTAGTCAAGGGCTGAAAATATTCAGGACACCACCGTTGTGTCTGCACATACATGGTCCTGCCTTCTGGTCTTGCAACTGAAGTGCCTACGAGGTTTATTGTGTTATCAGATAAATGAGTTGTGACTGGATAAAAATGTGTACAAGACTTATGGAAGGAGAATGCTCACTCTTTTGAGAAAAACTGAGGAACATGATAGGGTAGAAATTTATTCTACTGACCACTTTAAGCTATTTCATTCATTCATTCAACAAATACTTACTGAGCACCTACTTACACTAGACAGTTCTAGGCAGTTCTAGGCAAAGACGAAGCCCTCAGTCTCCTAGGCCTTTTATTCCAGGAAGAAAGGTGGTCTGAATACAGATAAATATACGATAGATAAGAGAGGTAAGTATGGATAAGGGAAACAAAAGCAAGTTTGGTTTCCTTTTTCTTGTTTCTTTCCACTTATAATATTCTGGAGAGAAAGGAAGAGATCTTCTTCAAATGGAAACCCATTTGCCAGACAAGCCGCTGGATCTCCTTCCTTGTTGCGCCCCTACCTGGGTGACTGGCTGTTTGCTCTGAAAATGAGGCTGAACTGATCATAATGCAAAGAACTTGGTTGTCTTTGCCCTCTTCTCTCTGTTTCTCCAGTTTGCTTCTGTATCTTGGTTCCATTTCCTCTTCTTTCTTGATTTCATTGACCAGAAAATCGACTATAAGTATACCTGTATGCCATTCATTTCTCCAAAAAGCAGGAATTGGAAATCTCCAATCATGGGACCTTATGCTCGTTGCTGCAGGGAGTTGGGGAAGCATAAAGCATAGTTCTGGCCCCCAGAATTCACTGACATATAGGTAGGTAGCTGCAGAAGGAAACAACCAATGCTGCATGTCATGTGGACAGCAGAGGTGATGTGATTTGAGGATTTCAGACACCAAGATAACTTCTGTTAAAGCAATCAAGGAAGAATTCATAGAAAAGATAACTAGAGATGGATCTTGTCGAAAGAGCAAAGCAGAAGCATGCAAGTTAAAAGAAGAGAGGGTCTCGACATGGAAGAGATGTTCCCCATGTCCACTGATGCAGAAATGCTCAGGAGGAAGAAAACTGATGGCAAGCCAGTGCCTTTCAAAATGGTATCTATGTGGGGAAGATACCAGGGAAAAATTAAAGTTCAGTGAACCAACTGTTTTATCTAAATAATACCAACTCACATATCTTTCTTACTTTACCACTGAATTAAGTTCATCCATTCATTCATGCTTAGTCATTAACGGATGGCCTAATCTGAGCATGTATTGGGGAGACATACAGTTGTGAAAAGAACAGAAGTTGTGCTATCCTGGAGCTGCACGTTCTAAAGGAGATGGATTTTGAACATAAGAGTAAATGTGGAATGCTTGAAGTGGTTATAAGTGCTATGAAGAAAAGGAAATCAAGTAACAAGGAATGGAGTTATGGTCCTGATTAAGGAGCGTGCCCTGGCATCTGTGAGGAACAGAAAAGCCTGTCTGGAACACAAGATGCAGGCATGTGAGGGCAGGTGACATGACCCAAGGAAGCAGGGGTTGGATTTTGCAGGTCTGTAGGTTGACATAGATCTGGACATTGACTGTGAGCGTGAGAGAAAAATCTATTGGGGTTTTAAACAGTGAAGTGATATGATCTAACTTATGTTTTCTTAGATTAGCTCTGCCTTCTGTGTTGAGAACACATTGAGAATTTTATATCGTGGTGCACCCCGTACTCTGTTAATCTTACATACTATTTTGGGGCACTGGTATTTGATTCAGTGAAAAAAAAATTCATCAAGCTGACTGTTTACTATCTCTAGGCTAATAATAAGATGATGTATCAGTATCAGTCAGGGTAAGAGAACTAGTAAGAGAGCTATTAATACATATTTATATGTTAATGCTAACTATGTATTTATGTGTTAATGTCAATTACATGCATTTAATTATATCCTGTATCTATATATTAAATATATGTAATATAATATATAATTATATACTAATTAAATATTCATACACACACACACACACATGCGCATTTGTATTTTCTGTTTAATAGGCGGTGGTCAGGTTCCAAAAAACAAAGCATTAATTAGGAGTCCTGGACATGGCTTCACTTAGCACTGGGAGCCTGGCATCAGTATCTGGTAGATCAATACCAAAAGGGTTAATTTTAGTTCCAAATAGCAGCCACATGGATCTTCTATCCAATTCTCAATTCTTGAATGTAAGATCAGTGGTGCTGCCTGCACTGCTGTCCATAAGTCAATATCCAAATGCCTCTTTTAGAACAAAAGAGTGCCTGTGTGACTTCGTGTGGGTCATGGGTAAATTCTAGGGATGAAGAACAACAACCATCCAGTTCATCCTATTGACCCTGATGAACTCTGCTCAATAAATATTTGCAGAGTGACCGAATGCCAAAGCACGCCTTGAGTTTACACAACGTGATGACATTTCTACCACTAAAACTGTGCTACTACAAACTTTATCTTGGAGAACTCATGATAGGTGGTGAAGTTACTCTGGACCTAGGAAGCTGCTATTGGCCAAATTATGTGCTTTTGGAGAGGAACATTTCCTGAATATTAAAAAAAAAAAAAGGTCCAGCATGACTAATATGGTAAGAATGTTCTCATCTTCTCCAGAACAAAGAAGTCAGGTAGAGCTTTGCAACAATCCATGGTCGCAAACCTCAGCAGACACCCAGGTCATTAACTAACCACACACATGTGGCACATGGAATGGAATATCCCAGGGCTCTGAAACCACAGGCATCTATCTGCTGGATTAAAGGAAGCAGTTTCAGAGGCCCAGACAGAAAAAGGATGTGGTGAATTTTCAAACAGTTCTGACTTACAGGCAGTAAGGTGTAAGGTTATGGCACACAGAAAAACGAATCACTGACTCTTCTCCTCATCACCCCTTCCAGAAACCCAGGCTGCTGCTGGTTGCTGAGAGGACACCAAGAGTGTCACCATTACAATAACCATGCTGGGCCCTTGTTCCCATCAGTCAGGCATACATCTGTGAAGCAATCCTTCAGGAAGAACCAGGAAACCCCTGCCTTTGGTTACCAGCCAACACACGGTGTGATATTTTTTCCTGTTTAATTAAAAAAAAAAAAGCATACCCATTTGCTTTCGCCAGCTATCTGAAAGTTCAAGAGGTAAAGCACATTTCCCTCAGCAAATAAGCCATGGAATGTATTTGGAAATGGAGTTTGCCTCGGGAGTTGCTCTTTCTGAGCCACTTATTCCATGGTTCAGGAAGGTGAAATGGGGAGTTCTTTCCTGAAAGGGGAAAAACAAAAAGGGTAACCTTATATTTATAATTTGACATCTATGGGAAGGACTCTAGGAATGTAGGGTCATCTTTCAGACATTAATAGAGTCCAGTAACACCCTCCTGGGAAGGTACTTGTCAGGCCCTTTGGCACAGGAGAAGTTCACATTTCCATTTAGAGGAAATAGTAAAATGAATCCATGCTCCCTACAAGGCCTTCTGATGCTAGGCCACGATGACACTTTATAAACCAACCTGTCCTTAGTGAAACACTCCTTACATAAATTTCTGTTTTTAATGTATAATGATGCAAAACTGAATGCCATCCTTGCCGTTGAGGGCTGCCCACAGGTGCCACTGGGGGCCAGGGTTCTCGTCCATGCAGCTTTGCAGAATTGTCCAAAGTGCCCCCTTTCATGCTGGCCCAAGGGTGGGGATGAGTTTATGGAGGAAATGACATTTGAACGGGCCTTGAAATTAAAAGTTCTGAACAATAGAGAAGGACATAGCCCGAATGTCTGCTGCCTGCCTGATCTCATCTCCCAACATGCTACGGTTATTTTTAGTTCCTGAAGAAAACTGGCTTGACTCCCCATCCTCATACTGTGGAGAGCCTCAGACCCTCCTCAGTGTATCTCAGAGGTCTTTGGGAGTTTATCTTTCTCTTATTCACTTTTCTACAATGTCTTGCTTCCCCCGAATCCTCTGTGTCTCATCTTCCCAGATCAGCCTTTGTAGCATTTGCAAAGTGAGAAGTGGTCAGTTCTGCTACTCTCAGATTCTCCTGACAGAAAGAAGATTTTTAAAAGGTCAGCAATGCAGGGAAAGGGCGGTTCTGAATACAGAGAGAAAGATTTTTTTTTTTTTGGAAATTTCTCTGGAGAGAGTTCCTCTGCAAAGTCCTGTCCATGTTGTGAGCTCTTCCCGTGAGCCCCTCTGCACTTCAAGCCTCCTGAAGATTTATCAGCAGGAACCCCCTAAGTTGGGAGACAGGGACAAACGATGCTCGAGTCCCAGCTGAGCCAGCTAATGGGGCCACAAGTGCAGGATAGAGGATCTGCTGCAGGATGAGCCAATCTGCCTATAGTCCAATAAGAGATGTGAGTGCTTCTGATAGACTAGAGGCAAGCTGGGTGGGAGAAAAGCCAGCGGCGTCTCAGCCTAGATCCTGCCCAGTAAGGCTGCCAAGAGACATGGGGGGAACCTCTGAAGCATGAAGCTGGAGGGAAATGAGGTGCTCCTGGGGGCTACAGGGCTCATAAAAAATCTACCTACATGGGTCAGAGAAGCTGCAGGAAATAAGTCTCCAGTAATGGGAGTGTCCAAAGAACATACCAAAGGAGCCTTGAGAGACAGAGATGGTTTTAAAACTTGGCCATTCAGGGAGCACAAAGCCAGCTTAGTAGAGGATCATTTGAAATAAAAATTTTCCTCATTCCTTCCCATTCCTCCTTCACCATCCACAACTCTGCTCTCAAAGGAATCAGACACCAAGCTTGGGAAGTGGACAGTTCAGAGAAGGACAAGATGAAGAAATATATAGAAACAGTCATTAATGTCACTCCTCCCTGCCCCTGACCCCTGCTGCCTCCCAGCCTAAAGCAGGCTTAGGCTGCACCATGGAAGATTATGTCACTTTTAAGTCAAGTTCAAAGTTTTCATGAACATCTGGGACCTGACATTGCAATTTCTAAAGTGGGACCTGTACTGATGACTTACAGTGACTTTAGGGTCTAAGTATGATCAGAAAATTGTCTTGCAGGAATGTTTAATCTAAGCAAGAGAACATTTTGAAGGGATAGTGGGGAAAAAAAATAACTCCATTTGACCACATCTTAAATTCTGCTTGGTCAATGCACTGACTGCTTCTAATCCCCCTACAAATCGTGACTCCAGAGGGAAAAACACCCTCATTCCTCCAGAACTTATAAAATTCCCTAAAAAAGACTCTTAGTGTCCCCTCCCTGACTCAGTGTTCCTCTCCTGCCCCCAAACCTGTGACAAGGGAGTCATCTGGTTATTGACAGCCCCATGCAGGTCACCTGGGGAAAGCAATGGGTTTGCTAGCAGCACTATGACAGGAATTCAGAACAATTATAAAGAGAGTTACTCCTAATGGAAAGGAAGGCCCAAGGTCACAGCAGAACCTCAAATGCCATTGGGTAAGCTAGGGCACTACATGCTGGGGGTCCAGATCGAGCACGTTTGGCAGCGTGGACCTGGGTCTGCTGGGGGCCTCACTGCAACGTGCCACTGCTGCCCCTCTCCTGGTCATGAGAGGTACACAGTCCTCCCCAATATGCCTACTGGTCAGGGTGATGGGCTGAGGCCACAGCCATCCCTGTAGGTTGACCTAAACTCTGTGACATTCCTTAGGGGGTCCTTCTGTAGTCAGTGGGTAGCTGTGAAGACCATAATTTTGCTGAAGGGTATTTTGGAAAAACCTGGAAGCAGTTGACCCGCATGTAACAGGCACCTACCTCATCCCTCATAGACCTTGAAGTTACAGGCCTTTTTTCTTATTAAAAAATATGTATGCACATATATTTTACACTCTAATCATATGATAAACACAGTGCTGGTATCTGGAAACATAAAAGTATTTAGAAAACTGTCTACAGGTCTGTCTCCCTCACCAGAAATAAGTTCCACCAGAGCAGAGGTCTTGTCTGCCTGGCTCACTACTGAGTCTCTCCAGTGTCTGGAAAAACGTCTGATATATAGGAGGTGCTCAATAAATATTACTCGATTGGGAAAGCAGCATAGACACTGCCCACAGGAAGTTCAAAGTCCAGTGGAGGAGAAAGACACATAAGCACAGCACAGTGCAGCAAGTTCAGTGACAAAAGGCTTCATAAAACTACATAACAGCACACAGAGGGAGGAGCGGATAAGGCTTCCAACAGATGATGCAACGCAGGACATGAAAAGATGACCAGAGCGTTGCCTGCTTAGCCTCCTCGCCACTCCTTCTCTTTTCAAGTTCTTGATTTGGTGTCTCCTGTTTGGATGGGAGGGGACAGTGGGCAAAGAGCAGGCACTCTGGGCCTGCTCCTTCCTGGGTGTGGTCCTTTCTGTGGCTGTGCCAGTGGGATGATTTGACAGGATCCCAGCAAGAAGCCTGTGGGACTGTAGCTCTGTGGGATCTTGGCAGAGCCTCTCTCAGCGCTAAGGGCAGAACTGGGGAAAGATGTAGTAATCCCCATAAAGGCACAGGGGCTCAAAGGCAAAGCTGGCACTGAGCAGAGCTCTTCTTGCAAACTATGCTTGCAGGGAATTGACTGGAAGCTTTTCCTGTGTGTGGCCAATTCAGGGGGGGTTAAAATATGATTAAGCCTCAACATGTAAACAGCAAATTCCCAAGTTAGTGACGATGTAACATTCTGTTAGGGTCAGGCTGGATTATAACTGATTGTGCTGCCTTATATTGGAATCTGGTCCAAAACGTTGATTCCTTTTGTAAATCCCATAGTCATTCCCAAGAGTATAAGACCCAGCAAAAAGAAGCCCTTCTAGAGTTTCAATGAGACATTTCTAAGCACCAATTGGAAAAACCACAAAGAACACTGAGCAGTTCTTAGGGGCCTCAGGTTCGCGGCACACCCCCAGGGCAGAGAGCCCCCTCAGGCACTCCGACACACAGGTCTGGCCGAACATGCTCTACTGCACATCCTAATGAAGAAGTAAAGCAAAAGGCAGTTAAATATAAAGGAAAAACAATACGATGCTTGGTTGCAATCCAGCTGCAACCAGGACCCGATTTGTATTCCCCCATCCTTTCTGGCATTCATTCCGCTGCCATCGACACCTCCACAGGACGGATCCTTTTCCAGGGCCAACAAATGCTCAATTCACCAGAGAACAGAAGCCCTGCTAATGGGCTATTTCTCCACGATCCTCAAAAGGTTTGAATATAAATAGAACCGAAGGCCTCTTACTTTCAGAAGTTAGCACGTTTTCTCCCTGGCTTAAGGATGTTCATTCTTATCACTCCCTTCTGCGTGGGGAGCATCCCTCATCTGCACCATGTTCCCAGTGACTCCCAAGGGAAACTGCCAGAACCCCAGGAGATGGGCTACCCTGCTCTGCTCCGATCACAGCGTTTCTGAGAGCATTTAGGTGCAAAAGCAAATGTTTCCTCTAGGTAAGGACTTCAAATAACCAAGCTCATTGTTCGTACCATTTTGTTTTTTTGCTTTTAGATTAGCTACAAGGAAGAAAAATGTTACAGGAAGTCACAACAGTAGTGGCTATCATGATATTAATGCACAACATCTGGGCTCCTCCATATAATGCCAGTATGGATTATGTGCTAGTGCTGCTAAGGCCCAGGGCACACCTACATCTCAACCCCGGCTTAATGAGAACAACTGAGTCATCCTTTACGTTCGAATCTGAGTCTGTTTTGTGAAACTGTTGGGACTGAACTATTTTAGGTTAAAAGGTGGGCTGCTTTCCTATTCGATAAAATTATACAAGAGACTCTAATCACTCTAATTAAATATGACAAAGACTTTAGAATGAAAATGCATGTTCTTACCATATTATCCCCAGACTCATCTGGGAATTTCTCATCTGCATAATTTCTCCCATGACCCAGTTCTTGAAGCTCACGTGTCTCCAAGCTTATCCAGTGCTATCATTCTCCTGGGCTGCTATCAGTGGAATAATGGAAAAAACAGGAGTGTGAAGGCTGGAATTCTGGTTCCCCTCTCCCCCAAGCTGATTACCTGGTGGCAGGTTAGCTGGCCTCTTCCACCACAATTACCTCATGGGAATAATAATATTTTGCCTGTCTAAAGGCTAGACAAGCTGAATGACGTATCTCAACTTTATGTATATTTAATCTACTGTACCTTAAAATGGTGCCATGAGCCAACCAAACTGCTATGCTGTGAACACAGAACTTACATACACATACACGAACAATTAAACAAATGTTATCACTCAGGTAATTTTTCTTATACACACTTATTTTCATCTGAGCCACTTGGTGTTTTCACAGTTTATGGTGAGGTCTTTATTTCATCAGACAATTTCTTGAGGTGTCCGACCAGCTGGAAGGTCCACAGTTTTATTCTGTTTCTTCAGAGGAACTTAAAATAAATGTGAAAACAAATGGGCCAAAAAAGTCAGGTTGATCACTAAGTTGTCTTTTGGAGCCACCCCTTCTTTTTCACTTTTATTGACTATCTTGCCTTGATTATTACAACAGCTCCCCTATCAGCCTCCCTGGTGTTAGGACCACCTCTCTCCAATTCATTTTATATTTTTACTCTGTATTTTTCTAAACATAGATCTAATTATCTAATTAATAGGTCATAGATCTAATTATCCATCTGTGCTCAGCCCTGGTTCATGCTGCTAGTATAGGCCTTTCACAGAGTCACTCCAACTTGTCATCCCCATTTCACTTCCTGTGATTCCGCAACACAAGATGTCTCAGATGTCTCACTGGCCACAGGGGACACTGGTCATCCCACCACATCCATGCACCTTCTCACCTACAAGGTAGCCCATGCTGTCACCTCTCTGTGGGATTGCTGTCTATATTCATTTTCTATTGATATAGAGGCTTAAAACAATAGTCAGTGACTTAGTAGCTAAAATCACACCTATTTATTACTTCATGCAGGTTGTAAGTCCAGCCCAGCATAGCTGGGTCCTTTGTTCAGCGTCTCACAAGGCTGAGATCAAGGTGGCAACCTTGGGTGGAGGCTAGACTAGAAAAAGAGATGCCTTCAAGCTCCTTCTGGGTGTTAGTAGAAGTAGTTTCCTTGCAGCTGGGGGACCCAGGCCCACGTGGTCTTGCTAACTGTTGCCTGGGGGATGCATATAGCTCCTTAAGGTTGTTCTTGGATTCTTGCCTTGTGAGCCCCTGCATGCACCCCCACACACTTCCAAACTCTCTCATTCCAGAAAAGACGTAGGCCCTTTTAGAGTCTCGCCACATTCGGTCAGGCTTACCCAGATCATCTCCTTTTGATTAATGTAACTGATAGAACCCTGATTATGTCTGCAAACTCCCTTTTGCCATATAATACAATCATGGCATGAATATCTCATTATATGTACAACTTATACCCACCCCTAATGGCAGGGCATTATACGAGGGCAATGATCACTGGGGTAATCTTCAAAGTCTACTATACCCTCCTCCTTTCCTCCTGGGCTGGACAAACTACCATTCATCGCCCAGGAGCTAGTCTCAACACATCTCCTGTGTGAAATAATCCTGACATCCTCAATCTGAGATGTTGGTCATGTACTCACTGGAGGTTCCTATTTTTCCCAATGCTATTATATTTACAACATCATATTATACTTAACTCTGTACATGTCTGTCTGAATTAAGATGTAAGAAATTGGGATATTGTGGAATGCTCAGTTTCATTTTGCAAACTACAGATCCCTTGTTTGTTGATACTGTTCTCTGTGTGTAAAAAGCCCTTTCTAAATATTGTTTGTACTACTTGAAAGGGAGGCATGTCAGATTATCTAGTAGGAAATATTTTCCCAGGTAAGAGTAGAGGTTTACTGCCAAGTGAAGCAAGAGTCTCCTTTATCTTGCACACTACCTTTGTGTTCAATAACTCAGGCCCTTAATGCCAGTGGTTGGTATAGACACCGAGATTCAAATATAAGTTTATAACTGCTATTCACTGTCATCAGGCATTCATGTCTGCTCATAAAGGACTAGATTGTCTGAGAAAATAGTCTCAACAAACTGAATGGAATGGTACTGCAGAAGAGGTATAATTTTTTTATTTTAAAATTTAATTGTTATATTGCATCTGTTATCTAAATGAGTAAGGCTGGCAGTGGTCATAAATGGAATAAAATAATTAAGAAGGAGCACCCCTGTTATCCATTTAAGGACTTCAACATGGCCATTAGTTACACATTCCTTTTTCCCTGGGGACATTTTCTTTGCTGAAGGAAGTAGAAGGAGTTCACATTGAATGTGCTTGATTCTCCCACCGAGAGCCAATTCAGGCCTCAGCCAGTCCTTCCAGGGCCAGTGAATCCAGTTTTCTGTGCCTTCCCATCTGGGTGCGCACTGAGGAGAAGGAGACCATGTGAGGTTAGTGGATGGTGCCCAGAACCAGTGTGCAGTCCACACTGGGTGGAAGCAATTGCTTTCGCCTGTTTAGCAATGCAAAATATATCCTGCTCTGTTAATTTTCTGGCAAGAAAACTGGAATTTGAGTAATTTTATACTATAGGCTGAATTTCAGGATTGTTCATTTTGCATGCTTGCAGAGAGCTAGGTTCTAAACTTTGTGCCACAGGAATGCTGAAAATAAAGGCACCACTTAGGATAATATTTAACAAAGCATTGTGACCAGGCGCCAAGCTTCCATTAACAGAATTAAGAAAGATCTGCCAGTGTTGATTCCCACAGTTCCCCTCCAAAATGTTTTCAAGTAGGCAGAAGAAAAAGGTAAACAAACAGAACACCTTGTGGACCATTTATCTAAGCTGGGATGGATTCTGTTAGCTTCTGTTCCCTGATCAATATCTGCTCCAAGAAATGGATGGATACTTTCATTGCCCTAATCAGCAAAGACATTTAAAGACTGATCTGGAAGATCTGCACAGGACCCTGTGACCCTGCTTTTGGTCGACACATTTGATCACATCTGGTCTCAAACTGTAAAATCGTTGGCCTATTCCAGAGCATATTGCTCTGACAGCTGCAAGCATTTTGTCCAAAGAGTAACTCCTCTCCCAGAGACTGAGGAAACCAGGACAACGCAGCTCTCATTGCTAGATTTCCTAACCACGAAGAGAATTCTAATAAGTTTCCATGAAAAGGCCCTTTGGCCTAAGACATTCAAAGGGAAGAAACATTATGAGGGAGTGCTGGCAAGGACACGCACTTGGGTGTGGGCAGTGCTTGATTTAAATTCTAACTCTATTTTTGACCCTCGGTTACCCAAAAAGGAGTATGATGTTCATATTCTGTCCTCTGAAAGGGATGCGTTGTAGGGACTGAAATAAAGTGCCACTATATAAATTAAACAATTTAACTCAGCAGCATCATATTGATTCCCTATTCTGGAACAACTGGTGTTTCCTACTAAAATATATATATATATATATGTCCACTAACAGTTCACAGATGTTCACTGAACATCTACAATGTGTCAAATTCATTCCTGAAACTATGTGATATGGCATCTATAAGGGAATAAAAAAAATTAGCTGATGGATTTTTAACTATCATTTTATAAGTAATATACTAAAGGGTCCTCCCTTTAAAAATTTTACATTTATTGAACATAGATTGGACTATCACATTTAAACCACATAACCGTTAGGTGAGATGAAATATCAGTATTAGGTAACTGAAGCTCAGAGGTCTTTCACTGTGTGTCCAAGGTCATACAACTCGCCGAATAGGTGACTCTCTCAGATGATTCCACAGTCAGGCCTGTCTGAATACTCGGGGTGTGTTTATAGCACCCCACCATACTACCCCCTTCAGAATGCTGAATGCTTCAAGGAATCACCAGCTTCGGAGTTCCTCACAGACTTCTGAAGTGACTGACAAGAATCAGCCATATTTAGGTCATCTAAAATAGGTTATCTTAAAGCAACTGTGGAAATTCCTATAACTTGGGCTAGAAGTTCCATATGAATTCCTTATGAGGGCATCTAACTTTGTCCTCTGATTCCAGTCTAAATCTCCAGCTTCCCAAGGAGCTACTGCTCCCCATCCTCCTGGCCTCCACGCATTCTGTACTGTGGCCACATCATGTAACTTACTGGTCTCCACATAGCCTGGTTCTCTTTGCAGAGAATCCTTTCAGCCACTTTTAAGACCTCAATAGCAGTAACTGGGGACTTTTTTCTCAATTTGCTCCCATAGCACTCTGGGCCTCTCTTAATTATTGTGTAGATCACATTTATTTTAGTTGCAGGGACACATTAAACTATAAGTTCATTATACCTCTTCTCTGTTTGTCAGTCTAGGCTCTAGGATACTATTAGTATGTGACTTAAGGCCTTTCATTAAATAAACAGGCTGTGACCTCTTTGTGTCCCCATCACTCCTCTTCTTCTTTTATGTTCATGCAAAATGACACTGAAAGTTAAATGACTTCTTATTGTAGGTTGAATGGTATTTTCCAAGCAGTACTAGGGGGATTGTTCTCAGCGTCTCTTGTGGTCACACCTGGAATTGACGTGTCATGTCTTCCTAAGCACATGGAAGTGTGGTCACATGAGCACTCTCAGTCACACACCAGTGCAAAGACTGAACACATGGTTTATTCATTCATTCAACTATATGTATCATTTGATTTCTAAGGCATTTCAATCACACAAGACTTCGAAAGACTTCTTTTCCTTAAGTGAAAATTTGGTATTCTCAATTCTCATGGCTGTGATGAGTAGCTGTGATTTCTGTTACTTCTAAGATAACTCTCTCATCTACAACTGTTATGGAGACTTCCCAATCCTGACAAGATGCTGAAATAACACAGACTTTCTTTCTTTTCCCCAATCCAATCCTGAATATGTCAAAAGCTAAAGAAGGAGGTGAAATTGATCAATCTGACAAAAGAATGCCACAACTTTGGGAAATTTCTCAAAAGAGAGAAGGTGAATGAATTTTGATGTAGGAGAATAGTGAGTCAGAGAACATGTGGGTTATGTGCAATAAGGGAATGGGTTGGGGAAAAAAATCTTTCCATTGTGCTCTTTTCTCACTATAACATTGCTGTGATGGAGCCATTGCTCATTCCATCATCACTGCAAAGCAAAAACCGAGCAGTTCCTTATCAGATCTGCACAGGTTGGAAGGCAGCATAGTAGTGTGTCTAGAGGTGAATGAATTGGGGACCTAATGGCCGAAGGAGAATTGGGTAGAACATTTTCCGCCCTTCCTTCTTTATTTCATGAACTTGGTTATTACAATCAAAGAATAGGTCTCTTAAGAGTCGTACTGAGGGTGATAAAACAGACTGTTTTACTGAGGGGCAAGATTATCTGGTTGTGAGGGTTGTGAACGGGCAGAGGTTCAGCCTAGATTTAATACCAGTATTCGCCATTCTGCGGTAGATCTAAGCATCCCCATGAAATGTTTCTGAGAAGGCATAAGTCATGGTTTAGGGTTTTAATTTCTCTCATTGAGCACCCTATTAACCAAGGTAGGTGAGACTTCCAGAGAAATATAAGTTCTTAGTAAATGATACATTATAGGTGTCACCTATTATAAAAAAATACTCTATACTGGAGAATGAGTGAATATATTAGACAGAAAACTAATTTAAACCAAGCACAATAAATATTCTGAAAGATATAAGGAAAGTTACGACAATTTGAAATAAGGACAAGAAGTTTAAAAAAAGAACTATTTGAATAATTGCCAAAACTTGGAAACAACCAAGACATCATTCAGTAGTTGCATGGGTAAGTAAACTGGGATTCATCCAGACAATGGAATATTCTTTGAAGCTGAAAAGAAATGAGCTATCAAGCCATGAAAAGACATGGGGGAGCTTTAAATGCCTGTTACTAAGTGACTAAAGCCAATCTGAAAAGGCTGCCTAATATATGATGCCAACATTCGACCCTCAGCAAAAGACAAAACTACAGAGTGAAAAGATGAGTGGGTGCCAGGGGTTAGGGTTATGGGGAAAATACAAAATGAAAAAATGAAAACTTAATGAATAAAAATAAGATCACAAGAGAAACAAGAATTATATCAGACACCAGATTTCTCATACTGATCTGTAGATGTTTTTACAACATTTAATATAAGAAAATAATAAATAATATTTCAAAATGTTTAAGAAAAATAAGAAATTTCAGTTTTATAAAAATTATTAAAAATCTATTTTTTAAATGCAGTCATGAAACAAAGAGCTTCTCAAGCACACATAAATTCACAATGTTTTCTACAGAAAGATCCTCTTTGAGGACAGTTTAGAGAAAGTCTGAGAAAAATGAAGAAATAAATCCAGGAAGATATCACAAGAAAAGGCACAAAAAAAGTCAGTAAAATCAGTAAAATTTAATGTTGACTGCAATAATTCAGAAGTAAAATTCTAAGTGACGGGAATTGAGGGATGTAATATACTAAATTACTTGTCTTCTTTAGGAAAAAGATAGGGATATGCATACATTTAAGAAATTGGGAAATAAAATAATCATAACTAAGCATTTTAATGTATTTGGAGTAAATATGAGAAGAATTAATCTATTTGTAATAAAGCCTTCAGGCAAAATAAAGAAATTAAATAGTTCCAATAGAAGGCAAGGAAGAAGAAAATAAAATATAAAGTATATAGTAAATAGAAAATACTAGATAAAAATGAAACAATAATTAATATAAAGTCCACTGTAGTATATGTAAGGGAATCAAAATAACCAGTTGTAATGTTTTGTAATTACAATATTACAATATTGGATTATAATATTTTCACTACTAAAGGTACACTTAAAACACAGGATACTAAGACTGAAAATAAGGAAACAAAATAAATATAAGTAGGCAAAAAATAGGAAAGCCAGATAGCAGTCTTAACGTCAAAAAAAAAAAAATTTAAGGTGAAAAAGATGCCAAAAGTCAAATAGGAACTATATGTAAGTAAAAATAGTAGCTTAAGTGGCTATAACTATCACGGCCCATATATCCTTCAAACAATTTAGCTTTAAAAAAAATCAACAGCTGAAAGGTTTATACAGAGAAGTAAAAAATTCAATAATTTTTCTTGGAGATGTTAATAAACTCACTTCAGATTTAAATGACCAGTGAATGAGTAATGATAAAGAAAATATGAATGGTATGACTAATAGGCTCATTGAGAGAGAAAAACTTATACACAACAAATGGTAAATACACATTCTTTTAAATGTACCCAAATGAGGGTATTAAGCGTAAATGAAGCTTCAGCAAATTCTAATGCTCAGCTTCATAAACACTATGTTCTCTAAACATAGCACTTTAAAAATGTATTAAAACTAAACAACAATAACTAAAGTTTGGAGAATTTCTGTTTAAAATAAATGTTGAATCCCATACCCATTAGATTAGCAGTAAAAGTTGTTCTGCTGTGGTATGTGTGTGGCTGTGTGTGCCTGTTTGGGAGTATGTGCATGCAGGTGCACATGTGTGTCTTTTTAAGATCTAAACCCACAGAAAAAAAAAGAATGGAAAGGAGGTAACAGTAAATCAGAACAACAAAGCATATAAATGGTTGACAGGCACCTCTGAAAGTTAATGTAAATGTTGTGTTCTGTTCAAAGCAGGTAGATTCATTAAGATCCTTTGTTAATCTGTGCCATAAAGTGACCACCTCCCCTCAACCAAGAAAGAGAAGAGAGACTGATGATCTGAAGAGAGAAAATGGACTTACGGACATTAGCACTGAGGGCTTGTAGGCCAAACTAAAAACACAATGACTAATTCAAAATCTATCTTAAACTTGAAAATTTTCAAACTTCCACCCAGATCTCAAAATCAGCAGCCAGGATTATATGCTCCAGGCAGAATGTTAAAAGAATCTTCCTGATGAAATTGACTAACCCAAGAGGAAATCATTATTGGCACTCCATTGTAGGTTCTGTAATGAAGTACTACAGAAGATCAATCTACATGAAATCAACAACTGAGAAGCACTATGCATTTTTCAACCAACTCTTTCAGTGGCCATTTCAAAATCCACCAGTACATCAATGACCAACAGATATTTTAAGATTTCTATAGTGAAAAATAGAGATTTAAAAAATTCTAATATAAAATAGCAACCTAAGATCAAGAAGGCAGGAGAATGCTTCACTAAACTATCAAACTGTTAGAGATAAGACTTTACTTTCATAAAACAAGAGGATGCTATGCTACAAATATAATACAACACAGAAACAAAACAAGAGGGCCCAAAGAAATTAAAAACACTATTGAAGAAATTAAAAGCTTGATAAAAGAGTTGAAAGATAAAACTGAGGCTATTGCTCCACCAGAAACAAAAATAAATCAAAACAAACAAAAAAAAAAACAGAGCAAAAGACAAAGAATGAAATTACAGGTGAAATTCAAAATACTGATTTCCTATCAGCACAAAACAGCAAAAGCTTTGGTTAGTTACCTCCTGAAAGACTGGTTAGCTGCCAGTTAGCAGAGGACAGACAAAGCAAAGTAGGGCCTGATGGCAAGGCCAGCATGAAAAAGGCTGGAAAGAACTGATTTGGATAAATATATCTGAATATAACAATAATCAGCAAAAAGAATAAAAATCTCTAACTAATAAGAGAGTTATCAGAGGAATGATAATTGTCTCATTTTCTGTATTATGTGGTGGTACTGGAACAGATGAAGCAGTGCCTAAGCAATGAGTTCAATACATTCATCTCCTAGCAGATGGAAATATTACCTGCTGATGGCTCACAGCTAATCATTGTTTTGGGAATTTCTCTCAACTGTGGGGAACTGCCGTTCCCAGAATTATGTCCTGCCAAAGTGACCAGTACTCAGTAGCTTATAAATGCCTGGTGTGGAAATACAGCAGCATGGCACCCTTCCTTCCTTAATTAAGACAACTGTGAACTGCTATTTCAGCTCCAGAACTCTCACAGAATCCCTGAAGCATCAACTACAAGTGACTTGAGGGTCAACTTCTCCTCTTTCCAGTCTTGCCTTACTCATTTCCTTACAGATTTATTTCTCAAAAGTGCTCCCCCAAAAAAGTACCATATGTAGCTTTCTGTGTCAGATACCCTTTCTTGAGAACCTAATGTAAGACAATGTCAAACAAGTATATGGGAGAACATTCAATATTGTTATTAATCAGAAAATGCAAATTAAAAACAATTAGCTATTAGTGTATAATCATCAATGGAGCAAAGTTAAATAGAAAATACCAGCATAAGTTCTGGTGAAGACCATCTCTGCTTTTTAATTAGGGTATTTAGACCATTTACATTTGATGTAATATCACTATGGTTAGGTTTTAATCTATCATCTTGTGTTTGTTTCTATTGTCCCAAGTTTTGTTTTTTTCTCTTACACTGTGAGTGGATATTTTAGTCATACATGATTTTGTAATATGATGCACTGACCTTTGGAAAACGTTCATTCACTGAACTATGCAGAACTTCCAAATGTTGATACAAATCATTGTATAATATTGAAACAATGGCATTTATTCAAATCACCACCAATCTCATTAGGAAAGTCTTTAAGTAATGGGAAACTGTCACATTTACAGTGGTAGATACAAATCTTTTAAAATCTCATGTTCACTTGAAAGTTTAAATTTTATCTTTGGCAACAAATACTGTCAATTGTTCTACTCACGGTGACATTCACTTTGTTCAATTTCAAGAAAATGTTTTCTAAATACTCAAGCCTAAATCACCATAATTTGTGAGTCATTCTTGTAAGTAAAAATGATGTTTCATGAAAAAAGTGACCAGTTCCATTGAAACAATTACATGTGCTTCCTCTGGTGATCACTGCTACGCATCAGTGTGCAGAAGTGTTTTCTGCATACTCCCCATTTTGTTATACAGAATATTAAGAAGATATGTACTCAAGGGTTGAAATTCAATATAACTAATAATTTGTATTGCTTCATCAAGAACACTGTAAAGTGAAATTGGATTTTTTTCAAAAAACTATAGCTAATGGCAATAAAAAGTATGACTATTAGCATGGTTTATCGCCATGATCTTGATTTGTGTGAAGGTGCCTGCAGTTTATCTACCATTGCTTTTGCACCAGCAATACAAATTTCAATCCAGTGATGACAAAGGCAAATGAAACCGTACTGCTGTGGTTCCCAACTGCACCAATCCCCTATGAGAAACTCAGCAATATTCAACATCTGTTGATGACTGTACCAAGTGCTAAATCGAGGAAGTTCAGTTTCATTGTAGATTCCACTATATTCGTTTTTATGATAATATATTTTGGAAGTTGATTTTTTCTAGTGCTTGCTGTGATTAAAATTGAGGATAAAATGTAAATGAGGATAACTGTATTCCATCTGATTTTAAGGCTTGAAAAATAGTGCACACATCCTATTGGGAAGTATTTGTGGTTATTTAAGAATAAAATGGAATTATACCATTTATTTGCATTATTTTTCAGTTCCTAAGATTTTAGGACATAAATATTTATTGAGTTCTTTCAACCTAACTAACTACTTAAAAAACAGACTGCTAAGTATTCCTTTGGCCTCGCAATGTTGTGGAAAAATTATTGAGACACTTAAGTGTGCCATGTCTATATTATTATTATCACACAAAAAAATTTTTAATATGTAAGCCCACCAAAAGGGTCTCAGGAACTCTCAGGGGTCTATAGACTACACTTTAAGAACCAATGATCAGCTCAATTTTCTACTTCTCAAGTATTAAAAGAAATTTTTAAGAGGTATATGAATTACTTATAATCAAAAAATGGGCAGTATCTCTATAATACCTTATTCTTTTGTGTGTCTGTCTGCTTGCCCAGGGTCTGGTGCAGGCTTCTGACCTTAAATGCATTTATTCATTGAACTAACATGACTGAAGACATGCCTCGTACCAATCCCCCTAATTTATCATTTGGAAATTATTATACATATAAGACTTTCTTCTCCCTTCAAGTAGCAGATAATCTTGGGGAAGAAATTGGCAAAAATATAGTTAACCACAATATTTTAAAAATGCTATCATACAGGTGAACAGATTGCTTTGGGTACACATACACAGGTTTCCTGACTTAATTGGATGGTGGATCATAAAAGATTCTCCCAAGAGATAACATATATGTTGACTATGCCTCAAAGAGCAAATGGATAAGAGAGAGAGAGAGAGAGAGGGAGAGAGAGAGAGAGAGAGAGAGAAAATGAGAAGGATTGTCCTGGGTGTGAGTCAAGGATGGTAATAAATGAAGCTACAGAGGAAGGCAGAGATGGACCAAGCCAAGCTGGGAAGTTAGGACTTTATTATTAACAGATAATGAGAAGTCACTGAAAGATTTCAAGGAAAGAACTGACAGATTTGTTGTAAAAATGTTCCTCTGACAGCAATTAAAGGATGAATTAGAAGAGGACAAGCTTAAAGGGAGACAGAAGCTGTTTGTAAAATTAAAGTGAGAAACGATGAGTGTCTGAATAGAAATTGTGGAGGCACTGAAGATGCTAGAGAGATGAAGGCAGCTGCACCATTTTAATGGCAGGGTGGTGAGTGGAGGGTGGTGTAAGTGTGGGGAGTGAATGACAAGCAAGGGTCATTTCACTTTTTTTTTTTTTTAAAGAGGGAGGAAGGGTCTGTTTACAGGGGCAAGATAGTTAAGTTCATTTTTGGTCATCTTGAAATGTCTACTGGGTATCTAGCAGACAGGACAGACAGGAGTACAGCAAACATTGTTTTGGCCACCATGTATACAAGCACGGCCAGGTTGTATGCTATTCAGTCCATCAAGGAGTGCTTGCTTAAGGAAGGCATATGGCATGCCTCCCAAACACTGAGGACAGGAGAGGAAGAGAAACAGAGATGGTTCTATTAATTTAGTAAACCAGATTTAACATTGATAGAAATGATGTCCATGGGACTTTACCACAGCACCTAAAATTTCTGTCTGATTTTTAGCACAATTCCTAAGAAGGGAGCATGGTCATGTGGCCATTTATTTTTGTATTAAAATTATACTCACTTCTTAGTTTGTAACAGGAAATAGGCAACAGAGGCAGAAGGCAGGTTATCATACCTGGACTCAGGCAAGGAAGCCACTTGGTCATTTACCCTTAGGTAGAACCCACACTGACCACTCTGACTCAAAGTTATCCAATCACATTTGTCTTTGTAAACAGACTGGGCCTCTCTGGTTTGAACTGATCCTTGAGCCAAAGATCCAGATCATTTGCAGAGATTTGGCACTAGGAGCCTCCGCTGTCAACAGGCAGAAGCAATGAGTTGACATGAACACATTCAGTGACGTGAAGTTAGGCAAGGTCCATTATCCAAATCCTACATCCAGACTTGTGACATTCTTGACGGTGCTTTTGACAGAATTTGGCTCTCTCAAGGAACCATTTCCCAAAAGAGTGAAACGTCTTAGTTTTGGACTCTATTGATTAGAACTTCAGAAGGGAGAAAGACTGATCTTTACTTTTGTTAATATCTCAAAGAAAATACTTTGCTAAAAAGAATCATGTGGTAAAAAGACCATTGGACGTACCATCAAAAGATGGGTTCTAGTGCATGTTCTGTCATCCGCTATTGCAGCAGGACGCTTTGAGGAGCTGTTATATTTTACTTACTTTATTGTTACCCTTGTCTTCATTTTCCAAGCTGATCTCTAGACTCTTCTTTCCTTGCCTCTAGGGTTTTTGCAGAATAGGAAGGAGGAGTTACACCAAGTCAATGGTACCCCCCATCTTTTGTAAAAGTCCAAACTGATTGAAGAGAGATCAGACACAAATTCTAGAAGCTTCAGTTTTGCTTTAATTTTTCTGCCTTTCTTCTTACCTATCATTTCCCAACAAACCAATACTGAATATAGAGAGAACACACAATGACTTATGTACATCAGCAAACGTAAGAAACATCTTATGAACACAATGAGAAACCCAGTTGGCAGAAATCTAACTTCTTTATCCAAAAGAAACAAAACAACATAACAGATGTAGTAGATAATAACGATGTAGCACAGAGACTGACCATTAAGTTGAAGATTCCTTAGCATCAAAGAATGTTGGAAGTTACTGCTACCATCCCCACAATTAGTCCTTGATAGCCATGAATCTGGTGACTAGGCACTGGAACACTGACCATTGATTGCCACGTCAGCAGCCTCTTGAAAGGCATGAAGCTAGGACTGTGCTTGCTAGCAGAAATCAATCAAAGCAGCAAGAAGGTGCCATTGCCTTCCCTTCCACATGCCAAATTTTATGTCACTTCAACTCATTAGTGGAATCATTTGCAGCTAACATTCTAGGTGCCACTGACTACGGACAATGTTACTTCTAGTTTTGTAGCTTCTAAAGTATAGGAAGGCTGACTACAAAAGGGTGGAAATGGATGCTAACAACCACCATAATACTCAGCTGCCACCTAGATGTCTACTGCAGACAACATTACAAATCTAAACTCACTATCTTTCTTTTCAAATATCACTTTTACTCCTGTGTTCTATCTTAGTCAAAGGCACTAATTATAACTCATTTTCAGGTCAACAACCTTAAAGTCATTTTTGCCTTCTCATCTTTCTCTTTCATGTCACCTAGTATGACATAAAAATCTTCCTAAGTCTTCTCACTTGTAGCCCTTCTGTTTATTCTCATGGTCAGTCTTTGATTTCATGTCTTCATTTTTCTCCTGGACTATTCCAGTAATCTCTTTAATTTTAATGTGCTTCCTACTCTTATGGATCATTCATTCTGTAATGAGAGAAATCTCTGAATGCAAATGTGGTCATACACATCTCCCCTATTCAAAACCTTACAATGGTTTCATGTCCAAATCTCTAGCAAGACAAGTTTCCCTTCTTCAACTGGAGACCACTCTCTTTTCCTGATTTATCTCTGATGCTCACTGTTCCTCAAACTTTTTACTCAGTCTTTCTGCATTAATTTGTACCCCTTGAAAATGCCTTCCATCAATTCAACCATCTACTAATACGGTGAGGGATATGAAGAATAATAGTGCTTGATAATTGTCCATTGATAAGGCATTTACAGTTGTAGTTTAGAGTTAACAGGTGGCTACAATATCACATGAAAAATAATTTTTCTATGCAGGAGAGTTGGATTGGGTAGTCACAGAAATTTTCCTCACATTGTGACACTTGATTTGAGTCTTGAGGTGTAAGTAGCACTAATTAGATAAAGCCATAAGAAGGAGAGAAAAGCACTTCCAGATAAAGAAGTATAACACAGGTAGTGAGACCAGAGACATTCAGTGAGGTTCAGAGTGCTGAGTGAGTGAAAGATTGTGTTAGTCAGGGTTCTCAAAAGAAACAGAACAAACACATAAAGATATTTAGTGCAAATAAATGGCTTACATCTAAAATCTGTAGGGTGGGCTGGCTGACTAAAGACCCAAAGAAAAACTGATGCCTCAGTTTAAGTCCCAGGGCTGTTGACCCAAAGAAGAATCAATGTTGCATTTCAAATACAAAGGCTTTCAAGCTGGAGACCCAGGGAAAAGCTGAGCTGATGTTGCCATTGAAGTTTGAATTCAGTCTGTTGGCAGAATTCCTTCTTGGCTGGGGGAGATCAGTCTTACAGTCTATGCAGGCCTTCAACTGATTAGATAAGGCCCACCTACATTATGGAGGGCAATCTGCTTTACTCAAAATCAGCCAATTTAAATGTACGTCTTACTTAGTGAAATACACCAGATACAGAAGAATAAATAATGCATAATACTACTTATATGGGGAATTTAAAATATCAAACTCATAGGGACACCGAGTAGAATGGTGGTTTTGCCACAGGCTAGCAGAGGGGGAAATGGAGAGTTATTAGTCAGAGGATATTAAGTTTCCATTATACAATATGAATAAATCCTAGAGACATACTGTACAGCAGGGTGCCTATAGTTAATGATTCTGTATTATATACAAAAAAATTTTGCTGAGGGTAGATCTTATGTGAAGGATTCTTAACACACACAAATGAAGAGGAAACTTTTGGAGGTGATGGCTGTGTCTGCAGCATGGATTGTGTCGATAGTTTTGCAGCGATTTACTTATCTCCAAACTCATCAGGTCCCATATATTCAATATGTACAGCCCTTTGTATGTGATTCATACCTTATTAGAATGCTTTCTTTTTAAATGTACATCTCATTCAAAAGCATCCTTCGTGGAAATAAGAATGATGGTTGACCAAATATATCTGCACTTGGGCCCATCCAAGTTGACCCTCAAAATTAATCATCACAGGGATAGAGCTAAACTCAAGGTATGAAAGCCCACCTCATGAAGGCCATGCTCAGGAATTTGGACTTCAGTTTGGAGATCAGATGGAATCATCAAAGAGTTATAAACCGACAGTCCCTTGAACAGGTCCATGTTTGAGAAAAACCTCTTGCTTAAGGAGTCAGAGGTTAAGCAGGGAGGTTATGGAGAAGGAAAGAAAGGAACTGGAAATCGGTGAATTAGACGCAGGAAACTCTTGCAGCAATATAAGTAAGGAATCAGATTATTGACATACCTCTGTTGTATCAGCCTATAATGTATTTTCACCCAGTGTCCACTTAGAACAATCTCATTTGTCTATCAAAACCTCCTTGTAGTAAGCAGAACTCCAAGATGACACCAAAGAATCACACCCTTATATTATCCTTTATCCTTGAGTGCTGGTGGGACCTGTGAATATGATGGAATGTTATTCCAGTGATTAGATTATTATATGGATAAGGTGTTATGGATCAGATGTTCTTGTTACATGGATAAGATGCTCTCTGTTAACGGAAAATTAATGGATGGGGCGATATTCCTGAGTGGGCCTCGTCTAATCAGGGGAGCCCTTTAATAAAGTTGTAAAATGCCAAGGATGAAAGGAGTAGCAAATACTCTACAGTTGACCTTGAGGAAGCAATCATGCTGTGGAGAAGGCCATGTGGCCGGGTGCTTCTAGTAACTGAGGGTCTCAGTTTTCTGACCACAAGGAATTGAATTCTGCTAACAAAGCCTCAGACAATATTTCAGCCCTGGCCAACACCTAGACTTTAGCCTTGTGAAACCCTGAACATAAGATCCAGTTGGGCCATGCCTAGATTTCTGACCTACAGAACTATGAGATAATAAATGGGTGCTATTTTAAACCACTAAGTTTGGGGCAATTTGTTATGCAATATCAGATAATTAATAAAACAGTTTAAAATGTTTCTCTTTTGAGAGCATTCCTTTAATTTAAGCTTCCCCTGCAAGCCATTAATTGATCTTCCTTCCATACCACCACTACCTATTATGCATATTTATAGTTCTGCATTTATATTGTATTATAATGTATTTGTTTGTATTTATTTTCTACTAGACTCCACTTAGAGGGTAAAGAAGATCCCGTCTATCCTGGAACCATAGCACAGCAAGTGAAAGACAGTAGATGCTCAATAAATTAGGGAATTGGATTAATAATAAGTTCAATAAATATTCCTTAAATAAAACTTAGACAACTAAATCAAATCAAATGGTGGCTTTCTTTGGTATTTTTGACAGCTCTTTCCAGCACTACAATTATGATCTGCATGAGTAACACACAATACCAATTATAATAGACTTCTAGAAACTTCTGGAAGTTTTTTTTAAACAATAACAACAGCAAAACAACAAAAAACCTTCTGGAATGATCTAACTGGAATCCCTCACACAGGCAGAGATTGAATCTGTCACCTCTAAAAATCTCTTTACTGCCACAAGGCATAATTTCCCAAGAATATAAACGAGATAACAGAAATATCTTCTTAAGCTAGGAATGCAAGCTTCCTCACATTTGGTAGCAGTTTATAGAGACGTTTCCCCTTTTGAATGAGATGAGATAGGTGGTGATAAGAATAGTGTCTGAGCAGAGTCCGGAAGAATGTGAGTAGTTGGATTTAATCCTAACAACAGATAGCTGTTTGCATCCAACATTTAGACTAGAAAATGAAAGGTGTAAGCACTGACTGCCAAAAGCCATCATCTGGGGTCTGGAACTTCTTCAAGCTCCTTCAGATATCATTTGAAACTATTAGCTCTACGAAGGCAGGTCAAGATGGATACATGTACTATACGGATTCTCAAATCAAATGAGGGCAAAACGTTGACAGTATCATCCCATTTATGCAAGTTAATGCTAATAGTGGTACTAATAATAACAATAGTTTTTGGTACTGAAGGAAAAGAAGAATTAGGCCATCTGAGTCAAATGTAATAAATAACTATTCCTTTTATAATACCCTCACTGCATGATCCTATCAGTTGGAGAACAAATATGAGCTGAAAAAGAGATAACTATATTAGATTCAGTGGCTACATAGTTGAGTAAGTGAATGTAGGTACATGTAAACATTAAATTTGTCTGGTGTTTGAATTTTTCTAGAAGTTCTAGGAAAGCAGCTCTATGGTTTATATGCATCACAGTGTATCCCCAGTGCCAGGTGCCACCCTTTGCAAAAGGGCAGGCACTCAATATCTGATTGACTGACTGACTTTCTGGGGAAACAGATCCTAAAGCTGAAAATAAGAGCAAACTCCTAACCAAATGAAATCACTAAAATCGACAGCTGGCAAACCTCTCTCCCTCCCCTTTTCAAGAGATTAATTGAAGTACTTAACATTTGTAAAGCGTTTCTGACACATCAAAATGGCCAGAGGGGAATTTGTACTGAAAATCTAATCCATTATTATTAATAAATTGCACTGTGGTCCCAACAATCCCCTAGGGATTCGGAGATGGGGAAGAAAGGGAAACTCACTTTCATTGTTTTTCTCAATGTCTTAATTTGGGAAAACTCAAGAGGTTTTTTTTTTCAGTGGTTCATTCTGAGGTCTGGGCAAAGGTTCAAGCCCATTCCTGAGTTATCTAAACTGATTCATCCTCCCCCGTCCAAAGCCAACAATTTCTAAGGTCTGCAGCGGCGCTCTGCCCTAACTACTTAGTGCTGAGAGGTTTTTAATCTTTTTCTTGTTGGTCTCCTTATCTTCTGGTGCTTCTCTGTCTCATCCCCTTTTTCAGAGGCTCCCAGCGTAATCAGCATCTCCTGCAGCTGATGACAGACACAAGAAGCAGATGAACTAAAAGGTTAATGGAAGGGGAATGGTAAGTCCAGCCTGATACAGAGGAAGAAAAGGCAACTGTAAGCTTGGCTGGGTTGCACGCAAGCAGAGATAGCTAGAAAAGCCTTCAAAGAACTCAGAAACGGGGCCAGGAAAAAGCTCTCTACAGGTCAACTGGTCATTCCCTCAGCCCAGAGAAAATTTATTGTCTCAGCAAAGTAAATACAAAAAAGTCATAAGAAAATTTCCAAAAGAGCTCTTGGGTCTTTCTCTTCTTTTCACTGTATTCTAGTAGTTTCTCAGCTACTTGCATTGGAAAATATTTCCAAGATGCTATGATCATTTGTTAGTGTAAGATTTCCAGCCTAGCATCCATTCTTTCTCATTCTGATCAGAGTACACATATTTGATTTTGGAGAATAATTTCTCTGCCACTGAATGCTGTCTTGGTGAGACTGTCAATTAGGGTATTCAGTGTTGAGCATAAAGAATGGAGTGAAATGAGGATAAGAAATAATCAGAGCTACCTCAACTCTGTGGTGGTGCCCAGCAAAGATGAGTGATAGTTTTTGCCTAATGCAAAGAATTTCAGTGTTGCCCAGGTCTCTGTCTTTTTCAGTTTATTTTTGTTTTTTTTTTCTCCAGGGATGTGCCCTACTCTCTATCCTTCTAGCAAATTCTCTTTTGCTTAAATTAGAAGGACTTAGTCACTGTTGCTTGCCACTGAAGACTTCTGACAGGTAGACAGCTTATTCTAGTTATATGATAGTCTTGTGGGGAAATAAGTTATCATGAATGGTAACATGGGAATATGATAGATTCCCAGGCAACAGTATGGAGCAGATGAGAGTTCTAAAATTAAAGAATAGCATGATGACTTAAACTCTGCTTATTTGCACAATTTTTACTTCTTTGCATCATTCTTTCCTTTCAACTTTGAAATGTTACTTGTCAAAACTTCCAAAGTGACATGATTGCAGCAGTTGAAACCCCCCAACTCTACACATATATTACTTGTGGTTATAGCTGTGTTCTAGACTCTAATTTATAGAATCTCGAAAATAAGTTCTATATAGATTCATATTAATTGTAATTCCAGTACTAACTCTGGCCTCTTTGCAGCAGGGACAACACACTCACTTCTGAAAGAACAAGGATTTCACAAATTTTCATGGAGATACAAACTCTAGTTGCAATGGACATGGATTCTTATGTCTAAATCTCTGATTACTCAGTGTTTGTTACCCCCCAGAGCCAGTGCCTGAGAAAACGGTGCCAACTTCTTGGATCCTTGGAATACAGTTTTTAAAAAATGGGGGTAAACATGAAGGATATTTGATGCTACGAGAGAGATCTTGGTGGCCTGTGATCCCCTACAAAGACTTTGTGGTAAAGGTGGGACTTGATGTCCACTTCAAATGATGATAGCATTTGAAGTGAAATAAGTGGGGAGGCCCTCTGGGTACAGTGAAGGGGGTTGTGGGGAGTGAAAGTATTTAGGTAGGAAAATACAGGGCACCCCCTGGAGGATGATGTATATAAGACAGTGAGGTAGACAGGGCCAAGGTAGAAGAGATTTTAGGGGTAAGACAGAAAAGTGTGCTCCTATTGGACAGTGGCGGGCCTTGGAGGTTCAGGTTAACAAGCTTGGATTTCGATAGTAGGCTTTTTGAGTATAGAAATATAGTGGTGGAATGATTCTTCAAAAAGTCAATCTGGTGTAAGGTATAGGAGAGAAAAACTTGGAGAAACTATAAGTGGAGATGGTTGAGAATTGCTATATAGGGTACCAGTTTTGAGGAATATATTATGACCCCAAGATATAAATTTTGATTGTCATTTGCTTTGTTACCAGATTCCTGACATCCATTGGCTTTCTAATGGTCTTCCCATTTCATCTTAAAGGGTGGGGACATTCCAGCTAACTTAGGATTCTAATGGGTTAGGATCCAAATAAACAAAGTTTTACTGTTATTGTTTGGCATGTATTGGAGTTACAGACAGACCCCGGTGCTATAGTAAGCATCAAGCTAGCCTGATGGACAAATTCCTGCCATTTACCCTGGGGAATGCAGATTCACCTTTTACTCCTCTGCATTACTCTCTTCTTTCAACTTTTGGGAGCATTTTTCATGAAATTATGAAATAAGTTTGGGTGCTAGCTTAGCTTTTCTTGGCCAGATATCAGACATTTAGGACAAATATCCTTACTAGTCTATATTCTCACAGTGAAGAGGAAAGTTTTATGTTGCATGTGACCCTCCATCAGTCATGTTGACTAGAGTACTAACCTCAGAATTCTAGGGTGTGTCTGTCCTCAGTGGGAAAGATCATGACTGATTGGAAGCATTGGTGGCCAAAGGCAAAGAGATGGGGGGACTCAGGGACTCAACCAGCTGGGTTGAACTTACACTAAGTAAAGTAAATCATGATTTTCTTCACAATGTGAATACTAGATCCCCAGAAAGCCCTAGTGTTCTCAAGTGTCTATTCATATATTCCTAAGAGAACTTACAATTGGATTAATTCATCTAAAGCATAAAAGACTTAGATCCTTCTCAGCTATGGCCATGGGGTGGGAGATAATATCTTTGGGTCTGAGGTGGAAGAGGGAATCCTTATTCTAGGGATCAACATGGAGTTGGAATTTCTTTGCAAACAAATCTTTAATGTGATGATCATCTCTTCTAGGCCAAAAAGTGGGGGCATTATTCGGCAGGGAATTTCTTTAACGTAAAAATTAATGTATGTTAACATTTACAAAATTATAATGAATAAGTCTCATTTAGTTATTAAAATAATTAAATGAGGTACAATTGAGACTGTCCATGAAAATCAAAATATCTGCTTAACAAATAACAAAGACCAACAAGTTTTGCTTGACAAATATAAGAGATCACGATTCTTGACTTGACTTGAATTTCTAAGGCATATAATAATTTTTCTGCTCATTATTTGTTATTTTGATAGATGATAACCATAGAATTCTGAGACCAGCAAGTAAAGCTTATAGTTTAGATGAAACTTCATGTAGCCATATGTAACTACTCAATGGTACAAATGTGTTTAACTTTATTGGAAACCAGTATCGTAAAGCTTTAGGAAATAGGCTGAGTGGAAGTGGAGATTCCTACTATGAAAAATACAAATTGTTACAGAGAGGACATTTTCTTTTTTGAAGGTTAAATTACATTAAAAAAGATTATTTGTTTGGTACAGGATTTGGAACAAGGGAGAGTCGTAAGAAGGACATGATGCACACTGAAAACCATCAGCAATGAGGAAAAATGATCTTTACAAAAATAAAATAATCCTTTGTAAATTCTGGTTCAAGTTACAAATATTTAATTAATAAAGAACACATGGATGTCCTAATAGTTCAACCACTGTAGATTATTCAACCACAAGCCCTGGCATTTGCATTATGTTTCTTAGGCTCCCACTCCATAAGCAACACTGGATTTGGAAATTTTTATCACAGTCACAGAGAATAATAAAATATTCCACAAAATTAGTTATCATCACCATCAACATTAAGAAACATTTATTGAACACCTACAGTAGATAAGAAGCCCTATTTATACACAGATAAACAAGAACCTATGTACATAAATATCTTGTTTAAATAATGGCAAGCACATTTTTAAAATAAGTCAGTTTGCAAATAATAGGAAGGGGAGGAATACTATAACATCCAAACCAAGATAAGGGCTGCAGAGTATTCATTGAAATGCTTCTTTTAAAATGATATGTACTGCTCAGTAGCATTAAAGACAGTCCAAAATGTTTCTTTTCTATGGTAGTGGTGGGGCCACTTGGTTTTGCTATTTGACACTTCTTGGCGGGGATTCGGTACCCCCCACCCTCTTCCCAGCTAGTGTCTGGGTGTGGGGCTGAGGAGAGGCTATTGCACAACACACACAGCAAGAAACGGACAGGCTTTGGCAGCAGGACCCCCAGAGATCCAATCCAGCTGCCCTAAAAGGAATCTCATGGCATGTCCCCACCCTGGCCCTGACGAAATCACAAGCGATCTTGGAAAAGCTACAAGACCAACGTACTGATTTGTACAGATGTATCGCATTCCGAATAGCCTGCAGCAAAAAGTGGAAACCAGGAGCTTTTAGAACCAACTCCACCTCTGCAGTTCCAAGACCCTGAGCAAGGTGTGAAACCCCCTCCACTCTTCCTTAACTCAAAAATGAACACAGAAACAATAATTGTCATTCCTAAAGGACATTATGAGAACCCTCTGGGAATCCAAAGGGGGTAAGAAAATGCAGAACATTGTCATGAAAGGAAAATGAAAAATAATAAAAGTTACGAATGTTGCACATAGATATGTTTTAAATTCCAGGAAGCTTTCATAACAAAGTTTAACAGGATAAATGTGGTATTAGAAATGCGACAATGTAAAACGTGAAACACAGCTTATTACTATGGATTCACTGATAAATCATTAAATGTGTGTGTGCCTGGCAGATCTGAGATCACAGCCTCAAGCATCTCTCACTCGATCGATCACATCAAGAGCCCCCACGTAAGGCGAGTAGGACAGCCAACGCTGTTGCTGCCCTGTGGATGAGAATGCCGAGGATCAGACAGGCTTGGAGATGTAGCACAGCCCAGTAATGCCAGGCTTAGAATCCAAGTATTAAAGGTGTTCCCGGGAGAACTGTGTCGAGGATAGATATGCAACCTGAGGAATATTCTTGAAGAATCTATCTGGCCTTTCATTCTGAGGTGTGCACCTGTAAGGGGAGCAGAGCAAAGAGACTCATTTTAGAATTGGTCGTTGTCCCCTGCAATGCTCCTTAGATTTTCAGGTTGAAATACGTGTCCATAAAAATGGACTTCACAAGGATATTTATTTAAAAAGAACCGCAGTCACAGAAATTACAAAGACAATGGTGGTATTTTACGTAAATAGTCGAGATGCTAACTGTTTTCTCTGGGACTTTAGGTAAGGTGAAAGTGAAGCCCTGTCACACAGCGAGCAAAGGAGGAACATTTTTCTGTGGAAGGCACTCTTTTTCCTTTGCCTTACCCCTACCATGCCCTAACATTTGACTTTAAAACACTTTTTTAAATGCACAAAGAAGTAAAAAAAAAAAAAAGTATTGTAATAGCCTATATATCCATTACTCGTTTGCTGAACTATTTGTAAGTTCCATTGCAGATATTATAACATTTCACTTCCAAACACATCAGCTTGTATCTCCCAAAAAGAAGACACTTGCCTGCAGAACAGCAATACCCTTATCACATCTAAGAAAATTAACCATATTTCCTTAATATCACCCCATAGCCATTCCATATTTAAAATTTTCAAATTGTCAACAGAATATTACTCGTAGCTTTTTTATCCTGAAATTCAATCCAATCCAGCTTCACACATTGGATTTGGTTCTTATTTTTCTTTAGTTCTTTTATATTAGAACAGTCCCCCTGCCTTTTTTTACCCCCCTTAACTTTGACTTCTTAAAGAAACAATTTCAATTTTCTTGTAAACTGTCCTAAATTCTAGATTTGTCTGCTTGTTAACCTGTGGTGAGGCTCATCTTGTGACTATCACTTATATTTCCATTAACTGGATGTTAGATCCAAAGGCTTATTTAGGTTCGGGTTAAATGTTTTTTGGCAAAAATATTCCACAGATTTTCCTGTGTACTTTATATTGCACAACATCTAGGGGTGCCTCTTTTAATAACACCAAAATTGATCATACGATCACATGGGATCATGAAATATTTCTATAGCAAAGATACATTTTTCCTTTTGGATTGGCAAGTCACGTGTGGGATGATATTTGACATCACAAGAATGTTTTGTTCTTCAACAGTATTCAATCTAATTGTTTTAGAAGACTTTCTTGGTCCTTACACAATAGTGATTTTCTAATTTCATTCCACATACATTTCTAAGAGCAGATTATCCTTTATAAATAATCACTTCTTTCCATCAACTTAAATAAGCTTCATTTTATTAAAAAAATAACAGAATAAATGCTTAATTCTTCCTTTTCACTCTTGATTTTCAGTAAGTGTTATAATAGTATAATAAAATGTTAAAAGTTGAAAAACACCCCTTTAATGGGATCAGAAATCCTAGGTTTTTCCATACTCTGCAGTTCGGTCAAACCAGCACTATCAGTATGGGTATAATCCACTCTGTTACAGATTTACAAAAGCTAGGTAGAGGATGATCATTAACTACATCTACTTGCCTGAGAGTCTTTTTGGATTCAGGTGATCAAGCAGTTTAGCTTCTACTCAGGAAGTTATTAAGGAGAGGTGAAGATCTATGATTTAGGTTAAGGATGGAGAGAATAAGACTGTTGAGACATTGTGGGGAAATTGAGCCAAAAATCATCGAGAGGTAAGTATAACTGTACAAAATAATGAGAACGTTTGCTGCATGGCTGGGCACTGGGGGAAGAGGCTGGAGAAGAAGGACTCTGACACGGGAAGAAATGAAACGGCTTGAGGTCTTCTTGACTCTTTTGGGCTCAGTCCTCACCACCGCCTTTTTACTATTTAAGTCATCTTGACTCAGGTAAACAACAATATTGAAGTTTCAGAGGAATGAAATAATTACAGCTTTATTCTTCATCCTTCTTATTTCTTTCTTTTAGCATAGGACATAAAAGGCACTTCTTTCAATGCAGACCGTAACCCAGTGAGTAATTTCCCAGGCCGAGACCAAGTCACCGGAAGTTCCGAGATGTCTCAGAAAATACCTTGTCCTTGTCCTTCTCTGCCTGTCTCACTCCACATTGCCTCTTCCTCCCAAAGAATTGGACTAAAATCCTTGAAAGCTAATAATATCTATAAACATTCTGTCTACCTTTGTACAGTGCCAGGCATTGATTAAGGTCAACACACCATGGGTGGTGGCTCCTTATCTTACGGTCTTTGCCAGTCACTGAAACGGAAAACAGTGTAAGAGGAGAACCCGGGACACTATGGAGGCAGGGGAGGTGGTGGTGGGAGCTGGTTCTTTGACTGTAAGACAGAAAGGCAGCCAGAAATGCGGTTTTCAAATTTACAGTAAAAAAAAAAAAGAAACACTCATACTGTAGAGTGCCGTAATAGTCTCTACCTTTTTGTGTCTCATTTATTTCACTTTATCCCCCCAAAGGAATGGTCAGTTGAAAATGTCCTACTGTATTGGCCCACATAGTCTGATCAAACTAAACTTCCATGCACATAGGAATGAGGCAATGAATGGGCAGTCCAGGCAAAGCTGGAAGTGGGCAGTCTGACCAGGGAAAGACCACCTCAGAGTTTCAATGAGGCCACCTCACTCTGGAGAACAAGCAGAAAATGAATGCCAGCACGAATGTCAATGTCACAGGATAAGTGGGGGAAGCTGCCTTTGGCAAGAGAACTAAGCTCACTCGTTTTTATAATATGAGAGAGAGAATGAGAAGGGAGACTGTGTGCTTGCTCACCAGGTGCATTTTGCAGTCCCTCCCGGTTCTCGTTTCATCAGTTCCTCTAATATTATTGCAAGAAGCTTCAAAGCAATATAGGAAGAGGCTTGCCGTCCTTCTGTAATCATTCTGCTCCTGTTTGTGTTGCTTAGCTCAACTATTAAAACAAAAATTTGTGAGTGGAAAATAAGCAGCATCCCAGAAGTAGTGTGTGTCAGTTTACAGGGGTTAGATCCAAAAGAAAGTTCTGGACACATTTTGTAGAACCCCTTCGTCATGTGTTTGCACGACTTAATGGTCAGGTGCAATGTGTTCAATTTGTAGCATCCACATGGTGGCATACCTTTTATTTTCTGTTGTTTTGAAAATCAAAAGCTTCTTGGCAGAATGTTTAGAAGCATGTCACAATTTATTTTCATCCCAATATAGTGAGATAATAATTTTTTTAAATTTTAATTGTTTTTCAAAAGACACTGGTTTCTTTACACTTTCTCCCACCTCACCCCATCCACCTGCCGCCTCCTCTCTCTCAGCTCTACCCAAGTTAGGCAATTCAGCATTCTGCCTTCCTTTCCTTGGGGGACACGTGGCACCGAACAAATGCAGAAGGGAAGTCAGTCCATGACTTCTGAGCTTCAAAGTAAAAATTTCAAACTCATGGCAAATATATAGTTTGAAAGCTCCGAAAGTTTGGGGTTGAGGGATATTTAAGACTTTTGCCCAAAGGAGTAAAGGTTTGAAATAATCAGATCAAAATAAATAAGCCACTTTTCTGGCTCTTGGCATACGTAAAGATTCCATGTGCTGAGAAGAGAAGAAGGAAGTAAAGTCAGTAATAGAGTTGGAAGTTGGAGTGGTTTCCTGAGAAGCAGCCTGGGGTCCTGCTTTCCCTCCTCCCCAGCAATGCCCAGCTTGGAGGGAATGAGAAGACAGGTGTGGCTCTGCTCCATCTTCACATAAAGCCCAAGGAGACGTCCACACTCTGGCATCCCCCTTGCATACCCTCGTTCAGGAGTAGTAGAACACATGTGGGGGGTCCCACTAGAGAAGACTCAGCTAATGTGACATAGTTCCTTTCAAAAGAGAATGGCCTGGACAGAGGTGCTTTCTAAATGCCTTGCATGAGCATTGAGACAGCTAAGGCAGTTCAGGTCAAGGGCCCAGCAATGAACTCGTTAGACCCACGGCAAGTTAGATAGAGCCTGCTTATACCAGCAACTTATGAAGAAGGATGATACGTAGGGATGTTACGTATCTTGTTAAGAATTCTAGTCAACTATGAGAATTAAAAGTCACTTGTATGGCAAAGAAAAAAGCCAATCTCAAACAATCTCCAAAATTTCAAGAGTTCTAAAAAAGATGGTACATTTGGCTAAACACACACACACACACACACACACGCACACTGGATGAGAAGATAATAAAAAGGTATAAACAATTGGAAATTCCTATCCATCGCCTTCTTACACTTACCTATTCTTTTTCATTTTCAGAACAAGTGACTTTTGTGATAAGCAATTGCACAAATTGGTATTTACATGTACTCATAGTAGCCAGTCTAATCCTCATTCCAAAATAGGTTTCACTTAGTTTCTAAAGGGACACACAAAGGTCATGACTTGACTTAACACAGGTAGACCAATTAGAGGGCAATGAAAACCTTTCTTTTAGAAGAAGAAAATCATGTGGGAAGACAGGTGATAATTTGTTAAGAAACAAGTCTGAATTTGGGAGAACACATAGTCAGCTTTCTAGTAGAGGCAACTGGGAATTCATTTTCATGTTGCACTTTAATTCAAAATTGAAAAAGGTATTTATTTATTTATTTAATAGACCATTAGATTAGATTACCTTCCCTTGTCAATCTGTAAAACTTGGAGCTGGCTTTCTCCACTAATAGTTGATGAACGCACAGGAAAACGTGTTTAATGTTAACCTCTGAAATGTATGATTTGGGATGTAAACCTACTGCCAAAGGAGGTGGGGGGAGACTTGATACATTTCAAAGAAAAATAGAAAGTTTTTCTTTTTTGAAATCATGTCCTGTATCAGATTACCTGGACCATCACTTCATTTTAATTGTTAGGAGAACAGGATGTAAATTTATAATAATGTTATAAACTCTCTGAGTGTATAGGGTGATAGAATGTGAGTGACGAATGCGTTATTTTTCTAGTTGCTTTGTGAACCGGGAATATAGCATGAGAGTGGGATACAGCAGGATGGTTTTAGGGGAGACTTTAGGGTGGTTTGTAAAACCCTAGGATAAACTTTTCAAACAAGGTCATGGGAATTATCAAGAACATGCATGCTTGAGATGGTAGCACAAATATCAAAACTAGAATGATACTGAGAAAATGTTAGAATATGTTAGAAACAGTCCTCTGGGGTGACTGAAGAAGAGAATTGAACAAATACACTCCACAGTTGTACGACATCAGAATGTCCAGGAACTAGGATCCAGTCTCTGATGTGCTAGACCAGCCTTCGTGGACAGAAGCCGATGATCTAGTGATCTGTGAAATACTTCCTGTCTTCAACATCTGCGATTTATAAAACAATGTCAAATATTCTGAAAATATTTCAATATTTGGCTATTTTTCCATCGATGAAAATTATTGTTGATCTTTTCACTAAATGCATGTCAAATAGGTTTAAAATAACTGAGATGATAATTTTTTACTCACCACCATCCTAAAAACCCTTTGACTCTTAACTCTAAAACTTCCTTGTTCTTCAATTGTAGAAAAAATAAGAGAGTGAAAATTTCAAAAGCTAATATCTAAAAGCAAGCTGACATGGACAGTGAAAGGTTTGTCCAATAGATATTAACTTTGCCTGTTTTTTTTTTTTTTTTGGTTTCCATAGGCTTGTTGCTAGGAATGAGGAAGCTCAATGTGGTTGGACTTTATCATCAGACCCAAGTGTTCCATCTGGAGTTGGTAACTTCTGTATCACAGCCACCTGGGGAGCTTTTTAAAAACCCAGATTCCCAGGCCTCTATCCAGACTTCCAATCAGAATCTCTAGAGTGCTCAAGGCTCAGAAACCTGCATTTTTAACAGTATTGCCAGGTGGTTTTCCATATACTAAATTTATAAAATGTCTAATTAACATCAGATTGGAAAAAAATTTATCAGTGTCGGATTACATTTTAAATGAAACATGGAAGTGGTGAAAGTTTTCTTTAGTATTTCAAATCATCTTCCATGTATTGGGATGAAATGGTATCATAGATACTGAAATAAATGCAGAGTTGTCTTCAGAAATGTCTCTTCTGTGAGAGTTTTACAATTTTTACGATTATCTGCCCACATCTAATTGGACAGCTATTTCTTCTCTTTGCTTTGTTTTTCTTACTGACTCACGTTGATGGAGACTTTCGAAAGTATTCCATTTAAACTTCAAAGATGTACAACTCTAACTTGTACTTACATTTTTCTGGTTTATATATTTAATGAAAATGCAGATATACCTTAGAAACGCAATTGGTATAATAAATAAGTTTGGGAACAAATACAACTGATCCTTGATAAGTAAATTGGCAAGAGCGGAAATCTGTGAGAAACTGGCCTTCTGGGGGCAGACATTCAATACACCAGAGAGTGTAGTTTGTGGAGGAAATCCTTAGAGAGCTGGTTGACCTGATCATTCTGTTATATAGCTCCTCATGTATTATTACCCCCATTTAATTCATGAGCACGGCACTTAGAACAAGCAGTTAAGACACGTATTATTTGAGAAACAAAGACAGCATTTAACCAAGCCACCCTAAGAGTAAAATCATCCCTTTTTCCCATGCTTCCTGTATATGCATCTCCTTGACATAATTTCCTCTTGAGGACTAGCTTTATTGGTAGTTGGAATAAGACACTCCCAACCTTTTGTGACTGGACAAGTCTGTAATCCTCCCAACCGAGAAGTACCTCCACCTGTAGGTTCTACAGGGCAAGAAATGTCTGCCTTTACTCAGTTTTCTGTGACTAAGGGCCTGAAATGAAATGTAGCATACATCAGCTGAGGGTAGCCATACCAAGTCTCTTTCAAACATGAAGCGCTTGGTCAGTCAGCTTGGGAATACCGAGTTCTATGAAAAAAGAATTTGCCAGCATATTTTGGTCATACCCATCAGGCCTGCAAGGAGAGTTGGCTGAAACCCTAGGCCCAAAGACATTATGAGGGACCCAGGAGTACAAGAAGAGGGTGAAAAAGGGAGGTAAAGAAACAAAATCACTTTTTTCATTTGATGATGAAGGTAGGGCCTGATTTTTCTGCCCTCAATAACACTTCATGTCTAAGAATCCAAAATTTCTGCCATTTATTGGCCAAATTAAAGAAACTTTTATTTGGGCATTTCTTTGCATGAAAACTCCCCTGAGGATAGAATAAATCTAATCTTTTAGAACTGACTTAAAGGTTCCATCTTCATTTGACCCTGTCCACCTCTCCAGCCTCATCTTTCCACAAATTCTCACCATTTCAGAAAACAACATTTAGGCCTTTGCAGAGAGTTGCAAGTATCTCTCCTTAGAAAACTTTTCTTGCAGAACCTAGCCAAACAGTACCTTGCCTCGTCATTAAGTCTTCTTGTCAGGCTTGATTAGCACAATACCACCCTGCTCAGACTTCTGTTGTTGATTTATTGCATTATGTTCAATCTATGACATGTCTGTCCCCCTCGTAAGGCTGGGATATCTATTTCCTTTTTATATTTCCAGTGTTACTTAGCAGTGCTTGTAAGTAAGTGAATTAAATGGTGAGAGCTCTGAGCTGCCAGCAGTAAGTCATGGGTGCTCAATGGGAACGGAGTTAGACAGTATCCCCCCAGATCCTAAATCTGTAGTGAACAGGGTCTTAGCACCACCATCTAACCGAGCAGCTCTGACAGTCAGAGAGATCAAAATAGTTTTTGTAGGGTAGCCATTTAAGAAGACAACTTCCCTTTTTAGGTTTTAGGCTCTGCAGCACTTACATCTGACCCACTGACTAATGCATTCTCATCTGCAGTCCAGACTGTCTCTCCTGAGTTTCAAGAAATAACAACTTTACATCACAAGGCCTTGCATGTAGAATACTTATGTGAATTTCTCCATCTGTCTTTTGTGGGATGCAATGTTTTAATCCCTCCAGGGCAGGGGTTCTGTTCTCTGTCTCTTCTGTCGCTTGCATCTTATTCGAGAGCATCAACAGTGCTACAGCCCCAGTAAATCAAAACCTGTGCTGGACAATATAGGTCTTTTCTAAAATGAATACTTCATGCATAAGAACAATTATAAGCTTTTCATTAGAATATCAAATACTTCCAGAGTGTGTTTTTTTAAGACAAGTTACTCAATGTATAACAAAACAAGTTTCTGTATTTTTTTCTAGGCAAAGCCAAATAATTTTACCTAGAGCCAAGAAGCTATAAGGGGCACAAAGTCATGAAACTCGCCCCTATTTATTTACCTTTTCTTTCATCAGCAGGATTATAAGCTCATGAAAAGTCTTAGTATTTCTGGGTGAACTTGGTAGAGGTTGAAGCAAAAAGACCCCAAATCAAATGAAGGCAGATGCTGATCCAGGGATTTCGTCAAGATCTGATTATTTCTCAAATAGAAATTTTCAGCCAGTGTCTAAAGAGACATAATCAAATCAGCAAGCAAAAAATCTTTGTGAGGCTGCCATGCAGGGGCTCACTAGAGTCACAGATATGATGCATTATTTCTATATCCCTGGAATCATTATTCTGTACTTATGCATGTGACAGTGTTCTAGTCACTGGGTGAAAATGGTCACAACTGGCAGAGGGTTTTGTGTTCACAGAGGGCTTAGCATGGCCCTGGCTCACGTGCAGGGAAACAGAGTGATTTCATATCCCAGCACCATATTGTCAGGCACAGGAGCAAGCGAACAGTCTCTTGTCATGACAGGGCGCACAGACCGATGCCTTGAGAAAACAAGGGCTCATGTTGAAGCTCTGTATTTGCTGCACATCCTAAAGGCAGAACGCTGGCCAAGTGGTTCAAGGGGTCTCTGAAATAACTTGTAACTCTGCCAAGGAGCTGTTACCTTTCTAACTTAAGTTAGAAGCTCTTTTACAAATCTCTTTTTTTCTTGTTGGCCAAGCCCAGAATTTAAACTTTGGATATTCTAAGATATTGTAACAGCTCTTACTCAAAATTTAGCATCAGGTTGAGGAGGGATAATAACATCTAAGTTATGAGCTTTTGCTCTGTGCAAGGCACATTTGTAAGCACTTTGCATGTAGTACACCACTTAATCCTCAAAATAAACCCAATGAAGAAAGTGCTGTTGTTATTCCCATTCTACAGATGAGATTGAAGAGGTTAAGTAAATTACTCAAGGTTACACAGTGGGTAAGTGGCAGAGATATATTCCAGAGCTTGGGCTAATAAGCATTCTAATAATTCAAAGAGGTGTTATTTTAAAAATTTATTATAATCTAGCTCTCCAACAATAGAGGATGGGTATGTTTGAAAATAAACTGAGGCATATTAAAATTTTTAAGAGTTTATTTGAGCAAAAATAGATTCTGACTGGGCTGTGCTAAACCAGAAATGTTTAGGAGATTTCCACCAACAGGGGCCAAGTAGAAAGATTTATATAGAGAAGGTGTGGCAGTAAAGAAAGGAAATTATTGATTGGCTAAAGCTGGAAGTCTAGTTGGCTGTTTGTAATTGGTTGTCCTTAGTGTTTGATTTTATAACCTTGAGACACTTACAGGTTTGGATTTTGGCCTGCTTACATAGGCCGCCGCAGCATTGGAGCCACCTCAGTCTAATGGCCTCCCAGAATGCAGCACATCTATACAATGGAAACTGTGTCGCTATAAAAGTAAAGTACTAGAAAGTGTTCTTGTTGGCATGAGAAGATGAAAGCAAGTTTCAAAGGCAAAAAAGAGAGCATCAATCTTTATAAAAATATAGATAAAACTGTGTTTGTATATATATGTGAAAATATAAATGTATAATCAACTTAACAAACATTGTATGAAATCTAAAAGGACATATACCAGAATGCTAAGAGTGCTTACCTGTGGCTACTAGGAGAATCATATTTTTCCTTTTTATTTTCAATGCATTTCTCATTTTTACTATAATAATCACAAACTGCTTAATTCAAAAAGTTGCATAAAGTAAAAATAAGAAGAGTGTCTCTAAAAATAAGTGGTTTTGTATCCAAAATAGAGTTCTTTTTTGTTAAGGTGGCAGAAAATTTAGTTTATATTAGACAGCTAGCACCCATGAGGGAAAGTGTTTTTTATGTGCCCATGAGAAACCCTAGAGAAAGGCCCAGGAGTTGGGTGATACCCTCAACTATGACTGAGTCTCACAGACTTGCTGGACCCTGGTATCACATCTAAGCATTCACTTTCCTAGACATCATATCTCATAAGAGATGGAAACAATCGTTCTAAATTTAACTGATTGGAAAACAGGAAGAAACTTAGACAAGTCCATTGTATAAAGAACTGTAATCTATGAAAGGCACAAAAGCCCATTTTCTTATGGAATGCCCACAATGGAGTTTTTTTAGGGCACGACAAGTGTCCTTGTCACTGACCCTTTACAATACTCTGGAAAAAGGTTTTGATTTTCTCAACTTTAATGGAATAAAATCACTGCATTTTGTCTTGATACTTAGGGGAGAAGAAAAACTAAGTAGAAACCAAGGAAGAGACATTTATGGTTATAGTATACGACAGGGTTACGAATGACTGGCATCCGTTGTGGTGTGGTCTTTGACTTTATGAGAAAACTAGGGTATCCATAGGGTCGAATGAAATCCTCAGCTGAGAGAACAATGAATAAGGGATCCAGACTGAATCTGATTCTAATCCTGATTCCACAGAAATGCCTGTCCCCATTAGATTTCCAGACATGGCACCCTCCTGGTCACCTTTTCTTTGCCTGTTGATTTTCTCTTTCTGCCCCATCCCCGACATGTCACCATTTCCCAAGACCTTCTCATCAGCCCTCTATTCCTTGATCACCTATGGATCACATCTCACCTACTCTTTTGCCTTCACACCTGCACAAGCAATCATCAAATTGACATCGTTAGTCCTGGGATAACCAGAGAAGTCTTCATGAAGGAAGCAGATTTTTAGAGAGGACAGATTTTAGTTGGAAGAACTTGTATGGGGAAAAGGGATTCTCAGATAACGGGAACGGTTTTACTAAAACACAGAGGAAGAGAAGTTCCAGGCATGTGGGGGGAACTGCTAATTTGGTAGGAAACTTGCTTATTGACCCTCAGAAACATCACATTTTGGAGCAGTGGTTTTATTTTTCTGTTAGACCTCCCTATTCCTTTTTTTTTTTTTTGTATCTTTGTCTCCAAGCACCTACCTGGAAAAATAAATGTTCCTGACCCAATTAGCTCTGCCTTTACATATAAATTGTCTCTCTCACTTTTGGGTGGCTGAATTTGAGGCATCAAAGGGCAAATCCTAACCTTTCCCTGCTGACTTCAGATAAGAGCTGCTTTCTTCTTCCCCTTATCCCTTATTCACCATCAGTGTTTATTCTGATGCTTACTGTTCAGAGCTGGTTGCTTATATAATATGCTGTTTTTTTATAATACAGTCTTTTACTAACAATTTTAAAAACCTGGAGCTCCAGGTTGACACACTATATATACGACCTTACATTGCACTTATTTAGCTTGTTTTAGTCTATACTTGAACCAGCAGGATGCTTACATATTTCTCATATGCTGTTATTATAGAATGTAATAATCAAAGACCAAATCAGTTTAATTTTCTTGATGTAGCATCCTACACAAGACCATGCAGAAATAGATACAGCATAGGTACTTTTGCTGTTGTTCTTTTTGTTTTGTTTTGTTATTTATTTATTCATTCATTCATTCATTCATTCATTTATTTATTTATTTTATTAAGGTATTATTGATAAACACTCTTACAGTTTCACATGAAAAACAATGTGGTTACTACATTCACCCATATTATCAAGTTCCCTCCCATACCCCATTGCAGTCATTGTCCATCAGTGCAACAAGATGCCACAGAGTCACGATTTGTCTTCTCTGTGCTACACTGTTTTCCCCATAATCCTCTCCACACCATGTGTTCCAATCATAATACCCCTCAATCTCCTTCTCCCCGCTCCCCACCTGCCCTCTCCATCCCCTCCCCTTTGTAACCACTAGTCTTTTCTTGGAGTCTGTGAGTCTGCTGCTGTTTTGTTCCTTCAGTTTTGCTTCGTTGTTATACTACACAAATGAGGAAAATCATTTGGTACTTGTCTTTCTCTGCCTGTCTTATTTCACTGAGCGTAATATCCTCTAGCTCCATCCATGGTGTTGCAAATGGTAGGATTTGTTTCTTTCTTATGGCTGAATAATAGTCCATTGTGTATATGTACCACATCTTCTTTATCCATTCATCTACTGATGGACATTTAGGTTACTTCCATATCTTGGCTATTGTAAATAGTGCTGCAATAAACATAGGGGTACATATGTCTTTCTGAATCTGAGAACTTGTATTCTTTGGGTAAATTCCTAAGAGTGGACTTCCTGGGTCAAATGGTATTTCTATTTCTAGTTTTTTGAGAAACCTCCATATTGCTTTCCACAATGGCTGAACTAGCTTACATTACCACGAGCAGTGAAGGAGAGTTCCCCTTTCCCTGCATCATTGCCAGCATTAGTTGTTCTTAGTCTTTTTGATACTGGCCATCCTAACTGGTTTGAGGTGGTATCTCATTGTGTTTTTTATTTGCATTTCCCTGATAATTAGTAATGTAGAGCATCTTTTCATGTGCCTGTTGGCCACCTGAATGTCTTCTTTGGAGAATTGTCTGTCCATATCCTATGCCCATTTTTTAGTCAGGTTATTTGCTTTTTTGGTTGTTGAGGCATGTGAGATCTTTATATATTTTGGATGTTAACCCCTTGTCCGATATGTCATTTACAAATATATTCTCCCATACTGTAGGATGTCTTTTTATTCTGTTGATGGTGTCCTTTGCTATACAGAAGCTTTTTAGCTTGATGTAGTCCCACTTGTTCATTTTTGCTTTTGTTTCCCTTGCCTGAGGAGATGCGTTCAGGAAAAAGTTGCTCATGTTTATGTTCAGATTTTTGCATATGTTGTCTTCCAAGAGTTTTATGGTTTCACGACTTACATTCAAGCTAAGTGCTTTTTGACAGTTTTTGTAACATATGCTCTAATCTGCATAAAGAATTTTCAGTTCCATGGAAAAAAAACTCACTTGACCTAGGAATCTCACATGTGGGAACTTATTTTAATGACATAGTTAAGAAAGGGGGAGGGGAGTGGAGAAGTTTCTGGAATGAAGATGTTCACTAAAGAAGTTATAAATTTCCAATAAAAACAATTGTAAAAGCTAATACATATTGAGTGTTTCCCTAAGTGCCAGATACTGTTTTAAATGCTTTATGTACATTAGCTCATTTAGTGTTCCATGAAAAACCCATGACGTAAGTATCATTACTACCACTTTACAGATGAGGTAACCAGGGCGGTTAAGTGAATATAACATGCTCAAGGTCGTGCAGCTGGTAAGCACTCAACAATAGCTAAGTAAATCATGCTACATCAATTCAATGGAACTATTTTTAATAGCCATTATAAATACTAAAGAAACATTAACACATTCTTTCAAGTTTAGGGAAAATTCAACTATGATATATATACATAATAATCAGTGACACTTTAAAATTATAGACCTAAACTGTGTTAGTCTAGGAAAGAGAAAAATAAATGATTGATATGTTAGGATGATAGGTTTGGCATTTCTTAGTTTAGTCCCAGTTATTTTTAAAGTGGTTTTCAAAAGTAATTCTATTAAAATAGGAGAAACATAAATCACAGTTAGGATATTGTATGTTAGGCTGTCTCGTGCTTCAGGAAGAGTTCTTGAAAATGATATGGTAGCATTCTACATCTATCTCTTCTTAATCACTGTTTACCTACAAGTCACTCTTCTAGATATCTATTCACTCTTGGAAAATGGAAAAAGTGATTGAGAGGACAAAGGTTTGATTCCTGATTTAAATTTTTCTAATGTCTCTGAAAACTGCTTTGTTGGCATAGGCCAAGAGATACAAGAAATCGGGATATTACCTAAGGAGACAGGTTGAGATCAATAACCAATGGAGATGTTTACAATGGACAGAAATACCACTTCTGCAGCCACCTCATTGTGCTCTGAGATGCATTTTTTTTGTTTTGAAGTGAGTGGGGAGAAACAACTTAGCTGTAGAAGTTCTGCTAGATGCTCGTTGACAAGCGCTATGTCATATATTTGACATTCTTCGGGGTAGAGATAATTATGGCTGTAGTTCCCCACTCCACCCCACACACACAAAGAAAAAAAAAAGTTTAAAGGGAAAAGTACCAAAATTCAACATTATGGAAATCCATTTCATAAGATCCCAGAAGTAAAATCTTATTTCTATCACAACGAGGCTGTAATCTACAATAGAGGAAAGCAACTCCATAAATTGAAATAGGCAAAGACTCTTAAAAGGGTAACAGCCATTGAATAATAGTCTTTAAAATAATTCAAGGGAACCCGAGTGCAAACCCAAACCCCCCACCCCCCGTTGCAGATCTCTGGTTCTGCAGGAGAGCTAAGCTCATTCACTTCTGCACACATGTAGACCTCAACTACCTACCTGCTCCTCCAACCCCAAGACCAACATTCACAACAGCTATGGAAATAACCTAGCCTCTCATGGGAGGCTTTCCTACTTGCATGTAGTATGAAATCACAAATCCTATAGTATTTCAGATAAACAGTGAAAATGGAAACCTTTAAAGGGTGTCCTTTCCACAGGAAGTCTCAGTCTTCCCTGAACAGAAGATTTTGATTTTGGAGTACACAATGGGCCTTTCACTGCTTCAGCTTAAGGGAGATATTAAATTCCAGGAGTCCTTCCCTATCCTAAAGAAAGAGCAATAAAGTGTGTTTCAGGATTCAATTCCTTCAGCTTCAGAGGCTGAGATGGATGAACTAGTTTGGGGGAAATGAGACATGACCCAACCCTTCACCTAAACAAAAAATGACTCTGAGTTGAACTTTTCACAAAGTTTGCAAAGCATGTAATAGAAATTAAAAAAGAAAAAGAAATCCTGATTTTATGTTACACATTATGCTATTCCAGCTGTGGCTTGATGTAGAAAGACTGAACTGAAGTTGAAAGAACAATTAGATCCCTTTAGACCAATAAGGAGTCAGAGAAGATGTTTTCCTTCTGAGCCATCCCTGAAGTTATGACTTCTGGAATGTTTAGTCAAACTATTCATAAGCATTAATTTGATTAAACATGGATCTTCAGGGAAGGTTTTAAGCCTATATTTCAATTGATCTGATATAGGTTCTCATCAAGATATCCTAAGATCAATTCATCTTAAAGTTTCCTCCAATCCATAAAATAATTCTTTAAGCATGGGAATTGGCCAAAGGTGAAGGTGAATTGAAATTGACTAGATATGACTATATAAGAAGTATCTATCAAACTAAAGCTATCAAAATAAAGAAATGAAAATTGCATAGATTATGCCCCTACAGTTGTTCAAGGAGTGATTATTTTTATCAGCCCTGTAGTCTGACCTGTGAACAATGACCCAAACTGTAAGACAGCCAGCCTGTGGTATTGTCTGTGGCTGTAGACAACGGGAAGGGTTCCTGGCTCTCTTAAAAGGGGTGAAATTCAACCCTTTAATTGAATGGAAGACCACAGAACTGTCAACTACTTGGGAGTAATATCACCCAACAGAAAGCACACACAGGCAGCTCGACTGGGGGTCCATTCCTAACTATACGTATGTGACTGAACAAGCTACTTAAATTTTGAATCAATATCTTTTTCTTTAATTCATATAACGGTCAGGTACATATATTTCACTCGTCTGTAAAGTGTCTACCCATAGTAGGTATACAATAATAGGGTATGGTAGCTCTACCAAGTCCTGGTGAACTAAGGCAGTCAGACATGGACAGAAAGAAGCAACGGTTCCCAAAGAGGAGTGTGATTTTTTAAAAAGGATGTTTGAAATTAATTCAAGAAATGCCTCAATTCCCTTAGTTGTTTTTAAAGATCTGTTTTGTATATACATGGGCCATAAAGAATTCAATGTGTGCTCACCAGTGGAAGAGAAAAGAAGAAATAGGGAACCAGGCAGTGGAAGAGAGACCCTTCAGGAATTGGTGTTTGTACTGAGGAAAGGAGAAGATGATTGAGTGCCTGTTAAGAGGAGACGGCAAAGGGAAGCCAGAGAGGCTGGGGACTGTTCTCTCGCGGGCGTCAGGACGGGTGGGGATGGGTTAGAGCTCTTAGCAGTCTTAGACTGACTATCTCATCATGGCGGGTGTGGGAGAAGATCAGTGACTCATTTTAAGTAAAAGAAGATAGTGCTGAATGTAGGGAGGATCAAGGAGCAAAGATGTCATACTAAGTATCTAATTCAAAGAAACCATATTACAGAAATCCCCAGTAAGGCTTTCCTTCCTTACTTTTTGGAAAACAGAATGAACTCAGCGGTGGTTGCTCCAGAGAGAGGGAATCACAGTGAGGGCAAAGGTATTGCTGAACCCAAACCTACCAATTCTATATTTTATTTTTTAATATAAAATGAAGATGTCTATTCAGTGTCCAGGACCAATCAGATAACTTGGGCAACTTTTATATTAGATGATCTGAATACAAATTCGACATAAAAGAATGCTGCTCAATAAATTATTCTTTGTACTTTTTTTTTTTTAAAGTTTGAGCTATTTCAGATGTTTTTAAATAAAAAGAAGAAAATAAATCATAAGTATAAAAGACACACATGGTCTTACAAATTCAGATAATCCCACTTGGGGAAGCATTTAAGTAATTGATTTTGAGTAACTTTGGCCCAAAAGTGAAGTCTTACTGCCTTCCCCAGTAATCTGGGGACTGAATGGGAATACAGATGGTGTGATAGAAAACTTAAAACTTCACCCCAAATGCTCTATTCATTTATTTCACCTTGTTGACTTGAACAAAATACATCTCCATGTCTGTAATCCCAAGAAGCATCTGTTTCTTGTGGAGACACAAGGTCTAGAAATATATAACATATGTTTCAATTGCATCAAAATTTATTCCCACAATGGACTCAGGTAAACCACAGAGGCATCTACGTCACAGGGCTTATGCCTACATGTCTGTATATGTGAAGTAATTAGGAAAGATCATTAGTGTCATCATTCCTACTCCACTGGATTTTTAAAAAAATTTTGTTCTATGTGGTTTTCACAGGGGAATTGAGGAGGAGAAACTCAGCCTGCATGCAGTCCATGCTGCTTTCCTAACGTGGTTGGTTCTCTTCAGCCTCCAACTAAGCGTTACCCTGCCGTTTCAAGGAATTGTTTTGCCACTTTGTGGCTTGTTTACTCTAACTCATACCTTCTTTTCCCGAACAAGTGACTTCTTGGTTCACCCATTTCTGCACCTCATAAGGGATGAGTCATATTCTCCACTGGCCACATCATCAAAAAGTGTTAATCAAAACCATGTTATTGCAATGTGACTCTTCTGAGTCACTTACTTTTTCAGCTTTATATATCCCCTTGGATGTAATTTTTTACATAAGTCACCTGCTCTCTGTGTATGTAGGGTTCATTTATTCTGCAAGACCATGGTCATCTTACACCACAGTTATATTTTTCCTTTCCAGAAAACATGTTCCCTTTCAATCCCTATAGTATGAAAGCCTGTTTTATTTTTTCAGAGGAAGTACTTATCTCCCCAAACTCTTGGGTGATATATTTGGAGAAAGCATTGGAAAGATAGTCTAGTTAGAATCTTCCTTCTTACCAGAGAAATATAGGCTTGCAATTCAATTAAGATACGGTTTCCATACTTTAGGGCTCAAGTTATTTACATCTTTGCCATTAGCCATCCTTTGTAATGTGGAACCAAAAAAAATAACATTATTTACTTAATCTTCCTGGGATTATTTAATAACACCCAAAGCAAACTTCTAGTAATTTCCTTTCTTATTATGTATTGATCCTTGACCTACTTAATGAAAAATCTTTGTTTGAGAGAGCTTCAAGTGAGAGGTGGGCATGTATTTTCTCCTTTCTCTCCTTTCCACTCCCAAATGAAGATTTGTCAGCTTTCAGTTGCAAACAGAACTGAAATTTACCCAGGCATGAGAGCTGATGACTTCACTTATGCCACTTTAGGAAAAGAAGAAAGTGCTTAATGGAAACATTAGTCCATTGCTGCTATAACAAATCATCACAAATTTAGCAGCTTGAAACAATACAAATTTATGATCTCATAGTTTGGTTGAGGTCACAAGTTTGAGAGGCCTTGACTAGGTTCCCTGCTTAAGGCCTCATAAGGCCAGAATCAAGATGTCAGCCCCTGGGCTCTTCTTAGTAGTTTTTTGGGAAATAACCACTTCCGAGATCATTTAGGTTGTTGGCAGAATTCAGTTCTGTGTGGTTGTAGGACTGAGGTCGCATTTCTTCACCAACTGTCAGGCAGAGGTCATCTTAGAGAACAAACGCACTCCTTGGCTTAGAGCCCACTTCTTCCTTCCACAAGGCCGGCAACAGCGGAGGGAGAGGACCTCACTGTGCACCATTCCTCTGCCCCATCTGTCCTGCCTCCTCTGCCCCTGCATCTCTGTGACCCCAGTAAGAGCAAGCTCTCTGCTTTGGTGGGCTCATGTGATTGCTAAACCCACATGGCTAATCCAGGTTAATCTCCCTATTTGAAGGTCTATAATCTTAATTACACTGGCAAAATTCCTCTGGCCATGTAACATAGTATATTCACAGGTTCCAGGGATTAGGTAGTGGACATTTTAGAAGGAGGTGTTATTCTATACCCAACACATTGGCATCAGGAGATGAGAACCTGAGAAAAACATATTTTCTTCTGTTACTTCAGCTGCCAAGAAAAATGACCAGCTAGGCAAACTGGAGATACTGAGGGTCCTGGGGAAATTCTCATGATGATATTTTAATTGATAGAAGTTCATTTACTATGTGCATTCCTGAAATCTAACTCATTTTGATAGTGCTTTCTTTAAATAATACCTCTTACAAAATACTGCGTGTTGACTGATATACCAGGCTTATTTTCCAAGTTGTTAGAAGGGATTTGAAATCAATAGAGGGGCATTAGGCCTTTAGTAAATAACCTGTGCTCTTTGTTAAGAGGGTATTTTTGATTTAAGAAAAATCATTTTTGTGCACCAATTTGGGATGGACAATGGTGGTAGAAGTGCATGTTCAGCTGAGATCTGAGAAAGTTTGGACTGGGTTTGAAGATTGTCCATTGTATGTCAACTTTGATCAAGCATCAGAAGATGAGAGCATGGCTCAAGTGAAAGGTATAACTAAGCCAACACCCATCTGGCATCTCTCTTGTGGATGTGTCCAAGGTGGAGATAATGGTCAGCAGATCTGAAGGTCATGAATTTGCCAGTTTTCAAGAGGAGTCTGGACCTAGGAGCTCCCTGGTCTTTATTTTCCCCTTGTCCTCTTCCAAAGGACAGATTACAATGGATTTCTTCCTACTTACTTGGTTCCTTAGACTCAGGCCTTTGAGGCATTTCTAAAATTTTGAGTTTTCTTTCTCTCCATGAATTTTAAGATACGGATTCTAGTTTAACTATTTTCTTGGATATCTTTGGAACACCAGGGGTTAATGCACTTCTCAGTTTGCCTGCACGCCCTTCTGTACAGCAATAATCAAGCTTTGTCTGCCCCACTAAGAACTCTTCCCCCCGCTAGATCCCTACCCGCTCAAGGAGAGATGCTCAGCAGCACTGAGATTGACTGGGAGCTAAATGCAGGCAAGTAGCCAAACCAGAGTGATAAGCATCCTGGTTTTGATGGAATACTTAAAAATCATTTTAACTTTTCCAGACCTAATGCAGTTAAAGGAGGTGGGGGTAGGAGGTCTTCTCGGGGGTTATACAAATAGCTTCACTGAAGCAACTCCTTTTAACCTGAGATTAGAAGGGTTGCACTAATTGGGGAGGTGGGGATCCCAGTTGTATCAAACTTACTGTACATGAACTGCCTTTACTCTCAAACCTGGTAGTTTTTATTTGTTTGTTTTGGTGGTTAAACAAGCTGGCTTATTATTTATGTCTGCCTGTTGGAAAATATGCTGTTTTGCACACACAAGAAACAGCCTGTGCTGGTTTACTGCCCAATCTTTGTCTCATTTGTTAGACACCATCTTACATTTGCCTTTCTGTTTACGTGGGGCCGTGATAAGAAGCAAGGCTGACAAACTCCAGGTCATTTTTGAAGATGAGGCTTCTGAGCAGGAAATACTCTTTAGTGGCCTGACAAGGATTTTCTCAGAAAGTTACTCTGCTTGCATATTTTTTTATAAAGGATGATGGGCGTTTCATTCTGTTGGTGGTGTTGGAATGAATGATAGCAAATGACGTCTGAGGGTACAAGGTTCAAGATCTGTAAATGTGAGTTTGAAGAAGGTGGGAGACCCAAGCCCCATTTGGGGATTATTCCCTAAGCTTCACCCCCATTTCTAGTAATTTCAGGAAAACTATGAAATTCTTTGCACCCATAGACAAAGCCAAGGCATGACTGTGGTTAAAGGAACCCTGGCATTCTCAAACTTTCCCAGTGCCCAACAGCACCGGCGTTTTAAGAGAAAGGATGAGGCAAGGAGGAGGGTGGAAATGGTATTTATGTGCTACGTCCTAGCACCACAAGACTTGTTAGAACATCGACGTGCTCCTGTAACAGCCAGTAAATAGTTTCTCTGATGGGCCTTCTCAGTGCTTTCCCTGGGCATCTTATATCCTCCCACTGCAGAGCCATTAGCCGGCATGGGTGTTAATTATTTTTAATATTGTCACTGGGGAAGGGAAAGACTTCCAAGGTTTCCTTGGGTGTGAATAGAGATTTGGGAAGGGGAAGCAGACTTTAAACCTACTTCATCCAAACAAAGGAAAAAGCCTGGATCTGGGCCATGCAGAAGACCACAGAGTGCCTCTCACTGGCCCGGCGAGCTACACCCAGGATAATGAATGGGTGTGTGCTCACTGTGTTCAAAACAGAATTCAAGGGGAGCAGGGCATGTCAGCGAAGTGCTTTAAACCTGTGCTGCTTCTCATCACTGTGAGATGGCTGCAGAATTCTGAGCCCTTATGTTTTGCTAGCAGTTGGGAAGGCCCAGGAAGTGGATACAGCAGGTCTCAAGGAAAATTCCATGATGAAATTCAACCAGGTGGCCTCATACTTAGGCCAACACTTCACATGTGGGCACCTGAAGTCATGGGCCTGGTTCAAATGTCTGCATGGAGTTATTCTCTTGAGTGGAAAGAGTATGTGCTTTGGAATCAGGCACTTCAGTTCGAATTTTGGTCCTCTCTGTTGCTAGTCCATGACCTCAGTCCAATTACATAACTTCTCTGAGTCTCACTCTCCTAATATATATAATAAAAATTATATATAGCTCATAGGATTGGTTTAACAATGCTGGTTTTTCTTCTGTTCAAATGTAAGAATCATCAGAGAACTGTGCTCAGCAAAACTCCAGTACTTCAGCACGGCCCAGGACATGGGGTAGCACCCAACAGTGACTCGCTTTTCAGTGTCACTCCTGTTTCTTAAAGTCTTGCCCATTTTAGACCCTCCTTCTTGGGTCAGATCACTCCATGACACCCACCTTCTTCTTGGCACTCATCTGTTTAGCTCCATAATTAGTGTCGCTACTTGATTATGTATCCTTTTAGTGCTTCTTAAATCTTGCATGTTTTCGAGCTTTCACTTTACATGCAGCAGTGCATCAGTCTTCTGCAGAGCTGTGTCCTTGGCCGTCAGCGTTGGTGACTCATAGAATGACCCATGTTCTAGAGCCTGGATGTCTGTGTCCCCCAAACCTTCTACAGTGAAATCCCAACCCACGACATGGTGGAATTAGGAAGCAGACCTTTGGGAGATGCTGAGGTCATGAGGGCAGTGTACTCACCAATGGGACTAGTGATTAGCTTCCTTTAAAAGAGGCTCCTGAGTGATCCCTTGCCCCTTCCACCAGGTGAGGACACAGAAGCAGTCAGCAGTCAGCAACCCAGAGAGGGATTTCATCAGAAATCGGCCATTTGATTGGTCCCTTGATCCCAAGCTTCCAGTCTCCAGAACTGTGTTTATAAACTACTCAGCCTCTGGTATTTCTGTTACAGCAGCTGCCTAAGTGGACTAAGGCACCGCAGACTCTGCCCAGCCTGGATGCAGCTCACTGTCTCTCCCCAGAGAGCACTGGGCTCAGCACTAATATTGGTCAGAGCTGCTATTTATAGGACACCTACAAGAGCCAGAGCTCTGTGGCTTTGTGCACTCTCACACCACACTCAGCAGCAGAAGATGCTACTGTCTTCACTTCACAGAGGAGGAAACCAACCCCTGAGAGACTGCAGCATTCACCCGAGGACAGACGGCAGAGATATGGACACTGGTTCTTTTGCCTCCAAACTCCAGGCTCATTTGATTTTTATCTTGCCATCCTTATAGTCCCTGACATGCCCTTGCTCTCAAGCTGTGCAGATAGCAACGGGACACTGGGCTAAAGCTCTGATGGATGACATCGCCGTCAATTGTTAGGAGAGCTCATCCCTCAGGGTCTCATCCAGATCACCTCATTACCTGAAGTATTGCAAAAGGGACCCCTGAGAAGGGTGACGATTAATGCACAGAGAGAATATGTCTAATGATACCCACCCCTAGATGGGACATGGAGAGGAACAAGGTGCTTCCATGAGACCTTCAGATCACACTGCATGTCACCAAATGATAACTTTGTGTAAGAGTAGAATCTAACCGGGACATGGGAGTAACAGATTTTGGTAACTGATCTCTAAATTCCCCAGTGAGTGCCCTGGGCCAGTCAGACACAGAGTCAGACACAGAGAAGGGCAAATGGACAAGGAAAAGCCAGGTGCCTTTCTTCCTAAGGACTCATGAAATGCCTGACTCCGAAACAACAGCATCTGAGAGAGGAGGCAACCCGTGACCAAATCCCAGCCAGGCCAAGCTTTAGATGTATGACCTGGACAGATTCACGTAAACCATCTGGGCCTCAGGTTCATGCATCTGTGAAACTAATAATTGCCGCCAGTTCCCTGCATTATTCTGAGTATCGAATGAAGCGCTATTTATAAAACATGGTTGTGTCAGGTGGTTCCCCTCACCTACACCTCTATTCACATTTGGAAGGAAAAATGGACTGAGAACCCTATGGGGGCAATGAATGGCAACTCAACTCAAGATAATCGGTATTATGTTCTTAAATATGGATATAGACAAATACGTGTATAAGTATATGAACTGGATAGGAAGCTAAGAGGCAGAATAAGATTTTATTCAAAATAAAGAGCCACGTATGGGTTTAGGTACAAAAAAAATTATGACCCACCTACACTGTTTATTTTGGAAAATAATTTAGGGCTCAAGTATTGCCACTACAGTTATACTTCTGTGTTGGGTCATGGAGATCTGCACATGTGTTCGAGGGATTGAATTTTCTCTAGTAATATTAGCAAAAGATGGACAAATAAACTGGTTTCACTAACACAGTTCTCTGTTCATCAAAGCAGGAACAGTGAGCTTTAAATATCTAGGTATATCACAGCTATTTTTCAGGAGCAACTGGTGAGAAGTTTGAGCCCAAAATTGGCCTGACCCCCAGCTTTAGATACTGTCCCCATTAGGGGATTCTACTTTAGTTAATAATTTACATAAAGAGCTGAAAATGAAGCTTAGCCAAAAAGTAGCCCCAAAGTCCACCCCCACTCCTGCTGCCATAAACTGATACAGCAACTGGGATTAAAATGTAACCCGAACCAAGAGAGTTTTTGCAAGTAAAGTGAAAGCTGCCATTTAAGGTTTTTCAATGGCACCAACTGGATTAGATCTGCTCTCGAGACAGGCGTCTTTTGACAATCCCTGGGAACTGTATCAACTCACTGGCAGGCAGAGCTGATGCATGCAAAGTCAGTTGAAAAGCTAAGTGCATAAAAGACAGTGGCTTGACACAATTTATGCTAGGCATTTTCCAAACATCCCTGGCTTTATTTATCAGGGTTTTACACAGAAAAGTGCAGGTGTGGGTAGTGATTTGAAAACAAAGTTTGAAAATGAAGGAATAAAAACAACCTAATTATGCCTGGGTATCAAGGATCAGAGACATTCTCTATCTGCTATAGACAGCTCTAAGAATAATTCAATCTTTACATGATTTTCTTTTAATGAAGTCCTTTAGTGACATTTGAGTGTGTATGTGTGAGGGTGTGTGTGTGTATGTGATGTTAACATCTTAGGTCCTTACAAGTCGTGGCATTTCTCGCAAGCTGCATCCCTTTTCCGCAAATGCCAGGATGAGTGAAACCTTTGCTGGCAGGGCAACCCATGATGGCTGGGCTAAGGGGTCTGTCCCTTTTGCTGATTAGTTTTGCTTCTCAGCAGCTGACGCCTGCCTGTAGTGCTCCCATAGACTCAAGCCTCCCCACCATGTGTCACTCAGCGTTCCACGCTTTTAGGGATTCCTCAGAGGTAAAGCTTGTTGAGTAGGAGCTGTAACAAACTGCCCTTGAAAAGATGCCATTAGCTTTGGAGAAAGAAGAAAGTCTAGAATGAGTAAATTATTTACTGAGTACCTTTTAAATGTTGCAGCAGTGAGCACACTGCTAGGTCTTTATCACATCTATCCCACCAATACCATAGGAATAGGAATTGGGACATAGAAACATTACCTCTATGTGACTGGGAACTTACAGTGATCTTAACTGGTTATTTTGCTTTCAAAGTATAATTTGGCAATATTTTAGTTCACATAATCAATGCATTTCTTTTCATTTATAATCTTATAATATTGCATATGCATCTTAAGTAAGTAGACTGTAAAATGTGTTTCCTATGCAATCTGATTCTCAATACCACGCTAAAATCAAACTTGATAACTGTGACATCATCTGAAACACTCCAACACATCTTTTGACTGATGTTTTGCGATATTCCTTGGCAGCTGTGGTTTTCTATAAATTATTTCTCTGATCTTCTAGCCCACCACTCATCTTTGTGTCTTTGAGCCTAGAACAGTCTAAAAAGGTCTAGAAGAAGATGCTATTCCATTCAATTCCTTTTATTTTTCTCAGTTAGAGCAAGTTCACATTTTCTAGTTAGTTCTTTTCATGTCACTCAACATGGTGAGTGAATCTGAGACAACACAGTCGTGTGGAACTGTATTATTCTGCAAGCTTTTCAGAACTCTTTCAGTAGATTTAACTTCATATATCATCGGCCCAACTTTGGCCGTATGTTCATGTCTTAACCAGGATCTGGCAAGGAGAATGAGATTACCATGAGGTCGTGTCAGGCTCGGGTTTCTTTTCACAAGGAGGAAGGGGACGGGTGTGCGCTGTGGGAGTGACCAGCCGTGTCTGCTACAGGTTGCATGGGACTCGGATCTGGCCAAAATGTGATATTCAGGGATGTGCCTGAGATCTCTCAGAGCCAGGAGATACCATAAACATTTTCTGAGACTTCTGGGATGAGGTGGCTGTTCTCTCCCTTCAGGCATGAATCTGAAAGGCAGTGAGTTCTGGAGCTGCTTCCATCGTCCTGCCTCCGGGGTAGACTCAGGCCAAATGATACTATTAGTTCCTGCTCACTGCGTCAGGACTGCATCCTAAGGCCGGGTTCTAGGGGCTGTCTGTGTCTCCACTCAGGTCATTTTCCTGACAATCTTTCAGGAATGTTCATGCAACGTCTACGCCATGCCTGCAAGCTCTTGTTTCTATCGGCTTTCTAGAACTATCCAAGGAAAGGTAAACTGACACATAGAAACCAAGCCCTAATGCCATTATTTGAGCCCTAAAGTTAGCCATGCCTTGAGCCAGCATTTAGATTTTTCCATTACATGAGACAATCAATATTCTTCCATTTAGGTAGGTTTGGGATGAATTTTTATATCACTTGCAACTGAAAAAGTCCTAAATGACACAGAAAGCACTAACCCAAGCCTTTTAATATACAACTAAGGAAACTGAGGCCCACAGTTTAACCCACTTGCTCGAAATGGCATAGTGCGTTTGAGAGATGGATTTCTAGTTACATGTTCTCTTCCCTTTAACCATGGTAACTGACATTTATTACGTGCCTTCTAAGGAGTGCCCACCTGAACACACTGTCAGCTGTTCCATCCTCAGCAGTCCTGAGAGGTGGATACTATTAGCGTGCCCACCGACAGATAAAGAATCTGAGACTTACAAAGATGCATAACGAGCCGAAGGTGGAACCTAAGTGGGAGACTGGGAGTGGGAGCCAGCTGCGAGTCCCGAGAGTCTGAGAGCTTACCGAACGCTCTCCTGTGTCTGACCAACACCGTGCCGCCCACAGCTGGTACAGCCTGGGCGTGAAGCAGTGATCCTGATGTCGGCTTTGTGGGCTTATCTGGAGAAGCACCCAGCCCTCTTTGGTCCTTTATTTTGCATTTAGCAGAATTGGCTTTCTATTCTAGCCTAAAGGTTTAAAAATGTTTTTATTATCCCTCTGAAGCACTCCTGTTTTCCACTGATGCCTGGTAATAAATACTAATGTAGACTTTCCTGCAAAGCTTTTACTTAATTTTGATTCAGGTTTTCAAGAAGCCACACGCTTCCGAAGAAAGCTGCTGGGTTTTGACTCGATTTTCTCATTTAACACCATTTTTATTTTAAGGTGATACTTAAATACTAAGACCTCAATTTCTCTCCCTCACAAATGCAAATAATACACTTGTCTCATCCACTTCAGGTTGTTGTGAGGTTATTTGAAAATTTTTAAATGGTTAGTTAATAAAAGAATTAATTATATTTTACTGGAAAATTGTTTTTTCTATTTTCAGTTTTTACATTGGCACATAAAGAGATTGTTGCCTTATTGTAGTTTATATATATAAATATATGCTTAAATAGTTGCTTATGTGATTCCTTTGAGCTGGGAAGTAGAGATATATGCATAAAATAGGCCAAAAAAAACCTTAGTTTTCCTTGGTTAAGTGAATTGCCAGAGCTCAGAGTTTGGCTTGTAACCCCACTCATGCCAAACTGGTGCAAAGAGAATGAACATATCATTTGATATTTCTTATTGGCACCAGTAAAGAAACTAATTGAGTTTCCAAAGAAGCTCATAGGACAGTACATTATTTTGTTTTTCAGGAGTGGTGTCAGCCTCTCTCAAATATAATGTGCAAATATGGCAAGTTTCAAATGATGGGAAAAAGCAAATAAGCATATAGTCAAAATGCCATTGATAGGCAATTTTAGAGATTGTAGTTTTCTCTTCATTCAAAAAAGGAAAAACAGTGCCAGCAGGCAGCACCCTCCATTGGTGTCCTTGCCATGCCTGGTGTCCTGGCATAGCATCTTGATTTTGATCAGTTTGGCAGAGATCAAATTATGCGAATAATGGGAATGTCTGGGCAGGTCTACTTTACTACCTACTTCCCTCTGAACCCCCACACCCACATGCCCTGTCCTTTTCCTTACACATACTTTATTGAGTGGCTAGCACATCTGGGGCTCAATCAGCCCTGAAAATCTTTGTTGTAGTATCATCAGTGTGGTGCCTGCTGTCCTCACATTCCTCAGCAGCCCCTTCATCACCACCATCATCATCTCCAATATTTACATGGTACTCCATTGTAATTTACAGAGTGATTTCCTATGAAATGCTTAAACTAGCAAGAGGAGCAAAGTTGTTATCCCTGGTTTAATAATAAAGGAAAAAATTTTCAGTTAAAAGAGTTTGTCTTAGTTCGGTTAAGCTCAACACCTCAGATCAAGCAACACTTTGCAACAGGAAAGGTGCTGGTGCAGAGAATGCTCTGAACAGAAAAGCAGCTGATGTCGGCAGAGAGTCCCATGGGCCCCCTCTCCTTCCTTCATGATGCTTCTGTCCTGGTGACGGAAGCAGTGGCTTTCACCCTTGTGTCCTACTGCCTGCCCCAAGGTATTCACAGAGGTGGAAACAGGATCCTCAAGTTGTTGTCAATATTTGCAAATTGTAACCTTCACCGTGAAAATTGAACCTTCACTCTGGAAAAGACTATGCAGGCTAATTCACATATAAAAGAGATTGCACAGACGAACTCACATATGAAATAGAATTTTCTGAAGTCTGGTTTTGCAGAGAGACTTTCTATCTGACCAGAATAAAGAACACTTTGCTTATCACAGGACGGGAGTCTGGGACTTCCTTTAACATGCCTGTCCCATCTTTTGCTGCTCTACTACGTGGCTCATTCAGCCCATGAGGCTAAAGGTTCCCCAGGCAACAGTTGCCAAAACTGTCAAAAATTGTGGTGGTTTCATAATTCTGCTTGTTGCACACAAGCCACATCGTTTCCAATTTTTTCAATTCCAGTATAAATGTGTTTGCATATCTGAATGCTCTCTCCCCAGAGACTGCCAGGGATTTCTTTTTAGGGAAGCTGAGAGGTTTCTGTAAACTGAGGAGTAGTTGAAAAATTTTCCTCGAAGGCCACAAACATCCATTCTACCCATTCTCTTTCAGGAAGCAATATATCATTTGTAGAAATCCAGGGCATGATTGGTGGGAGGTTGGGGTTCCCATGCGATAGAGCATTTTACCAAGGTTCAATTAGCAGGACAAGTCATGTTGGTGGTCGCTCCGGGTGGACAACTGCCCCACCCCACAGCAGGTCCCACCCCACTACAAACCTGAGCGCGCTCCAGCCACGGAACGTTGTTGTCCGCCAAAGCAGCTAGCCTGCCCTCCTAACTGGCTTCCATACAATGCCTCCACTCTCAGTCACAGAGAGAAGGAAACAGCTCCGGCGCAGTCAAATTCATTGCTCAATGGAGTCAAAAATTGTCTCAGCAATTAAGAAAATTGCCTGTCGAATTTTAGTTAGTAGTTCACTTAACTTACAATGAAACACATGAGAGGAAGAAAGAGGTTCACCCTGAGGGTGGCACTGTCGTGTCAATCCCGGCACTTACGAAAGTTAATATAAGGCAGTGACAGTAAAAGCTGGCTGCCCAAAGGCTGGTGAGTCCGGTAGGTCGCTGAAATGTACCTCTCTAATGCTCACTGCAGGGCAAGATCCGAAGAAACCTTGCACGGGAAGGTCTCGTGTGTCCCGAGGGCCTTGTGCAGTCTGACGTCGTTACAAGGCCCTTAACGTAGGCTGTTACAGAGTCTTTAATATTAAATGTCCTCCTCTATTGCTGAACTAAATAATAAATAATAAACAATCACCCAGGCAGGGGCCCAATGAGTCCCTGTGTCTCTCTGTTACATAAAGCCAGAAAAATAAACAAACCCTATTCTCCTTGAGATGTAGAATGTTTTGGCTTTCATTTCTTCACAATATTAGAAAAATCCAAAACTTCATGGAAAACAGAATAATATCCTACAGGGAAAATAGTACTCATAATACCTTTTATTTTTCTTACCCCTATAATTGCAATTGCATATTGAGATTTTCTAAGTGGTTAAAAGGATATTACGGCAATGCGTTTTTTTAAAAGGATAAAATTTAAATGAAGATGCATAGACTATAAATGCAAACTTTGATTATGACAAGTACATACATCTGTACAACTAATACCCAAATCAAAACATAGAACATTTTCATCATTCCAGAAAGTTCCCCTCATGGCTCATTTAAGCCAGTTCCAAGCCTCTCGCAGATGACCACTGTTCTGTCACTCATCTTAAATAATTTTGCCTGTTCTTGAATTTCATATAGATGGAAACACAGCTTGGGTGATGTGTATACCAGTTTATTCATTTTTACTGCTAAGCAGTCCATTATATGAATGTACCATGATGTGAGTGTCCATTTTCCTGTTGATGGATTTTTTTTGTTGTTTTTAGATTTTTTTATTATTGTGAACAAAGCTGTTATGAACATTGATTATATATTATATGGACAATAGGTGGACATATATTTTAATTTATTCATGAGCGAAATTTCTGGGTCATGGAATGAATACATTCAACTTTATAAGAAAATGCCAAAAAATTTCCAGAGTTGTACCATTTTTACAATCTTACCAGCAATTAGTAGAATTCTTCCTGCTTCGCGTGCTCTGGGATATTTGGTGTTTTCAGGCTTACTTACCATCTTCATGGTTGTAAAGCAGAATCTCATTATTATTTTCATTTGCATTGCCATGTTGATAAACTTGCTGAGCACTTTTATGTGTTTATTGAGTATTTGTAGCTTCCTTCTTGAAGACTCTGCTTCATCTTTCCCTGAATATTAAAAAAAAATTTTGTCTTTTTAATAATTGAATTTGTAGACGTTCCTTATGTACTGTGACTATAAGTTATAGTCCAGACATATGTATTGCAAATATTTTCTGTCACTGTGGGGCTAGCCTTTGTATCTTCTTAAAGGCTTTTTTTGATAAGCAGAAAATTTCATATAGATTTTGAAGATGTTAAATGTATTATTTATTGTTCCTAGTTAACATTTCAAAGATACTCACTCTCCTGGTTTTTTTCCTAGAAGCTTCCAAAAGTATTGAACTTTAACCACTCGAGTCCAGAATATAGCCTCTTCTAAAGGCTGAGATGCCTAGTGAAGTCGAAATGCACAAAGAGAACATTGAGGGGCCAGCAGACCTGCGGGTCCCAAGCATCAGAGCATCATCATTAGTAGCATGACCAGCGTGAGGAGTTTCAAGGCCCTAATTTTGGTGTTATTTTTGGAGACAACTTGGTTTTCTGTAGTTTTGACTTTCTCTAGGATCAGCGTCATGCTTTGCAGCAAAGCGTGCCAAGCTAAACTTTTCTCTGGGTGAGAAAGCACGTGTTTACCCACGTGCAAACCTAAGCTTTAGCGTCTTCTTGTAATTGCATCTGTAAAACCTCTTCCTCAAATATTACTCTTTGCCTCCGTGGAAAAACAGCATCTCTAGTGGAAAGGACAAGTGAGCAAAGCTTTCCCCCACACCACCAGAGGGGTAGCATTTAGAAATAGAATGGCTTGTGTAACCTACTTCTCTTTGGTTTTATAATGACATCTCCTAGATTTGCATTTGCTTTTAATTTTTGACCCTGTGACCCCTGCTCCTGCTTTAGTTGATAAATTCCATCTCGCTTTCCACAGGCAACCATTCGATCCTGAGCTTTTTCTCATGTTCATCAAATTGATTTTAGGTAGGTTACCAGTTCTCTAGACTGGGAATTTTTGTATTGAGAAGAAGAAAAAGATCTGCCAGTAATACTTTACCACTTGGATTCCTTAGTTTAAGTGATGTTTGTAGCTGTCTAATATTAATTAGTACTGGCAATCTGGCAGTAGTCAGAATAAAACAGAGGCCCTGGCAATGCTCTAAAAAAGTGATTCTTTTTGTTGTGTTTGTTTCATAGCCAACTCTGAGTCATAATACAACAAAAAATAAATTTTGTAGACCACCTACTTGTCCATTGAAACACATGTGCATGTGCACACGTATGTGTACACAGGCACAAATCTCTATAAGAATATAGAGAAAAATCACAGTTTGAAAACAAAGAAGTGATTATGTACATTAAAAAAAAACTATTTCCAGGAACACAAGAGGAGACCTTGTTATGTTTTTGCATTAAAGAGCAAAGAACACCTCCTTAGAAAGATTTTAGGATCCTTGACAAAGTGCTAGTGGATACATGATATATAGATGGAAAACAATATGCATATAAAACAAAAATACTAATTAAATATATTTTGTATTTTTCAAAATACATTTTTCATTAATCTTGTTTTCTCCTACATTGCAAAAGTCTGCATGCTTATTATAACATTTCAAGCAATTCAGCAGTGTATAAATAAAAAATTGGTGGCTTTTTCCCCAATAGCCCCATCTCTGGAGAAACTAGTGTCAATAGGCTGGTAAGTATCCCTTTATACAAACACAAAATAACATGTACACATAGAATGTACTATGTTTTGCTGTCTTTTTCTTTGGAACAGAAAAATCATACTAGAGTGTATATTACCGGCTATTTACTTTTCTCATGTATTGATACTTCAAAGATATTTTCTAGATAAATATTTATATTTATGTGTATGTATATTTGAGTTATTCTTTTTAATAGCACTGTAAAGATGAGTTTATTCACAGTTCTGAAGGATGGAAGTCCAAGGTCAAGTACTGGCAAGATCAGTTATTGGTAAGGCCTCTGATCATGTTCTCACATGGCCTTTCCTCTGTGCGTTCACGTTCTTGGTGTGGTTTTTTCTTCTTATAAGGACACTAATTTTACTGGATTAGGACCCTATCATATGACCTCATTTAACCTTAAAGTCCCTTTCTCCACAGTCACACTGGGAGTTAATGCTTCAATATGTGAATTTGGGGGGACACAAATAAGCCCATAATTCTTGCCAATTCCTCTACTGGTTGACAGTAGTTTATTGATCAATTTAACTGCACCTTTCCAAATAATCTTTTAATTTTTATAAAAATGGTTCACATTCACCGTACAAATATGTAACACTTAGGAATGCAATGGATAGAGGTGAAATAAAATGACCCAAATTCCTCCATGCCAAAATAATCACTGCCAAAACCTGGTAAATATCATTCTAGATGTATATATGCAGAGAGGATAGGAAGGTAGGTCGGTGGATAAATGATAGATAGATAGATAGATAGATAGATAGATAGATAGATAGATAGATAGATAGATAGATATAGATAGATAGATGATAGATAGATAGTAGATAGATTAGACAATTCTATTAAAAAGCACATACATGCTGTTTTATTGAAAATGCTCAGTTTACTAAATTTACTATTTCTCAAACTTAATGAAAAGGGAAATGTGAAAAATAAAAATCACTAAACTTTTGAATGCTGTTTCTTCACAGGAGGAGTTAAGAGTTTCTGAAAGATCACTCAGATTTTTTGAATAGTTTGGAAAACATTAAATAGCTATGACCATTATCTTTAAATACATATTTTAACTTTATGCAATATTTCTCAATCCTTTATGAACCAGAGAGAAAGTTCTGCGCTTAGACTCTCAGTGCCCCTCTCATGTTCATTTAGTTATATTGCTGTGTTTTCATTAACAAAATTTAAAAAATTTACATTCAATTCTGAAATGATATTCATTCCCATATCCCTCTAGGTGCACTACAAAAACATTCAATCATTGCTCACTAACGGTATTTTTATTAGGGTTTCTTTAATGCTGAATTCTTTATCTTGATTAATCTTTGAAAGCAAGAATTTGTCAAATATGTTTATCAAGACATACTCAGCATTCACTGAGTTCCTGCATGTCTGAGGATCTATGTCTTTTGAAGAAAATTTTACTTGATGCAAAATTTCTGGGTCACAGTGTCTTTCCTTTATTAATCTGAAAATATTATTCCAGTATTTTCAATATTATTCCATATCTTAAGGTCTGGTATGGACTTTTTTCTCACTTTTTATGTAACCAGTTCTCAATACCTTGTTACCTACATGCCTCTGTTTACTTTAAACATTTGGTAACTACACAAACATATATAGCACTGTTGAACAATGTTCATTTTTCCTAAATCATAGTCAACTCATAGTCAACTCATAAGTAACCATCAAATTCTTTTAATTGTTTGCCACCCACAAATTATTTTAAAGTGTATGTGTGTATATCTATATGTATATATATTCTCCTTATGTTCTTTATGGCACTTTTTTATCTTCCTTCTTAAAGAGCAGCATTATATATACATACATACATATATATATATATGTTCTCCAGCCTTGATTTTTTTTATTTAGCAATATATCCTGGAGATCACATTATAGTAGTATGAAGAAATTGAAGAAATTGTGTTAGTTCCTTCAGAAATTTAAAAAAAACAGTTTAGTAAGATATTACACACAGTAACCACACATATTCAAAACATTTGCATTTCCTAGAAATTTATATCTATGGGGTCATAGAGTGTGTATTCTTTTTTTCCTGGATTCTTTTACTCAGAATAATTATTTTGTAAGTCATTATGTAGCTGTGTGCATCAATAACTGGACTCATTTTTATTGTTGAATAGTATTCCATCGTATGGATATGCCACATTTTTTTGTAAGCCCACTTATTGATGGACAGTTGGATTGCTTTCAATTTTTGATTATCAAAAATAAACATTTGTGTGTAAGTCTTTGTATGGATAAAGGCTTTCATTTGTCTTGAATAAATCCTAGGAGTGGAATGGTAGGATCTTAAGGTAGGTGTATGTTTTAAGTTTTAAGGAATTATGGAACTGTTTTCTAAAGTGGTTGTACCCTTTTATATATTCACTAGCAATGTGTGAGAAATTCAGTTCCTTGACCCTCTCACCAACATGTGGTGTGGGCAGTCCTCTTAATTTTAGCCTTTCATGATAAGCATATAATAGTTACTCCTTTTGATGTTAATTTTCATCTTCCTAACTACTAATGATGCTGAGCATATTTTCATGTGCTTATTTGCAATCTGTATATCCTCTCTGGGGACATGTCTACTCAACTTGTTTGCTAATTTTTAAAATTGAGCCTTTCATTTTCTTATTACTGAGTTTTGAATAGTTCTTCTCAAATATTCCAGATATAAGTCCTTTGTCAGAGTGTGTTCGGCAAATGGTTTCTCTATTCATGGTTTTTCTCTTCATTCTCTTAATAGTGTCTTTCAAAAAGCACAAATTTTAAAGTCAACTTTATCATTTTATTGGACTGCACTTCAGCTGTCATATCTAAGAAATAGGCCTAACTCAAGATCATAAGAGTTTTTCCTGTTTTCCCCCAGAGGTTTTATAAATTGACTCCTTTCTGCTTCAGACCCTTGAATATCTATAGAATCACATATATTCCTCAAGACAGAGCACTTACTATGATTCATTGCTGTTTTAGTTCAATGGGCCCATCTCTCCCAGTCGTCCATGAGCATCTTGAAGGTGAATTCACTATGCCTTACTGATCTTAGTAAACCCCATGGAAAATACTGTCAGTCACATACAGGTGTGTTATAAAGGTTTCTTATACTAAACACTTAGAAGGTTTTCATTGTTTTCTTGATAGGATTTGGGGAGGTTGCTGGGAACCTTTCTCCTGTGTTCTTCTCCCCTCTCTTCTTTCACTTTCTGAAATCTGATAGAAGAGATGAAAGTCTACATTTGATTATGGTGAGTCTTTTTGTGCCTGAAGAATAAAGGCCAATGGACCTTACTTTCCCAAGTACCTGTGTTAGGAAGCATGAGACCGAGAACAGGGATATTACTAGAGAAACCAGTTCCCAGGCTGAAGGATGAGAATGATCACATGCGGCAGTTCATTCTCATTCTCTCCATTCATTTTCTTTACTCTTACCCGGACTGTTATTTCAAGTCACATCTTAGTGAAACAACTGTGTTAGTGTACGTGTGAGAGGCCAGAGGCAAATCCACAGAATGAGAGTAAAGAAAAAGGAGGAAGGGAGAAAAACCTGAAATTGTATCAGCCAATAAAGAAAGACAGATAATGTGTATGACAATCTTGTTGACGTCATTGCTCCTGGAAATCTTTTTTTATATAGCAACATCATGATGAACTAAAGATATGATGGCCCAAACTCTGGTTCATTAGTGTAAATGGTAGTAATAGATTAAATTAAGAGGGAACTTTAGAGTTTATTACATGCACCAGGCTTAGAGGGGTTGGGATGGGGAGGGCCCGAAGAGAGGAGCTCCTTGGCCAATCTTGCTGGCAAGGACTTTCTGGGATCTTTGTCTTCACTGTAGTCCCTAAAGATGTTGCCATAGGAGACAAGTAGGATCGTTGTGATGAGTTAAATTGTAGGAACACCCAGCTGGTGCTGCAGAAATGCTTGGTGTGGGAAAATAAAAAATCCACATGTGGTGTCAAAAGTGCTGTAATTATAGTAGGACTGTGACAGTAAAGGAGAAACACACAGGAAGTGGAGTAAGGTTGTCTTTGCAGATCTCATTTGAATAATGTGCTCAGCAAGTAGTGAGATTCGGGAAGAATGTTTACAGATATGGGAGAAAAGAGGAACTATGGACTATAGACTGTGGCTGTGTAAAACTGGATAGTATTATCAGGTTGGTCTTTAGAGAATCCATCTCTTAAATTGGTTATTGATTTTAATTATTCTGCAATACCATGCATATATGTTTAAATCATTATGTGTTATTTTAATAAACAAGATTTTAAAGGAATTTCTTTTGTGATTATTGCTTTTGCTTCTCCCCTACATTATACTAAGCGTTTGTGATCAATCTTGCCACATCCCCCTTCCCTCTCCCATTCTGTCTCTCTGTCTCTCTCCACGATCTTTGTCTCTCTCTTTCTCACACACACGCATGCACACACACACACACACACACACATATTTTTGGAGACAAGAAAGCAGGAGAACATGCTGTGCCTTTGAGAGAAGTATAATGAAGATAATAAATACAACTGATCCCTCTCCTTTAACATGAACTCATTCTTTTTTACATAAGATTTATCTCTTAGTACTTGACTTTTTTTATATTTTTGTCAGAGAAATATCAAATGGAGAATCCATTTGAAGAATGTGGAATAAAGTGAGTCATGGAAAAGAAACAAGTCTGAAAGTTTTTCAAAATTATAAATATATAGCCCTAGAAATTCCTTTAATTTGATTCCTAAAATTTATCTCGGTGGCAAGAAAACAATAATTTCTTCCCAAGATTCTTTCTCCCTTGCTTTCCATGTCTATTACAATTTCAAAAACTTGATTCCTTTCTTCTCATGTGTGCAATAATGCAGAAGGTTCTGATTAATCTGTCTGCCTCCTTTTTCCTCCAGTTCACTCAGATCCAACAGACAAATTTATATTTCATATCTTTTCACCATTTCATTCCCAAGGTCAAAATCTGTCAATACTTAAAAGTCATATTTCCAATTCCAATACTCAACCAACCTTTCCAAGCGTATATCCCTCATTTTTTTCTCCACATAGTAGATAGTATACAAACTGGTTTGTTTATTTATTTTATTCCCTTGATCTTGGTTTGGGTTTTCTTGCCATTTAACCTTAGCTTTTTCTAGTTCTTAGCTTTATAATCCTGGTCTCTACCTTAGCAAACCCTGATCTTACATCCTCTTCAGGTGCCCCCAATTTATGGTCTGCTGTGAACTGTTTTCTCTCAGTAACTCTCATTTTTATAACTATGGTCTGGAACATTGCCTACAGAGTTTGTTATTTTTCTGTTCGTGTAAAGATTTTCCTTCACAGCATGAGGATGCCTCATTGCCGTATGTGTATTCCTAACCTACTTGTCAATGTGTTAATTAAGATTTGGCACCAAGTCTTATTTCCTCTTTATTCCCCACATTTAGCACAATTCTGGGACTATGATCAACATTGATTATATAATCTTGAATTAGCAAAGGAATGACTGAATGCATTTATGCTTTATCTCCTTGTATAGACTACAAATTAGTTAAAACACCAAATCTCTTCATGATCTATGAAAGACCTGTGCCTTATAAATGTAAAATGAACAATAAATATAAGCTTAAATTAAAAAACAACAAGAAAATATACTATAGGTTGTACCACTCTCGGTCAGAACCTGACACTTCTACCCTATCTCATGTTATCTCTTGGCACTTGGCCTTTCACAAACCATTGACCTTCCTTTTCTCTTCTCAGACATCCTGTGTGTTAGTTTCCTATTGATTCATAACACATTACACCAATTTAGTGGCTTAAAATGACACAACTTTATTACCTTAGAGTTCTGTACTTTGAAAGTCTGAAATGGGTCTCACCTGACTAAAGTCAAGATGTCGGCAGAACTCTGTTCCTTTTGGGAGACTCTAGAAGAGAACCCACTTCTTTGTTTTTTCCAACTTTTAGAGGCTGCTCACATTCCTTTCCTCCATCTTCCAAGCCAGCAATCACATCACTCTGATGTTTCTGTTATCACATCTCCTTCTCTGAATCTGACAGGCTCTCTTCTACTTTAAAGGACTCGTGGCGACATTAGATCCTCTAGATTATCCAGAATAATCTCCCTACTTTAAGGTCAAATGATTAGCAACCTTAATTCCATCTGCAACCATAATTTCCCTTTGGCATGTAATGTAACATGTTCATAGTGTCTGAAGATTAGAATGTGACCATCTTTGCAGGGAGGGATCATTATTCTTCTTACCACATGGTGGATATCAGCAAAAAGAACTTTTGTGATCCGAATACCTGAACTGCTGTGGTTCAGTCTTCAAATTTATTTGCTGCAGACAGAAATGGATTTGGAGGTGAATGCACCCAATGAAACAGAGTATTCTTCCCTGAAGCAAGAAAAAGCTGTGTGAACTATGGGAGGCTGCTATTTCTAATTCATCTTATCCTTTCTCTCTAAGTTTGTGTCCACAATTCTCAGGAGTGGGAAGGTATCATAAAAATTAATATAAAAAATGTGTAAGTGTTAGAATAACTGCTTTTAAATCCAAGGCAAAGTGAAATAAAATGTACTTCTAAATGGTAACTGCACAGCAGCTCCTCAAAATTATTAATTCTGATATCCTAAGTATCTTTTTCTATATTTCAGGAATTATATCAGTGATGAAAACTGGCTTCTGCATTTTCAGACAGGAACATAAATAGTCTACTCTCAGTCCTGGAACAAATGCAATTCAGTTTTTTAAACAGTACAGTCTACAACAGACTGTAGAATGACTTCAGGTAGAATGAAGAAGTCACCCCTAATCCCTGTTTCAGCCATGCCTTTCCAAATGATATTCAGACTGTCTTTTACAGCTCAAAGATTTTTCCTTGCACTCTGGCCACTCGCTTTTATTCCACAAGGCCCTGCGTGTGAAAGCACACACGATTTTATTAGGGCAGAGGTCATGAAGTTTATTTAGGCACTTGCAAGAAGAGCCTGGAGGAGCAAGGAGAGAATAAGCCATTTTGCACTGTGAGTTGCTAAGCCCATTCCACTGAGATTTAATCTCTTGATTCTGTCTTCCGTGCATTTAAAGATTAACTGTAAAAGTGATATGCGACACAATGGGCCCACTTCTCAGTGACCTTTAGCAAAACAAAGTCACACCAAGCAAGGTTCAGCTAGGAACAAATTGATTACTTGGCTCAAGTAAGGAGAACTCTGGGAATAGTGCTCTGAGAGTGTCTCCTCAAAGGGAGGGCATGGTTTCAGTTTTACAGGCTATCAGGGTTAAGGAAGGGGCTGTAGAGTTCTTCCTTAAAGATAGAGGTGGGACAAAGTTAGCTCAGGTGCCTTAAGGTCGTGTTTCTTCGCAGATTGTATGTTACTTCCTTCCATGGCATGCTCTGATTGGTTGGGCATGAGGTCACTAGGAGCTATTTCAGGAATCTTAATCATCAGTTTTATGGTTCTACCTACTTGTGATGAGCATGGGATTCATCTGGTAGGGTCTCAGCTTCTGTGAAATAGCTCAAGGATGTAGGACAAGACTTCATCTATAGCTCTTGGGGTTGGGGGGAGGCTGAAGTACTGTGGCCCTGATTTACATCTAAGCTAAGCTATTACTGTTCTTGTCTAACCTGCTCTTCCTCTGTTCCTACATATATCCATTGCCCTATACATCATTAACTATCAAGTCCAGCTCTCACACTTTGGCTTGGAGAGCTACAGCCTATAATGGAAGAACAGGCTGAGAGGCTTCTCCAAGGAGGGAGGTACCTGCCTGCAAAGCAAGTTGTCAGGAGCTACGATACATGTCTCTCTCTAACAAATGACTTTTAGGAGGTCCTCACTCTTCCCTTTGTGCTAACAAAAGTTGGTTTTGATTTTGCACTTCCCAGAAGTGTTGGAATGTAAGATGAGAAAGGTGGAAAACTGCTGATTTCACCCAATCCCATTGTTTTTGTGAAACCTTCAGACTTAAAGAGAATACCTCCCTGAGGTAACCCAGATAATCAGTACCAAAGACAAACACTCAGAGCCATGCGTGTGACTTCTTTCCTAGGTAGGAGAAAGAGGGTTTCCTTTTTCCTAATGCTTTTTCTCCTTAAGGCATGCTTTTCTTCCTGCCAGTGATCCCTGGAGTACAGGCAAACAGTAAAATGGAAAGTTTAAAAAATGTTTAGTGCCTCTTATTAACTAGGTGTTCCACATTTGCATATTTTAATTATTTGAATGGTATAGGACACTGTAATATTGTTATACAAGAATAGCTACTTGGTTTTCATCCTGGTCCCTGAGGCAGAGCTCCTAAAATTCTGGGAATCTCCTGAATGACCAAGCTGAAAGAAATATGTTCTGGTTTTCATAACAAGCCCCTTTCAGCCTCATCTGCATTTATGTTAATGAGATGGCTCCTGATGGGCTCCTAAAGAGATTCAGGATGGACCATGGTTGCCAAGGAAACTAACCGTGTGATTAGGGGCTTAGAACTCTGAGCTTCCTCCCAGGACTCCCAGGGAGGGAAGACAGGCTGGAAACTGAGTTCACCAATGGCTCATGATTTACAGGCATGCCTCAGAAATATTGCTGGTTTATTTCCAGGCCACGACAATAAAGGAAATATCACAGTAGAGCAAATCAGATGAATTTTTTAGTTTCCTACTGAATATAAAAGTTATGTTTACATTATACTGTAGTCTAGTTACTGTAAAATAAAATTACATCTATAAAAACAATGTACATACCTTAATTAAAAAGTACTTTCTAGCTAAAAGTGCTATACCTATCAGCTGAGCTTTCATTAAGTAGTAATTGGTTTACTGGTGGAGGGTTTTGCCTCGATATTGGTGACTGCCAACTGATCAGGGTGGCTGTTGCTGAAATTTGGGGTGATTGTGGCAATTTCTTAAAATAAGACAACACTGAAGTTTGCCTCACCAACTGACACTTCCTTTCACAAATGATTTCTTTGTAACATTCAATGCTGTTTGATAGCACTGTGCCCACAGAACTTCTTTCAAAATTGGAGACAATCCTCGCCAGCACTGCCACAGCTTTATCTACTAAGTTTATGCAATATTCTAGATCTTCTGTTGTCATTTCCACAATCTTCACGGCATCTTTGCCAGGCGTAGAGTCTATCATAAGAGAGCACTTTCTTTGTTCATTCATCAGAAGCAAATCCTCATTTTTTTTTTAGTTTTTATCATGTGATTGCAGCCATTCAGTCACAACTTCAGGCTGCACTTCTAAATCTAGTTCTATTGATGTTTCTAACACATCTTCAGTTGCTTCCTCCAGTGAAGTCTTGAACCCTCAGAGTTATCCATGAGGACAGAATCAACTTCCTTCAAATCTGATATTTTGACCGCTCCCCATGAATCACAAATATTCTTAATGGCATCTAGAATGGTGAATTCTTTCCAGAAGGTTTTCAATTTACTTTGCCCTGATCCCTCAGAGGAATCACTGTCAATGGCAACTTTAGCATTACTTAATGTATGTTTTAATTAAGAAGATTTGACAGTCAAAATGGGTCCTTGATCCATGGGTTATGGAATGGATGTTTTGTTAGCAGGCAAGAAAACAAAACTAATCTTATTGTTCATCTTCATTAGAGCACTTGGGTGACCAGGTGCATTGTCTAGGAGCAACAATATTATGAAAGAAATATTTTTTTCTGAGCAGTATGTCCTAGCAGTAGGATCAAAATAGTAAACCATGTTGTAAACAAAAGTGCTGTCACCCAGGAGTTGTTCCATTTACAGAGCACAGGAAGAGGATATGTACCATAATTCTTAAGGCCCTAGATATTTGGAATGGGAAATGATCCTTGCCTTCAGCTTAAAGTCATCAGTTGCATTGGCCTCCAATACGAGAGTTAGCTTATCCTTTGGAGCTTTGAAACCAGACACTGACTTCTCCTCTCTAGCTATGGAAGTCCTTGATAGCATCTTCTGCCAATATAAGTTGTTTCATCTACATTGAAAATCTGTTCTTTGAGGTAGCCACCTTCATTAAATGATCTTATCTAGATCTTCTGGCTAACTTGTTGCAGCTTCTATATCAGCACTTGCTGCGCCACCTTGTACTTTTATGTTATGGAGATGGCTCTTTCATTAAACCTCATGAACCAATCTCTGCTAGCTTCAAACTTTTCTTCTGCATCTTCTTCACCTCTCTTGGCCTTTTTAGATTTGAAGAGAGGTAGGCTTTGTTTAAAGGGAGTCTTTCAGCTGGTCTGACTCTCTATCCAAACCAATTAAAACTTTCTCCTTATCAGCAATAAGGCTGTTTCATTTTCTTATCATTCATGTGTTCACTTGATTAGCACTTTGAATTTTCTTCAAGAGTTTTTACTTTGCACTCACAACTTGGCTGACTCTTTGGCACAAGAGGCTTAGTTTTAGGTCTGTCAAGTCTTTCGACATGCCTTCCTCACTAAGCTTAATCATTGCTAACTTCTGGTTTAAAGTGAAAGACGTGTGTCTCTTCCTTTCACCTGAACACTTAGATGCCATTGTAGGGTTATTAACTGGCCTAATTTCAATGTAATTGTATATCAACAAATAGGGAGGAGCAAGGAGGGTGACAGAGCAGTTGGTGGAGCAGTCAGAACACACACACCATTTATCAACACGTTTATCATCTTATATGGACACGATTTGTGGCACCCCCTAAACAATTACAATAGTAATATCAAGGATCACTGGCCACAGATCACCATTCATAACAATAATGAACAGTTTGAAACACTGAGGAAATTCCCCAAATGTGACAGAGACACTGAGCAAATAGTGTTGAAAAAATGGTATCAATAGACACCTGTATCTTGTTCAACACATACTTTACACAGACTTTCAGTTTGCAAAATAATCCAATGTTTACAAGACACAATAAAGTGAAGTGCAATGAAATGAAGCATGCCTGTAATCAACTATACTAAACCAATGGAATCTCTATATAAACTGCTAAACAATGGGGTTTGGAGAGCTGCCTTGTTTGTGAACACATCCAAGCACAGGGAAGGCCTACACCCCAACTGTGTGGTGAGAGAAGCTCCTATGCTCAGGACTCTTCCAGATCTCATCCTGTCTATCTTTGTCTAGTGGTTCACTTTTCTCCTTTAAATAAACTGTAAGAGTAACTATAGCATTTTCCTGAATTCTGTGAGTTATTCTAGCAAATCATCAAGTTAGAGCAGGGTATTATGGCAGCCCTTGATCAATGGAAAACACTTGGTCAGAGGTACGGAAGGCCCAGGCATGACTGGCATCTGAAGTGGAAGCCGTCTTGTGGGACTGAGCCCTTAACCTGTGGGGTCTGTGCTAACACTGGGCAGTCAATGTCAGGTTCAAATGGAATTGTAAGACACCCTGTTGGTGTTTGGAGAATTGGAAAATTGGTTGGTGTGAGGAAAAAACCCACATATTTAAGTGCCCTAAGTGTTGGAAGTGAAAACAATTCAGAGATTTTACAGAAAAAGCCAGAAATTCTTGAATTTTTAAATTACCTTTACATCAATTCATTTTTTCAGTAGTTTTATAAGTCTAGATAAAAAGATAGCTTATTTCGAATGATTGTCTTACATTTCACTACCTACTAAACAGAAAACTGACTTTAGGAGCCCTTGTAGGTAGTCATCAAAGTAAAATATAGGATTTCATTAAAGATACATGTGTCATAAAACATGATTATAACAAAACTTTTGTATTCTAAAAATTGGCTGAAGGCAGAAAATATACGCCCTTTAAAGTGTTAAGATGAAGTGAACATTTCTTTCTACTATCTACTATATCTCAGTTCAGGCTCATATAAAATACGTGTATTCTTCATGCATGGCTTAGTCCTATCTGATCAACTTTTTCCTTTCTCTCCCTTCCTTCTCTCTACTTGCTTCTTCATTGGTGACATTTTAGAACTTCTATAGTTTTCTCCTAACTTTATTTCAGACCAGGACTTGGCATTTTATGGCCCATAGGCTAAACCTGGCCCACTGTGGGGTTTTTTTTTATCACCTGTGAGCTAACCATGGTTTCTATATTTTATGCTGAGTTGAAAAAATAAAAGATCAAAAGGGAAATTAAATTTTGTGACATGTAAAAATTATATGAAAATCAAATGTTCAAAATCAATAAAGTTTTATTGGAACACAATAATGCCTATGTGTTTACATATTGCTATGACTGATTTCCTGCTGCAAGGAAGAGTTAAGTAGTTTTGGTATATGCAAAGATGACAATAGTATCTGGCATTTAACAAAAAAAAAATTTTGCTGATCTCTGATTCATGCCCTTTGAATCTAATATCAGTCTGGTGACTCTTAAATTCTTAAATTAGGCTCTGTTATTCCACTTTTTGTATTTTAACTTAGCTGCATCTATAGTATCCAACACTGATCAATGATCCTTTCACATGGCAGGACTCAATGGTTCCCTGATGCATTTAGTACATTGAGTGGTAACCCTGGAAGATGGGTTCACATATCTATTAGGAAAGGATTCAGATTTTTTGATAAAGTACATAATGGAACAGAGAAACAAAGTGTGAGGACCACTTCCTCAGGGATAGAGAATAGATTGGCGCATTTAGATGGAGTTTGCAGGAATCTAGAGGAAAAGCATAGACAAAAGAAATATAGTTATGGGGTCATCAACAAACAGACGACAACTGAAGCCATGACAAAACTATTATTAAAACCCAGGAATTTACACTCCAAGATTGAGTATTTACCATGTACTCTAAAACTGATACTCTTTCTGCACTCCACAACTTCTCTGGAAAAGCTGACTCTATTATTTGTCTTTTTCAGGAAATGAAATGATAGTAATTCTGGCTTTTATTCATCTTCACTGATTTTTCTTTTCTCCAGGAATAGTTTAGTGTGGAGAAAAGAAACACTCAACTATGTGCAGGAGAGGAGGAGGAGGCATAAGAAGGGATGCTTACACTATTCTGAGCACATTTCTTATTCTTGATGTTGGCTGCATAGAGAACAGCTTTTATATTGTCGCATAATTCATTTCCAGCATTAAAATAAGTACCTGGCAAGCATTGGCCTGATCCAAAGGAGTGTCCGTGAATCCTTGGGACCTCGTGCTCCAGTCCATCAAAGAGATCATCACGTGCTTCCTAAGTGCAAAGATGGAAAATTTAGGCTTTCCTTTTTCCCCCAGGCAGGCTGTAAGAAGTTAAGTATGTGAGCAATTTAAGAGATGTCGTTGTATTCTCATCTGTACTTCACACTCACCCTAGCTCTACAGCTTTGCATATGGCAATAGTACCATACGCCTGCATGAATAAATTAATAGGTTCTATCTGGATGCTGGGAAACCACTAGTTTGTTACCTTAGTATATAAATGGTTCCCTTTATTTAGACCTTTTTGGCCATTTTCAACCTTTCTGCTTTTTCCATCCATGTATTGTAACATTCCATATCATTAAAAAATTTCCCTTTTTAATTCATTAAATTCTGTCACTTATATATTCCTTCCTCCCATGTCTCTCCCAAAGTCCCTGCCATTTTTATAAAAATTGATAGAATTGAATACCTAATGTGCCTAGCCCTTCATCTTCAAACATTCGACTTCTTAAAATTTGAGTTCCACCATTCCTAATTGCCAATTTTTTCAGGATTTCCTCTTCCCCTTTCATGTTGACTGTATTATTTCATTTTTTTTAGTTTTTTTGCCATTTATTTTATAAGATACAAGTTTATGACTAACCCTTAAAAAAATCAAAATTTTATTTTGTCAAAGTAATATCTGTACATAGGTTAAGAAAAAATAAATAGTTGTAAGTCTGATACTGTAGGACAGTAGTTCTTTTATGTCCCTCCAGATCCTGGATATTTACTGTTCATCAGAGACAAAGGCTTTTCACTATTTTAGGTATTTCTTCTGCTATTTAGCTGTATATCTCAAATAAATGCATGTTTGCTTATAAGTCCATTTAAATTTTTTTTTTGTTATCATTAATCTATAATTACAGAAAGAACATTATGTTTACTAGGTTCCCCCCTTCACCAAGTCCCCCTCACATACCCCTTCACAGGCACTGTTCATCTGCGTAGTAAGATGCTGTAAAATCACTACTTATCTTCTCTGTGCCATTTAAAATTTTTTTGTTTTTGATGTCACCTATCAGATCCCTACTCTGAAAAAGGAGGCATTACATCCCTTATCCCATTTACATACCTATTTCCTCACCTATCATCTTCCCAACAGAGTGACATTGCAAATTTTATTACGTCAATATTTGTATTTACATTATTTTGAGTACCTAAATGTGATGTGTAGCTGATATAAGAGTCATAGTCTGACATTATACCCTTAGAAATATAATTTTGTTGTTTTTGTGGGGATTTTTGGATTTAATAATTGCCTCTTTTTTTGTCTGCTTACTGTCCTATGTTCTACTCACTAATTTAACACCAAATTCCCTGCCAGAAATTTAAATCTTATATAGCTAAACAAATCAAGATCTTTCAGTTATACTATTTGACTTAAAAGACATATATGTAGAGCCCTCAGTCCTGTTATAATTTGTACTGGCTGTTTTCTAGGCAGTCTGCAAAGGAAAGTTTAATAGCCAGTTCACAATTTTATTCTCTCTGCTCAAGGGCACTTAGGCAAGTTTGACCTTTGTCAGAGACACCTTGGAATAATGCCTGAAATATAAATGTAGTTAAAAGGTACATGATTACTAATCTAGGAATGCTTTCCACAGGCTGTATCTACAATTTTTTCTGTAAAGAAACCTGAAAATTATAGATTATAGGCTACAGCTGCATTGAGGAACGAGAATTAGTCATGTAGTCAAAATAGGAGAATGTGATAAATGAGGTTTACTAATGGAAAGACCTGAAAATCTAATAGTTTGCCTGTGCTTGTCATTACAAAATTAAAATGGAAAAGCAGCACAATAAGTGGTGTCCCCTGTGTTTGGGGACCCCCCAATACTGACATGATAAACACTGCACTCCCTTCTTGTGTTCATTGTCAGTCATTACCAATGCTTGTTTCTGGATAGCACGTGTGTTTCCTATGAGTCTGATTAGCATGCTGTTTTGATGGCACTCTGTTACAGCTACTGTCCTGCTAACTCTGTCAATGGGAATTCTCTTTACCTCTTTATTATGCCAAATTCCAGTTTTCTGATTCTCATTATCTTTCCCTTGATGGTCACTCTCATTCTTGGGATAGAGTCCCTGGGCTTGAGTCCTTTTATTAAGAGGTGTTTGACCTTGGGTATATTTCTTAAGTATTCCAGCCTCAAATTCTGTCATCTGTAAAATGGGGAAAATAATATTTTATATCATAATAGACAGATCAAGATGAATAAATGAAATATGTAAAGCATTTAGAAAAGTGCATGGAAAAATAGGCCTGTATAAGTTGTGGCTATTACTATTATTCATGAGTATGTTCTCCAGTAGTTTACTGAAAAAGGGTATGTGGGAGGAACATATTTTAAACCATCACCCTGCAAATGTCCTTCTCACATCCTACTTGACATGATGGTTTAGTGGAGTAGAAAATTGCAAGCTGGAAACATTTCTCTCAGATTTTGGAAGATCTTTCTCCATTATTCCTAATTTCTGTTGCATTTGAGAAGGCTGATCCCATTCTGATCCTAAAATTCTTTATGAGACCTCTTTTTTTTTCCCCTTTGTCTGGATGCTTTATAAAATCTGTGCACAGTGTTTGTAAATTTCACACTGGTATGTCTTCCTGTGAATCTTTCCTCTTTCATCTTTGAGCATTTGGTCAACTTTTTAAACCTAAAGCTTCTTCAATTTTAGGAAATTTCCTTCAATTCTTCTTTATTCTGCTTTTCTTTGAATCTTCATTTCTTGAATTTTAATCAATCATATATTGTTTTCCTAGAATGATCTTCTCATTTTCATCCCTTTCATATTGTCCATCTCTTGTTTGTTCTCATTTCTTACAGAGTTCTTCTACTTTAAATTTATAGCTCTTTTTTATAATTTTTATTTCTCCTGATATATTTTTAATTTCCAAGGGCTCCTTTTGAATTCTCTGAATGTTCCTTTTTATCACATCCTGTTCTTGCTTCATGGGTGCATAAAAATCTGTGTCTTTGTATCTATTTATATTTGTGTGTGTAGAAAATAACCCATATAAAGATATACATACATATGATTTTTCAGGTTAAATGTGTTCTAAATATCTGAATCTTTGGCCATCCATTTGTATTTAAGAGTGAGGCACCACAAAGACAATTGAAACCTGTGGTACATGAATCAATGACAAGGGCACTTAGGCAAGTTCGATCTTTGTCAGAAACACCTTGGAATAATGCCTGAAATATAAATGGCAGAACTCTAGGAAGAATGAGTGATTGGTGATTAGAAAGGCCATGTGGAGATTCTGGGAGGTTTGTTAATGTTTTATTAATTTTTGACCTGTGTGATGATTGTATTAGTTCTTCCCTTGTCATAATTCATTGAACTGCATATTCATAACTTGGGTTTTTTTTTCTGTATTGTATTTCAGTACTTTAAAAAGGGTTGATTAGAATCTTCATGTGTAAGAGTGAAGACTTTTGCCAAAGTGTGGGCTTCATCATATGATAATTAAACAGGAAGGTGTTGTTGTTCTTAATTGAGGGAATCCCAAGTATAACTAAATCTTAGTCTAATCTCTTGAGCAATCTCTTACCCCAGATAAGTTGTATAATTTTTCTCCCTGTGTTTCTAAACTAAGCATTACCAATAGTATTCTGGAAGCTGAGTGGGGAGATGAGCTGGACTTTGCGTAATTAGATTTTCCCATAACCTCTTGTTTTTGGAATGGCTCCCTGGTCAGTACTTCTGATTACCCTGACTTTAGAGTTTCAACCATTCTGGAGAGTCAAACACTGATTCTCCCACCCTATTGGGAAAGCGGTAGACCTCTTGGCTATCTGGAACTGAGGAAGGGATATATTTCTTTAATACTCTTTTTTAAATGAATTAAAACCAATTCTTTTGTATTCAGACCCATTGGTACCTTTACCCTTAAAGGGTACCAGCCACTTCTGATTCTTGAGCCTTTCGTATTGTGCTGTGAAATCTGGCTCTATTTTTTGACATTGTCAAGCATGTAATTAGCTTTTTTGACAATGTGAAGCAGATACATCTTGTTCCTCTACTTTCCAGCTTTCAAAATGTTGACATATCTCATTTGTGCTTCTCTTCTTAACTGCCATTCTTTGTCCTTGTGGGTTTTGAGGTTTAGTTTTTATCCCCTTACTGTTATTTTAGAGGTGTTTGAGGAGAGATCAGAAGTAAAATTGCATCCTTTCAACCTGCTCTGCTTGCTAGAAGTATCAGTTCTGTCTTTATGTCATTCTACTTGTTTTGGGTTTTGAGCTCACGCTTTTCCCAGGCTCCCATGACCACATTCATGATGTTGGTTCCTGATTCTAGTCATGAAGGCTTGATCTCTCCAAAATTCTGATCTGATGCTACAACCTCCTTCAGCAGGGTTTCATGTGAATGAGCCAAGGGTGACTCAAGTTCATCTTGGCCAAACTGGAACCCATTATTTGACTTTCCCGCTTAAAAAATAAATAGATATTTGAGTCTTTCAGCTCCCTAATTACTCCCCATTTAAATACATTACTAAATCTTATTCTGCCTTCATTATTTCTGGCAAATTTAACTTATTGCCTTCCACTCCTATTGCTCTGCCTTCAATCTGGGCAACCAAAACCACCTCCTTGCTTTCCAGACTATTCTAAAAACATCTGCCATATTTTTATCACTTTAACTTTACCATTATGGATAGAATCAAATCCAACTTCTCAGCCTGACAAATTGAGATCTGTTGTGATTTTACTTTAGTACACTTTTCTGATCTTATATGTTATACCTCTCTTAACTGACCCACATGCTACATCCCTCCACAGACCTTTCTTAACCTCTGTTCTGGGTGTAACACTTACCCCCTATTTCCCTGGTTGGCTCCTGTTTTTCCTTCAGAGTTTACATCAGTTGTTTGTTGGTTTGTTTGATTGATTTTGATACAGGATCTCCTAGAAAGGTTATTATTCTTCCTTGAGAATACTTGTTTCATTCATTTTTTGAATATCTAATAACTCTGTTAGAAATGAGGATAGAATAGACAGTGGTAACTGTAAGTTAGAGACAACATCCTACTACCAGTAAATTATTCTTCTGAGAATCAAAGTTTATTGAACAATAAGTAGAGACCTTAAATTTAAGTTTCAGGTTTAGCAGCATCAGTGGCTAAAGGAGAGCACTGAAGAGAAAGGCAGGTGACTAACAAGTCCTAGGACTGGAAGTCCCCAGCTGCTCATAGACCTTTGAAGTGATACAAGAACCCAGAATCGAATTCTTACAGCTCATACATTACATGAATGATCTTCTGATGTCAAATCAAAAATACTCGGACCTGAGTGGGATGACAGTTTCTGACAGAATCAAAACATGACTGGAAAAATACCGTCTCACGAATTTGGTGTCACGGTGACTTTACAATTCTTTATAGCTATAAACCATTTAACGTTCCTCAATAAAAGCTCAGAAAAAGCTGAATAACATGTAATTTTCTTTGGCAAAAAAAAAGCCTGGTTTAAACACAGTGAAAAGGTTTGTGTGGGTTCAAAAGAGGTGACAAAGACAGTGTTTTTTGCTATCATTGGCCTGCTATCAACTTTTGTGTCCAAAACAAATGAATCTGGATGGAAGTAGTTAAAAGACTGAAGCGAACTAGTCCAATTCTTTTTAAGATATTATTGCTATGCTATCCTCCCCCATTTGAAATCTGTGTTGGGAGATAGAGACCACTTCAACTCAATGAGTCACTTCTACTTTCTAGCCAGAACAATTAAACTTCTTGTATAAAACATGACCTGAAGCCTGCCCTTCACCACATCATCCCACCTCAAAAACTCCCAGGGGTTAGCTCTGACATTTAACAGCTCACAAATTCAATTTCTTAGCTGATGAGGCCAACTTCATGCTTTTACAAATGAATATTAGGTTATTGCAAATTTTCTTCTTCAACATTTTGGGTAATATATAAAATGTGTTGTCAGTTCAACTGCCAGCCTGAATAACATTATGCCTGCCTCTTTATCATGATGGAGATAGCATTTGTAAGTCAGCTGCAAAGAGAATGAGAAAAAGACAGGTAAATCCTCCATCCTCCATTTCCCCTTTTCCAACCACTGACCCCCAAAGAAAGGAGCGAAAGAAGGAAGAGAAATCCCAGTAACTACAGTCTAGCCAGTATTCCCGCACAACACTACCAGTTACTGAAAGAGTTAATGCATTTTGCAAATTCGCTGCTTCTTTATTGTTAGCAGCTCAGCAGCTCTTTCCTACTTCTCCTTTCAGTTGTTATTGATCTATTGCCATAGTTTGCATACAGCCCCAAACAGCATTAGCTCATTTCTACTCCTGTCTTGCAGATTAGCTCATCTGGGTTATATTCTTTGGTGCGTTGGTGTTGAGTGATGAATATATCTTAATTTCTCATTCTTACAGGCATTCTTGACTATAACAGGTATTTAATCAGTTTGGGTTTTTTTGCATCATGTGTTTGACTTTCATACCAGAAGGGACTCTCAGATTTTCATTTATTCATTTATTGGTATCTATAACAGTTAGATTTATATGGAAATGGAGAAGAGATTTTAGATTCCTTTATTTATCAATTGTTTCTGAAGCCCACTCTCTTCCAGACTATAGTTGACATTATTGTAATATAAGTTCTATTTCCATCCAGTTTAACATAACAAAGTCATCTACAACTACATTTGAAAACAAACAGCTTTTCCTCTAAAACAATTGACTTTTGTTCACACTTCATCCAAACACACTCTATATTTCCTACTCAGGACTTAGAACTTTGTTTTAAAGACAATGAAATTTAATCAAATAAATTAACCATTAATCCATGGGAATATTGCTGCTTCTTGCCTCAACCCTCACCAATATACATGGTGTTCATGTAGTCTCACGGCAGATTTAGTTACCAATTCTTTTCCCCACTCATCCCAATTTCAGATTTCAGAATAAATAAAAGGTCCAACCCCATCCTGTTTCTGAGCTCTTTCCCTTAGGTCCTTGAAGCATCATCTCTGGGTCTCTACCCCTATTTCTATCTGTATCTTTAGAGTCTCTCTCTCTCTCTCTCTCTCTATCTCCATCTGTGTCTGTATCTATATTAACATTTATCTACCTTGAAGTATGGATGTACAAGATTTTCTGCTTTCCTAGGTGTCTGTAAAAGGGACTGGGCAAAAAGGATGAGTAATACTCAGCTCCATTTCCTCAGGAAAAGCTGAGAGTAAGAGGCAGAGATGTTAAAAAAGACACATGTCAATGAAATGAAGGAAGAATCACATTAACCAAGTGGTATGAGAACTGATGGGAAAGACCGATTAGCCAGCTCATGAATTGGGGAAGGTTTCACAGGGCGGGTTAAACTTCCTGACAGATGAGTAGGAGTTTGTAAAACAGAAATCGAAGCGGTAGTATTAGAGGTAGAACAGTATGTGCAAAGGCGTATTTAATCAAATGTTTGGTGTGTTAGGGGAACAGAAAGAGAGTCAGGATGGCTGGAGTTTGGGTTGTGTGGGCTGGGCTGGCAGAAGACCAGACGACAGGGATGGAAAAGACCTATGAGCTCATAGTCCCTTTTCTCCATCTCTTCCTTCTCTATCTCAAAGCCAGAGTGTCCATGGTGTTCTCATCCGTGGCTGGCCCAGGAAAATGGATTTAATCTCTTTGAACTAAAAGAAAGGAGGTCAAGAATGGAGACAGGCTAGAAGCCAGGTCACAACCTTTCTTGTCCAAAGCCAGAAACACTTGGGTTTTACATGTGAACGCCTGTGTGCTTTTTAAATTTTGGTTTCTCAATGTTTAGGTAATGTGCTATTTTTAATCTGTTTGCTAAAGTCAGCCATTCCTCATCCTTAAGTCCATTTCTCTAGATCTAAAACAGGATAAAATGTAATTTGATGAAACTGTATGAAATTGCACTTGACTTATTATTTGAGAATCAAAGCTGGCATTAAGATACGTGGTGAAAAACAAATTGTTTATTGAGTCTTTCTTCTTTCCCTTTGCACACAGTCAAAATATCTTTCCCTCCCCTAGAACAACCAAGGGCACTCTATTATACCTCCACTAGGGGACAACTTAATTTCTTATTTCGTTTTGCCCAAGCATGACTTCATGCCTTTTAATTATAAAAAGTAATCCATTGCAGGAGTAGCAGTGGAAATTATATAACTGTAATTCCAGATAACATTCTCTAGATTTCTTACTTGGGGGAACTTTGCTTTTCTTTTTTTTTTGGTATCATTAATCTATAATTACATGAAGAACATTATGTTTACTAGGCTCCCCCCTTCACTGAGTCCCCCCCACATGCCCCTTCAGAGCCACTGTCCATCTGCATAGTAAGATGCTGTAAAATCACTACTTGTCTTCTCTGTGTTGCACAGCCCTCCCTGTGTCCCCCACACTATAGATGCTAATTGTAATGCCCCCTTCCTTTTTCCCCACTCTTGTCCCTCCCTTCCCACCCATCCTCCCCAGTCCCTTTCCCTTTGGTAACTATTAGTCCATTCTTGGGTTCTGTGATTCTGCTGCTGTTTTGTTCCTTTGTTCTTATACTCCACATAGGAGTGAAATCATTTGGTACTTGTCTTTCTCCACCTGGCTTATTTCACTGAGCATAATACCCTCTAGCTCCATTCATGTTGTTGCAAATGGTAGGATCTGTTTTTTTCTTATGGCTGAGTAATATTCCATTGTGTATATGTACCACATCTTCTTTATCCATTCATCTACTGATGGACATTTAGGTTGCTTCCATATCTTGGCTATTGTAAATAGTGCAGCGATAAACATAGGGGTGCATCTGTCTTTTTCAAACTGGGGTGCTGCATTCTTAGGGTAAATTCCTAGAAGTGGAATTCCTGGGTCAAATGGTATTTCTATTTTGAGCATTTTGAGGAACCTCCATACTGCTTTCCACAATGGTTGAACTCATTTACATTCCCACCAGCAGTGTAGAAGGGTTCCACTTTCTCCACAACCTCGCCAACATTTGCTGTTGTTTGTCTTTTCGATGATGGCGATCCTTACTGGTGTGAGGTGATATCTCATTGTGGTTTTAATTTGCATTTCTCTGATGATTAGCGATGGGGAGCATCTTTTCATGTGCCTGTTGGCCATCTGAACTTCTTCTTTAGAGGACTGTCTATTCAGCTCCTTTGCCCATTTTTTAATTGGATTATTTGCCTTTTGTTTGTTGAGGTGTGTGAGCTCTTTATATATTTTGGATGTCAACCCTTTATTGGATCTGTCATTTATGAATATATTCTCCCATACTGTAAGATACCTTTTTGTTCTATTGATGGTGTCCTTTGCTTGTACATAAGCTTTTTAGCTTGATATAGTCCCATTTGTTCATTTTTGCTTTTGTCTCCTTTGCCCAGGGAGATATGTTCATGAAGAAGTCACTCATGTTTATGTCCATGAGATTTTTGCCTATGTTTTTTCTAAGAGTTTTATGGTTCCATGACTTACATTCAGTCTCTGATCCATTTCAAATTTACTTTTGTGTATGTGGTTAGACAGTGATCCAGTTTCATTCTCTTACATGTAGCTGTCCTGTTTTGCCAGCACCATCTGTTGAAGAGACTGTCATTTCCCCATTGTATGTCCATGGCTCCTTTATCGTATATTAATTGGCCATATATGTTTGGGTTAATGTTTGGAGTCTCTTTAATTTCTCTTAAGAGTGTTTTGTAGTTTTCAGGGTATAAGTCTTTCACTTCCTTGGTTAGGTTTATTCCTAGGTATTTTATTCTTTTTGATGCAATTGTGAATGGAATTGTTTTCCTGATTTCTCTTTCTATTAGTTCATTTTTAATGTATAGGAAAGCCACAGATTCCAGTGTGTTAATTTTGTATCCTGCAACTTTGCTGAATTCTGGTATTAGTTCTAGTAGTTTTGCAGTGTAGTCTTTAGGGTTTTTTATATACAATATCACATCATCTGCAAATAGTGATAGTTTGACTTCTTCTTTACCAATCTGGATTCCTTGTATTTCTTTGTTTTGTCTGATTGCCATGGCTAGGACCTCCAGTACTATGTTGAATAACAGTGGGGAGAGTGGGCATCCCTGTCTGGTTCCCTATCTCAGAGGAAAAGCTTTCAGCCTCTCGCTGTTCAGTATGATGTTAGCTGTGGGTTTATCATATATGGCCTTTATTATGTTGAGGTACTTTCCCTCTATGCCCATTTTGTTGAGAGTTTTTATCATGAATGGATGTTGAATTTTGTCAAATGCTTTTTCAGCATCTATGGAGATGATCATGTGGTTTTTGTCCTTCTTTTTGTTGATGTAGTGAATGATGTTGATGGATTTTCAAATGTTGTACCATCCTTGCATCCCTGGGATGAATCCTACTTGGTCATGGTGTATGATCCTTTTGATGTATTTTTTAATTTGGTTTGCTAATATTTTGTTGAGTATTTTTGCATCTACGTTCATGAGGGATATTGGTCTGTAGTTTTCTTTTTTGGTGGGGTCTTTGCCTGGTTTTGGTATTAGGGTGATGTTGGCTTCATAGAATGAGTTTGGAAACTCATTTTTTGGAAAACTTTAAGGAGAATGGGTATTATATCTTCTCTGTATGTCTGATAAAATTCTGAGGTGAATCCATCTGGCCCGGAGGTTTTGTTCTTTGGTAGTTTTTTGATTACCGCTCTAATTTCGTTGCTGGTAATTGGTCTGTTTAGATTTTCTGTTTCTTTCTGGGTTAGTCTGGGAAGGTTGTATTTTTCTAGGAAGTTGTCCATTTCTCCTAGGTTTTCCAGCTTGTTTGCATATAGGTTTTCATAGTATTCTCTAATAATTCTTTGTATTTCTGTGAGATCTGTTGTGACTTTTCCTTTCTCATTTCTGATTCTGTTGATGTGTGTTGACTCTCTTTTTCTCTTAATAAGTCTGGCTAGAGGCTTATCTATTTTGTTTATTTTCTTGAAGAACCAGCTCTTGGTTTCATTGATTTTTTCTATTGTTTTATTCTTCTCAATTTTGTTTATTTCTTCTCTGATCTTTATTATGTCCCTCCGTCTGGTGACCTTATGCCTCATTTGTTCTTCTTTTTCCAATTTCAATAATTGTGACATTAGACTATTCATTTGGGATTGTTCTTCCTTCTTTAAATACGCCTGAATTGCTATATACTTTCCTCTTACGATCGCTTTTGCTGCGTCCCACAGAGGTTGGGGCTTTGTCTTGTTGTTGCCATTTGTTTCCATATATTGCTAGATCTCCATTTTAATTTGGTTATTGATCCATTGATTATTTAGGAGCATGTTGTTGAGCCTCCATGTGTTTGTGAGCCTTTTTGCTTCCTTTATACAATTTATTTCTAGTTTTATACCTTTGTGGTCTGAAAAGTTGGTTGGTACGATTTCAATCTTTTGGAATTTATTGAGGCTCTTTTTGTGGCCTAGTATGTGGTCTATTCTGGAGAATGTTCCATGTGCACTTGAGAAGAATGTGTATCCTGTTGCTTTTGGGTGTAGAGTTCTATAGATGTCTATTAGGTCCATCTGTTCTAGCCTGTTGTTCAGTGCCTCTGTGTCCTTACTTATTTTCTGTCTGGTGGATCTGTCCTTTGGGGTGAGTGGTGTGTTAAAGTCTCCCAAAATGAATGCATTGCATTCTAGTTCCTCCTTTAATTCTGTTAGTATTTGTTTCACACATGTCGGTGCTCCTGTATTGGGTGCATATATGTTTATAATGGTTATGTCCTCTTCTTGGATTGAGCCCTTTATCATTATGTAATGTCTTTCTTTATCTCTTGTTACTTTCTTTGCTTTGAAGTCTATTTTGTCTGATATTAGTACTGCAACACCTGCTTTTTTCTCTCTGTTGTTTGCATGAAATATCTTTCTCCAACCCTTGACTTTTAATCTGTGCATGTCTTTGGGTTTGATGTGAGTCTCTTGTAAGCAGCATATAGATGGGTCTTGCTTTTTTATCCATTGTACAGTTTTTTGATTGGTGCATTCAGTCCATTTACATTTAGGGTGATTATTGAAAGATATGTACTTATTGCCATTGCAGGCTTTAGATTCGTGGTTACCAAAGGTTCAAGGTTAGCTTGTTTACTACCTTACTGTCTAACTTAACTCGCTTATTGAGCTATTATAAACACAGTCTGATGATTATTTCTCTCCCTTCTTATTCCTCTTCCTCCATTCTTCATATGTTGGGTGTTTTATTCTGCGCTCTTTTTAGGAGTCCTCCCATCTAGAGCAGTCCTTCTAAAATACCCTGTAGAGGTGGTTTGTGGGAGGAAAATTCCCTCAACTTTTGCTTGTCTGGGAATTGTTTAATCCCTCCTTCATATTTAAATGATAATCGTACTGGATACAGTATCCTTGGTTCATTTCATTAAATATATCATGCCATTCTCTTCTGGCCTGTAAGGTTTCTGTTGAGAAGTCTGATGATAGCCTGATGGATTTTCCTTTGTAGGTGACCTTTTTTCTCTCTCTGGCTGCCTTTAATACTCTGTCCTTGTCCTTGATCTTTGCCATTTTAGTTATTACATGTCTTGGTGTTGTCCTCTTTGGGTCCCATCTCTCGGAAGTTCTGTGTGCCTCTGTAGTCTGAGCAACTATTTCCTCCCCCAGTTTGGGGAAGTTCCCAGCAATTATTTCTTCAAAGACACTTTCTATCCCTTTTTCTCTCTCTTCTTCTTCTGGTACCCCTATAATATGGATATTGTTCCTTTTAGATTGGTCACACAGTTCTCTTAATATTGTTTCTTTCCTGGAGATCCTTTTACCTCTCTCTGCATCAGCTTGTATGCGTTCCTGTTCTTTGGTTTCTATTCCATCAATGGCCTCTTGCATTTTATGCATTCTGCTTATAAATCCTTCCAGAGATTGTTTCACTTTGTAATCTCCCTCTGGACATCATCCCTTAGCTCTTGTATATTTCTCTGCATCTCCATCAGCATGTTTATGATTTTTATTTTGAATTCTCTTTCAGGAAGACTGGTTAGGTCTGTCTCCTTCTCAGGGGTTGTGATTTTGGTCTGTATCAAATTCTTTTGCCTTTTCATGGAGATAGAGATAGTTTGCGAAGCTGGCGCAAGTAATGGCTGGGAGAACGTCTCTTCTTGTTGGTTTGTGGCTTCTAGAGGCTTGTGCTGGGCAGCTGCATGCAGACAGGGCCTCTGATTCTTGCCTGGCTGCTATGGAGTTTAGCAGCTCAGTTGCTGTGGCCGTGGCCTGCCTCGGGCTGCTACTCTGATATGGCGGAGCTGCGTTGGAGGGGAAATGGCCGGGAGGTTGTTTATCTCTGTGAGGGGCCTCCTAGCTGCCCTGCTATCCAGGGGGTTAGGGTGTTCAGAGTTCCCTGGGATTCCCAGCCGCTGGGCTAAGTGTCCCAGGACGTTTCCGTCCAGCTGTGGGATTCCTGTCCCTTTAAGACTTTCAAAAAGCACTTGCTTTTCTTTGTCCCAGGGGCGCCGGCTGTGGAGACCAGCTCACAGGTCTTACTGTCCTGTTTCCCTAGTTTCCAGCACCCCATGCACTCACTGTGTCTATGTTCTGGTCCGGATGGCTGGGGCTGGCTATTTAGCAGTCCTGGGCTCCCTCTCCCTCCCTGCTCTGACTCCCCTCATCCTGCTGAGAGCTGGGGGGAGGGGCGCTTGGATCCTCCCCAGTCGCGGCTTGTATCTTACCCCCTTCGCATGGCGCTGGGGTTCTCGCAGGTGTGGATGTGGTCTGGCTGTTGTCCTGTGTCTTCTGGTCTCTCTTTTAGGAAGAGTTGTTTTTGTTGTATTTTCAAAAATATATGTGGTTTTGGGAGGAGATTTCTGCTTCTCTACTCACACCGCCATCTTGCCTCCCCTTCTACTTAGGGGAACTTTAACATTGTACTTCAAGAGAGAGTACAAGTTTAGTTCATGAAATTCTTTGACCAAAAGTATTACAAAGTTTGAAGAGAAAAATGCAATTTTTCTCTGTAAATATTACATTAACCATTTAAACAAATATGCTTATGAGATATCAAAAAATGAAGGCCAAGTTACCCTTGAGAATTAAGTTAAAGGCTACAGTTAGAGTTCAAAGAAATGTTAGTGTCCCAAGAATCATCTAGTAATCTGTAAGGAAATAAGAAATTACAAAGGAAAGATGGGTACTTGTTTCATTTCCTAGATTTTTACAGTGGGTGAACCAGTTAAACTGTCAAAACAGGATCAGAATATACTAAATGAGTCTCAAGCATATGACATGAAGCAAAATTCCTACTACAAAGCACATCTAGCCAAATATGATAATTAAAACATTAAAGAAAAATCCAAATAGGAAACAAAATATAGTTGCATTTTAAAAACACAACTTTTAAGGTGTTCTCATTCAAGATGATGACATAAGCCAAAAAAGTATTTTTCATATTATACAATTTCCTGTTTAAAAATATTATAATATGCACAGTGTAATTCATCATTATTAGTGCTCATACACAAGTTATATCTTACCCTGGGTCTATGTTTTAGTTATCTCTGTGATCATTTTCTAGAGGATGTATTTAACCAAAAATTTTAAAAGAAGCGAAACATAATAAACATAGATTCATTCATTGTTTGTCCCTCTCAAGAGTGGGAGGTTTAATATACATAATATACATATATGTGCATGTACGAATGTGTATAATTTATATAACCATTATTTACTGAGTTACTACTTTGTGCCAGGCACTTCATAAGTTGCGTTTATCCATGCATTCAATATAAGCCTTAAAACCACTCCAGGAGATAAGCAACATTAGTCCTATTTTACAGAAGGGAAGAGAAAATGAACCAGAGAAAGTTCTAAATAATCATTTGAAGTTCCAAGCAGCAAAGCTTAGATCTGAACACATCTGTTAAGACTTTCTTACACCCAAACTCTTAATCATTACTATGAATTACCTCACTGTCAGGAGGGAGTGGGCATTGAATCCTCAGTTGATACACATAGTAGTCTTGATTTATTTTTCATTTCAAAATAAAAATGGACAATCATTAAGTGAGTTTTCAGTGGTAGAAAACAGTATAGTAAGAAATTTAAAAAATTCAATTAATGGTTTACAAATACAATAATTTTCTATTCTTATTATTTCCTTAGAAAAAGAGAAAAGATCACTATCTGATAGCTTTTCTAGAAAATTGCCAATCCAGAGTTGTCTTTATTTTTATGTACTTAATCAAAGTTACTCTTGCTGTCATTTAAATCAATTTCCTTTTCCCTGTATCTTTTTGGAAAAGAGACCATTAATAATTGCTATCTACTGTCTAGTCTATAGGACTTCATTTTAACCTTGAAATTATTCTTTAAGCCTGGTTGTGAAATACTGAGTTACATCATCATTTTTGAAAAAGAGATCATGAGATATAGTTACATAGTTCTTCAAAATGTGAGGTGGAGAATGTGTTTCAGCTGGTTAGCCATCTATTTCATATATCAACACTTAAAAATAATAACTATTTTGTTGAAAACCGTAAGTAGATTACATATTTCCCCACCTTCAGAAAGATAATATTTTGAACAGAATTGAAAGCTTTTTTGACTCAGAACCATTGCAGTAATGTTATAATAGCACTGTGTCATCAGAAATAGGATGGTTTTCTCATGCTCTGATAGTCTTAGATTTGTACACATTTAAATTTTAGTGTCTCTCTTTCACTATGCTTGTCCACTATTCTCATGCCATGAGCATTGCCTGCTGTCACTGAGTACCAGCTAAAGCAATTAATATTACCATTCCCACTTCCGAAGCCCTATTACCTATTTAGTCAACTTATGCATCAACAGATTATTAGAAAGAAAAGGAAATAACCCTAAATAAGTGTGCCTCCTATGTGCTACATACATTCCTAGATGCACAACATGTATTATTCATATAGTCCTAATTACCTATCTATGAAGTAGAGGTTATTAGCTCTCATTTTCAGATAAACAAACTGAGGTGGAAGAAGCTAAGAAATTCACATGTGATCATTTATGACTATTAGAATGGTGTCCAAAGCACATGCTTATGTGGTTCTCCTCTATGTAAAGTACAGGAGTACTCTTAATTTGCTGAAGATCTTTATTTTGTTTTCTTCATGCTTCTCATGATGCAGACCGTTGATGTTGCTGGACATACAAATGTGGTATATATACAGTCCAGAAAGCAGCACTGTTTGACCAAATTGCTCCGTTTTTGAGAGAATAGGGGTGGGCCGTCAAAATTGATGCACCTTTGAAAAGATTACTAACAAAAACAATAATAATCGAATACAAATAGAAGACAGTTTAAAAATAAATTTGTTAAATAAATAGCATAGGAAATACAGATAAAAGGAAGATTGATGAGGGAAACTTTGGAAAAGTTGATACGGAAGAAGGGTACTGGGTTCTAGAGAGGACAAAATGCATAGAAGGTGGGCAGATCCACCCCATAGGGCTCCTTAGGCAAAGCGTGGCCCAGAGGGAGTCAGGAGAAAACATGGGATGACGGGATTGGGGGTTATGCTGAATTCCTTCAAGCTTTGCTTCATGCAGATGGCTGGGTTGCTCTGCATTCTGTTGCTGTGACTATACGACATGAAATACTAACACACTGGGAAAAAATAATTATATGCAGACATCAAAACATCTACAGTGTTCTGATGTCATTACTTTACTTCCCAATAATTGATAACTAATGTATGCACTAGGAGCATTTATTGTCTAAAGCAGACCGTATTGCCTTCATAAGTGAATGACATGGTATTGTCTTATTTTGTTAAGTTCTATCTGGATGCTGTGAAAACACTAGTTTATTACCTCAACATATAAAAGTTGCCCTTTATTTAGATGATGTTGAGAATTTTCAATCTTTCTGTTTTTTCTCCCGATGTATCTCAATCTTCCACATCATTAAAAAAATTCCTCTTTTCAATTCTTTAAATTCTTCCATTTAAACATCCTCTGCTCCACTGTCTCTTCCCAAATCCTTACCTTTTTTTTTAAATTGAATATCTGGTAGTATTACTGTGGGGCCACCAAAAATATAAAAAAGACAATGCATTTAGAGAGAAAATTAGTTAAGTCCTATGATTTGACTGTATATATATATATATATATATATATATATATATTCTTTTCAGACTGTAGCATTGATTTGCCTCAAATATTTTTTTGCTCCAAAGAGTTAGAAAACAAAAATCCTGTGTGTTCGCCATGCTGATTCCTTGGGCTTCCAGAAGGGTGGGGATCAGTGAACATCATCTTCTTAGGAGGGGACTTCATTCAACTCCTGGTATTCATGAAAAAATCTCGTGGCTGTACTCCATCATTTCCTAAGTATGCATTTACTGAATATTCATTTTGTTGAAGGCTTTTATTCCTGACACCAATCTTCCTGCTGCCCCAGGCTCTAATCATGCTGGCACCAGATTTGAGCAGAGATCAGATGCACTGGATAGGGTAGGATTCATTTGTGTCCTACAATGGGGATGATAAAAGCATGCATGGCTGGGTTTTTTCACACTGTGTGATTTTAGGCAAGTTATTTTATATCTTTACAACTTAACTTTTCTCAACTGCAATATGGAGACTAATAATTACCTGTAATCTCTCATAATTATTCAGAAGTTAATTTGTGAAAATGAATAAAAGTGCTTAGTGACAAGATTCACAGTTTGCTCAATAAAAAGTGATGGTGGTGATTGCTGCTACAGCTACTTGAATTGCCGATTATTACATGGATTTTGATATTCCGGCTGTCAAATCACATGCCCTCTATCAGAGCTAATTCCTGCAAACCATACTATATCATGTTCAACTACTTTATAACACCAAGACCATTAACTCATTTCGACAAGTTTATGGAGTATCTATTAGGTGCTAGGCATGTTTGCTAAATGCTGTATAGGGAATAATAAAACCTGTTTGTTTTTATTATTGTGGAAAATGCTATTTAAAAATTAGTGCTACATAGCCACCAAAGAAAACATGGGAGAAAAACCATAGATTTTATAGAAGTTGACAAATCTGGGTTCAAAAATCTACTCCACCCTTGACCCCTGAGGACATTGACTGATGTCTAAGCTCACTTTCTTTAACCTTAGGTAACATGCACCTATCTTTGGAGAATTAAAAATATGTAAAAGGTAGCCACTTTTGCACAGCCAGACATGTAGTGGCATTCAAATGAATGTAACAATTACCTAAAACATGCAGCAGATAATTTTGACAGGATAAATTAAGGAAGGATTTGGAGGAAGAGATGGGATTCAAAATAGACCATTCTAATGTCATCTGCCTAGTAATACATATTAATGTTCTCTTTATTTTTTAATTTCAGTAACTGATTTTTCCATAATTCAAGATCATTTAAAAGGTCAAAAGTAAGTTCAGCAAAACTCAGAAAGTGAGGTCAAAAATGTAAGGTTGACTTAAAAAAAGAAAAGGAGAAAGGATCAAATAAATATGAGATGTATAAAGAGTTGACTTGGATACTTGTAACCCTAAGTGTACTTGCGGAGGTCCTAGCTCTTGAGTGGGGAGTTACCTCCCCGGCTTCCTGGGAACCACATGCTTGTCCAGCTCCATTGGTTGTTAAGAACAGCTGGATTGAGGTCAGGGCACAGTTCTGTACTTGGTGGCAAAGAGACAGCAGGACTGGACTTACAGGAGTCCTATGATTGACTTCTCCATTTTTTATTTAAGGGAGAAAAAAAATGTTCTAAGAGAGACACAAGTTGAATATGGGATTTATTCCTAGTATTACTTGGATTTTCAAGAATTTTTGGAAGTCTTGCCTTTCAGCCACAGCACTCCTGAGCCATGTGAGTTATTTGCCAAATTCATTTCAAGCTCTCGAATTTGAAGTTAAAAGAGAAAAAAAAAACTTTCATTTGTTCCTAAGCTGTTTATTTTGCTTGTAAAACCAATCATAATGTCTACCCAATGAAAAGAGAAGTGCATGAAAATTATAACTCCAGAAAAGTTAGCTGCTGAAGCCTCAAGTTACCCCCAGGCAAAGCCAAAAGTCATTCCAACGAGACAGAGTTTTCTCTTTGAACATGTGAGGGCACAAGCAACACACTTGCTGAGAAAATTCTCCCTTTATCCCCATCTAGAAGTCTCCCTTTAAGACAGATTGCGGCTAAGATTGGGATTGGATTGGCTGGCCTTTTAAGGCATGAGCGGCAGAAAGCTTGAATCAGTCTTCCACTATTTTGTAGCACCTGAAACTGTGGAGGGGTGGAGGAGCAGCCTGGTATTGACGGAACTTGTGCCTCCACACTCCCTGTCCTGTCCCAAGAACACCACCTCTCACTACCCCTCATACACACACCTCTACATGGAAGACTGCAATGCTAGCCAGGTTGGCCATCTGCTACTTTGGAACCACTGATACTAAAAATGAAGTGGGTTTTCCCCCCACTAAATGCCCTGAACAAGGCTGATATGCACCCAGAGCAGCAAAATCCTAATGGAAACGAGGCAAAACACCAAAGTTAAACCTAAAAGGTGCATCATCCAATTGGTTTCAGACCTACTAAGACCAGCACTGGCCATATGGGATCCTGTTTTGCCAAAAATTTGGACATGAATCGAGGGTTTTGTTTCTTTGGGTTTAAGAACTTTTCATCACTTTTTCCTTTTAGGATGAAAATACAACACTAACTACTTTACCAGGAGAAGCAAAAGTGTTTGAAAAATAATTTTACCCCCTGCCAGTGCCTGCAATTGAGATTAGTGTCGGTTCCAATTTGTTTCCGATTCTCGAAATATATATATTTTTCTCATTGGGAATTTTCTCTTTATGTGAAAACCATAGGCTGAGCATCTGTAGCACAAACAAAGGAGTAAATAAGTCAATTTTGTACATGGAAGCTATGCTCTGGAGGACTGCTGTTCTCTGGACCCGCTGTACTTTCATTTCAGTCAGTGGAAGAGCCCCTGTGGAAGGCGGTTGGCAGCTCAGCGGCTGGGCTTTCTCGAGACTGGGTGGACACCATGCGGTCGGCTTTATCATAACACACGTGAAGTACATTCTTTGTATCTTCAAACACAAATTTAAGTCTTCATCCCTTAATTCTTCTTATGAGGTGGTGACCCTGTTATTACCGATCTAACCCCTCTCTTTAACTCTTTTTACTACCTACCCTTCGCTAGTCTCACCTCCCCCTGTACTGAAACTAAGGGATTAATTTACAAAAAATACCCAAAGTAACAAACTAGAAACCAAACAAACAAACCAATCCCACAACACACACACATGTAAAATAAAAAACAAAACAAAACACAAAGCCAAAGAAGAATGCTATCAATGCTCTCAGACACGCCCTAGCCTCCTGTGTTGTTGTAAGGGCCCTGGGCCCCTCAACTTCTCTGCTTCTATGAGACAGTGTGTTTCTCATAGTACAATGGAACACCATCAGAATGGAAATATGCTCTTGGAATGAGGAGGATGTGTTTCTTTGGATAACAATTTGGGGAAATATTTAAGAATAGGGCTGTGACAGGGTGACAGATGTAATAGGAGAGGGTGTAGAAGTCCAGGCGTTGTTGTTTATCAGACTTGACTCAAACATTTGTTCAAGTGTGTTCCAGAAAAAGTTGCTTAAGTATTCTAAATCAGAGCTTCCTTACATGCAAAATGGCATAATAACACCTCCTATTTCATGGTTTGGTTGAGAAGATTTAGTGACATCGAGGATGTAGAACACTTAGCACCATACCTGGCACATAGAAAAAGTCCAATAGATAGGAGCTGAGATTGGACTATGGTGCTATATTCATATGCTGGTTCGTGCCTTCTTGCATGATGACCCTGAAATTTTTGACTATGTGTTTGTAATTTAACACAAGGCAGTGGACAATAATGTACAGGGTATGAGTTTCACAGAACTAGATTTAGTATCATCCTTCACAGATTAGCTTTGCCCGCACATTTAGGCAATATGGCTTTTTTGAGCTTGTATCCCTCCAGGGTTATGTAGGGACTGAATGGAATAATAAAACTAAATTGCTCAGCTCGTAGTAGGCTCTCAATAAGAGTGGCTTTCCTTTCAGCGGTTTTTATTCTTATAAGTAGGGATAGCTTAGAAAATCCCATGATTTTTAAAAGTTCTTTTATGTATGTGCTTCATGTCATCTTTTTACTGAACCATTTTAATAAACCAGAGTATCATACGGCAGACAGTGCCCTTGAACAACAGTGACTTGTTCAATAACAGTGATGCACAAGCACTCCTGCTGGTGTGGTTTGCAAGGTAGGGACAAGACTGACATAATCAGGTTGTTGTGAGACCTGAATGGATAATCCATGAGTTCTTAGGACACTACTTGACACACATTAAATGTTATCATATGCACTATTATTTTTATTTTTATGATTCAACTACAGAAATATTAAAAATGTTTAAATTTTATTTTGTCACTGTGTTCAATCATTTCATTCTCTCATAAAGTATTTTAGTACTTATTAGATATAGTTTGTGGCACATAATTATGTAATTGCTCTGTGTACACATGTTTTTTATATATGCTGTGACAGTTAATTTTATGTGTCAACTTGGCTAGGCTATGGTACACAGTTGTTTGCTAAACACTAATCTAGATGTTGCTATGAAGGTATTTTTTAATTGTGATTAATACTACATCAATTGACTTTGAGTAAAGCAGATTATCCTCCATAATGTGGGTGGGCCTTATCTAATCTGGTGAAGGCCCTAACAGCAAAATCAGGTTTCCCAGAAAAGAAGGAATTTTGGTTTAAAACTTTAGCATCACTTACTGCTTGAGTTTCCAGCTGCTGTGTGCCTTGTGGATTTTGGACCAAAGACTGAGACATCAACTGTTAACTGAAAGTCCAACCTGCCAGTCAACCCATACTTACTAGACCCGACAGTCACCTGAGCCAATTCCTTAGAATATTCTATACATATTTATCTATCATTCTATCTATCTATCATTCTATCTATCTATCTATCATCTATCTATCTATCTATCTATCATCTATCTATCTATCATCTACCTATATCTATAATTCATCCATCTATCTAACATCTATCTATCTACTTACTATCTAATCTAGTCTACCATCTATGTATCTAACTACTATTGGCTCTGCCTCTTTAGTGAACCCTGACTCAACCCATTTCTTGATGGCAAGGTTGGCAAACTATGGCCCATCTGCCAAATCCACCCTACCACTTTTATTTTAAATAAGACTTTTTTGGAACATAGCCTTATCTTCTCATTTATGTATTGCCTCTGCCTGCTCTTGTGCTGTAACTGAGTAGCAGAAATAAGTTAAGTAATTAATTAAGTAGTTAAGCAGTGATTGCCATAGCCTAAAATATTTGCTATTTGGACTTTTATAGGAAAAGGTTTACTGTCATGTGAATTAGAGTAAAAGCTGCATGAATCAGGGATATTTTCCCCTTCTTGAAGGAAAACTTTGTAGGCCTCACATGTTGATAAAGCATTGCAAAGGCAGCTAATTATGGGAACTTATTTCTGGAAAAAAAAATGACAGAGTTGATTTCTTCTTAATACTGATCAAGATGTTTATCTGTTTGTGGACAAGGTTGCTAAAGACAATATTCTGTTGAATGGATGATCCTATTATTTTTCTTGTCATATATATATACCTCCGGAATATACATAAATATCTTATACTACTATAAATGTAATTGCCATTTGACCCTATGTTTTACTCCTAGAAAACAATCCTAAGAAAATAGGCCCCATAGAAATCTTAATATTTCCAATCAATATGGCAGGCTGATACAGGGATCTTCTTTTTTGAGTACCTTCACATAAAAATGTTGGATAAAATATAACAAAAGTATATATACATATATGTGTGTGTGTATATGTGTGTGTGTATGTGTGTGTGTGTGTGTGTGTGTGTGTGTGTGTGTGTGTGTGTGTGTATCCTAAGCTTTAAAGTCAGAAAGAAAAAATCCCTCAGATGTAGAAATGAAATTCTCAAGATCAGAGTGTTGAATGGGAATTAAACTTGAGTGGGCATCAGGGATCTCATTCCCTGGGCTAGCTTTGAATGCCCACTTTTAGGAAGTACAGAGTTGAATCTGTGCAAATGATGCTCTTTGGGGAACTGTAATTGAACTCCCTCCATAAAATAGAGAGTTGGAAGGGTCTGGAAAACCTCCACAGAAAGACAGAGGTATTTGAGAAGTGGCCACCTGCTTTTGGTCATGAGTTGAAAAAGAATTATCCTGAAGAAGTCAGAATTTTAACCTTAAGCTGTGTGTGTGTCTCAAATTCCACTAACCAAGTGGGGGTAGAAATGGCCTGATATAAGACATTCACGAAAACATTTTTTTGTAACAGGTTCCTGGTAGGAGCAAATAAGAATCTTCTCAGAGACTTTTCACAATGATGCCTTTGTAAAGATAGATGTATAAAAGTAAACACACAACAATTTCAGTTGAAAACCCTTCTCTTTGCTTAGGAAAAATTATATTTATCCTTCAAGGTCCCATTCAAATGACACTGTAAGACTTTTTGTCATATAAAAATCTGTTCCACACTCCCAACAGTCCTTACTTATACAAGGTTTTGCTCCCACAGCCCTTTGTTCATCCTTTAGACTAGAAATTCATACTGTACTATAGTATGACAAAAATTCTAGAGAGAGAGAGCTCTGAAATAATTGTCCACAGATGACTCCTTGGTGACCCATCAAATCAAGGTGAAATCTTCCTTTCTCCTCAAACTCTCCAAAGCTGTGGGCTATGCACCCACACCTCGAGTTTGTTGCATTCTGGCTTTATTGGGCTTATCTGCTTATTGTCCCTAAGTGGCCATCCTGGATGGCCATGGCATAAATGCCAACTGTAGCTGGTGAGTTTGAGCAGAGGCCTGCAAATCTGGTTTTGTTTTGTTGTTTTATGGCAGCAACTGTTTTTATAAATATATTCTACTCTTATTGTTTATTTATCTAAATATATTCTGTGGTTCTGATTACATGTTGGTTATTTTATCTGAAATAACTGAGCTCAAAATCATACTTTGTGAGGCCATTTAGCACAATTTCAAAGTGAGGGTAAACTCACACCAAAGATAAGAGACAACTGCTCCTACAGGCCCTTTTAGGGGTGTTTCTAGTGACTAGAAACCTTGGCAGAACTGTCAGGACATAGGTCCATGACGTGTAGCTGTCTCACAGAAGAACATACCTCATTCCTGGGTTAGAAGGAACAGCCTTCTAACTCATCCAGAAAGGGCATTAAAGGTTTGGTCTCAGAATTTTGAGCAATCCTGAATACCACGTGACTTTCAGGGCCATCCAAGAGACAAACAGGAAAGTAGCTGTCCTGCCTGAAGGTTTCAGCCCCGGGCAAGTTCACTATGAATTCAGTGAGACTGAAAAATGATACAGAACATTGTGGATGAAAAGGGGCTCAAACCAAGCTTTATTCTCATGGTAGAAGGTCAAGCTCTGGACTCCCATCCACCTCTGTCTTCTGCCCCTGGCTCAGCTTCTGTTCCTCTCTCCCAGCTCTCTAGTCACTTCTCTAGGCTCTGCACTCTTGCCTCCCTCTGCTCCCAGCACGGCAAGGAGCTTTTAGAGCAACACCATCAGTAATGGCTTGCTGACAAAGGGTGTATAAGCATACGCCTGTGCAGTGGGCTACTATTACCTCATCACATGCACACAGTGGGTATCAGGTGAAGATCCTGGCCATGGAATTTCCATCTTCCCTACAGCAGTCAACCACCCACTGGTGGACTCTGGGGAGTGGGTCACGAAGCAGCATACAGACCCCAAACACTTGGTCAGCTGACAGCAACTATCTAAATTATGGGAAGTCAAAACTCCAAAGCCTCCCCAGGTTCCCTTTCAGAAACACTGGCTAGTACTACACATAAGACATTTGGGGCTGGATCGTGCACATTTTTATCTAAATGGGTTAACCATACAAAATATGATTTGTTGTTGCAATTCCCTAAATGGAGCACTCTTGATCTGGCTTCTTGAAATCTGAATCATCTTGTTTTGTGTAAATAAAGACTCTTTAAATTCTACAGGGTCAAGAGCACCACCATTCAGCACTAAAAGCTATGGTTCTGGAAGCCGTGAATATCTAGCAAAAATAGCAAAATCTTACTGAGATTGTTTTGTGTCCTGAGTGCTTGGCATAATAACTATCAGACTGAATACCCTGTGTATGCTCGGATAAGGAGTGTGACTTATACCCCATTTGCAGCCAGATATGGTTGGACAGAAATGTGGGTTAAAACTCCATTTGCAGTTAGGCTCCTCCCAAACTGCTGCCAGCCGTCAGGAGAATTATAACCTAGAATAACTACGGCCATTTCGAGGAATGTTCCAACTAGATCAAATCATTTAAGAAATGCAGTTAAAAGCAAAGTCTTCTGAATTCCAGCATAGTTTCAAAAAAACAAAAAGAAAAAAAGCTAATGAGAAATTAGATATGAGGTACCTAAAACAAAAAAGCCTGTAAGACTGAATGCAACCCAACTGCTGTTATTCCCTTAAACAGCCAAGGGGAAACTCTAGTAGACTCCAGGGCCTGCGGAGGGGCTCCTGGATAAACTGGCAGGAATCCACAAAGGGTGAAATTCTTTTTTTAATCAGAAGCAGCTCTTCTGAATCTTTCTGTAGTGTCCAGTTGAGGAAGGAAAATAAAATATAATGTTGTTTTTCCTTTCCAAATGCAGACACACAGATTAAGGATCCTTTCTCTCCCAGGAATAGCTATCACCTTCTTGTTGGTCCTATTTCACAGCATAAAACTGGGCTTGGCTTTCTGCCTGCCTGGGTCAAGTTTATTTATTTTAGTTATTTTTGGAAGTAGCTCTGGATTTTGGGGAGGTGGTATCTTTTGCACCTTTTTCAGGGTCTTCTTTTTGTTTGGAAATTATGCTGGAATTCATAAGACTTTGCTTTTAACTGCATTTCTTATGTGATTTTGTCTAGTTGGAACATCCCTCGAAATGGCCATAGTTATTCTAGGTTATAATTCTCCTAAGGGCTGGCAGCAGTTTGGGAGGAACCTAGCTGCAAATGGAGTTTTAACCCACATTTCGGTCCAACCATATCTGGCTGCAAATGGGGTGTAAGTCACACTCAAGGGGTATGGTACGATATTGCCAAAAGTATTTCATGTTTGTCCTGACTGAAAACTGACAAGATACTTAAAGGGAAATTTGTAGTAGCTCTGTAGTCAAAGCTTGGCCAGATTGGAAGCTGATATTTAGAACCTGAAAGGAAATTTTTAGATCTTCTTCTAAGGTAAAATTAGAACTATGTACCCAAAAGAAAGAAAAAAATTGAGGTTAATGTAGGTGGATAAAGTTCTGAGGTGATTTAAGTTACAACCCAATTCTTTGTGTTGAGAGCAACTGTCTTTATCTTAAAAATTTTTGCAAAACCGGAGATACAGTCTGGAAACATGTCAAAGCCTACCAATAACTCTTATCTGGATCATCCTTAATTCCTAAGACTAAAGAAAATAAACACAAAAAAGAAGCCTTTTAAAAACACAAATGGCTATAGAAGCATAAATATTAGGTATCGTCCCCACAAATATCAATAACTAACATCTCTGGGTCTGTCTGTATGTTCAAGTACATCTGTATGTATGTATGTGTTGTGGATATGTGAGATTTTTCTCCAGATAGTATTGCTAAAATCAATTTTTAAAGAACTCTATTTAACTGGTTTAAAAATAAGTGCTTTTAAAGTAAGCATTTCTAAATCACAGAAATATAATAGAAACTAACCCAGTGTTTCTTAAAACTCCTGTGACCTAGGTTAATTTTCAATATTAATCTAGCCTAAGTTTGCTGGTTTAATAAAAATAGACATAATGAAAACAGTCTTCAGAGTTATCGACATCAAGTAAATTTTATTCTACCTAGGGCTACGATGAATAAGCTCATGTCATCTCCATTATGAAATTTATCAACAGTAACTTGGTATGATAAAACTTGAAAATAGCTTCCAAAATCTTTTGATAACCTGAAATCTTAAAGTCCTACTAAGTGAAATTAAGTGGTGAGAATTCATTGAATATCTAGATCATTTCCACATAAGATAAAATAAGGAAACATGAACTGTTGTTCATCTACTTTTATCTTCTTTTTACAGAAAACTAAGGATAACTCGGGTTCTGTTCGTAAACTTGTTTGAGCTTTATAGAAAAGATTGTGCAATAGAGAGAAACAGACATATTTAGAAACTTGTGAAGTGTGTTAATAAATTTGCCAATCTAAAGAATGATGATGTAACAAACAGTTCACAATTGCTTATTGCTTAATTTTCACCAGAAGTTAAGGTTTCTAGATGCTAAGAATTCGAACAAGTGTAATTAAAGCCACTAGAAATAATAAGGGAAACATCTATGTGTGCAAGAAAAATAGAATGTGTGCTTTCGGTAAAAGAAGGTATGAGAAATGAAATACACTTTATTGAAGGAAAAGAAAGTAATTTTGTCCTAAAGCTGGTTATTTAAAGAGCGAAAGCATGACAAATTCTGAACATAAAAAAGAAAGTTACAGTTTTTTGAAAACGCTTGGGAAAAGAAGTTCAATAAGAGGTCAAGCTGGCTAAGATTAATATCAATTCATTTAAAACGATTTTAATGTCAAAAGTAAGCTGGGGCAACATTAAAATCTAGTGTTTTCTCTGTTAAAATGACAAAGTTTTTTTGGACCATTGGTCTGCTCTTGATAAGGGACTGTGAAGATTTTTCTCTTTGTCCTTAAAATAATTGCCTGGAAAACAAAATTCTGTATCTCATGATACTTTATCATCAGGCATTTGGTTTCTTAAGAAACTGAGTCTTCTTAATATTAAAAGAGATGAAATCTGCTAGCAACTATGTAACCTTCTATATTTACCTGTGAAGTTTAATGGTCATTTTGGTTGAATAGATAACTAAGTATTGTTTCACAATTTTCCTATTTAGCTGAGTATTTTTAAAAAACAAAAAAATACCTACTTTTGATACTTTTTGACAAACTTTTCAAAATCAACTTCTAAATGGTTAAACTAACCAGACTTCTACAATATGTTAACTTTTGATGGACAGTGACTGCATTGGGCTGTGGGGAGTACTTGATAATATGTGTGAATGTTGTAATCACAATGTTCCTTATGTGAAGCTTTCATAAGATTATATATCAATGATACCTTAAAAAAAAAAAGTAAATTCCTACATGATATTAAAAAAAAATTTACATGGGAAGCACTGTTAAATAAGAAATTATACAAAGCCTTGTTTACACTGTATTTGTATAGTTGTAGAAGGTGTTCTAGAAATTATGTGGAATTCCTGGAAATCTGATAGGTCCTGGTATTGCATTATCACTTGTAGTTATTCTCTTACCTTCCAAAGTTGTTGTCATAGAAACCGAGGCTCACACTAAAAGAACTGAATCTGAGTATCGAGGATATGCCCTGGCTGATATTCATGCAAACGCAACAGCCACAGAATCTATAAAAAAATGTGGCGCATGTGGATAAAGTCCATTCTGCTTCTACCAAAAAACAGACAAAAACCCTTGTTGCCAGACTTTAGCCATACTGATGTGTTATGACGTGATAACAGTCTGCCCCTGAATCAGAGAAATTAGGATGGGCTAATAATGGTTGTAAAAATCAATCAACAGTCAGGGCTTTGGCAAACACAGGATGGCCTCATGGTTCTTCCCAGCTCCCTGGCAAATTCTGTTTTTACCCCCTGCCTTGGGACCCTTTGAGCACCTGAAGCCAGACTTCATTCAACAGCCACTTAGGCTGGGTCATCAACAGGTTCTTGTTATTGTATGTACGTTTCTGGGTGTGTTGTAAGTCTTCCTGCTCACCGTGCCACTGCCACCTCTGTGAGAAATACCGATAGAGAAATTATACCAACCCGGGGAATCCATTCTTCTCTACCCAGTGTTAGGGGACTTCATTTTACTAGACCAATTGTCCAATAGGTATGTGACCAAAATGTCAATTTTCTACATTTTCATGGTACATACCACCCCAATCCTGTGGGCTGGTAAAAAAGAATAAATTGAATTATAAACACTCAGCCAAATTTGTGGAAGTCTTAATAATCTGTTGGTCAAAAAACTACCCACAGTTCCTTTGAATCTGACATCCACTCCCTTTGGAAAACATAAGCTTTCCTTTTTTGAAATCGTAACAGGAAGACCTATGCATCATTCCCTGGTGGCCCTAAATTCTGCATATAAAAGAAGCGTACTTACTGCCAAGAACTTGTTAAAGGTTTTGATAAAAATCACTCTTTAGTAAAACAATATTTTTACAGTAACAAGGAGAGTGACCTTGCAACCCACAGACTCCAACCTGGAGATTTTGTGTACTAAAAAAGACATCTCCACAAAGGTTCTTTGTAACCCTACTATAAAAACCTATTCCAAGTACTTCTTGTGAACCCTATGAAGTCCCCAGACTCCAGGGAATTGACTCCATGATCCATGTTTCCTACCTAAAAAAGGCTAATCCACCTGAAGAGTCCAGCACTCTCACCTTCAATCTCAAACTCCACCTGATGAAGAAAAGAAGCTCCAATATCTCAAAGTTGACTGCTTCCACCCAAAAGCGCAGACCAGGACTGTATATTCTGAAAGATTAAAAAATTACTCTAATCTATATCCCTTCTATTTTCTTTCCTGTTGTAGTTCATAACTCTAAAGACGGGCAATCAGGCTACAGAAATCTAAAGCACAAGCGCCATCACAAAATTTATAGAATTTAATTAATGGGCCTATTGCTATAATAAAAATAAGGCTCTGAGTGATATAACCCTGGTTTAGGGGAGATAGTTAAATGATGGTTCAGGTCATGGGGCTCATGGGTTAAAACCATCTCTCAGATTATATTTGCGGCCTATTTTTAATTTTGCTTGATGTTATTTCATTTAAACTTTATACTTGTTCTTACCAACTCTGTAAGTCTAGGAACCAAGCTCCAGCCAACATTATGTTGCTCAACAGATTGAATTAACAACCTGTGTCTTTCCAGAATAATATGCTCTTTAAGAAAAAAAAATTGAAGCTCCCTCAATGAGAGTTGACTGATAGTTCTCCTTCCATCTCTCTTGTTCTCTGTTGCCCGTAATTGGCCTGGGACATCTATGTCATCCAACATTACCTTTAAGTTTCCCTTCTCTGTGGGACGTGACTTCCTAGAAATGAGTCTTCTAGCAATGGGGGACAATGCCCTGAACATAAAAGGACCATTTCAAGCATGCTTAAATTCATAACAGATGTTCATCAGAGATGACTTCCAGGAAATATCATGGTGAAAAAGGTGAAATGATAAAGAAAAATTCTGAAGTATCCTAAATTAAGTGACATAAGGTCAGGAGAATGAAGGAGAAAGACAAGGGAAGGTATTCAGTTAATAATAGCTGCCGGCCATAGCTAAACAGAAATGGGTGAAATCATTTCAACAATCATCTGGAAGGTCCCGAGAACTACCGCCTCCCCTTTGCATGTGACCAGTGTCTGACCATCATCAAGGTCAATCCACCAGCCTTCTCCAGGTACTGGCCACCTACCCCAGGATTCTCCCTTCATGGTAGCCCACCTAAGCAAAGGAAAGACTTAGAAGCTTAGAACAGGGCAACAAAATTGATTTGTGATGTTACTGTCATTGATAGTGGATTAGCAACTGCTCTAGTTAGGCAAAACTGTTATATCATCATGAAATAATGCAAAAATCCTGAGTCTGTTTAAGAACCATGACAGTCACTTTGTAGAACAACTTCAGGCTTAGTCAAATTGAGGTGGTTTAAGTTATTATCTAACAGTGAGTTCCTTCGCTTCCTTTAGTTCATCACAAAGCAAAGCTTTGTTTATGCTGAATAGTGTCCTCTCTCTCTATTTCTCTCTATCCACTGGGCAATCCAAGAATACTGTAACACCATTCTTAGCCTTTGGGTAAGTTCTCAGTCATCAATGGAAGCCAGAGTTCAAAAGCTTTAGTACACTGCCATGAAATTCATTTTTCTTCCCCTAATATAGTATAGCAATGTTAAATCTTTCTCTTCTAAAGACTTGAAGATTTATGTCATCATAAATTAAGAGACTCATGATCCATCTGCAGAAGCAGCGCACCTACTGGAGGGAAAGTACTTGGCATTACACGTTAATTGGAGAGTGGGAGCCACAGTGATTCAGCCAACAGTCATTCTCCTCTTGGAGTAAGAGGTGGAGGGGCTCAGGTAAAGTACGGATATTGGAGTCAGACTGGCCAGAGTTCCAGTCCAGCGTAGGCCACGGATGAATCATACACTGTATTAGTTGCTAGGGCTGCCAAAACAAAGCACAATATCCTGAGTGGCTTAAACCACAGAGATTTATTTTCTCACAGCCCTGGAGCTCAAAAATACAGGAACAAAGTGTTGTTAGGGTTGCTGTCTTCTTAGACCTCTTCCCTTGGCTTAGAGACGATCATCTTCCTGAGTCTTCACACGGTTTTCCTTCTCTAACTATCTACGTCCAACTTTCTTCTTACAAAGACCCCAGGAAGTATTATTGGATTACGGCTTAGCTTCATGACTTTAACTTAATCAGCTCTTTCAAAGTCCTCTCTCTAAACACAGGCACATTCTGCAGTACTGGAAATTAGGATTTCAACATATGAATTTGGGGAGGACACGACACAGCTCATTGCATGCACCCTCAGGCAAATCCCTCAGCCATTCTGTGTCTTGGTTGGTCATTTGCAATGAACTCTGCACATAGTCAAGTCTAAAGAATTGCAGTATTGACTGTTAGGTAAAGACCATGCCTGACATATCCAAACAGAGGTCATTGTTCTGACATAGTATATTCAGAGCAACCTTTGCTTTCCACCTAAGGTGTTTTCTTTTTAAATAACACTAAGGTTATTTGACATATTGATATTTAAGGCATGTAATTTTTTTAATTCTATGTTTTTCATAGGAGCTGCCAAACTAGCATTTTACCAATATAGTGATATTCAACTAGATTGAAACTGTTAAGATGTAAGATTTATTTAAAGTTCACATACTTAGAAGGTACTATAAAACAAGATGGCATTCCATCCCACCTATATCTATATGATGATATTTACTCATTATTTCATTTTACTCTCAACATCCACATCAAAATAACCAGCTGGTCCACCAGCACCTACCCGATAAAAATCCAAATAATATAGTCTTTCCTCTCCATCTCCATTGCCCCCATCATAGTTTAAATCCCCAGCCGTTTGGGTGTGGCTGGGGTCTGGAGTTTGGACTAGTGGCTTCTCCCTCCAGTCCTGCCCTGTAAAATTCATAAATTCTACTGCCAAGCTGATCTTTAAAACTTCAAATCAAACTATATTTCTAGCATTTATTATCTATCAGTTGTTTGGTACTGTTTGCAGCAATTTTTCAGAAACTCTTTATATTGGGACAAAAGTTGAGGCTACAGTTCACAGGTGTGACATAATTCAAGCAGTGGCTACTGCAGTCAGAGTCTGTTCATAGTGAACATTGGTGTGATTGCTCTCTGCCAGTCTATCCGTTCATCTCATGTTAGTACTTGATCAGTCTTGGCTTGCCCTGGCCTAGGGAATCAAGTCCAAGATCCTTTTCGGGACCTTCAACAACTGTGATTAAGATCTCTCTGGCCAGGCTACACCTGCCCTCCAGCTGTTTGGAAGTCTCTGGAGTTTCCCTTGTTGCCTGTTGGAATTCCCTTCCTTTCTTTGTTGCTTGAAACTTTCCATGAGTAGATATTGCCTTCCTGTCTTGCCATAGCATTTTAAAGGAAACTTTTATACCATATATCACATCAAGCTCTAATTCTTTGTCTGTCTGTCTCCCTCCTAGCCTAGAAGTTCCTTCACAATGTGGTGTTTATTTCACCCTTATTTCTCTAGTTATTTAGTAATGTTAACACAATAACCACTTGAGATGAAAAAGTCAGAAAGCTAAGGAAGTTAAGAGAGAGTTTTTGTACTTACATATTTTTAATTTTCACCATGTTTATGGAGAATATCATGAAGAAAATAGAAAAAAGGGAGGAGAGAAAGAAACCAAGAAACAAGTATGGGAATGGGATAAAGGAGAGGAGTGAGGGAAGGGAGCACTCCCCCCGAGCTGGTGCCCCATCCCAGGCTGCAACCCCAAGACCCAGCAAGCCTGCACCTGCAAAGAGGGTGGTTCAGGGATCCTGTTTTCACTCGCAACAGGAGTGCTAATTTTACTGTGTTCATGCTGTATTCCTCAACTGTTCCGTTTGAGAACACGCCCACCTCTTGATCTCTTTCTCTTTCCTTCCTGTTTTTGTCCTAATTCTGAATCTTGCCTAGTAAAGCTTGGTCATTGAGGACCGAGAAGCCTTTGCTAGAAACTCCAAGGGAATGGCTGGGAAAGGAGGAGGGGACAGAGGGAGGCGAGAGAAAAGTGGATTAAATGCAAGAAAAGGGGAAACTTAAAGAAAAAGGAATGAGAAGGCAAAGGAAAAAGGCAAAGAGCAGAGAAAATGCAAAGGAGAAGGAGAGAGAAATTGAACCATTTCATTTGTGTTTGTCACACAACTGTACATGGAGATGGTGACACAAAAGCTTAACAAATAACCAGAATCTAGAACTGTCAGTCTTGCTAGTGTTTCTCATACGCAAGAAAAAAGAAATGGTTTCAAGGGTATTTTCTCAATTATTTAATTCTGGGTCAGAGTATTTAGATAATTACATGATGAATAAAGTTCATGTTTTCTGTTAAAATTTTTAAGAGGTGATCAAAAGAAATTTTTTGAATGATCTAGATTAAAAAAACCTATGTTCTCAACTACATCTCCTACTTAATAAAATTTTCCCCACACTGCTATGTGTAACACAGAACTGATGGAACAGGGGTCTATATTTATAAGGAGAATGACGTCACTTTAAAAATTCCAACAAATCAGATTTTTAATATCTAAAGATGGCTTTCTAGTCATAGTTTCAGCAAATGTGTATCAAGCACAAACCATAATAAGCCCTGTGCTGGGAAGTAGGAGACAGTCCTCTTTCAGACAATTGGAGTAAAGTTAAAAAAGTGTTGTCATTACTACTTTTATTCTGATAGAGAATCTATATTCTAAGACTCTGAAGTACAGGGAATCCAGATCAATTTTACCTTTAAGATTGGGTGAGTACTCTTGAATACTACTTAGCAAAAATTTTCTCTTAGCATTCTCCCTAAGCCAAACACATCATTGTCTAGCTGAAATGTACTTCTCTCCTTGGTGCTGGCAAATATTGTGCATTGCAACTGGATAAATCTTTAGAGTCTTCAGGGTTGTTGGAGCAGGTGACAGATGCTTCCAGTCACACTCAAACACACTTTGAGGGCAACTTGTTCCTTGCCTACTATTATAGAAGTTCCCTTATCTGAGCTCTATTTAACAAACTCGCCAGATTAGTGATTTCTCTTCACTTACTTAGCAAACCATATGAGCTGTTACCCATAGCTCACAGGTCTAGGCTCCCCTAACATTTGTGTTTGTGCTGTTGTGTTGCATGCTTACCCAAAATCAGTTACACTTGCTTCTAGCTATGTGTGGGCCAGCTGTACTTGTTCCTAAGTAGTGTGTAAATCAATAAAATATGATCCCTAAAGGGCAGTTACAGTTTCTCTGAAGACTACACTCAGTACTTTGGAAAGCCTTAAAAAGGAAGGTTTACACAAATATTTCTGTTAAATTAGGTGTGGGGAAGATGATTATAAAAGATTGGGAGAAATTGTAAACATCTAGAAGGATTCTGGATTCAGAATACTTTGCATGTCTCTATAATTTTGGCCTCACTTTAAGGGAACCACAATTGAGAAATCATGGATGATGCATTATGGGTGTGAGTATATGAGAGGGATTACATGAAATTTCAGTCAGACAGCGTGTGCACAAAGAAAAGCCATGAGTCTACAAGAAGAAATATGGGAGAATAAATGTGCAAGTATTGCATGAAAATAAACAGTTCAAAGTATGTACATATCACTTTTGTGGCTATCTCTTTATAAGGCTCTTTGATTAACCAGCCAACTACAGTCCAGCTGTTTTCACAGTACAATACTGGAAAAGGAAGCCTTCAGCACATGCAGCAAAAGGCATGCTGGTTTCTACTCTCACCTCGGCCACTTTGAGCAAGACATTTGCTCTAGAAACTTTAATTTCTTGTTTATAAAATGGGGAAAAACAATACTTGTCAAGCTGCCTTCACAGGTTCTTTTGAGAATCAAATGAAGTAATAAATGAAAATATTTCATAAATTCCAAAGTGCTAAAAAAAAAAGTAAGGCAAAGAGATCTACTGAGCTTTAAGCTCCTCATGATAAGGGCTATGTCTGGTATAACTGTATTCTGAAAAAAGCTATAGAGGGGTGCTTGCAGAGAGTTAGAACATTAAGTGTTCCATGAATGAGTTAACAGACGAATGCACTTATTCTCCAATACCATGATGTGCTCTGCATGGAGCCATTGCTACCTGGCCTAATCTTTGTGACGTGGTGTCAGGTTGGCTTCATAGACATTAACTTAGAACTTGTCCTCCTTGTGGTAGTTTCTGGGAATGTCTGTAGATGAGGTAAGAACCAGTCCTCCTGCAGAGGTTTATGTGGCACGTGATAGGTATTTATTCACTAGTATTTATTGTGTGGCTCAATTAATGAAGGAATGGATTAATGAAAATGTTTAGACATGTTTTAACTCTTTTCTAACTTACTGTCAAAGCAAGAGAATTTGTGGTTACTCAGTTAATATAGCAGGCACTCAGTAGAGGGTTGTTGAAAGAATAAATAAACGAATGTGTAAATGCAATGTATGAACATGGAGATAAACCTATCTCTTTTTCCAGCTTTATCGTGATATAATTGACAGTAAATTTAAGGTTTACAATATATTAATTTGATACATTTACATATTGTATATGACATCGCCATAGCATTAGCTAACTCTTCCCTCACATCACATAATTACTATTTCTATTTTTGTGGTAGGAACATATAAGATCTACTCTCTGTATATAATACATCATTGTTGACTACAATCACAATGATGTGCATTAGATTCTCAGGACCGATTCATCTAACTGTAAGTCTGTACTCAACATCTCCCCATTTCCCCCTTCCCCAAGGCCCCGGTAACCATCTGCCCACTCTCTGTATGAATTTGGCTTTTGTAAATTCCATGTGTAAGTGATGTACAGTATCTGTCTGATATATTTCACTTAGCATAATGATCTCAAGATCAATCTATGTTTTTACAAATGGCAGGATTTCCTTCTTTCTCAAGAAGAATTATATACATATATATAATAAATATATAAATTTATACATTTAACATATATATACAAACACATATTTTATATACACATATATATATATGCATTATTTATCCATTCATCCTTTGATGGACACATAGGTTGTTTCCATATATTATTTATTAATGCTACTATGAACACAGGTGTTCAGATACATCTTCAATATCCTGTATTCCTTTCCTTTGGATATATACTCAGAGGTGGGATTGCTGGATCATGTAATAATTTTATTTTTAATTTTTTCAGGACTCTCAGTAATATTTTCCATAATGACTGAACCAACTTACATTCCCACCAGTTCAAAAGGGTTCCCTTTTCTCTACAGCCTCACCAATACTTGTTATCTCTTATCTTTCCATTGATAGCCATTCTAATAGGTGATATCTCATTGTGGTTTTGATGTGCACTTCCCTGAAAATTAGTGACGTTGAGCATCTCTTCATGTACCTTTGGCTGCTTGTATGTTTTCTTTGGAAAAATGTCTATTTAGTTTCTCAGTCCATTTTTAATTGGATTTATTATTGTCATTGGGTTCTATGAATTCTTTATATATTTTGGATATTAACCTCTTATCATATACTTTGTTTGAAAATATTTTCTCCCATTCTGTAGGCTGTCTTTTCATTTTATTGTTGGTTTCCTTTGCTGTGCAGAAGCTTTTTGTTTGACATAGTCCCACTTAATTATTTTTGCCTTTGTTGCTTGCACTTTTGGCATCATAACCAAAAAATCTTTGCCAAGACCAACATTAAGGAGCTGTTCCCCTATGTTTACTTCTAGTAGTTTTATGATTTCAGGTCTTCATTTAAGTCTTTAATCCACTTCAAGTTAATTTTTGTGAGTGGTGGTATTTTATTAGGAATTCGATTTTATTTTTCTACATGTGGTTATCCAGTTTTGACAACACAATTTATTAAACAGACTATCTTTTCCCCATTGAGTATTCTTGGATCCCTTGTCAAATATTAGTTGACCACACATATGGAAGTTTATTTCTGGGCTTTTGATTCTGTTCCATTGTTCTATGTGTTTATTTGTGTCTAGTATCATGCAGTTTTGATTACTATAGTTTTGCAGTATCATTTAAAACCAGGAGGTGTGCTGTCTACAGCTTTGTTCTTTCTCATTATTGCTTTGGCTACTCAGGGTCTTTTGTTATTCCATACAAACCTTAGGATATGTTTTCTATTTCTGTGAGGAATGCCATTGAAATATTGATAAGAATTACATTGACTCTATGGATAGCTTCCGGTAGCATGGACATTTTAACAATTTAACTTTTCTGATCCATGAACATGGGATATCTTCCCATTTGTTTTTCTGTCAGTTTCTTTCATCAAACTCTTGTAGTTTTCAATGTGCAGATCTTCCAGAGATAACCCTGCAGATCTTGAAGTCGTGAAAGTGACTTAAAATCACTTCATAATAATTATAACAGAATGGCTTTTTTAAAAAACTTGAGAGTTGCATTATGCACATAAAAAATTCAAACAGTTCAAAAATACATATAATAAGAAGCAAGTATCTTCCTAAGACCGTATCTTAGACTCCGACCTTAGAGGAGCTTTTGTTAACTACTTTTTGCATATACTAGAAATCTTGTATGCACTGTAGAAACATATATATATATGTATACACACACACACACACACACACACATCCCAGATGAGACATGAACATATTAAAAATACTTCTTTCTTTTTCAACTTAACAATGCTTAGAAATTACTCCTTATCAGCATATATAGATCTATATAATTATGTTTAATAGTTTTACTCACATTGTTTTACCATTAATGGATATTTAGTTTGTTTAATGTTCTTTGTTATTCTGAATAATGTTACAGTAAATTCATTTGTATATACACACGCACACACACACTTTTTATATGCCTGATTGCATCTGTAGAATGAATTCTTAGAAGTGGAATTTCTTGGTTAAAAGAGTTTAGCATCAGGAAGCAGAGAAACTGATTCACTGAATTTATTTTTCAGTTTTAATGATATTTGAGAATATCAGCACTGACCATAAAATAATCAATAGATTTCTTTTTCCCTTAAAGTTAAAATTGCACATTAAAAGCACTTGGCAAAAATTTAAAAAAAAAAAGCACTTGGCTTCTAAGGTGAGATAGTACTAGACATCTAGTCTCAGCCCTGTACATGGGAACCTTCTGATTTTCAGTATGAAAGACTTTATGGAAAATCTGAAAGACTTCCTGGAATAAGAATGTCAGGAGACCGTCTTACTCTATTTGGAAAATTCATCTCAAACATGATAATTGATAGAAATGTGCTTCTCATTTCATGTGCATTTTTTCCTTTGGATGGGCTTGCCTATTTTTTTTCTTTTTGACCAAGAAAAATGATAAATTATTGATTTTATTCAGCTTCCCTCTCTCCCTAGGTTATTTGTTTTATTGCTTTAAGATAACAGGAATCATGAGGAAATTTAATGAATTTACCTACTGAATAGAGAAAAAATATTCATACTTGGGTACACTAGTATTACTGATCAACAACTATTCTTATGGTTTCCATTTTGGTTGAATTAGAATAGTTTAAAATATGTCTATAATCTGAATTAAAATTAGTGTAGAAGCTAATTGTTCTATAAATACAGCACATTCTTGGTAGAATTCACTTGAGAGATATTTTAAAAATTTGTTTATTATTGGAAATAGTTTGAGTGATTAGCCTAAAGTTGTGTCCACAAACATAGGGGAAAAAATAGAGAACTATTCCAAGCAAAGCTATTGGTTTAAGAGGTAAATTGTCATTTGATTGTATCGGTTGTTCTCAGCCCTGTTTGTACATTGAAATCACTAACAGCTTTTAAAAAAATACAGATGTTCAACCAGACCAATTAAATCACAATCTCGGACTGAGGGAGGGAACGGCAGGCATCCTCATTTTGTAAAACTTTGCTGGCGATTCTAATACACAAAGTGTAGAACTGCTTCTTACAGAAAGATAAGGAGGAGGAATTGAGGATGTATTTCATCCCAGTAGCTATCGGTGATGCCAGGGCTCTTGTTCGTGGAGTTGAAGAATGAACCTTGCAAATGCTCAAGGCAGGCAAGCAGGGGATAGGCTTTTATTTAGAGATAAAGCGAGAGGACAGAGCTCCTGGTGCATGCTGGGAAGGGAGAAGAGAGTCCATGGCTGGGCTTTGTCTAGGGGTTTATATCTTATTTTAAACTGAGTTGCCTGTTTTTTCACTGATTCCTGCCCTAATGCTGTTTTTTGTTCTAACCAATCACATTAAAGATTACCTATATTCCTAATTTGGCATTTCTATCCTAAAGAATGTGTGTGACTCTAACTTTGCTTAATGTTTAACACGGAGTTTCAGAGTTTCGATAGTTTCTTTGCAAGTTGTTACATTGTTCTGACCATAATTATCCTGTTTTGCTTCTTCCGGAGGCCTCACCTTACTCTATCTAAACCCACGGTTCCTGTCTCATCAGGACACCAAAGTGAGTGTGAGACAGATCACCTTTTTCACTGTACGTAGATTTTCAAAAGAAATATCCTCACGTCTGTTATATTCTAGAAGTGTGGAACCTTCAACAAATTCAACGATGTAAAGATGAGACAGGGAGAAGATTTAAGGATGTTAGTGAAGGATGCCTTAGACAGAGCTGGCATTATGCTAGAATTTCATCTTCCCTCTGTGAAGAAAACATGATGGGTGCTACCTTTTGTCTAAAACATAGAGAAAGGTACTCCAGTGGGTGCACGCAGACTCTTGAGATATGTTTCCTGTTGTAGGAAGACACAAGATGGCTCTCTGACCCAGACACAGGAAAGTTTTCACAAGCATAGTTTGGAGTCTGTTTTCTACCAGCCAACTGCTCTGTTGGTGGATTCAACAGTGCTGCAGTGTGAGAATGAGCCTGCCTTTCAGAGTTTATCAGGGCAAGGAAGCCGTTAACTGTTTTCCTGTAGAGAATGGAAGTGACATTGAAAAGGGATCCTGCGTGGTTCCCGGCCAACATGGCTGACGGGAGAGTTCGCCAAACTCTGCAGAAAGCGGTTAGAAGTGCATCCTCACATGGAAAGTAAGAGTTGCAGATGATCACATAGAATAAAGATGTATCTTCCTGGGTTGGCAGAAGAGCAGAACCCTCAAAGAGGTTACAAAAGCCAACTGTGAGTGAAAGAGTCAGCCAAAATTATCTTCCAAGGATTACATTTTACCAGATGCCAGATAGAGCATGAAGCCGTTTGGCTCATGTAAAAATCAGCCTACTTCTTGTCCTCATTTTCCTTCTGCTACAGTAATACTGAAGAGAATAGAAGAGCTAGCGAATACAGGAGGGGAGTCCGAAGAGGAGGTGAAGCCTCCCCTTTACATCCCCTCTCCTACTGCAGGCTGCCATCTCAAACCCAACCCAAGCTGTGGACAAAGAATATAATGTTATGCGGGCATTGCAGTTTGAGGAGCACGCACATTTTCTCTGTGATTTCTGAACTTGCAGAGCACGGCAGAAAGTACAGGTTGAGTTTTAGCCAACTAACATTCTAATTAATGATTTTAATCTTGACATGACTTATGCATCCTTTTACCTATCAGATTTCTTGTGCCCTTGATCCCAAATGTCCACTTGCTTTTTCATCTGTGGCTTGCCTCCTGGAGTTTCTTCATCTGTATCTTACTTTGACTTGACATCTTATTAGCTGATTACTTCTCACCTCTTTCTTGAGATCTCTCATTTGCTTTCCACTCTGAAGAGCAGTAGTATTTCCCAATGACTCCTGTGAATATCCTACTCCTTGCACGCTGCACTGCCAGTCCTCGCCCACAGCAAAGCATGCCTCATCACGGGATAAATCAGGATAGTTAATTAGTGGTATTACTTCCCAACTTGTTTTGTTAGCATTTTGGAGATGTAGGCAAACTACAAGGAGTGACACAGTCTACAGTGCTCATTAGTGAAGTGCGGCAGTAACCACCAGGACGGAAACGGAGCGAACTGTCAGGTCATCCAAATTAGAGAGTTGCCAATTTAGTTTTATTTGCATTTGATGAATTGAGTGTTATTAGTGCCTTTGTCAATCACAGGACCTAATGAAGTGGTGTAAAGATCGTTAAAGTCACATGCAAAGTTGGGCACCTTCTCTTACATATATTTACTTTGCTTTTAAAATGGGACAAAAAGCAGGTTTCAAAATGATAAAAACACTCTGACCAATTTCTTGTTAAGGGTTTGAGTTTGGACAAAGTAGAGAACTCAGAAAATTGTTGTAAAGAATGACTCTTACGTGCCTGGATAATGTAATTGGTACTGTAAATTACTTTCTTCTTCCTTACTCTGATCTTTCCCAGTCTCTCACAAACTACTTTGGATTGGCTTTCTGAGCCAATCTAGTATGAGACCTCGAGGAAAGGCTCAGCTGCATATATAAAGCAATATATAAAGCATCAGTTCAGGTTCATTATTGTGTTTTCCCTTTCAAATATGTAGAATGCTAATAATAGAGGCATAAGGTGTCACTTACCACTATGTTAATGAGAAAATTGGGAATGGTGACATTGAGTCAATTCACACAATCTTTATTAAAAGTACACAAATTTAAATAGTGAGGTATAGATTATTGCTGCTAATTGCCTTTCCATGGGTAAAATGATCCTCGTATTCCTATCACTTTCATTCATTAATTCATTCAACAGTCGTTTGGTGATTGTCTAGAATGTATCAGGCATTGTTCTATGTGCTAGAGACATAACGTAAGGTAAGATATAACATTGCACCTTCACTATCTTGATGTATTTACAGAAAAAGGTTCATAAAAAATAATTTCAGTGGATGATAAGTGTTACAATAAGTGTGCACTGATTTCAGTGATGGAACTAAAAAGGCACAATTAATTGATTAGGATTAATTGGGAGGGAAATGCTTCAGAAAGAAGATTCTCCAATGAGTTTCTCAAGGTAAAGTAAGTATATTAAGACAAATATGATCATAGTGAGGGAGGTACTATACACCACAGGATAAGCATGTGCTATAGTACTTAGGCATGGAGCAGTTTGACACCTTCAGGAAGCTGTCAGTCATTTAATATAACAAGAGTGTGGGGTATGAGAGTGAAGTCCTAGGAGGTACACAGATAAACAAGAGAAGTCCTAGGTCACAAAGTATCTTCTATGTATGCTATAGGATTTGGTTTTCACACTGCAGGCAGTGGGGAGTCATTGAAATACACTGAGAAAGAGAATAACATTGTCAGCCTTGTGGTTTTAGACATAGACACAGAGTATTCTGGCATCCACAAAGAGGACTGGTTAAAAACTCAAATTTGAACCTTTCAAATGTGTGATCAACTGACCTGTGAATTCAGAGGGTCTGTTCAACTTCTACAAATGAGTATACAATGTGCACGCCTATATCCTATTTTGGGGAGAAGGTCCATAACATACATTTGCCTTAAATCACTAGTGATAATGAAGGCCGGGAAGTAGGATGACCAACTCATCCCAGCTTGCCTGGGATTTCCCTGGTTTTAGTACTGAGAGTACTGCATCCTGGGAAAACTCTCAATTCCAAGCAAACTGGGAGAGTTATGTCACCTTACTGGAAGTCAGAAGACTGCGGCAATAGTCCCTGTGAAAGGAAATTAAGAACTTCAGCTAGACAAGAAGGAATGACCTTGAGAATTATAACTCACAGGACTGAGTGTCTAACGGGCTTCAAGTATTGTGGGAAAAAATGCATTGAGGAGAAAACCTATGTTTCTACCTCTAGTTACTACATGTATGTGGTTGCGATAAAGGAAAGTGTGTGTGTGCGTGTGTATGTGCATATGTAAGAATGACTTATCTCTTGCAGAGAACATAAAAAGTGCTCAGAATTATTTAACAGATTACCAAGAAAAAATTCACTTTCAGAATCTGAGAAAGATTGAGATTATTCTTTATATGTTTGAAAGTTTTAAATATTTTTCTGAAAGGTCTAGCTAGTGTAAACAGACAAGAAAAAGAAATTGGAATATAAAAAAAGGAAAAGAAATGAAGTACTATTATCTGAAGCTTATATGATTAAGTACTTAGAAAACCATTTGAAAATATGATTGTGAACAATAAGATAATTTAATAAACTGGCTAGATACAAAATTTATGCAGAATACAATCATTTCTATTTCCATAAATAGTGAAAGGTTGTGATATTTAATGGGAAAAGATGATCATCTATAATGACAAAAAAGAGTTAATAATGAGTTAATTAGTGAATGAATATTGAATATTATTATGCAGTAGGCACTCTTTTAAGTGCTGTCCTAGGCCTAATTCACTCGATCCTCACAACAACAACATTGCAGATGAAGAAATGGAGGCAGAGGGAGTTTAAGTAACGTGTTCATGTTTATACAGTTAGTAAATGACAGAGCAATATTTTAAATTCAGGGAGTCTTAATCCATAGGCTGTGATTTTAACTACTATTAGTCTTTTTAAGAAAGAAGATTAGGAAGATAATATGCAAGAATATACTTAATAAGAAACACTCAAAATCTATATGAAGAAAATGTTAACATGTTATAATACAGAAAGGAATACTTAGACAAGTAGAAAAGCATATCATGTTCTTAGATAGGAAAACAACATAAAAATATAAACTACTCCTAAATTAACCAATGCATATAACTTATTCCAATAAAAATAACAATAATTTTTTTTGTAAACTAGTAAGTTCATATGGAAAAATTTTAAAAGGAAAATTCAGAAAAGAAGAATATTGTTGAAGGGATAGCCTATCAGAAATTTTAAGACTCTTAACATTTTCAACAATTAAGGCAGGACTGACACGTAGGCAGACAGATAAATCAAAGTGCAGAAGGAAATTGAAAACATAGGGATTCAGTATATAATTAAGATGACATTATATTACACCTATCATATATGTATCATAGATTATACCACATGTATATATATGTTGATGGCCCAGCAGCATTGGGAGTCGACATATTTGGAAGGGAATATATGTATCATATATTATACCACATGTATATATTACATATATCAGTGGAGGAAAAGATGTATGATTCCATAGATGGTACTTAAACAATGGGGAAGCCATCTACAAAAAACGGATTCGTATTTCATCACTTAAAACAAACAAAAATTGAGAAAATTGAAGAGCCCACTATAAAAAATACCCAGGCATAAAAGTAATAGAAAAAGGAATTATTTATAATCTCAGTACATGAAAGACCTTTAATGTGTGTGACACAAAATACAAAGGCTCTAAGAAATTATTTGATTAACTGAACTACAAAAAATTAAAATATGTAGTTTGACCAAAGTACCTTAAGGAAAATCAGAAGATGCATGACAACGTGGGAAAATGTATCAACATAAGAAATGTGCAATTTCCTTTTATTAAAAATAACTCACAAATCAAAAAGATCATCAATCAAAAAGAAGGGTGAACAAATGGTCCAGACTGAGAGAACAAGAAAAAGAAATACAAATTGCTTTTAAACAAATAAAAATGTTCACACTTACTTATAATACAAGCAATACTGATTAAAGCTACATCAAAAGATCAGATTATGAAAGATTCAAAAGCCTGATAGCACACTGTGTAGATGCAGACGGGATGAGGGGGCACAGGACTGCTGGCTGGTGCAGCCTCTGTGCAGGACGACTTGTCAATTCCAACCAAATGGAGAACTTAGAAACGAACATAACCCCTGTTTGAAACAACCACCAAATGTGAAAGTCTTACACTATGAATGGTAGATGATTTGGTTCATTCCTTCTACTGAGAACAACAACAAATGGGGATTTAAAAACATCTTAAAATTAGAATCCAAAAGGTACAATAAGGAAATGTTCATCCAAAAGTGAGGGAACATAGAGAACTAAGTGAGTACTTACATTGCTTTCTTCTGAGAGTATTTGCTGCATCTTTTACCTAGAGTTTAATTTAGGGAGCCTTGTCAGGTGAGAAGGACAGAAATAAAAACAGAGGATGCCCTTCCCCCCTCTCATACATACTCAGAAGAACCAAAGAGCTACCTACCCTCTTCCAGTAAGGTAAGGGTTAATGGAACATTCTCTTGGGGAATACTAGGCCATCTAAAATCCTTTTGACCTTTGTTTAAGATGATCCCATACTGTTAGAGACCCAGCAGCCTGGCAGAACAATAACCAATCACGTCTGGGTAAGTTAGCTTATTGTAGATTTCAGATTTTATTTATTGTAGATTTATTTATTATAGATTTTACTTACTCTTTCTATAAATTATTGTTTCACATAAAACATCTAGCACGCGGCAAACTCAACTGGGCATACATTCTATATGCCTGCCAAATTAACTGGATAAATTAAATGGAAGAATAAGATTAACATCACAAGCATCAAGTAGCTAGCTAAGAAGAATTCTGACAGATTTCTGCAAAGAGTCGAGAATACACAAGGCATGTTTGAAAGTGTGGAAGTGGGTGTCTTTCTTTATAGACACTGAGATTTAAAAAACTACGATTGAGGTAGTGTGATGGTGGTATAGGAACATGTACAAAGTTGAATGACACAGAATAGAAGACTAGGAAGCCGGCCCATGTGCATGCAGACCCTTAAATATGACAAAAGGGTACTGCAGAGCAATCAGAGAGATGACAGTCTTTTAAAGAAACGATATTGATAAAACCAGGTACTTGCATGGGTGGCAGAAGGTGGAATTTGTTTCACACATACACAGTAGGAAGCAGTAGGGAGATTACAAATATAGAAAAACAAACAAGAGTTCTTTTAGAAGTTAATACAGGAGGCCATCTTCATGATCTGGGGGCAGAAAATGACATCCCAAACAAGGCAAAAGCTACAGATTACAAAGAAAAAAATTAATATGTTCATGATTTAAAAACATGAAAATTTTGTTTTTTAAGGGATATTATAAAGAAAATGAAACAGCAGATCACAGAAAGTAATATATGTAATACATATAACTGACAAAGGGGTTATATCTGAAATATACAAAGAAATATAACAAATCCAAATCAGATTGGCTAAACAATAATAAAAGAAAATCTGAGAACATCAGACGGTAAGAATGTGGAGTAACCAGGAATGCCCTGGGGGCAAAATAAATTGGTAAGATCCTTTGGGAAACAGTTTTTCATTTTGTAGCCAAGTTGAAGATTGATATATTCCGTGCCTTGGCAATTTTACTCCTAGATTTATACCTTATAGAAATGCATACTTACAGGTATAGGATACCAGCAAGAAAAGGAATGTATTTGTCCTTCACCCAAGAAAGATAAATCTTCAACCATAATTTTTATTGAGTAGAAGTCAGATTTCCTCATATATGCACATGATTCCATTTATGTAAGGAACAAAATAAAACTACATTACTTATGGATAAATACATAGGCGGTAATACTATGGAGACAAGCAGGAAATGAACGGCTCTAAAAGCTAAGGTAACGGCTCTCCCTGGAGGCCCTGAGATGAGAAGAGGAGAGGGTGAGGAGTGGGGCCGAGTGGCTTCCGGGGAGCTGACAGCAACATCTCATTTCTTTACCTGGATGTTAGTTACATAGTAATTCACTCTGCAGTATTTCATTAAACTGTACATTTATATTCTGTCCAATTTTCTGTATGTACATTATATTTTGTAATAAAAAAGTTAAAAAGAATAATGATTTTTAAAAAGTAGGGGAGGGTTGAGTCCTAGTGGCTGCCAGTAGCCACAAGGAGACTCTTGTGCTGATAGAAAGTCGTTTATGAAAATTCATCACACTTACGATTTGTGCACTTTCCACATGTGTACTTAAATGCTTTAAAAAAACTAAATTAGCATGAGCAAAAGGAAGCTGAAGAGGATAAACAGTTGGTGTAGACTATTCTTTTTATAAGTGGAAGTTTGAATGGAAGTGAAATTTAAGTAGAAACTAGAGGGCGACACTAAACTTAGGACTCCTAAGCATATTTATCAGCAGTGGGGAGAGTGAATGCAAGTGATCAAGAGGAGATAACCAATGGCCGGTATCAGTTTTAAAGGGGTGGGTAGGGAAGTAGGTTTAAGATGGAAAAATAGGGCTTGAACAAGGAGAGGAGCCCCTTTCCTTTGAAACTCAAGGGGAAGAAATCAGGGAAACCTTGGCAAGGACACAGAAACGACACTTTGTAGGTATAGAAGCCACACATTTAGATGTTAAAGCCCAAGACTACAAGACAGCATGATACTCTTGACTGAGAGAGGGGCCATGAGAATTTAAAGGAGAGCACGGAGCATCAAGAATGTTACAGTGAAGAAATGGAATAGAGACTGGCTGGAGAACTATTCAGCAACTGTGAAGTGGCGCTGATGGCCCAGCAGCATTGGGAGTCGACATATTTGGAAGCATTTATCTCAAATTAACTGTTACCTTCAGCAATTTAGGGGCAGTGAATGACACAGAGAGTAATTATATTGAACCAGTATTTAGAATATTCAAGTTAATTTGGTAGAAGCTTCTGAAAAAGCAGGTAGAAATAACTGGCCTTGTAGAAAGTCTGGTTAGAGGGTATACCTGGGGCCTCAGATTCATGGGGAAGGAAGCAATCTCAAAATAGGGTGAGCCAATGAGGCAAGTGGAAAGGTAAATGGAGAAAAGGCAAGTAAGGGAATTGCACTGATACTATGCCCAAGCCAGCTAACTCACCCAAAAATTTGATTAATGAAAAAAAAATTCAATTTTACAATGGAATCTTCCAATATTTCTATCTAATACAAAATAGAATTCAACAGAAGACTTTTTTAATTTTTAAGTAATAATTTTACCTACCTTCTCTTAAGGGCAGGTCTTGAAAAGAACATTTAATGGAGACTCCATATTATAAATAGGAACCCAAGTTAACTATTATGGGGAAGAAGATAAATCTGTGAAAAAGACAATCAAATCATATATCAAAGTTCCACCACACATTCACTTTTGAATCTTCCCCTGTGTGGGTCAATCTGAGGTATGCCTTGACTTTGCACTAGAATGACTATTTCCTGTGGGTGTCGGCACAGCTGGAAGATGAAAACTCTATGAAAAGTTCTTCCTAAATGGCTCACAGTTTTAACAAAAGACAGCAAGGTAAGAAGAGGAATCACCCTGTAGGTACTTGCTGAGCAAAACTTAAGAATAATGAAAGAGATGGAAAATGCCTTAGAAGAGCCTCTTCTCTTTAAGAAACTTACATATTAAAAGCATAAGACAAAACATGAACATTTCACCAATCCAGCCATGAACAGTAAGTGCCAAAGGAAAAGAGGATAGAGATTTCAAGGTCGACTGCTCTGGTCAGCATAGGATGCTTGGGGGAAATGGGATGTGACCTGGGAGATGACATTTTGCACAGAATCTTGACAGGTGAATTCGTTGAAGTATCAAAAGTCATACTCATATTATTTCCTATTCCCCCCCCCCAGAAAACATTGAATGGCCAATATTGTCACTTGAAAACATATCTGCATTTAATCAACTCATAATTATTTGTGCCAGGGAAAGGAGTAACTCAAAAACAATTTACTTTGGAATTGGGATAAAACGTGTGGAATTACTTGAAGTCTATTTGCCTTCCTTATTTTAATTGATTTAGGCTAACGTTTAAACAAGCTTGCATTCTCTGAACACAGTGAGAGAGCACAGAGATATAAGGCTCAGCCCTCAGTGGTGGGGGGTGGGGGAATGGTGCAAGGATAATAAAAGGACAAATGCTTCTGAATCAATTTCATGTCGTCGTGGCGAAACACAAACAGGCTCAGAACATCTGGGATTTCCTCATTTTAATTCCAAATTGTCATACTTTCACACATTCTTCCTTTTTGGTGCTTGGACTGAGACATTCTTTCTAATGTGATTTGTGTTCGCTTGCAAAACTGTTAAGAATTCCCATCAAATGGGGTCCTTAGATTTTTCCCACACGACTGTCTTTTAAATAACAATGCAGCTGGTGAGGTGGGAAGAAAAGAAAGACTAGAGGAGAGTATTGAGAATTTTTGAGTCAAAAAATACATAAATAAACATTAACAACAAAAGAAATCATTTAAGAAAATTCCCTAAAATCTTTTCTTTAGCCTCAAAGCGATCTGTAACCTGAAATTGAAGGCAGCATCATGACAGCTTCCAGAACACCTTTGTACCTCTGTAAAATTTCAGTTTGCCCACATTTCACGTGCCTCTCTTCCATGCAACCATTTTTCCCCTTAGCCTTTTTCATTAGCTAACATACAATATAGTTCACTAATTTTTATCTTGTTTAGACTGTCTTCACTTCTAGAAGGTAAGCTCCTTGATGGCACAGATTTTTGTCAGTATGCCCGCTGCCCAGTAAAAGGGTGTTGAACATCAAAGCTAATTTATAAGTATTGATTGTTGAGCGAGTTATAAATCTTGCTAATGGGTTTAAAGTATTCTTCCATAGTCCCAGAGTAATGATTATATGCCATTTACCTCCAATTGAGCTTACATTTCTACTATAAATAGAAAAATTAGATTCAAAGTTAAGTTATTATAGTATCCATTCATAAAATCAGAAATAAACAGAATAAAACTCAAATGCTTGGTTTAAAAAAAATCACATGCCATGGTCAGCTATGAATGTATTCAACAGAGTTAGCTTAATAACCGAAGTGACTGTACATTGTCTAGTTATTTTAGGAGTAAAATTAAGCTGGGTTAATCACTACTCGTAAGCACCCTACCATTCAACAGATGAACTTAGGAGAAAGTGCAAACCATTTTTGAATTTTAGTGATTGTCATCAAGAATAACTAGCAGAACAACAATTCTGAGTTATATTTTTTTGCTGTTATTTTAATGGTTATTATCCAGCAGTATTTATGAATGGAGCCAAGATCCCTTATAAATAACTTAGTTGTAGAAAAGACAGCTTTGAAAAGCAATTTAATAGGCTGCCGAGATAACTGTGTCATACGAGGTTAATAGTTTCACTCTGTATTTTGCCTTGGTCAGAAAATGCCTAAAAGAATTTTTAAGAAACATATTTTTAGGTGGATCACTGATGAGCTACAGCATATGGGATAAAATAACCAGGATAGTAAAATGCCTAGAAGTTACTTTTAATAAGAAATGTTAAAATGTTTTATTAATTAAAAATAACAGGCAGTTTAAGAATCTAGAGATGTTTAGCAAAGAAGAGAAAATATTTGGGTGAGGAAGAATAATGTTTTTAAAATTCTTCAAACAATTGGGTAGCTACTAACAGAACTAAACTTTGATTTTTTTGAATTACTCTAGTGGGTCTAAAAAGGACCAATAAGTAATTGAAATTATGGACAATAGACAAATTTATTGTAAGAAAGAACTTGTTGTAATTTGAACATTTCAAAAATAAAATGAACTGTATTGTGAAGTAATAACCCCTGACACTGGAGGAATACAAAATCCATATTGTGAATATCCAGAGTCAATAGCCATGTTTTACGGTTTTATACCTTTAATATATATAATATGTTTATGTGTAGGAAAAAACCTATAAAGAGTCCAAGAACCATCACTTGGATGGATGAAAGAATGACGTTTGAACTTGCATGAATATTTCCATGTTTCTGCACGATCCAGGCTATATGCACACTAGTAAACTGGTTGAAGGATGATTAAATATAAAACACATCTTTGAAGCAGGAGATAGTGTATACTGAATAAGTTTTAAGACTTGTCTACCGCAGAGGATTCCTTATATTCCAGGGTAATAAAAATAAATAAATCAGGGAATTTCTCCTCCCTTTCCCAGAGAAGATTTGCTTATATGCCAAGATGGAAGGACTTCCTTTTTCTGGAGGAGAGAATGGACTCATGTGCCAACCACCCTACATACAAATTTTTACTTTCAGCACTCCTGTCCTTTGGCCCAACCCTGGTAAATGTTCAAGGGAACATCTGCCCTCATGGTCTTTCCCTATGGGGATTGGAAAACAGATGCTGGTGTGCTCTGTGAGTAGTGAACAATCTTTTCTCTGAGCCGGAGATTTTATGTTTCCATCACAATATCCATATCTATCTATCTGTTCGTCACGTTTATCTAAACATAACAGGTGAATTGAAGGAAGGAAGATGGGGTATATACCCATCAGGAATTCTCTATATTCCTACATCAGATAGAAAACTTTGGAGATAATGATGGAAGCCTGCTCAGCTTTTTGATACATGTTCTATGTATTTTTAAGATCACTTTTGGTGATTTTAAGGGGTGTTGTTTTCTGTCCCATGCCAACACACATTCCAAGCAAAGTTCAATTTCTGAGAATAAAAGAAGACTAAAGAGGATACAAGATTTTTGTTTTCAAAGTATTTACTAGACAGAAGTATGAAAATTGCTTAATGCAAAGAATAAAATAATCATTTATCTCTGATAAAACCACTAGTGAAAAATTGCCTAAGAAATGGCATGGTAGCTTGAGATAAATTAACTAAGGATACGAAAATGAACCCCTTTTCTGAGAAAACACAAATAATTTCATAAAGATCATCTCTTCAAATGACTGAAATGGAAAGAAGAATCATCTGGCCAGTTTTCCTTAGTACATGTCCAAAATATGCTGAATTGTCCTTTTAAGAGAAAAAAAAACAATGACAAAAATCTGTAAATCAGACGTTTAACTTGCTCTTTTGCTGGCATTGTGGGTTTTAAGAAGAACTTTAGTCAAATGAGCTGCTTCATTGTGACTATAGGCATTTAAGTTTTGTTGTTTACTTTTCCAAGTTCATGAAGATATAAAGTAATTCATGAAAAACTTCAAAAAGAATTGATTAATGTATATTTAGTTTCTTTAGTTCAAACATTTGAAAGCTCTTTACCCTCCCCTGATTTTATGGTTATTCACCTAAAAAAATCTCTCACTGGCAGAAACGCATGTTAGCTACATTTATACACTCAAGAGAAACACCATAGAGACCAAAATATTATGTTACTAAGTTAATGATATGCATATCTCATAGAATTTACTGTAATCGATATCTGTGACCAAGTTGGCAACAGATCAAACAGTGCCCCAGATCAAATTCCTGCCAGGCCCCTCCTCTGAGGGCTTCGCCCATTGCCCATTACAAAGCTCATTATACAGTTCCCCTTTGGACATTCATTCACTGCCAGGGCATGGTCTTACTTCAGCTGCTGCACATATATTTCTATCTTGCTGCTTAATGGCATTTATCATATTTATTCATATGCTAACAAAAGCATTATGCTACATATACTGAATAGATTAGCTAAACAGATATTCTTTTAATATGATGTTATCCAGACACGTAGGCACAGACCACGTACCCAAACATTGACAGCTGAAGATGGTACAAAAAGACTATAAAACCTACTAAATATAATGTTCTGCATTTGTCATGCCATCGAACAGTTTCAAAGCAGTTTTGCTGGCATTTTATGTGGTCTGATGAACTAGAAAGTGAAGCACCTTCTGATTTTCCGGGCTGCCATGTGAGAAGGTTTATGCTCAATCTGAATGATTCCATAAGGTAGAATGAAATCAACAGATGAAATCTATAGTGAATTGCATTTTAACCCAGAATAAAGAAGCCTTTTCTGTTGATTAGATTTCTTTGGGTGCATGGATTTGCTTTGTAGTTGGCATGTTGCTTATCAATAGATATGTCTTCTGACATAGTGACAAAAACAAGTCAAATATCTGTTGAGTAGCTAGACGAGGTGACCTTACAAATTTCTTCACATGTTGGCATCTGGGGTACATGCTCTAGGGTTCCTTTGCTTAAGGATTGGTAGGAGCTTGCTGTCATTCAGATCCTAAAGGAAGTGTATCACCCGTCTCTTCCCCTTCTATATTCTTCAGTGCTGCTGGACACATTCCCAGTCAAGACGAGGAACAGTTCAGCCATGGACTGCAGCTGCCGCGTGGCAAATGGAAAAGGAGCCCAGGAATGCACACTCTCTCTGTGTCTACTCCATGCCAGCAGGCTCGCCTGATCTGAACAAAAATCCAGTCAAGCCGCCTGTTTGGCAGTGTGCAAGCAACACATCTGGGTGCCTCACAAGATTTCTGACTGAAGAGAGGGGCTGTTTTCAAGCTCTATTGGCCCAACATTAAATGCTGTCTTCCCTCTGGACTGTGCCATAAGCCAGAGAATGCTGGGATCATGAAATCCATGGTATCTTGGAGCAGCAAAGGATCTCAGAGATCGTACCTCACATTTGTCAAAATGTGTTCCATGGAAACACTACCTGTAAGAGGCTCCATGGGAAAAAATGGTATGCTGTCAAAGAAATTAAACAAATATGGTCTGTTTAGGTTTTCCTAGAAGATTTGCAATGCATATTATTATATTAAATGTTCTAAGAAGTCTTCAGTAAACCACAGATCTCACCAACATAATTTTTTAGAATTTTTGGTTGTTTTTTTACGTGTACAGTGCTCATTAACACTCCATTAAAAAATAACAATATTTTAGTGCCAAACCTTCATTTTTACATGTGGAGAAACTTAGGCCCAGGGAAATGAAATGACTTGCCCCAGGCTGAGCATACTGACAGAGTTATGGCTGGAACTAGGTTTCCTTGCTCCTAGTTCAGTGTTCTTTTTTCTGAAGGGTTGTCATTACCATATTCTTGACTTTTACACTTACTTTCATCATGCCCAGATCAGGTGTTCATCCTTGACTAATCAGCTCTGAGTACCAGGTAGAGTCAGGGGAAAGCCTTAGAATTACCACTTGCTAAGCCAATCTACTGGACCCAGGAATTGGGGTCATCTTATAAACAAACAAGAATATATCAGACTGCAGAGAGATGTTCTACCAAATCGAAAATTAGCCAAAACTAAAGTTTTCTACTACATATTCCATTCTTTGATTGCCCAACACATGCATTTCCTCTTCTTCATACACAATTCCGAGTGAGCCCTTGCTGAACACTATTCACTTCATGCATATAGAACCCTAAATATACTCAACCCAAATGGAAATTAGACAAATCAAGATTATGTCCTGTTAATGTTCTGGAAATGACAGGACCATTATAAATTCAGCAACTCAAGATTCCTTCTCTAGATGGCTGTCAGATCCAGACATGGCTTTTGAGGAGCATAAAATATATGGATTTAATACCCCTTCCAAGTGCAGTCCAATATACAATAATGGAGGTGGTGAGATAGCAGCGGTGAAGTTCCCACTGAAAAAAATCAGAAAGGGGAACACACCATACCTTGGACATTTATAGATGGTGATGACAAGATGGAAATTGGAGGAATGTCTAAGAAGGATTATATTCTTTGACATCTGACTAAACCCATAATTGGCCAATATGGACCCCTAAGATCAGCTCCTGATCAGCTACACCCTGCATTTTTCAGGACCAGCCATAAAAAGAGGCATTGTTAGGACTATCTTGGGTTGTCCGACTTAGTTGCTCAATCCTCCTGGTGGTAATTTTGGTGATGATAAATTGCCTAACTACTGAGAAATACAGTGATCTTTTTTTCAGTCTTGAGAATCCTTTTGATCAAAAACTCTAGGAATTTAAGTGACCTTGCTCAATATCATTGCTACAGACACTCTTCACTAATTAGCAACATAGGAAATCTCACGGTCTAATCTAGACTGAACAGCAAACCCAAAAGACTCTGTCCAGGCTCCCAATTTCTGCTCAAAGTTATCAACCTTGCAGCATAAGTAAAACACAGTAGCCCAGCTCAGGGCAGCTAGAAATTTTTCCTCATAAATAAATTTGTTCTTGATGAGAGCTTTCCAATAAAACTTCCAGCAATCATGGAAATGTTCTTATTTTGTGCTTCCCAATATGGCAGGCACTAGACACATGTGGCTAATGAGTACTTGGCAAGTGGCTACTACCAGTAAGGAACTAAATTTTTAGCTTTATGTAATCTTAATTAATTTAAATTTACATAGCCACATGTGGCTAATGGAACCATATTGGACAGCACAACTCTAGAATGATCATATACCAAGGTTAATTTCTAACCAGAACTATATCTGATCACAATCAACAAGAAGTGCTTTGTGGGATGTAGAGTAAGAGAATGTGAAATGTTTTTTTCTATATATTTATACTTCAAACTGCAATCCTGTGTTATCTTTAGCATCAAAAGCAGTGTCTATTAGCAAACACTATACTAACATTGCCTCTCAGAAAGACCAATGATTATCTACTCTTACACAGTTTCAGATGTCTCTTATAACAAAGTTATATACTTACTCTGTTATTTCTGACTCTACTTTTCAGCAAAGTAACCATGGACAGGAACTTCTTGTCCTCTTGAAATATGTCTGTGGAGGCCACAAGAAATATTCAGTTGTCTATGCTAATCTAGAAATTTACCACAAAATTCTTAAACTTTCAGTCCCAAAAGAGCATGATATCTGATCCCAAGAGAGAAATCAGGTAATTGTCACCAAAAAAATTGCAGTTTTTTGTTCTGGAATGGGAAAATTCTCTGTATTTCCAACCTTCATGAGTCAGTTCCATATTTTCTCCAAGTTTCTGCTTTTTTATACACTTGCCAATTTGAGTACTCATGCTCTTGGTTATAAGTGACAAAAATCCTGTTATGATTAAAAAATGGGGGGTGGCTACTGTATGGTATGAAAGGCCTCACGGAAGACAATACAGGATCAGTCAGCAGGATTCCTAAACAGGAGCTGTGCTCCAGGTGTTCACTACAGCTGGTAAAATGCATGACATCCTTATAACCTCAACTTGCATGTAAAGGTATAAATTGCTTTTCATCTGTGGTTAAATCTTCAGGAAGATTTTTGAACTCCTTCCTCTGTTTTGGTTCTGATGGGAGCACACACTGTTGATATTTTAGTTGTCTTTAGTGGCTTCCAAGCAAGATTTTAAATTCAGTAGTACTCCCTATTTGTACTCTACCAAGGCCTCTTAAGTGTACCTCCTCGGGCACAGTTTGTTCTCATTTTCAAGTCCCTCTACCTCATAACATTTTGGGTTCTTTGCTGTGCTTCCCCCATCAAATTACCTGCTAGCTTCATTCGATAAGAAAGGGATATTTTTCCACTTGAATTTACATGTCATCTCTTCGCTTTTTGCATTTCATTTGTTTTTCATTTCCATTAGTATTCTTCACATGGGCAAACCCAAAGGGATTGAAATAGCAAACAGCATGTCATCAGCAGTCCCCACACATTTAACAGCTGGCACAACTTGGAGACTAAGAAGAAGGAGCGTGCATATGAAGGGTGAAGGGGCTGGCAGGATTTCCTTCTTTTTTATGGCTGAATAACAATAGATTAATATCCCATTATTTGTGGTTGAATAATATTCCATTATATATATATGTATATGCCATACAATATATACCATATCATCTTTGTCCATTAGTGCACACTTAGTTTTTTTCCATGCCTTGCTATTGTAAATAATGCTGCAGTGAACATGGGGTGCAGATACATTTTTGAGTTAGTGGTTTAATTTTCTTCAGAGAAATACCCAGAAGTAGAATTACTGAATCATATAGTAGTACTACTTTTAATTTTTTGAGGAACTGCCAGACTGGTTTCCATAGTTGCTCTATTAACTTACTTCCCACCAATAGTGTAGGAAGTTTCCCTTTTCCCCATCCTCACCAGCATGTGTTATTTCTTGTCCTTTTGATAGTAGCCATTCTCATGGGTGTGACGTGATAGCTCATTGTGGTTTTGATTTTCATTTACATGATGATTAGTGATGTTGAGCACCTTGTCTGTCTTGTGCCTACTGGCCATCTCTATGTCTTGTTTGGAAAACTGTTTACTTAAATCCTCTACCCATTTTTAAATCAGATTGTTTGTTCTTTTGCTATTGAGTTGTATGAATGTTTTATATATTTTTTACATTAACCCCTTATCAGATAAATGATTTGCAAATATTTTTTCCCATTCTGTAGGCTTCCTTTTCATTTTGTTGATAGGTTCCTTTACTGTACAGAAGCTTTTAGTTTGACATAGCCTTACATGTTTATTTTTCCTTTTGTTGCCTTTGCTTTTAATGTCAAATAAAACAAATCATTTTCAAGACTGATGTCAAGGAACTTATCACCTACATTTTCTTCCAGGAGTTTCATGGCTTCAGGTCCTACAGTCAAGGCTTTAATCCATTTTGAGTGGAGTTTTGTGTGGTATAAGATAGTGGTCCAAGTTCATTCCATTACATGTGACTGTGCAGTTTTCTCAACACCATTTATTGAAGAGACTGTCTTTTCCCCATTGTATATCCTTTGTTCCTTTGTTGCAAGTTAATTGACCATATATATGTGGATTTATTCTGGGCTCTCTATTCTGTTCCATTGATCTGTGTGTCTGCTTTCATACCAGTACCTACTGATTTGATTATTATAGCTTTGTAACATAGCTCGAAACCCCAAAGTGTCATCCCTCCAGCTTTGTTGTTTCTCAAGAGTGCTTTGGCTATTCAGGATCATTTGTGATGACATACAAATTCTAGGATTATTTTTCTGCTTCTGTGAAAAAATGCCTTTGGAATTTTGATGCGGATTGCATTGGATCTGCACATTGCTTTGAGTAGTAGAGTCATTTTAACAATATTGATTCTTCCAATCCATGAGCATGGAATCTTCCCACTTATTTGTGTCTTCTATTTCTTTCATCAATGTTTTACTTTTTCAGTGTCCAGATCTTGCACTTGATTGTTTAAATTTATTTCTGGGTACTTTATTCTTTTTGGTACAAGTAATGAACTCCCCCTTTTAACTACCAAGAAATAGCTAACAACATCCCAGGAACTCCCTTGAGGTCCCTTTGTAGTCACTTCACTCCTGGAGGTAACTGCTATCCACTGTGTGTCACCATCAATTAGTTTTGGCTGCTTTTGAATTTTATATAAAATGGAATCATAAAGTATATAATATTTTGTGTCTGGCTCCTTTCATCCTCATATACTCTTTGTGGGAGTGCATATTGCTACAAACATTTTGGAAACTGTTTGATATTATCTACTAAAGAGGAACAGAAACTTACCCCCTGACACAGAAATTACATTCCTTCCTAGGCATATACCAAACATAAATGTATTCATATGTGCAGTAAAAGGCATGTGTGAGAATATCCATAGCAACACTATTCATAATAGCCCTAAATTGAAATATCCAAGCATGTTTATCAATGGTAGAATGAATAAAAAGATAATATATTCCCACAGTTGAATGAAAATAAATGAATGATTGTTTCACAGAACAGTAAGGATGAACCCATTGTCATTAAATACTTTGAGAGCTCTGATTTTTTAAAGATTTTCCATATCTGAGTGGCTGTCTGATCCTAGCTCTTTGATTGAATTTAATTAAAGGACAAATATAATCTTACTTTCACACTACAGATAAGATTGTCATGTTCTACTCATAACTGGATTGATCAAGAGCATGCCGAACATCAGAGCAATATATTTCAACAGGTGAAAGGACATTTAGAAGGCGTCTATTGACAAAGTGTAGGATTAGTTGAAATTCACCATGTTATGTAAGAAATATTTAAAAGGACTGTAAAAAGTTATACAAGACCATAATTCTGTGGCTTTTTTTTTTTCAGCCATTAGACCCTCTCTGACTCCAACTCTAAATAACGTTTAAAGGAGGCTTGTAACAGAAAGGGGCATAAATAATATTCTCTCCATTTAAAGAGATTATTCTGTTCAGATAATCTCCCTGTTACTTAGCTATCCTTCAGTAAGTAATAAAACATTCTGTTTTTCTCACTTCCTCATAAATTATATCTCTGTCTCTATTTCCAAGATCTGGTTATTATAGGCCTAATCATTCACATTGCCCAGTATGGTGCAGTTACTTCAGAACAGCCTTTTAATGTTTACCTGTTCTTTAGTTAATACAGGAAGCTGCTGGCAGAAACATCTCTAACTTCCTTGACTCTCACCTTGCAAAACCTAATACCCTTCTTTTGGGTGAGATGAGGAATCTCTCTCTTTCCCTTCAGTTTCCATCTGGAGATCCACTTCTCACAGGATCTCTTTCAAGTTTATCAAACTGAAAGGAAAAAAATAATCAGTCCCTCAAAAAAAAGAAAGAAAAGAAAAAAACCCAACAACTGTCTAACCTGGGAACAGACTAATGTGACACGTAACACTTTACTTCTATTTGTACAATGCAAATGTTATCAATAAGTTTCCACCATGTAAGTTGAACTGTTATTCAATCATAATAACCAAGCCTTCCTGAAATGATACAATTATTGCTTAGTTTAAGCTGTATTTATTTTATTAGTGTTTATTCTTTCATTGAAGTAATAACTATTTATTGAGCATCTATTGTATGTCAGCCACTACTCTAGAAACGGGAGATACAGCAGTAAATAGAACAGACAAGAAGAGTTAGATATTAATATGTCTAAGAAAAAAGTCATATATTAAGAAAAAATGTGGTTAGGAAAGAAAGAAGTGGAGGGTGGGGTTCAAAAAGGATGACATCTGCAGGACCCTGGCAAGATAAATCAGGTTAACACACTATTCAGTTAAATAGGTTCTGCCTTCTTTCTGTCTTGATAAAACATGAGCATTTTCCTACTCCTTAGAGCTCTGTGCTAGAACTTGGCAGCACAGAGAGATCTGGCTGTACCTTTCCAGACCTGAGCCTGGGGCAGTAATCCCTCCCTCCCCACCCCATCCCCATCCCTTCTCTTCCCACACTTATTCCAATTATGCCAAAAAAAAAAGGCCTCGTGCACACCCATGTGCATGCCTTAGTCCACATATCTCGGCTCTGTGCACCCCTTGGCCCTTTGGGATCTGCTGGTCCGTGTGATGGTGGCGGGAGAACAGACCTAGGCAAGAGGCCCCTGATCCTGGAAGAAGGCTCCAGGCCAATTAGGCAGGAAATTTGAGAGCTTTTAATCCGTGGTGCATTGTCTTGAAGGCAGGTGGGCAAAAGCTCCAGATGGCCTCACAGACCCCATGCCAAGCGTATGTGGATAAGAGATTCCGAGAGAGGCCTTTGAAAGTTGAGAGCCCAGGACAAAGAAACCCCCACTTCCCACGTCTATTACTGGTGACCAGTATATTTCTAGTCTGTACTTAAGGGAAGGTAAGTTACTTGGCCCATAGATTACACATTTCCATCATGTGGAGATATCTATATATATGCCTATGTCTTTTATATCTATATATCTTTACATCATCTATATCTATATCTATATCTATATCTATATATTACCTACACATCTCCCTCTACACATAAATGTGCATATATGTATATATAATATATATGTATGTATCTTTATCTAAGTATATGTACCTGTCAATCTCTCTGTCCTTCTATCCATCTATACATGTTATAGTATAGAAATCGGTATGCCCAATACTGTTGTTTGGAAGGCATCAGCCCTTTGATCATATGGCTAATTTGCTATTTTCTGATTCCATGCTAATCAAGCACAATTCTGATTGCAAATCTGGCAATGTGTTTGACTACACGGACAGATGTGCCATCACATCACAGCATGTATGCTGATCCTTTGGCCCATGTGATAGTGACATTACACGTAATGTTTAGTAATCGGTAACATTTTATATATATTGTCTTCTTGCAAATTTTACTAGCGAGTCAGTATCCCCTAAGTCTAATAAACTATGAAATACTAGCAAGATAACTTGTCTGAAATTGAAAGTTTGAGGAGCAGTTACTTGACAAAGGAGAATTCACTAGAGGGAATGCTGCCCCAGCAGCTCACTCGGCAGCCAGCCAGCTGATCTCCCCTGCAACACTATCAACAGAGTCCGTTCAAATTTCCGCATGTGAGTAGAGAGCCCGTCAGCGGCTTACTGAGCATGCTCCAGTAGTACGAGACAACTCATCTACTTGTAGAGCCATGAGTTCTCTGCTGACCTGTGTGCTGCCAGGAATGTCGGTGGACTTCCTGCAGTGGGAATCCCAGGAGGAGCAATCACCCTGCAAGGAGGTACAGCAAGAGAGTAGAGAGTGAGAGGCTCACGTATTTGACAGAGGAGAATTCACTAGAGGGAATGCTGCCCCAACAGATCCCTCAGCAGTCAGCCAGCTATCTCCCCTGCAACACTACCGACAGTCTGTTCAAGGCATCTCATGGCATCTGATTTTTTTACAACTCAGGCATCTAATTTTTTCACTTCTAGGTTCTTTTCCTTATTTTCTTTCAGTCAGTGGAGCTGCTTTATGGGCATGTACGTCATATCAACATGTCATAAACATTGTTCTTACTGAATTCAGGATTTGGGCATGAAGCCCCTCTGAACACAGAAAGTACTCAGTGTTACCTAGTGTTTAGTAGTCCAGAAAGGTATACTTTGTTTTAAGGAAAATCATTAAGAAATTTAAAAATGGCCTGAGGTAGAAAAGCACAAATGCTGTGAACACCAAATTTTATGGAGCACGCAGCACCAACTCAGACACGTAGATATTTGTCAGGCTTCAACTTGCAAAACGATGCCTGGCTTCCCGGTTAGATGTTGTTTGTTCTCGTCACCTTAAGAACAGGCTGAGTCAACCAGGAGCACAGGGGAGAGGTGTCTGGCTCTTTGAGCTACAAGCAATGCCTGATGTGATTGCAATTTGCATAAATACAGACCCCTCCTTTCCTCCCTTCCTATATTCTGTTCATCATTCTCTCCCTTCCTCTTTCCTTTCCACAACTATGTATTGGGAGCTTAACTATGTGACAGAACAGGGCCGGTAACAGAGGGGCAGCAGTAAAACCCAGCAGTGTAGCTTCGGGAGTAAGGGGGCTCCTGTCTGGGGACAAATTCCCTGGTTATCCATTTACACTAAAAGAGGACAAGGGGTAGGGAGGCTGGGAGAAAGAGTTTTTATTGCCCACATCTTGCTCGGGTTCTGCCCCCGCCATCTCCTCCCGCAGGGGCTCTGGCTCTTCTCCCTCTGCCCACCCCTTCCGGCAGGTGGGTGGGGGTGGGACTGACTGGCACCGGACCAATTAGGTACCAGGAATGGAGGGGAGGAGAGAATGGCTGTTTTCTCCACCCCTTGCCCCGGATGGACAGGAGGCTCTAAATCATCCATTGGTATGTAAATGGACTAAGGCCAGGCAGCAGATACTGGAAATGCTGCCATTTCCCGCACAAACAGGTTGTAGTGCTTTCCAAGCTTTGAATTCAATATATGTGTAACTAAGTCAGTGGCAAGGTCATGTGGGAATAAAATTTGCAGACCAGCCTGTGTATTGAGGTATACTTAGCTTATTGGGATGAGATGAACAGGAAAGAACTTACCTCTGCTCAACCTTAAAATACCATTTTTTAACCACAGCTATCCATACATAGCAATTATTATGGAAAAATCCACTGAAAACATGAAATAACACATATAAATATCTACATATTTGTACCATAAAAACACTGTATACTCTGTGCCATCTTGTCTACTTGAATCTTTAAGTGACTTACAAATTGTACGTGAGTGTTATCTTGTGTTACCAAAATTTCTAGGAATACACACATTTATATATTGCTCACAGGCAGGGGACTTTACCCTCAACTCCTACTCCACCTTATTTATCCCAGTAGCTTCCCAGTCTATGCGAGTCAAATGATACCCCAATGTGATCAACTAAATAGAAGTTTAAAATGAGACTGACTCCATCTTTTCTACCCTGAATGTTCTAAATGCACTTAAATTCTAGAGCTTAGGTATTTTTCTCATTCTGAAGCACCAGGATTCCAAAGAGTTCTTTCTAGAATATTTGTGATGTATTAGCAGTTTTTACTGAAATAAGAAACTCAGTTTTTTTTTATGTAAGAGAATATTTGTGTGCAGTATTTATATCTTGTACATTTTCAATAAAACTGTAAGTATGTTTTATGAAGAATAATCATGGAACAGTTCCAAGGTTTCCATCTTTGTTCCTGTGGCACATTTCCTGGTAAGACTGTGTTATCCTAGACCTTGACCCTGCCCATATTAGTCTCCTCGGCACCCCTATTTCTGGGAAAGTCCAGCCAGCTCTACTTGTGTGGCATGGGAAAGATGAACCTTCTTCAGTAGAATGAGTTATGCAATTGAACGGATCAGTGATAACTGTGGTTTAAACTAAACTGAAGAAGAGCCAAAAATTAAACTGACCAAACTGAAGTTCCATATTGGCCTTAATTGAACCTATTTATTACGACTGTGAGTGTTCAGCTTTCTGTCTTCTAGAATGACAGTTAAAATTTCATATCCAAATCAGCAGGAAAAACCCAGCAAAAACAAAACACTCTCCTAGAAAGGGTCCAATGAGTTATTAGGTACTGACAATGCCCCTCCCTAACGAGATTTTGATGTAAGTTTATCATTTGAAGATCTGAAGGGTGCCTTAGGGTTTCCAGAGGAAAACTTTTATATAAACATTTTATGTTATTATGGGGGCAAATATTTGCAAAATTATAGTCCAGTTCGCTAGAGCAACAGAATACAAACACAAAATACATCTGGAAAAGGAGATAAAAAAAGAAAACATGGGTGGTCAGTTTCCCAACCTATACTCTCCCTAATAAATCAGGGTTTGCTTCTATACAAAAATAGTATATCATCTCTCACATCTTGAAAGCTGCTAGAATCATTTCATGGAAAAATGGCCTAATGCCTAAACCATCTCCAATCAGCCCTAGAGCTTCCTGAAACTGTCCATGAATAACACCTGTTTGCAAAACATTTATTTGCTCCCTTGCACAGTGTGGGCTATATCTCAGCTTCATCCCCACTCTTTGTTGTAGCCCTTAGATGATCACAGGCCTTAATTGATTTTCCAGAACATTCTCCCATCTCTCCCTTATTTGTTTCTTTTGAGCCTGCTTTCTGTTATTATCTTTTGGATTTTTGGTTGAAATTCTTAGAAAAATCCTCCTGGGAATTGGTTTGTTCTTTTTACACTTTCATTTGTGCCTTGAGGGTCAATACAAATTAGACACTTAGAGCAAAAACAGAACAAACCATTTTACCTTTGAGTTGTGTAGCTACAGTCAAAAATCTCCTTTGTGATATATAATCACGCAATATTTTACTTTAACTTGTCAAAAGATGGCGCACTCTTAGAACATCTGCGCTGTCTAGCTTCACTTGGTATAGTAATCATGGAATGGGGTAGAGTGGAAAAGGAGCTAAGGAAAGTGAAACTCCCCTCCCCAAAAAAGTGATTGTTTTGAAGCTAGCAACTGAATTCATTGTCAAAATGTGCAAATCCAGTGGGCCTCAAAAATAATCTGTGTTTTTTAGGAAATAGGAAATCACCCATAGAAAATAACCTCCTTGGACTAACCTCAGAAATATCCAACCCCACCGAGATATTTCAAATTTGGTGAATTACATTTGCAGTAGTGGGAAAATGCTGATGTAATAACAGCTTCAGAGCTTTTTCCAATATTCCACCTAGTGCTGATGAATTCACATGACTTCATGCATCTGTGTTATTTGGTCATTTTCTTGGTCATTTTCTTTGTGTCCTTTGGGAAGAATCAAATAGCTGCCTTGATCTAATGTGTATACAGAAGCCATGCAGAAAATAGTGATTACTATGGGAACATATTGCATGTAGAAAATTGCACAAATAAAAATAATGTTAAATTTCTGTATGCTCATTTAATATGTGTTTGTGTGCATGGGCCCCCGCAAACTCTTGTACACATAGATATGAATTAACTATCATGTCAGACATCAGTTACTGCTGGTTCTTTCATAAAGAGGACATTGTGTCTCCCATTTTGGACACACATGCAAAATGTTCTTAAATCACTTTATGTTTTTATCATTAAATCTGGGAATCTTCCTAAAAGCCACAGCAAAACTATTCTTCATGTGTGGTCTGAAACATTTATCACTTTTTCCTATAGAAGTAAGGAAAGTCTACATTCAGCCTTTTGTGGTAGAAAGTCATAGATGACTCTGATCTGATCATTACCAGGTTTATACTGTTAGTAAACTAATGATCTTGTTATTTAAGTTTTGCCTATTTGAGAATTTTTCATTAGCAATTTGGCCTTTATGGATTAAAAGTAGATGACCAATTAATACGCTATTCCGTTTTTCACCACTAATGACATTTTACTGAAAAGGTTCAAAATGAATTTTCTTTTTATTGACAAGAAAATGGAGTCCCTCCTCTGGAAAAATTCAGTTTTATTTCTTAGGGGAAGAAAAAGCATGAAACATGAGAATGATGGAGGAAACTTAAAAAGGAAACTCAAGAGATTATAAATAAATATTTAGTGATAGATGCTTAGTGGATATTGCAGTCACACAAACTGCCACAGATCTAGCAAAAAGGTATGCTACTCAGGATTGAATATTGGTCCCTGCTGACCTGAATCCCTCACTACCTCTTAACCACCTCCCTCCACTCGCATCAATAAATGCCCAATGCTGCAGTCATACCAAGCTAAAAAAGCCCTTCTGTCCAACAAGACAGGCTCCTTGTCTTTATATCCAAAGACTCAAGGTTTGTTTTAAGCCTTTCCATTTGGAATATCAATGCTTTAAAGATTTTCACCCACCATACTTCTTTCCTCCTTGCTAACATATTATCTACTGTGTAACTTCTCTTCAAATAGGTCTTTTATCTACTTTGGAAATCACTGAAGTAGATTATTTCCTCTTTGGTGATTTCTCCAAGGTTGTATAAAACTCAAGTTCATTCTACACCTCGTGGAGCTACGGCTGGTGGTTTTAAGAAGCGTCTGTAGCAAGAGGACCAGTATGCTTCTCCCCGTCCATGTGTGAGTCCCCACAAACTGAGATGATGCCTCCCCCTCAATGCTTTCCTAAGGAGCAGACGTGAGGATGCCCTGACAGGACCCAAAGTGAAGTGGGGGTCCGTCAGCTGGGCTCAGCACCACGGTGCTGTCTTTTCCAGTTGTCTGCTCGGAAGCAGGTCCTCCTCTGGAGCACAGGGGAGAGCAGGGAGCAGAACCACGGCCAGTGAGCGAACAGTTTTCCCTTGTGGGGTGGAGGTAGAAGAAAGGCGCTCATACGGGAGTCATACTGTACACAAAACTAAGGATAGACTTCTTAAACCTATGCATTTTATATTATAATAAAGCCAAATCAAACTTACAAATTATATTTTAAACACTAAAAAAGCAATACAGTTCAAATTTACCACATTAATTTAATGTGAAAATTAAAATTGTTTTGCTGAGTCTAAGCCATGTCCCACCTATTACCTTAGTACACGATGGCTTTGAGTTTGTGACATATATATGAACCTATGCTGGAAAATAAAGTTGATGGCAAGGTCCATCCTTATATAACTTACCCTTGTGGTTTTGTAAATGTTATCAGCATTGACAAGAGAGAATTTCCATCTGATCTGTGATGCAAGAGTCCCTGTTATCCATGCATTGTGCCCAAAGAGCCCAGTACAAGTTGTGCAAGAAGATTTCCCTCGATTTTATAACCCAGGACATTCACATCCTCGGCTAACCTGCTCCCTTCTTTAAAATGAAAGACACCATTAAGATGGATTTAGAGACTGGTAAGATTGCAATTTCATCGAGTTTGACCCTGGAACCTGAGTATGGTGGTTGCTGGTGCTGACCTGGGAGGGGCTGATGTGACCACCCACAGAGAGGCACCTTGATGTTTGGCTGTGGTTGATGTGAAAGATGCCAATGCCAACAGCTTTGCTGACTTGACTTTCCAACATTTTTGTTCTTGACAAACACAATAAACTACGGATCTCTCTTATCCAAGACAAATGGTCCACTGCTGTGGATTGGCACGATGTCCCAATGGTAAGAGACTGGTGGCTGAACAGAGCTGTGGGTGAAGTGACCCTTTGGCCATGTGAATGGAGAGCTCTTTGTGGCTAATTTAATGCAATACAGCAAAGAAAACAAAAACGAAAGCAAAAATATCTCCTGAGGCACAGCATCTTGCCAACTTTGCAGATTCACATTGACCTCTTTGAATCTAGGTAACCTTCTGCAAGGCAAGTGTCCACCGCTGTGCTTTCACTGACTGAAAACCCAAACTCTCAGCTCTTTTCATCAGTTAGGAGTAGATCTTGACTTTGCTGCTAATCTTTCAGCCAGTCACACGAAACCTGACTTTGAGCCACAATCCTGATCTTTCTTTTCAGAGTTGTTGATCTCAGAGGTCCAACCCTTCTTCCAGGCTGCCTAAGTTCATGTTCCTTCCTCCGAATCCTTCCTCCTGTCAAGTGATTCTTTCCATATTTCACACATATTCCCAATTTTCTGTTTTTAATCATATCTAATGTCATTTCTGTTGTAATCACATTCATTTTCCTAGCATTTCAGTATTCTCATTATATATACCAAACCAAGGAGAAGAACACAAAGTGAATTTTTAAACACTGACATTATACTCAGTCAACCTCTCCTTTTCTTTATCCTGTTCAGTACCTTTTACTAAAAGATCTCTCTCTTCTTGGAATCTCACCTCCTTCAGAAAACTTTTCAGACCTTGTGCATATAAAAATCTTTATTGGCTAAGCAATTGGCACCCCTGAGCTAGTTCTCCACCTAGCTTTTACCCCAACCATGCACTGTTCTTACCTGCCACACCAAATTACAATTAATCTTGTGTCGTGTCTGCCAGGTAATGGAAGCTTCCTATTGAGGGGGGCAGGGTGACAGTCCAAAGAGAGCTCGGATCCTGAACATTTCAGAACTTCCTTATCAGCCTGACACTGCTCACCCTCACACCTTAAAAGGAGACAGAAATAACCTTCTACTATGCAAGACCCACTAAGCTGAACAGAGATATTTTAGCCAGTGTTTTATTTGGTTCTTTGTTATAGCATCTGGAGCCTGTATGGAATCCAAATATCCAAATGGAATGGGGTCTTGAAATAGAATAGAAAAGGAAATTACATCTCCTTCTCTTTTGTCTACTCAGATGCATAAGTCAAAATAATTTTTTTTCAGTATATTAAAATAACTGCATTTTCATCCCAATTAGCAAGTCTAGTTTTTTTTTAAGAAACCACAGATTTAAATAAGTCAAATAACTGGTTAGTAATCAGCTATAAAGTAACTCCATTCAACCTGATGTTTATGGGGCTTGATGTCATTTTTCTTTTTCCAAACAAGCTTGTGCACACAGGTACTGCCTCCACTGCTCTACCCAAGATGGGCTCATGTGCACTTTGAGTTTGGCCCTATGACTCCCTGTGCTTGGCCTCGGTACCCTGGTTGACATCAACTAGAGAGATGAGATGTCAGGGTCATCCAGGGGTTCCAGGCAATGGTCAGTTGGCTCAGGAAGGTTTCTATATATTCTGTATATACACAGATACGATTGTGTGATGGTCAGAAGTACTGAGCAACTAGCTGCAGAAACAGAGTCAAGGACTTGGGAGCAGGGGGATAATTTATCTTTTAAAAGACAGAAAGAATTTATTTCAATTGCTTTGTCCGCAGGTAGGCTCAGACTCTCAGATCAAGCCATCAAGCTCAGAAGATGCAGCTGGGCCTGAAGAGCCCAGTCGTGATTCACCTGGGAGTCTGCCTTTGGCTCTATGCGAAATAGATGGACGATGATGATAATAATAAAGATAATAATTTGCACTTACTTGGTAGCTTTAATGCAAAATTTTTTCAAAGATGTTGTAAACATTAATGAATTAAGCCCTACAGCAGTCCATAAGGTAGCTATTACCTGCATTGTGCAAATAATTAACCAAAGCAAAGGAAGGTTAAATGGACGCCTTAAGTTATACAGGAAATCAGAGCAAGGGGAGACTGATTCCTAGCCACAAAGTTGGCCTGTGGGAAAGGAAATGAACAGTTTGGAGAGCACAACGGATTGTAGGGGAGAGAGCAGAAATCTGAGGTCCAGAAGTATCCAGGGGCTCTCTCAGACTTGCTCAGAAAGCCAGTATCCCAATACAGAAGTATACTGTCACCTCGCTGCAGCCATCTGGTTACATGCCTGCTTTTTTACCAGAAGGTAGGAGAATTACAGGTAAAAAAGGGACTGTTTACTTTGATTCCTCACTATCTAACACAGTGTGTGGCATATCATAGATATAAGAAACATGTTTGAATAAATAATGCATATGTAAAAAAAAAGTTTTGTAAACTTAGCCTGAGGGATAAAGAAAAGCACTGCACAGTAAAATAATTCTGAAAAAGCAATGGGATTACTTACTGAAAGGGAAGGAACTCCGATGTACAACTCCGTGGTCTCTACGTGGATGTAAACACTCAGCTTGAGAGACATGTCTGAATTCGCTCCGACACTTGGCGCGCTCTCACCCGAAGTTTACTCATCTACAAAAAGTACCAGCCTCAGGGATCTGTTGCAAGGGCCAAATGGCCCAGCAAATGAAGATCCCCGATCTCTACACCGCACCAAATCCATCATAAACAGTCAGTCTCCCTCTTTCCTCCTTTTAAAAGCAAAACTATCCCTAATCCTTCAGAGTGGTAAATGTTAAAAAGTAATCTTCTTGCCGAAGTAGAAAAGGCTGTTTTTGTGTGGAAAACCCTTGCGCAGCAAGGCAAAAGGAAGGAAATGCTAAACTGTTTCTCTCCCTAATGCTGTGGGAGACAGTGAAGGCGAAGGCACCGCTGGCGGCCCACTGAGGCGGCACAGTCTTAGGAATAGTAAATAAATGAGAAAGTTGGTGATTAGCCGACTTACCTGATATTAATGGTCCCAAATTAGTTTAAGGACCTCACGTATCTAGTACCGGTAGCGGCTATCTATACTAACTCAACTAAATGCATGATTATAAAACCAATTTCACCCAATCCTGAAGAGTCAGTGTTTTAGGACTTGAAAACAAGATGGAAAGAAAAGGTAGGAGGGGAAAAGGAACCATCAAGGGGCAGCCGCTCAGTGTGGACAGGGAGGGGACAGGAAGGTAAGAAAGGTAGCACGAGACATGCACACGCACACAGACACACAGTCTACCCCTTACCTGGGTATGTGACTCACAGACACCCTTGGTGAGGGTTAGGGGACTAGCAGGTAAGAAATGGGTCTTAATCACTTCTTACTTTGACTTGCTCTATATAAGCAATCCTATTAAAGTCAGCTGATTTTGCTCTTTCCAGCAGTCTTGAAGATAACCCTATTCAAAATTGAAAAGACAGAGGATCTTTTCTGCAGCTTCTGGGAAATTCCACTTGACACAACCGTTTTTACCTTTAATTTATTTTGGGCTCAAGGTTCTTAGCGTCCTCTTTAAGCTGTCATGTGCCTAAGCCGACTAGGGGTTCATAAGAGGATAATGAAGGATAAATAGTGAGGGTTTGGAGGGAGATACTGAGAATACTCCCAGGAAAACTTAGCTTAGGAATCTAGAAGATAGATTTATATGCTGCCTGATAGTTCTAGCTCTTCAAAAAATAGGAAAACAAAATATAATTGGGATTACACCTTAGATTACTACAACGTAAAGTAATTATCTTTATTAGTTGTTGATTGACGCTGAAATCTATCTTTGGGTTTAATATAAGTACAATGTGAGATCATTCTTAAAAGCTGAGCCAAGCACCATGTATTAGTATGTTTGGCTCTATTAAACGCTTCGGAAAGAAGCAATAAAAACTTAAGTCTTAATGGTAGACAGACACAATTTCATCATCTGTCATTGCCATCAGACACATCAACATGGAACTGAGGGCAGCGAATGTTAAAACAGAGTAACTATTTTTTATCCATTTTCAATGTAGCAAATATTTTTGTTGTATTAACTTTTATTTTTCTTGCTTAAAGTGTCAATATCTGATTAGTTCATTGATAGATAAAATATGGATTTGTTAATAGTCAAATATACATGAGATTAAAACAATGTGAACCAAAATAGTCAAGCAAATATGGTCTCTTTCTTGAAGTCAAATTGTTCCACACACCCAAACTCTTCCTTCGTTAGTTGTTTTCGGTTAGCATGATTTAAAGCCTGTTTTTAAAATTTAGAATTGAAGTTTCATTGAGCTTTTAACTATTCCCATGACTGCTGTGCAATGTTAAAACAGATATGAACTTACCATCACTCTGTTCCAAATGCCTGCAGTACTAGTATTGTATTTCCCCCTCTCTGACCTTTGTATGATTGTATTTACCTCTAAGAATCAACCCTTTACAAATGTACTTTGTGTCACAAATCGAATACAAGCAGAGCTCAGCTTAGAAGTGTAAAATCAATGAAGTTTATTTCAGAAAACATGAATTGTATTTTTTAAATGAATACAGTCAAGTGAGTTTAAGAAAAATACAGGGAAAGTCAAAAGGGCTCAATAAGTACACATAAACTTTTTTTTCAGTTAATAGAAGTGTTTTAATAAGTAATTCTTCTGTAATGTGTTCTGTGCCCTTCCCATTGGCCAGCATACACATCTGTATAACGATTCTTATTCAAAGCCAGTGAATCTACTTGAAAATGATATACTTGTTCATGATTTAAAGATGTATTAAGGTTGCTAAAACCATTCAGGACTAAGTAAAATATCAACATATTTGAAAACAAGTCTGTTAGAGATAAAAACAGTAAGTTTTCCAAACAATAAATTAAATAGTACCCATAAAGATGAAGTAATGAGGTATTCAATTTTTGAGAACTTTGATGACTTTTGAGCAATTCTGACCTTAATGTCCTAAAGATTATTAATAGTCCTAAATAATATCTGTACCCATTAGTTCATTTGCATCTGTGACTATTTCCAGTGAGTCATTGTTCTAGGCACACTGTGTGTGCACAAATCCTAAATCGATTGGCATACATTATTTCAAAATTGACAAATGGCTACATTTCAATATTTTTTCGTGATCTTGTCTTGCTGTTTCTGTTATACATGGTCTGCAGGCATCCTTTATAAAATTGTTCAGAATGCTTAATGTGTCAAGTAAGTAAGCCACACTAAGTATTAAAAACAGTTACTTCTCTGGAATTGATGCCAAATGCTGTTCATTGAAATAGGCTGCCTAGGAAAATGCTGAACAATTTGTACAGACTATTTAGGACACTCTTGCCTAAAGACATGAGGATGGGCTAAATGGGTTGTCCAGCTTTCTTTCTGGTTCTTAATTTCAAAAACATTGACCACAGTTGGCATTTCTTTCCATCCAGTTTGCAGATTTCTTAGTAACAGTTCTTTTTTTGGATTGCTCGATAGCTGACGATATTTAATGTAAGCTAGTGGTGGGTCTGCTTTGAAACACTAAAATGTTTTTAAACTTGCTCTGAATTCTACTAAATGTAATTACATGCAGTTTGAATGCCAAATGTAGTAAATCTTTTCAAGGGAAAAGTAATCTTAGGTGGAAAATGCTCAGAAAATAGTAAGAAACCTTTCTAACAGCCTTGCTAAACTTGACGTGCTGAATTCTGTCAATTCCTTTTTGATGGATCAATATAAGAAATTTAATGATGAAAATGAATCAAATCATTCCATCAAAATTTTCATTTCATGAAAATGATACAAATGATGAAATGGAGCTCTTACTTACCACAGCAAGTAAAATTAAATGAAATGTTCCAGTTGGGAAAAATATATAGGGATCATGATGAAACCTATATTGATTATATCACCCCACTTACTAGATATTTATCCCTAGGTGGGAAAATGAACAAACAGATTAGAAAGTCAGGATCTAAAATAATTGCATGATTCAGCGTTTCCTTGGGAAACAAATTTGACTTTCAGGGCCTTTGTTACCTCATATGTGAAACACTTTCCTATCACTATCCAGTCTCCAAATTCCCTTCCAGCATGAAATACTATGATTCCAAATGGACTATTGGGAAAATAAAGAAACGGTATCCTATTAAGGGTTTACAATTTTTTTATACGAATGACCAAGTTGACTGAAATAATTTTGCAAAGAAAAGGAACTAAGCAAAATCAATAATGAGACAAAGATCAGAATGACGGTAAAGCAAAATGTTTAACCTCCATAAAAATTCTTCTGGAGCCAGTGTTGGGAGTTTTTACGATCATGTCCATTTGTCCAGCATTTCTTGATGATCACTTTAAACTAATCAGTCTCTTACCACTCAGGTAGGGGCAGCAAGGTGGCACCGCCCCTGTTTTTCTGTTGCTAAAGTATTTTTGGGGAGGGCAATGAGAAATGAGGGTAAAGGTTATGCTGCCTCTGCAGAGCTCATCATCTGCTGTCGCTGACTCAGGGGTCCTACCGTCTCCGCCAAGAGCTCTCGGTGATCGGCCAAGGGTCTGGAGCAGGGGCGCTGGCAGTGATGCAGGCACATAGTCACACTCCTTCCTCAAGAACTCCCTTGCCTCGCTGGCTTTCCCCAGTCCTGGACATGAGGAGGTGCTTCACTGAAAAAGTAGCCATATCTGAAAACCAGCACTAAGAAAGGTGAACGGTGGTTGTAATTTTATATATACAGACGGTTTCCTAGTAATATACAGGGGAAGAAGCCTTCTAAACTTAGGACTTCAAAAACACGTGACTCAAAAGGGAAGGTCCCACTTTCCAGATGTCTTTCTCTCTCTCTCTAGATCATCCTTCCCTCTTTTTTCCAAAGGCCCTTGCAAGCTTCTAGTTTTGGATCAATCCCCTTCCCCTTTCCTCCCCTTTTCCCATTAGGAAATGTCAAAGGATTTCTCTCCTCTTGTCCTATTTTTGAATTCTGCCCACTGTAGCATTTGGACCTTTGCTTAAATACTACTGAAAACACTCTTCGGTCTGGACCCTGCTGATTCCTAACGGTAAGGGGTGCGCTCTTGTCCCTTGGCAATGGTGGTGCTGGGGACGCTGATGCCAGCTTAGTCTCTACATCATGGGAGGCTATCGCTGATTTTCTCCTAGTTACTGAGGAGCTAGTATGCCCACTTGCCAAGGTGAGCATCACTCATTTGTCTTGGTAGCTGGCATCCGAGGCTCATCTGGGGAAAGGACTGCCTAACGTGACTTTCATCCTATACCTTGAGAAAGCACATCGGTGACACTGTTGTGCTAAGGAACATTTTTGTTCTCCTAGACCAGGGTTTCTCAACAGTGGCCTTATTGACATTTGGGGCCGGATAGTTCTTTGTTATGGGGGGCTGCTCTGTGTATTGTATGAAGGCTAGCAGTATCCCTGACCTCGACCCCCTGATAGTAGTGGCAGCTCCAAGTTGCAACCATCAAAAATGTCTCCAGACATGACCAAAGGCTTCCCATGGGGCAAAAACTCTCCCATGAAGAACTACTGTTCTAGATGTACATTACATTAACTTTCACCAAAGCCAGAAATGGTCTCTTCTTCGCTATCCCAGGTATTATCACGAATCAGATTCTCTTTTGCTTCCAGATTGTTCGACATCCCCCAAAAGAGTGGGATACTCTGTGTATCTAACAAAACTGAGATAAAGACATCATACTTACAATTATAATACCGAGATCTGATAATGAACTGGTTAAGTTTTAAAGCCTACGAGAGTGCTCTGTTGTTACAATCTTTTTTTTTTTTTACCCTGGAGATTTCCAAAACTCCAGTTTACTTTAGCTTAATGATAAGTTAACATTAATGCCTCTGCTGTTGGGCGTTCTCTTGTAGAGCCAGGGTTCCTCTAGGAAATGAGTTGCTCGAGGAAAAGGCCCAGCGGGGCGTCTGTGGCCTGGATTCTGCCCCTGCTGTGATCCAAAGCCTGTCTCCACTGGCTTCAGGTTAATGTCACTGGAGAGTTCGAGGACAGCTTGTTTCTCCTAGAGTATAAAAATACTTACTAAGTCATGTCTGCAGTGTTCTATGAGTGGATAAATACCTATTCCTTTAAAACATATATATGGTAATTTATATATAAAATTAAGAGAAAAGCAAACTGGTATTCCCCTTGTCCTTCCCTCCCAACTCTGCCAATGTCTACTATTCATTTAAATGTGATCCACTTTCATCTTTTCTTGAAAAGTCCGAATAAAAAAATTCATCTTTCAAGTTTCCCTTATACTACATGCCACGTAGTGAAATGCCCTTCAGGCTTCTCATAGAAGAAAAGGCCCATTACTTTTTGTTTGCTACAACCAGGGTGGGGAAAATGTTTGGCTCTTCTGAGAGAGAAAAAGCTTCTGGAAAAATGCTAGCAAGTGTTTAAATGATTATGATCACACACACATAAAATTAAGCATTCTTAGAAATGCATTATGGTATTTTTTTTTTCACTGTAGGGTAAATAAGAAACAGATTTTTCATTTTTTATTTTTTCTAGTTTTATTGGAGACATTTTATAAATCACAATACAGTGAACTTCACCACATGAGTCGTGCTGGACACCTGCCACCGCTCAGCTCCGTGGAAGCTCTAGCCGTCCTTTGAATTCAGAGTGCGGCTCTTGGCCGGTGAGAACATCTGGGGAGCCAAGCGTTAGAACAGCCGGTTCAGGTCCCTGCAGGAAGGCCCTTTCCGCAGTGGGGACAGAAGTGTGCTCACACTTAAAAAAGATTTTGCAGCACCCATTGGCCAGAGGCACTCACTTAGAGCTTCAGGTTCCAGAAAGATCTATGTGGGCCTAAGGCAATCCTCAAGGGGCCTCACAAGATTATTCGGTGGGACTCAGGGGACCAGAATAGGCGTTCTCTTTTCTGTTCTCTTTCTATGTGGTTTCTTGGGGAAAAGGAGTGTCTGTCAATCTGCTGGCTGTCAGTGTCCCACGTAGTGATGACGGGAGAGGGGCAAGCTGGAAACGGCAGGGACTGCGGACACTTGTAGAAGAGCAGAGGCAAATCTGGTTCCACCTGCCAGATGCTGGTGAGTTTTGACAGGGATTTTTAGGGCACAGGGTGTAGAGGTTAACAGGTGGATAGGCTTGTCTAACAGTCAGGTGAGGGAAAGCAGCCTCAAGCACAGAACTGGCAGCTGTCTAATCTACCGAACAAGGTGCCCCTTATCTGCTCCTCTGTCTGCCCACCCCCCGGTTCTGCCTCCTCTGCCTCCAGTAATGGAAACTCTTGTTCCTTGAGGGGCAGCAGACAAAGGGAAAGGTGGATAAAGAAGGGCGTGCACACACACAGGCCCAGGTATACTTATCCTGCGCGAGAAATTTCCTTTCTGACTCATTCAGGATGTCTTAAGATGAAGAGAGATATTATTCATTAAACATAATTACCTGAATGATTTTAATTACAAATCCTTAAGGAGAGATAGCCTTGTCTTTTCTTAGATAATGGAGCACTTAAGAAATCATGTTGCTCCTTTCTCTGATCTTTTGGCTTTAGAGATGTATGTTAGGAGGGTAATTTGGATAAAGCTGTGGAGGCTCTGCTATACACCCAATTAAATTACATTAGTAACAAAATAAGAGTCCCTTGGCTCACACCTGTCCTCTGTTTTGAGACCAAAAGGCAACTGCCAAATGTCCCACCCTATTATTTCCAAGAGCCTCACATGGTGTAAGTCATCTAACGATCTTCCTAAGTAATCTAAACTCTACTACCTGCTGCGTGCCAAATCTGGGCCTTTTGCATCCAGTGCTGTCCACTATTTCAGCATCAGATTGCTTTGTGATTTCAAAGCCACCATGTCCTGACAGCGCCTTGATGCAGCCTTCTGAATGCTGTGGCTGCTGGGGCATCATCCTATGGGTACCGAATATCACTCCTGCCTCTGGAGCTCAGTAAGTTTCAAAATTGGGCTGTTACAGACCCTAAATGCCAGCCAGGAGTCCCCCTTTCCCTTTTAATACTTCAAAAAGAGGGCTGTCTTGCATGCTTGATGCCTCCTGAAAATTTAAGGGAAAGCGGTTATTTTCATTTTGTTCAACCTTCATTTTTGCCTGGGACTCCATGGGGCTTTCCTGAGTGACCAGGAAAATGGCAGCCACTGATCTCGGTGCTCTCTGAGGACTTGGTCTCCCCTCCACTGAGGCATCTTGCCTCTTGATAAATCTCCTTCAAGCGTCTCCTAGGTTCCTCCTACAAATAGACTTTAGGTAGGCTGTATGCGGGGCCTCTGTCAGGGTGAGCAAATTGTGATTTAAGCCTGGAACCCAGTCCAAATATTAGCTGTACATTGGGGACATTTTAATCCATTCTATTTGCAGAACAGAACCAAGAGGGAAAAAAAAGGACTATAATCTACATATGCATGATTTGCATAATCTACAATAAGGGACCTGGTCAGGCTGAGATTTAACAATCATCTAACCTCCCAATTCTATTTTGTTGTGTTGTTTTCAGTCACTCTTAACTAAGGTATATATGTTTTGGTTAATTCATTTTCACTGCTAAAGTCATATTTTGTTCCCTGTCACGTAACATACTATTTATTCATTGTTAACTAAATGAATTTGAAATTTCCAGTTAACTAAATTTATCTTTCTTTCCTTTTGGCTTATCTGAGTCATCAGAGACTGAGTATTTCCAAAAGTTCAACAGTACTGTGGAGCATCAACCTCATTATGTAGCTGGATGTATAAATTTTATAGCAAATGTTGGATTATCAGGCACTCCATCATCTGAAGAACAGCCACATCTACTCATCTGATAGGGTACAAGCTAAGTGAAGTTTAAAATGAAGACACTTCCTTCTTCAGTAACTTCTAGTTCAATAACTTTGAGTCTTTCAGTAACTTCTCAAATCAATGAGTAAATCAGGGTTAACTGAGCATTAGTGTATTTTTATCATACTTTGCTTCCCTAAAAATTGACAATTCATGCATGTTAGACACTGGGTATGATAGCCACCACCCATAGAAAAACCACAGGGGTCTTCCTGGGGTTTCCTGTGGTTTCTGTCTCAGATGTGATTTGGACTGGAGTGTGAATAAGTGACAACATCTATTCCCCTGGCTCTTGCTCACTGCTCAGGAGTCCCCTTATAAAATGTACTCTGTCAGTAACACCAACCAGACACCCCTGGACAAGAAGGAAACAAAATGTGCCTGCCAAGATAATTATGATACAGCTCAGGATTGACTTGCTTGGAGTTGTCAGCGACAGTATTTCTAGGGAAGAACAATAAAAACACATTTATGTTGTTACCTCCCACTTCTCTCCAACCCTCGAAAAACATCAAAAGCCTTCCCCACCTTGTGGAAACCTGAGAAGAGATTTAGAGTAATGAGAGTCATCTCCTCTGTGTTCATCACATTTGACTCTATTTTAAAAATTCAAACTTGAGAACTTTATTCATGTCAAAAGGGCCAGTCACATGAAACAGAGTGGGAAGACCACCTTGGCCTTTGTGTTAATTGCTGAGAGCCCTGGAGAGAGAGCAGAGAGAAACCCAAGACCTTCCCACGCAATGGGACTAAATAAAGTCAATGTGCTGATGGAATCCATTGGAATTAAGCACTTTTAAAGAGAAACTGTCTAAGCAACAAATACCTTACACTTCCATGGTGGCACTTAAAAGGGAACTCATGCGAATAAAGACAACTAACATAAAGAACGGAGACAGGGTAATCTGCGGGCTGTGTAGTAAACCCTGGAACCAAGTGATATGCTGTCTTCTTTGTGCCTCATTCACTTCTGCTGTCCTTGGAAATGTGTTTTGTTGATAAAATTGCTCTCTATTGGATAGCCTGTCAGATCCGTTCAGAGGAATCTTCTGATTTGACTAAAATACAGACCCCACAGGGCAGACACCTTTGTTTATTTGTGAGTGTATCTCCAGCACTTAAATGAATGTCTAGTTTGCAGTAGTGCCCAATAGATATTTAGGAACAAATAAGAAATGAATGAATTCTGTGGTATTTTTTATCGCTGCAACATTTGCCATCCTTGAAGAAGATTTGAATTTGCTCCATCATCCATGTTACTGCAATTTTCTCATTTCCATGCTACCAATGAGAGTTTTGTTTTGTTTCTTTCTTTTTCAGTTCATCTTTCTCCCACCACCTTCTTCTACCTATTTATTCTTACTTTTATAAACCGTAACTGTGTTCAAAATTTTCAAATTATATCATAATAAGAATAAATTCCAGCTTGGTTCTCTGTCTCAAGAACTCTGTTCTCCATCTAATTTTAGCCATTAAAAAAAAAAAAGCAGGAAGGGAGTGTTTATTGATTCATTAAACTGAACCCTACAGAAGTAGAGTTAGTTTAAAACACAGCTAGATTCAGAGATGCTTGGAGCTGGCTATGTATCTTGTGACTATGCAGCAACCCCTGGGAGCTTCAGAATCATCCTCGTCATTTCCAGTCCAACCAAAGAGAGAGAGGCTATTTCCCTTCTTCTTCTGAAACAGATGCAGCCTCTGTGAAATGAGGATTCATTGATTGCTTTGCTATATGTTGCAAAATCTACCCAGTTTCCATGAGAATGGAGTCATTCTCTGAAATATGTGAGCTGAAAGAGGGAACAGACTATATCCCCATAGCAAAAGTGTGTAACACCTGGGTTCTCTAGTAGCACCTTAAAAAAATGCATATCATAAGTAAGCTGTGTAGTCAAGGTCATGAGAATGGTTCATTTGGGGTGGGGGTTTGTGGTGCAATGTCTGGAAAATGGTATGAGGGGTTTGGGGAAGCTAGTAAGATTATATTTCTTGATTTAGGTGCTAGTGATGGGCTGAAAATTCTTCCAAATCATCCTTAGGATGGCAGCTTACTTCTAATGGGCTTTAATACTTCCACAGAAAGTCCATTTAAGAGTTTTAAAAAAGAAGAGAAAGAAAACATTTTAAGATGTCTTTAGCAGCAAATACTTCCTCATACCTGCAATGGAGATTTACCAGTTGGTGTGACACTAATGTTTTCTTACGCTGACTCCGGATAAATTGGAAGAGGGGTTTTTAATGCTGAAAATTTCTTGAAGTTAGAAATCATATTTTATATATATATCTATTTAGATAGTCTCTACAGCTCTATGACTGTGCTTTGCTTTATAAATACAAGACATTTGTGAATGGATATATATGATGTATGAAGGTCAAGGGAAAGAAAATGATGTCAAGAATGGTATAATTAACCCCAAATCCTCAGGACATTATATCCCAGAAACTGGGGATGATTAATGATAGTCCATGATCCAAATACAGCCCAGTGGTTGTTTTTGTAAGTAAAGTTTTATTGGAACATTCTATGCACATTCATTTATATATTGTCTGTGGATGCTTTTGCTGTAATGGCAGAGACCATATGGTCTGTAAAGCCAAAAATATTTATTATTTGGCCCTTTACAAAAATGTTTCCTGATCCCTGTTGTACACCATCAACTTGGACCTTGCCATTTATTGACTGATTCACTGTGCATTGATTAATTTACTAGATCTTTGTTGAGAACATGGTATTATGTCAGATATTGTGCTCAGTGCTGAGGATTAGCAGGATGAACAACAGAGATGAGATTTCTGCCATCAGTGGAGTGTTACACTACCATTGCTACTAATGGAAGCCACGCTACTATTACAGACCAGTGTGTTACTCTAAGTGGAGCAATATTTGAAAATGCTTGCTGCTCCACCTTTCCCCCAACTCCCATGTATATGGTTTAAAAATATCAAAACGCCAACTAAATCATCCTAAGCCCCAAGTGAAGATTTCCTTTGTTATTTTTTAAGTTTTGTTCTTGGGCAAAATACTCCAGATAAATTATCAGCACAATGGGCTTTTGTTCTTTACTTTTCAATGTTAAAAGAGAGAACAAGATTATTGACTATTACTGTTTTGTAATCACAAAACTCTTTGGAAAAAAAATCTGCAAATTCTTGGTCATCACAACATCCTGAAAATTAAGCAGTTGACCACATTTTCCTCTTTTTATTGTTAGAGGAACAAATTAGACCTTAGTCAATTTGCTTTTTTGCAATGTAATTGTGGTTAATGAAACATGGGGTTACAAAGTTCCTATTCTCTAAATCAAACCAAGCTGAAAAGAAGTTTTTGGGTCAGTCAACACATGCTTCTGGTCCACATCATGACATTTTGTTGGGGAAAAGAAAGACCTGTGGTTCAGAGAAGGGATTTGGCCATTAATATTAGTGCTCAAATGTCCTAAAATTTTGCAGTAGGGTCAGTTAAAGAACACCTTTGGTTTTGTATCTTTGCCCCCGCTGCAGGTGTGAAAAGACAGATTTTGGAAACACCTTTACCCATCTTCTGTATTAGAAACATGCAATGATTCCAAGACGAATGTGTGGGGAAGGATACTGCAGACTACTTCATCTCATGTTCTGCAGGTTTCTGCTGTTCTCTATTGGCTCGAAGCACAGCATGTCAAACCAGATTATACTAGAGGGTCCATGTTCCCAGCACTTGCTCCCCCCATTGCAACTTTAATTAGGAGCTTCCTTCAAAACTCTTTGTAAAGCATTGAACTTGCCGCCATGACTGTTGGGTCCTCCTGGAAAAACCTGCAGTGTGATACATGAAGATCTGACACCCACAGACACATGGCACCAAAAAGGGTAATACAAAAATTATGATTTCAAATGAAAAAGGCTTATTTCTTATATGGGAGAAAATTAATGTCTCTTTCTTGAATGCTTGAACCTATGCTACGTCAGGTGAAATTAGACTCAACAAATTTTGTCTGCTGCCTAATGATTTAGACAGACGTCCATTGTGATAAGGTAAGTCCTCCCAGACCAATGGTGAGAAAAGCCCAGAGACTTTTCCTAGGATCTGAAACACTTTTGCACTCTCATCAGAAAATGTCCAGGATATCTAAAAATGCGCCATGAAGTCCTACAAGTAATTTTAGAAGGAACTGGAGATTTGGTCAGAAGAGGGAATAGTTCTGCAAAGGTTGTCAACCCATTTGACTTTTTAACTTAATGGAAGATGTCGGGTATGAATTATGTATGTGTTACTGTATAAATATAAGTTTACACCACACAAACACATCAGGATCTGGAGCATGCTGGCACCTAAGGGCTGCTTCATGGGAACTGGCGTTTCTGAGCCAGAATTGCTTTTCTCTTTGAAGGTGATACTGCTCAGGGCCGAAGCCACTACATAAACAAACTGACGGTTTGAAAAGAAACACCCCAGTTTTAATTCCATTTGGAGCTAAGTTTAGATCATAATTCATCTTGCAACAGAATTAAATTTTGAAAAGATGTTTGTGATTTAACCATTAGTGTCTCTGTACATAACAGAGGCAGCCAGAACTACGTCAAGCTCAAGTACTTTCTCCTGCAGCAAAGAGAATGAGAGCAGTCAGTTACCCCCGAAAGGTAAGAAAGTCCAGGAAATTTGCAGGGTTCCAGGTGGGACCGCTAGCGAGGATGTGAATTTCTTTTCTATCAAAATGAAAGCAGACGCCATGGAAGTCACGGGGATCATCTTCATCTCCTGTCCATGCAAACTCTCAACCAGAAGAAGACATCCACTCATCCCTATTGACACATTGACACATTTCTTAGAGGGCCCAGCAATGGAAGTGTTTAAGAATGGGACAAACATTTCATATATAGAATGATTCTTAAACTTAAAAACACATCTGGACTGCCTGGAGCTCTTGCATAGTAAAGATTCTGATTCTGTAAATCTGGGACAGGGCCTGAGATTCTAATTTCTCTAATAGTTCTTGGGCAAGGCTGCTGGTCATCAGACTGTAATCTACAATGTTAAGACCCAGCGTGCCAATTTTGTAGCACTTGCCTGGAGTGTTATGTATAAAAGATTGTAAGGTTAAGTCCTGGCTTTTTGAGAAATGGTGGCACAATCTATGAATGAATTTTGCCCTGGTGGTGGTGGTGGCTGCAATAATGTCACTTTTTTTTTTAAGTATAATTCACATACGACATTATTAGTTTTCAGGTGTACCACAAAATGATTCAACTTTTGTATACATTATAAAATGACCAGCACAATAAGTTTACTTACCATCTGTCATCATACAGAGTTACAAAACCTTTTCTGATGAAAACTTTTAAGGGTCACTTTGTTCGCATTCTTCACCTTTGCAATATATTATTCGCTACTATTACCATGCTGTACCTTAACTCCCCATTACGTATTTATTATATACATGGAAATTTGTACTTCTTGACATCCTTCACCCATTTTGACACCTCCCACCCCAACATTCCTCTGCTCTGGCAACCATCAGTGTGTTCTCTGTATCTATGAATTTTGTTTCATTTTATGTATTTGTTTTATTTTTTAGATTCCACATATAAGAGAAATAGAACAGGATTTGTTTTTCTCTGAGTTGTTTCACTCAGCCTAATGCCTTCAAGTTCTGTGTAATAGCAAATGGCAATATTTTCTTCTTTTTTGTGGATGAATAATACTTCACTGTATACATACATATCTCATCTTCTTTATCCATTCATTTGTTAATGGACACAGGTTGTTACCATATCTTGGCAATTGTAAATGATACTACAGTGAACATAAGGGTGCATCTATCTCTTTGAATTAGTGTTTTCATTTTCATCAGATAAATACCCAGAAGTGGAATTGCTGGATCACATAGTAGTTTGATTTTTAAATTTTTTGAGGAACCTCCAATGTTTTCCATAATGGCTGTACCAACTTATATTCCTACCAACAGTACATGAAGGTTCCTTTCTGCACATCCTTACCAATGCTTGTTATTCATAGTCCTTTTCATAATAACCATTCTGACAGGTGATACCTCACTGTAATTTTGATTTGCATTTCTCTGTTGATTAGTGATGTTGAACATATTTTCATATGCCTATTGGCCATTTGTCTTCTTGGAAAAATATCTATTCAGATCCTCTGTTCATTTTTAATTGGATTTTTTATGGAGTTTTATGAGTTCTTTATATATTCTGGATATTAATCCCTTATTAAATATATGATTTGCAAATATCTTCTCCTGTTCAGTGGGCTGTATTTTTATTTGGATGGTTTCTTTCACTCTACAGAAGCTTTTGAGTTTGTTATCATCCTATTTATTTATTTTTGCTTTTGTTATCATTGCCTCTCAAGTCATATCCAAGAAAAATATCACCAAGACCAATGTCAGAAATGACTACCTGTGTGTGTTTTCTTCCAGGAGTTTTATAATTTCTGGTCTTACATTCAAGTCTTCAATCCATTTTGAGTTAATTTTTGTACGTGATGTAAGATAGTGGTCCAGTTTCATTCTCTTACATGTGGCTGTCCGGTTTTCCTATGGAAGAGACTATCCTTTCTCCATCGTATATTCTTGCGTCCTTTGTTGTAAATTGACCATATATGCATGGGTTTATTTCTGGGCTTTTAATTCTGTTTCATTGATCTACATATCCATTTTTATGCTAAAACCATACTGTTTTAATCATTATAGGTTTGTAATATAGTTTAAAAATCAGGGCATGATGCCTCCAGCTTTGTTCCTTCTCAGGATTGCTTTGGCTATTTGGGCTTTTTTGTATTTCCACACAAATTTTAGATTTGGTTCTTTTTCTGTGAAGAATGCCTTTGGAATTTGTTGTTAGTGTATAAAAACATGAAAGATTTTTGTATAATGATTTGTGCCTTGCAACTTTACTAAATTCGTTTTAGTTTTAACAGTTCTTTGGTGGAGTGTTTAGGGTTTCCTGTACATAAAATCATGTCTTTTGCAAATAGTGCCAGTCTTAGTTCTTTCTTTCCAATTTGGATGCTTTTCTTTCTTTTTCCTGCCTAATTTTTCTGACTAGGACTTTCAATACCATGTTGAATAAACATGGCAAAAGTGGGCATTCTTGTGTTGTTTCTGATCTTGAAGAAACAGCTTTCAGCTTTTCACTGTTGAGTACATTAGCTGTGAATTTGTCATACATGGCCTTTATTATTTTGCAATATGTTCTGCTTTTATCTACTTTATGGAAGTTTTTTTAATAATAAATGGATGTTGACTTTTGTTGAATGGTATTTCTGCACCTTTCGAGATGATCATTTAATTTTTATCCTTCATTTTGTTAATGTGGTATATCATGTTTGTTGATTAAATATACTGAAACATCTTTGTATCCCAAGAATAAATCTCAATTGATCTTGGTGCAATTATCCTTTAATTATTGATGAATTTTATTGGCTAATATTTTGTTGAGGATTTTTGCATCTATGTTCATCAGGGATAGGGCCTATAATTTTCTTTTTTGTGGTGTCCTTGTCTGATTTTGGCATCAGCATAATGCTGATCTCATAAAATGGGTTTAGTACCATTCCTTCCCCTTCAATGTACAGGGAGAACACAAAAATGGTGCCCGCCAACATTTCCATCTCCTGACAGAGTACTAACAGGCTCTTGCCTCTCTGACAGATGCTTTAAAATTAACAAATTAAGCTCCTTTGGGTATGTTCTAGGTATTTTCAAGCTGCTGCTTTGGTGCTAGTTTCCAAGGCAAGTTGGTCTGCATCCAATCTCTGCGAGAGTGAATCTTCCTTTCCTGCAGCCCTATGGGTCTCCTCGATGTAATTCAGATGGTTTGGGGCTCATCTCTCTGCTGCAGGTCCCAAAGGTTGAGGGGCCCAATGTGGGGTACAAACCCCTTACTCCTCGTGGAGAAATGGTATTTGAGAAATTCCCTCCTGATTGCGGATCACCATGCAGAGAGGTGCCATTTTTGGCAAGACCATGTTTCTGCCTGTCCCACCTATCTCAGCATGGCTCTTTTATCTTCTGTAACACTGGAGAGATTTGCTTTGTCCATGGGAAGAGGTGAGTTCAGGATCTTTCTAGGCCATCATCTTGAACCACCCCAATAATGTCAATTTTTTGCCACACATAGGCAATCATGACAGAATCTCACCACTGTTCTAGGGGATGGTGAGTCCTAGAGTTCATAGAATTCGCTCATTTCCAGAAGAACTTAGAAGTCCTGCATACTGATGAAATAACATGGTGGTTTGATTATACAGAATTTTTTTGCTGATGGAGGAAGTTCCAGTGGAAAGGTTAAGTGTGGTGGGCAAGGTTAAGTAGAAAACCAAGAATACATGTTAGTTTTTCTGTCTCCTGAATATTTCTATGATTACCTTAGCCTGCAACTCATTCTTGGTATCAAATGTATGAGAAATCCAAGCAGAAAATAAGTGAGTTTCTCCCACTTTTAAAATCCTGTGCTAAAAATCCATTATTTATTGTTGCAGAAGAGAAATAAGGGAGGAATTATTAAAAAGAACATTTAAAAAGAAGTGATGATATTAAATTTAGCAAATATATTTTAGAGTAGTTTCAAAAAATTGCATATATATATTTTAATGAAGCATATTGTATCTGTATTATTTATTGGATTATACCTGCTGAAGTAATGTGCTGAAAACTGGAGAGATATGTTATTGGAATTGAGAGAGCACTGGAACAGGAGTTACAAGAACTTGATTGAGTCCCTGCACTGCCATTATTTAATTTCATGAAGTTTGGCAAGATATTCCTTGTGCATGTGTGTATGTACTTGTATTTTCATGTTACACATGAATTCGTGTGTATAGGAATATGTGTGTATAATAACATACATGTGTATAATAATATATCACTGGGTTATAGTGTGAATAAAATCAGAAAACATGAAAGTTTTGGCAAGATATTCTGTGTGTGTGTATGTGTGTCTACATGCACGTGCATACACACATTCATGCATGTGAGGAATACTGTATCACTGGGTTATAGTGTGAATAAAATAAGATGACATGAAAGGTTCTATAAACTGAAAATACTTGTAGAAATGTGTTTTTATTTTTACAATAACAATCTTCTCAAGATATTAACCCTTATGCTATAGCACAAAACATGCGACAATTTGCCATGTTGGTGGTAGGCATGCATAAGGTCATTAACATAGCTACACTGTCAAACTCTACTGACCATAACATTATTGGTAGTCATTAATTTCATAATTTGTGTGTGTGTGTGTGTGTGTGTGTAAAAGTAGATAGAATGAGAGAAAATGAGAGAGAGAAGGTGGTATTGCTAAAGAAAGGTGTACTTTTGACAAAACTGGAGCTAATGACACTATCCAATGTTTGTAAATCAGTAAAAACTAAGGAGTAACAAGGGGAAATAAAAGCCAGCTAGCCACCAGGTTGGGATTATCTAAAGAAGTGAGGTAAATAAAGGTCACTTGGCATCAATAAGACTAGTCAGTTAGGATATACTATTAAAAAGCAAAACAACTGAGGAAAAAATCCTCGTGTTTTAACTATAAAATATCTCAAGTTAACAAGCAAATTAAAAATACCAATGTCACACATCAGAAATTAATTTCCAGAATTAATCCAAATGTGATCAAAATGAATACCACTGAATTGAATTAATTGATCTATAGTTTTTACAAAAAAATTAATAACTCAATGTACATACTTTTAAAAATATTTTCAAACTATCTCCCATTATCTTGACTGTGGTAAAGACCAAAAAGTAGTTTTCGTCACAGTGCTTGTGAATCCCTAGTAGTCTTCTCCCGTTAACCACCAACTACCGACTCATGTGAATTCAAAATAACAGCTAACATTTCCAAATATTGCATTATTGCAACTCAAACCAACTCTCTGCAGAGTTTCAAACTAAGTTAAGTTCATTGTTGGTTGCCTCAGTTTCTCCTTTCTAAACCCCTTTGTATCTGTCCACTGATTCCAGGTGTTCAATCTACTTACCTTTGGCTATCAGAACATAAATAGAAGCTCTACCCAGCAGTGTTACACAGCTGATATACATTTAGGTAGTTTGCTCTTCCCAAGAGTATTTGTACTTTAATAAGAATCAAAGCCTGAAACCTGCAGTCATGGCTTCCATAGGACCCCGTGTTTGTTTTTCTGGCATGGGACATGGGGTACCCAGTGTTGATGGCCAAGGGCTGATCCAAGAGCAGGGGTAAGGCACAAAGTTTTGAGAAAGACTCAGTCCCTTGTCTCTGAATTCATTCTCTATGGAGGTCCTAATTTTTCACATTTTTTCAGTGTACCTGAAATTGTATCAAGTGCACATATATTTATGTTAAGTGTACTCTTCTAAACAGCAAATATTACAAGAGTTACATTTCATTCCCTTAGTATGTGTTTGTAATAGTTGGATGTTTTCCTCCCATACTGACTACTCCAAAAACTTCAGATTACTGTAGGATAGGGGCCTAGGGATAAACAGTTAGGCTGAGGGAACTGGATCCGAGGGGATACACAATCACAACAGCTCTCAAACTAATAGGCAGGATGGCTGCAGACGTCTGGACCTAGGTAGGCTCTCCTGTGTGAAAGTATATCCATAAATCTAATGTCCGAGCAGTCTTAGGTCTCAGAAATAGTCAAGATAAATGTAGGTGAAATTCACAGGAATAACAAGGGGTGGTAGATGCTAGGTTGAAATTCTATGCATGTTAGCATATCAGTGAGAAGGACAGGGTCAACTTTGAAGTTTAAGAGTAAATAGCAAGTACATCATTCTGGGAGTTCGGGCATTACAATTTTAGAGATCAGGCAACAGGGAATTGGACCTGAGCCCAGAGAGTCTAGGCCGTATGAGTAAAACACAACTCCAAGAAAGCCCTGTATTTAAGCCGGTGGTCTCCATGACCTCTAATTTGCTTTAGCTTTTGTACACTTATTGTAGGATAGGAACTATGTCCCAAGAATGGCTGGCTTAGAGTCCACAGGTGGAAAAGGGACAAAAAGGTAGGGAAACAGATGTTGCCTTTTCTTGATCCAGGTCTCCTTATCTTCTTTCTGTTTAGTGACAAATGGACCCCTCAGTCTATGGTTGAGCTACAAAGACAGATAGAAGATAACAGGCTGAGCTCTAAGCAGAGAGGCCCCTCAAGAGATGGAAAGTAGACCTCCCTTCACAAGCAACAGAAAATCCACTCCCTGTTGGTAGAATAATTGTTAGCTGTAAACATGTAGTGCAGGGGTGGGAGAAGAAAGGCAAGCATTTTGTGCTGTTTGCACTATTTGGAAACCCTGACGTCACAGCACTCAGGTGCACACCTACTTGAGCCACAGGTAAACTTGCCCTGCATGTGAGTTGATTATAGGAATGATGTCTCAGGAGATTAAACATGGAAAACATGACTACTGAACCATCTACAGGATTAGGAAGGTATCACACTTGAGCACTAGAAGAAAAGCAATAAATTCTACAATGATATTACCTAGATCTGTGATCTGTTGGGGCAATTAACGTAAAACAGATGTTCAGTGAATTTATTCTTAATCCCATTAATACAACTGTTCAGGGTTAGATAATGTTCATTTTCTGTTAACAAAGAGTAGCAACTTATCTACAGGCAATTCATGGATACCTGAAGCCCAGTTGAGACCCTTCCACAAAATAGTTCAGCAGTTTCCGAGTGTGAACTGGCAAACAGAGTTTTAAAAGAGAAGACGACACATACATGCTTTGCTTTTGTCCATCTGAAATAATTAACCACACTTGAATGCAGTTAGAATGTCAAGGGATTTATTATTTAAAATAGAGTCATCTCTTTGGTATCCCATGTTGAAAAGCTCTAGAGGAAGAAAACACAGTCTATTAATTAGAGCAACGTGGGACATTGTTTTTCATAAATGGAAGGCTTTTTAAAACAATCTTTGCTTTTCTATAATACGTGAAGGAAAATATACTGAGAATAAATCTCTAGTATTTAGATTTTTCAAAATGACAGCATCTGAGAAGTAACACAAAAAGTCACCTGCTCTAGACATAAAGGAAACTCTTTCTTACCTTCAATAATTAACAGAAACTGTGGTAAATCAAATTCAGAGACACACACAAGCCCTTCAGAAATGCCTCAGAGCTGGGATCCTGTGGCTAAGCCCATGGCAGACCCAGGACTCCCTCGACCTAAACTAGGCCATTATTCCAGTTCATTGAGTCACAGGCAAAGCAAATAAAGTGACAAATTCTGACATACAGGTCAGTTCATGGTGGAAGCGTTTAAATTTTTGGCAGGGATAATAAAAATTGACTAATGTGGAATAAAAAAATGGCTTCTCACTTTTTGAGTTGTTCTCAGAGGAAAAAGAATGAGCATTTGATTTAACTATGTTAAGAAAATCACAAGATTTTTCTTTAACAGCTTTATGCCTTTGATAAAAAGAATGAAAATTCTCTTTTTAACAGTTCTACTATTGGCAACTATCAGTGTCAATAACTTGAGGTAGTCCCAGAGTTAGTGAATTTATATGGATTAGGTTATAGCTTTGAGCCTGCTGTTCCTTTTTAGGCAAAATCCAAAGAAAAATAGTATTTGAAACATCTAACTCTTCTTTGACATTCTGCAAGTTCTTGGATAAATCACCATACTTTATAGATTCAAACCGTCCTTCCTAGAGAAATGATCTTCAACTCGCTGTGTATATTACAGGGTTTTGTGGAAAACCGTATCAGTTGTTTTAGTTTTGAAATAAAGTACTAATGAGTAAAATCCACACAGTTAATCTCTGGGTGGGCTATTTAACTTTGTTCTCTTACATGACCACACACTTTATCTTAACCAGGGACTTGGATCTAATAAAACATCAATTTTGTTCAAGTTTATTTCAGAAACTATTCTGTTGCTCTAGTTTTATTCTGGTTCAGTGGTTTTCAAAAATATCGGGTTGGTTTCTGTTCAGAAGTTCTCACTGGGGTTTAAAACAAATAAATGCTGGCATTACTTCTTGTGAATGATGCTCAGCTCAGCTCAGAGTTCATTTAGTCAGCAGTTCATTCCAACTTTGAGTATAAATTCAGCTGATCACTGGAAGTAGTTTATTTCTCAGCTTCTAACCTTAAGTCCAATATCTCACACACAGACCCTTTCAGTCATAAGAACAGGTAGGAAAGAATAGAAAGATTCAGTGCATTTCTTAATCCTACTGAAAGTGGGAAAAGCACATCACATTGTATAATCAGGACTCGTGAGGACTTGGTCATAAAAACGGGTTTATTTCTGTCTCCCACAGTATATTTAAACGGTCTCAGTCAGGGATATTGCTCCCCCCTCCTGCATAAAAACTTGGGTGGCCTCATGATTTTAAGCATCCTGGTCACTCTTAGGAAATAAGGAAAAGGTAAAAACACAATCTCAATTCCATCATTAGGCATGCCCAGTGACAGTCCTTTGTAATAACCACAACTTGAAATTTCATTTAAATCTAAATATTCTCTCCCCACCTCATCCCCCCAACCAGCCAGTCCTGCTGTGGGTGATGTTGCTCAGAAATGCTATGTCCCTTCTCCTCTCTCCCTGTGTCTCTTCACCCCACGCTAGGCCCCTCCAGCAAAGACACAGAGAATGTGGATGGGCTGAGCAGGCAGGATCTCATAAATTGGTACCATGTAAAATAGCTGGCCTCTCTCAGCACCTGGCAGAGTTTTAAAGGTGACTTTTACTCTCGTGGAAACTTTTGTGAGCTTCAGAGAGCAGGCACCTCTTTCACTGTGGTGCATCTTTTCCATGTTACATCATTTAATGCAAAACCCCACATATACTTAAAGTAGAATAGGAATAAACATATGTAACCAAATGCATCCATGTATATAGGGATGAAGAGATAGAGGGAGTGAAAGCAGCAATCTGATAAACATTTTGGAGCTAATAAGCTTTGAGCAGAATTTAGTTGATATAGGATTAGAAAGGTCATTTCAGGCAGTGAGAACAGAATTTAGATTGTCTAAGAGGTGGAAAGACATGGCAGGTATGGGAGGATGTTTGAGTAACTTTCCCAGTGTGGGTAAATCAAACTGTCACAGGAAATCAGAATGCCTTGGGAGGTAAGAGGGTGATGCTCATTATGAATAATCAGAAGATTTTAACTTGATTCAGGAGGGAACTGGAAACCTTCCTGGTGGTTTAAGAAAGAAAATTACCTATTTAAAATACTGAGGAGATGGCCTTGGAAATGTGCGTTGTGGGGACCAGAGAAGAGAGTATTGCCTGCAAGATGTCTAAAGAACCAGGTCTGGTAAAAATAGAATAGTCTTGTGAAATCCACATGGTCTCATATTTTCCATCTCAAAGAGATAAACAACATTTCCCTCTGCATTTTTTCATCATTTTTTATTTCTTCCATTTCTCCCATAATCTGATGAATAGATGATTTCCTAATGATTGCTAAAGAAGAGGGTGAGGAATTTGATAATTTCACTGGAGGATCATGCCATTTTTCAGGCAGCGCATTGTGTCACATGAACGAAATGTGGCTTTATAGCAAAAAGTAGCATTTGAATAATGTAAGTTTAAAAAACCCAGTAAGAAGTGTTCATCAGTGCTCCATGGAAATGCAGAGAGCTTTCCTCCTCCCCTTGGCCCTCGGAAGCACTTGCCCTCTGAAGGAAGGCTGGGAGGGGCAGGGTCATGCGGGTACTTCACCAAGTGTTTTCAAGCATCGCACAGGGCCTCTGCTCTGTCTGTGATCATGCTTTATGTTATCCTATCAGTCCTTGAAGTATGCTTTCCACTGTCCGAATGAACAATCTGAAGGTCAGAGAGCATAAGTGACTTGCTCAAGTCACACAAATAAAAAATTGGAAATGCAAAGACTCAAATACAGATCATCTGACTCTGAAGTTCCAGGCTCTTTTTCTCAACACCAAATAATTGGCATAAACAGCTGTTCATATGTTAGTCATTGATCTTATTCTGTCTGCTTCACTTTATTAAACCATCACCCCATGTCCTGGGGACAAGACATGACTACATTATTAAGGCAAATTTGTTAATATGGCCATGCCATGTTAAGTCACGAGGAGGCTAACACAATTACCCTTCCTTTGATTTTTGGTAGGGATACAGTGGACTTTCAGTTGTGGTTAGCCTTATGACATGATATAAACACCGACACACACTATTTTAACTGTCTAAAAAGAGCTTTGGTAATTCAAATGCGTGCTAAAGAATGACACTATTAAGCTGCATTAATATTAATAGTTTGATTCCAAGAGTCACAATTATGGTAACACTGAGCCATTCCTTCAGGACTTGGGAACTTACAAAAAAAATAAAATAAAAAGACACAGCTAGACAAGGAAACAACTAATAAGTACGATGTAGAGGGGGGCTCTAAAATTTTTGTTCCTGGTCTTAGCAATTCAAGAAAATCCAGATAAGACTGTTCTGTTCATAAATACCACTCACCTGATTTTTTTCCTACTAGGCATCAGAATCTTCATAAGAATATTAGAGAATCCAACTGACAGATGAAATACTACCTGGCCCATTCTTTACCTTGAGATTCTATGAGTATTATATATCAGTTACTGACAATGAGAAATATGTGCCTTTTATGGGACACACTTGCATACAACTGTGTGAGATGAAAGAATATCACCCACACTACTTTTAGGTATGCAAAGAAAATTCAGCTTCTGTATTTTTCTAACTCTCATCTTCCTCAGGAGGTACTATCTCATTGTCAGTAGGGAAAAAGAAATGTTATCCAAACTAATAAATATGTTCTATCCAATAATTTAATTTCAGTGTTTCAGATGCCCTCTTCCTTTTACTGGCCTTCCAAGATGATGCTGGATATATAAGTGAGGAAGCTTCACAGCATCCCATCCCCTATTTGCAGAGAATGATAGAGGCTATGGATTGTGTGGGTTGTTTTTCACTTTTCATAGAATATTTAGAAAATACTGAAAAATTAAAGGAGAAGAAAATAAACATCCATATTTTAAGGTGTTAATGATTTTCAAGGGATGTTGATGACTTCTCAAAACTGATAAATGTCTTGTTAATAGCCTGAAACATGTCCAGTTCAATCTGTGGAGTTGGCTTTATCCAAGGGGTTGAACTCTGATTCTGAGGAGAGATTTACAAAATAAAGCCAAACCAAATCAAACACAAATGCAGAAATAAACTTGACATTCCCTCAAAACAAATATAATGGTGGTGATGATGATGTGATTACAAACTTTTTTGCCTAAAAACCTGATAAAATAGTATCTGTGTCTTACAACATTTTGGTAAGACAGAAGAGTGTCTTAATATTTTGCTTGACAGGTTTGAAGCTGCAGCCAGAGATGTGTTTCTCAGTTTGGTGAGTTCCACATGGCAGGATTTGCCACTCAAAGGTAACAAAGAAATGTGATTGAATACCAATTACAGGTAAATGCCAAAACACCAGAGCCTTGGAAGGACTAACTCATGTATAATCGGCTATGTTTCGTCCTCTAAAAGGTCTAAGAAGTAAAAAGAAAATAAACTTGCATGAATCTAAATGCTCCAATAACAAAAGCAATTCAATAGTTTAATGTATGTACAATTTTTGCTTTGTAGAATAAATGATTAAGGATTCTTCATTATATATTTTTCCAGGGGTTCTAGTACCATTATCCTGGCTATTTTAGAAGAGAAGTGAACTCTCAGAAAATTGACTATTACTCATCTTTTATGAATTAAAATGAAAAATTTATGTCACCAAAGTCATAGAATATTGAACATGACCATGGTTTCTAATCCTTCTATAAAGATTTTGTTTAGAAGTGTTTATTATTAAACCATATTGATTAAAAATACCCAAACTATTTCTTCGGAACAACACCTAAGCATTTTATTATTTAACCAGTCATATTATCTTGTAAAGTATATTATATTAGTAATTTTGGGAAATTGGGTTGAAATATCTCATACTAGCTTTTTTTTTAATATGAACTTTGTTAAGATTTAGATGACCAATTCCTAAATGAGGAATCTGAGACTTTTCCTACTATATCTTGTTAATCAATATTAGGTTTCAATCTTTTGGACCTAACTTCCTAGTGCTTCCAGATTATTATACTTTTGTAAAAGCTCCATCCTGCTACCAGGATTATCTTTCAAAAACCAAATCCTTACATTTTAACACCAAAATGTCAGTGGCTTCCCTTGTCTATAAGATGAGGTTTAACATTTTAAAAGACTTTTAACATGCTTCAGTTTCAGGTCACAGCCCCACTTACTGACACTGTAACATACAGACACAACAGGCCACTACACCAAACAGTTTTCTGTCTCTGCAGCTACTGTGTTCTTTGGCATCAGTCTTCCTTTGCATATGATATTTTCTCCGGTTGGCATGCTACTACTAATGATGATAATAATAATAGTTACAAACACTAAGTGAGCATTATATACTTAGTACTAACTGCTAAGCATTTCACATAGATTATCTCTTTTAATATAACATTCCCTGTGAACATCCCCACCTCACAAATATGAAAACAGAGACTTGAGAGAGTAAATTGAATGAACAGTTGGAGGGTCTTCCCCACATAAAGGTATAAGATAATCTGTCATTTTGAAGAGTATGCTTAAAATCCGAAGCCAAGGAACTTGATTTTAATGCATTATTAATGTGGATGTTTTGGTCTTAAGAAAATTACTTACCTTCTATGAGCCTGGGCCTCTGTCATTTTTCCATCTGTGGAATAAAACAATCCTATTTTGAATCTTTGACTTGGACTTCTTGTTACCTGCTTACTAAGTGAAACTGGCAGGCTAATGAGGTGATGAGTTTACAGCAGATTTCCAATTTCTAGTGTAATGGAAATACATATGGTACAATGCTGGTGTCTATTTCACTGTACAAATCCAACCATTCCACCTTTGAGCAAGTGAGGTAGAGAAAGGCCAGGAGTATTTCATTAGCAGGGATTCCACCACTTCTCTGTGCCTGCCATGTGGATAGTTTCTCTTCCAACACATGTGAATTCTATCTAGTCACAAGAAGCAGATGCTGCAGGAAACAAAAAGAGAAATAAGCTTTTATCAATCACATAGGGCTGGGAAGAATTTTCCCATGACCCCTTGAAAAATTCCGTGGGAAGCCCTTAGAATTTTCTGTTTGTTACAGTAACCCTTATGGCAACCGGAAGCCCTCATGTGACTGTATTCAGGGCAAGAAATTACCATCTGTGAAAAAGATCCTGTTGTTATTGCTGAGTTACAGACATTGTACTAGAAGTATTAAACAAGAATGGTAATAACATTATTGAAGGTAAGAGTGGTAGTTAAATTTTACTGAGTGTGTACTATGCATCAGGTTCTAGTCTAAGCAATTGCACTCATTGGCTTACTGAATCTTCATCTTACCCCATAGAAGTAAATACCGATATTAACCTCATTTTGCTGATAAGGACACAGGTACAGAGATGTGAGGCAACTCGCTCACTGATCATTCACACAGCTAGTGAATGGCAGAGCCAGAATCTCAACTCAGGCAGTTTGATTCCAAGTTTCCTTTTCAAACACAAAAAGACTAAGTGACACTTGCACAAAGCAACCTCTTCAGACCCTCTCTCTAATCTACATAGAAAAGCCATGTGGCAGATTTTTTGTCTCTGAAAGATCAGAAATCAGATAATCATTAGCACAGAACTGCTTTATGGTCTTCCTATTAAATTGCTTAGGCATAAAACACTGGTTGTTTTGTTAAACATCCTGTTTACTTACTTCTTAGTCAATGGGATCCTCTTGGTCCTAGTTATGCAGAAAATTCAATGAGCTGATGTCCCTCAAAGAGAGCAGAATCACATTATCATTATCATATACAATGATACCATTATTAGTTATTTGAAATGAAATATTAAACCAAACATATCTGTTTTATTCTCTTCTCAATGGAAAAAAAAAATCCCTGTACTCCAAATAGAATTTGACACTGGAGGAAAAGAGTAGAAGAACAATTAGAATGTAAAACACTTAAGCATTCAATCTAAAATATACTTATTTCCCTACTTTAACCTAATTGAAAACACTGAAGTTTGTATTTATAACTACATAATTATCAAGTGTCACATAGCAGGCAAGTATAATTTATTTGTGAGGTAACAATTTATTTAAATTCTACCTGCTACATACTTCTATGTGAAATATTTTATTTTACTCCAGAGCAATAATTCTACACAGCACAGCTAAATATTAACAGGTAGTAAACAGGAAAACAAGGAAGTTCATATGGGATGAAATAGAAAGCAAAAGCCCCATAAAGAACTGTGTTCATGTTTGAGTTATTTGTTTCAGGTTCTTGCATTTCTTTTTATGTAGCAGAAAATATATATGTAAATATTATAGTCTTTCTCTTGGTTGGAAGGTGGAAGTCTGTTTTATAAAGCTGCTCGCCTATCATGTGCTATAACAGTCAACATCTGCTTATGAACTCTTTACGACGTCTGCAGACTTAGGTGTTGGGGTGCAGTAGCAAATGTGAAATATGGCTTATCCCAAATGCAGTTTTTATTTGCTTTGATGCAATACTACAGTCAGGTATATAGATGTCTGCAAGGTCTGCTGAATGTGACTTAATGATCATATAAAGACATGAAGATTATACCTGTCTAAATGCCCAGATAAAATAGGTAAGAATAGTTTTCATACTGATTTCCACAAAACCTACCTTCTCATGAACCCAGATTCAATATTTTTTTCTGCTTGATATTACATCTAAAAAAGAATTCTGGAAAAACAAGATGAAACATAACAGAAAATAGATTATGCAGCAATGTCATGTTTTTAATCAAGGTATAATGTAATTGGTTGTACCAGCACAGGAAAGTAAAAATCTAGTGTTATCTCAGCTGAGCACCACAGCCTCTGCTATGGTTCTTCTGGCTTCATCTGTTCTTTAAAACTGCACCCAAGCAAGTAGAACATGGGCCTTCTGGTTAGTGAGAACTGGGTGCAAATTCTAACTTCTGCACTTTATACATGAGCCTTAGCTTTCTACTATGTAAAAATAAGGCTATTATGTATCTGTAATAGAGTTACCATAAAAAGTGAACAAAATAATTTATTTTGAAGCACTTCACAAAATACATGACATTGTATTAGATGGATCAGTATTTTTGTTTGTGTGTGAATCTAAAGCACATGATGGAGATGTTTCACTTTTTTCACTGAACAAATGTACTAGTTTTCCATTGCTCTGTGGAAAACTATCTTAAAACTTAGAAATTCAAGAGTGACTTAGCTGAATGAATATGGCTCAGGGTGTCTGAGGATTCAGACGATTCAGTCAAGAAGTTGGCTGGGGTCAAGGCATTCTGAAGGCTTGACTAGAACTAATGAATTCACTTCCACAATGGCTCACTAAACTGACCAGCAATGCAACATTGACTGTTGGCAGTTGGGGGGTGGGGGTGGGGGGTCTCAGTTTCTTGCCTTGTGGACCTCAGTACAGAACTGCTTGCATAGCCTTACATCACAGTGGTTTGTTTCCTCCAGAACAAGTTATCCAAGAGACAGGAAGGCAGAAACCATAATCAAATTACTTCTATGACCTTGCCTTGGAAATCAGACTCATCGTTTACATGATATTATTCTATTGGTTACATATATTAGTACTTTTTAATGAGGCAGGGGAAAGCACAAGGTAGTGAATAGGAGGAGCAAGAATCATCAGAGGCCATCAGGAGGGCAGATATCACAGCAGATGCAGGGAGTCAGAGGTAGACGGCTCACTATTAGGAAAACAACATGTGTTACTAGGTACTGCCATCATACGGCAACTTCTGAGCTCTCCACGGACAGCTTTCTGGTCATCTCGGGATTCCTAAGGTAAGGCTTCCTGAGGCTCTTGAATATTGCTTTTATTGAATTTGATGCCTTCAAATACCCATATCCCCACAAGACGCAAACATCTCTTCCTCAGGGAGTTTTCATCTATCAGCAGATATTCATCATATGCACAAGTCTGGTCTCAGTGCACAATGGACCAGGCTCAATAGTTTCTTGTAGGTTTGGGGAACCTTGACCTATTCAAGGAAGTCATCTCCTGGTACAGAGCAGCCCAAATGTTCCTTAAATGCAACACATCTTTGTAACCACCAGCAACTGGTGGGCCACCCAAGGCATCTTTACTGACTTTAAATGGATCGTAGAAATGAAGAATCTGGACTCCACTCTCCAAGGCTTAGAAATATTGAGTGTCTCTTCCAATCAAGGTCATATGAATGACCAACCGTGAATTAGACATAAACCCTGAGCACTGGTAACCTCCAATCTAGTTGAAGAAACAAATGACTTCAATATAATACGGTGGGGAACCCCCACAGAGTGGGGAACAGTATGCTATGGAAGTGCAAATGTGGCACATGCAGCTGTCCAGAAAGATGTTCCGTGTGAGAAAAATTTGAGACACGTCTTGAGATATTATCTAGACGTCCAGGTAAAAGAATATATCCAGGCAAAGGAAACAAAATGAGGAATAAAAGAACATGAGATGTCCAGTAAATGAAAAACATTTCAATGTCACAAGGACTCTTAGTTCTGGCTCTCTGGGAAATTGACTCTGAGGCAGAAGTGCGCAAGAAGGAGTTTCACCCATCAGCTCTGGGCATATCACCTCTAACAGAGTGAAGGAGCGGGGTCAGGCAGAGGGGAGTGTTCAGCTGAGAAGCAGTTGCAACAGAGGTCTCAGGCAATCCCAGTGGATCTGGGATGGTCCTTCAGAGTTATCCCAAATTGACTCTGGTCCAGACCTTTGTACCTTCCACTGAGCAGTCAGTGGATACGGGCTGCCCCAAGACAGGGTATATAACCTGAGGCAAGGCATCCCTTTATGATAGAAGGATTCCTGGAAAAGTATTTACCTGAGATTCATCAGCAGCCAATACTCCGAGCACTGCTGAATGCTCAGGCTTGTAAGGAGGAATTTCTGCAGTCACCAGATCACCCACTTGCAATAGGGCGTAGTTTAAGCAAGGAGTGTCAGGAGAGAATGGAGTGTCAGGTAGGGTCCATGTCTTGAAAGCATTCTAGGGGTCTCGGAGTTAATCACATAGGCCACTGATCCTCAAACATTTCCATCTCAAAAGCCCTTTATGCCTTAAAAAGTACTAAGGAATTCCAAAAAGCTTTGTTTATATCAGACATGGCCATTGATTTTTAAAATATTAGAAATTAAACTTGAGAAATAAAAAATTGGAAAACATTTATTACATATACACAGAAACAAAATACTTTACTGCAAAAACTGTATTTTCCTTCCAAAACTTGGTAAGAAGAATGGCATTTATTTTACGTTTTCTTGCAAATCTCTAAAATACCTGCCTTAATAAAAGACAACTGGATTCTTACATCTGCTTTGGCTGTGATATCATAGCTCATGTAGCTTCAGGGAAACCAGTGCATTCTCATGAGAGAATGAGAGCAAAGAAGGCAAATAATTTTGAGAATCGATGAGGGCAATAGGGAGTCTTTGAAGGGTTTTAAGAAGTACTCACTATGATTAGGTTTTCTTCTGTGATTGCAGCACAGAGAACCGATCAGAGAGAGCACACCTGGAGGCACGAAGGTCACCCCCAAAGTGTGAAATTGTGAGGGCCGTAACTAAGGACAAAGAAGCAGGTATGGAGATGAGTGGATTTATCTGGAGTATGTTTCTCAGGTAAAATGAGCAGGATATGTTAACTGGATATGAGGGTAGGTGTCTGGAATGGTGAGAGTTTTTCTGAATGAATACTTGGATGGTTAAAGATGTTCCAATACCTGGGAGTAAGAACATCAAGAGATGAAGAGTAAAAGTTCACACAATAAGATGAATTAATGTAACTAATATTTCAGGAGTTACTTCAACTGTATTGGGGGGCAGTACCCTGGAAGTAAAGCCTGAGATGGGGATTTTGTTTATGTGATTTACTGGGGGAGTGATCTCAGGAGAAGAGGTATGAAGGAAGCAAGACAGAGCAGGGGAAAGGTTAAGCAGGTGGTTTCAGGTGGAAACTTTGACCGCACTGGGAGTTCCAGAGCACAAGTTACTCTAACTACACAGCTGGTCCCACTCTGCTTTGTGGGGTCAGACTTTTGCACTCAGCCAGACATGGATTGGCCAAAGTCTAGAGAATGTGACTTCCTGGGACAAGCATCTTCCCTTTAGCTGAGGGCATTGCCACAAAGAGGGCAGTTGTGAGTTGTAGTCAGCCAAGCCAGTCACTTGGGAATGGTAGGATGCCAACAGCATACACTGGAATTATGTCATCTAAATCTGGAAGTATTACTTAAACAGAGGGGGGGAAAAAACATGGGAATCTCAAGTTGTCGAATGATAGAGTCAAACCCAGCCCACAGACGCTCTAAGCCTAGTGACTGACCCAACCAGATGCTGACCTCCTTAAAACCAGTGATGAGCATGATACACGCTCCATCAAAGAAAGGAGACGGGCGTTTCTTGCCTACTTAGAGAAGCCATAGAGATTCACAGTAATTCAACTTTTCAAGAGCTCAGAATTAATTGTCTTATCAAAGACCCAGGCCAGACGCCGTTCTCTGAAGGAGCCAGACCTTTCTCAGATGACCCATTCTTGGCTACTTGTCTACTTAGGACCCACAGTCACCTTTGGCCAGGCATGTTGTTTTACACCTATGTACATAAAGTTTGGTTTATAAAATATTTTGAGATATATCATCTTAATTAATCTTGAATACTCCATAGGAATTATCATACCCATTTTGTTTATTTCAGGTGAGAAGTTGAAACTCACTAACATTAGGGGATGTATAGAAAGCTGCGCAGCCTGGGGCTGTGTGCACTGTCTTTACCCCCATAGGACCTTCCTTTTGTATCTGAGTCCTTACACCGTGGTACTGAGCACTTTGATGCAGCCGCAATATAATCTAACTTGATAAGATAAATGAAACATTCAGTCAGATTTTATGGGGAATTGTTGAAGAGATGGGTATCTGAAATTGAGGCAGGCAGGGATTGAACAAGAGGGATTCCTTTTTGAAATGAGCTTCCATTTGGGGACATGTACCTACCTTGAAAACATATTCTTAGGAAAGCACCTGATCAAGCACAAGTTCTGGGTAAACTTGACCTGTGACTATTTTCCTCATTTTTTTCCCCTGTTTTCTTCTGCTTGTTTTTCAAAATTATCTTTAAGGAAATGGTCCAACTCTGAAAGCCTCTGTTCTAGGAAAACCTTTTGACTAACAGACTGTGAGATTATAAATCAACATCTGTTAAATGTCAAAGTAGTGCTTCGCCAGGAGACATACTGGTGTGGGAACATCAAGAAAGGTCAATTGTTGCCCTATTTTCAAACCCTGAACCCTCAAAGACTGTTTTTACAAACCCCATACCGTCTCCTTTCCAGTGAGCCTGGCTTCTCTCTGTCAGCATCTTTGTATACAAGTCATCCTTAATAAACCCCACCTGATGTATTATTTAGAGTTCAGTGGTGCTTATATAACATTGAGCCTCAAGAACCATCAGATGCAAAATGATCAAGAGGAAACCCAACCAGCTATCTCCATGCTTCCCCCCAATGCCTGTCTAAGTTTCTCTGCTAGTCTCAGCTTCCAACTTCTCTCCTCGCCTCTGAAATTCCTCTCTGTCCAGCCTCCAGTCACTGGGGCTGCCGTCCTTCTCCTCCTTCAGCTGCTCATCCCCCCAGGATGCCCATCCCCACGTGACATGTTTTGTCTCCCTTCCGTTTCTCCGGTTTGAATCCTCACACGAATCACCCTGCCTCGCAAGCAAGATCTTTCTCAGTCTCCATCCTCTGGTATTGTCTTCTGGGTATGCGCTTCTGTCAGCTGGACATGAGCTTTGAGTTAATTCCCCAGGGGCAGAGATGGGCTTATACTGTCTTTCTCACAGAAGTCCGTTTTTCCCTTTTTTATAACCGATCCTTCACAGTAGGAGCTGGTACGCTGTGTATACCCGTAGGGCAGAGGACAACTGGCCTGTTCAGGAACCCACACCGTGGCCTGGGCTCCCCCAGCACTCTCCGCTGACTGAAGCCACTCGCGCCATGTGGTCTCACACAACTGCCTTCGGTGTTTCACTTTCCCATCCACGGCTTCAGTGGTCCGGAAGATACAGCCTGATGACTATGTTACTTTGCCAGCTCTAGGTGCTGGCGGCATTCTGATGCAAGCATTCTTAAACCTTTTATATATCTTTTCAGCAGGCGAATGAAAGCTATGGCCCTCTTCCTCGGAAAAGTCATGCTTATACACAAAACTTTCCAATTTCAAAACTCATCCACTGACTTCCTTCTGAGGATTAATGGACCACAGGTCTAGAACCATTTGACTGGGATTGTACTTGGAAACTGAGCAAATGACACATGCACCCAGTCCTCAGACTGTAAAGGAAACCAGAGGCCCCCAAAACATTCAACACTGTCTCTAAAATAGACTCCCATTTCCAGGGAAATGGCCAAAGTCAGGTTACAAGTGGGCCACTGTTCCTACAAGAATGACCATGGGAACATACTAGAACTCGTTCCCACCGGAGATATCTGCACAATGTTAGCCTTTCTGGAAAACAGGAGGCATGTAAGTGGGACTAATGGTACCACCTATTTAATTTATGGCTCCTAGAATTGATACTCTACATTTTTCTTTCTGGCATATTGATAACTAGCTGAGTTCACAGGCAGACCCAATTTCCTCAAACCAGATTGATTTTCATTGCCTTAACTCACTTTGCCTTCTCTGTTTTGATGTTCCACTTAATGTCGATTCAGAATGCTAAATCACAGGGATGCATATACACACATGAGGGGCTTACACTCAGGAGGTTTTAATGACCACCAGGAGCCCAGATAATTTGGCCTTATGATCAAAATCAGACATTTTAAAAGTTATTTCCAACCTGAGGCCATGTGCTTTCTTTTCACGCCTGCTTGTCAATGCAGAGCTGTGGTTTGCAAAAGATCCTATTTCTTTGATTTTATTTTGTGGTTTCAAAGGTAGGAAAGAATTCCACCTCGTTTGAAATTACAGCTAACTGCAGGTAAAGAATGTGACTGTGTGTTCTTGCGTCCACTAGAGCCAAGGATAACACAAGGAACCAGCCCGAGACATTAAAATGTCTGCACCAATTGTGGCCACTGCGCCTGGGTTCAGGTCTCATTAGGGAGCGAACCTTGTTGATAGATCATGGTGTGTGGGCTCTGTGTCCCAAGTGAGGCCCATCAAGCTTAGTGAATGGCTGGCAGTGCCAGAGGGTTTGAGTGTAGTCTCTGTATCTGAGACCAGGTTCTGAAACTAAGTTCTGAACTAAATGTAGCAACTGCCTCCATTTATTCTCAGTCCTTGAAACTCCAAAGAGAAGAACGACTTGGGTGGGACAGATGAGTCGGAAGTAGAAGTGAACTAAAGCATTCTCCTTATGCCTGTGAATCCATGAATCTCCTGATCCCAGGGCTGGATCCCAGCTTCTTAGAAGTCTGTGGTTTATAAGGAGAAGGTTGTGACCTGTTAGTTGATCAGAAATCAAATTAGCGAGTCACAATTACCTTTCCATGCATAGATTAGAAAAAATATCAGAATGCATCACAGATAGTAAGAGTAGGAATGTTCTATAGAACTTTCAGTTCAATAATATTTGTTTATATTTGTGTATGTGTGTGATCGTAATTTTAACTTATATTTTTACTGTGGAGTGTTGGTCAAAAAAGTTTGAAAGCTATCATCTTAGGTGAACCTGAAGCCCAATTAGAAAAGCAAGTGCCTCTCTGTCTCAGCATCTTATGGCACTTTCCGGTGTAAGTAGGAGAGAAAGTCACTCATTCTGTAGTCATGTTGGTTCTTTTTAAGGAAGCCATTCCTAAACTAAGTTCAAATAGACATCCTTATCCCCATTCCTCCTTTTGTCCCTGAGACTACTTCTGGTGATTCAAAGCCAGCATTCACACCAGAGGCCCCCGTCTGCCTGCTCCAGCAATTCCCTCCCTCTCTCCTGCCTTCCCTCCTGTCTTCCCTGCCCTCCTTTCTCCCTCCCTTCTTTTGTTGGAACACCAGAATGACTATTTCAAGTCAGGAAGGCTTAGTAGCCAAGGCAAACTGCACCTGGAAGCAGAAATGGTAGCAAATAAACAGTTAAGGTGCATACAATGACCCTGCTGCCCTGCCTTCCACAAACATTCCCATCATGCATCAGGCCCTCCTCATCACCTCACACCTTGAATATTGCCAGAGTCTCAGCTCACTCCCTCATTGCAGTAGCTCCTCACACAACTCCATCCTGTCCACATCTGCCAAATTCATGCTTTGAATATATTGCTGTCATCCAATAGTTTTTTAAAAATCATCTAAGGTTCCCATCACCTACAGGTCAAATCTGAATGCCAACACATGCCAATCTGGACTCTCCACAATCTTGCTTAGACCTGTTTGGCTAAACTTACCTCTGGGTGCTTCTCAATTTGAAGTCAGTTCATCCCCCCTCAACTTCCTGATAGGTTGCTCAGCTTCTCCTCATTCAGTCTTCCTATTTCAACTTGCATGTGTTGCTCCTCAATCTGAACACATGCAAAATTTCCTGTATCATTTCTTTGAAATCTTTCCATACAATTTCACCACTGTTAGTGGATGGTTTCATATTAGTGTATCTGATCTCAAGTACTCAAAGGCAGGTTAATAAAGGGCCAAATCTCCTGCCATGCTTCTTTTCCTATCAAGAGGCTATATGACATTAACATACTAAAACAACAGCTACTATACTTACTGAGCATTACCAAAAACTGTGTTAAAAGCACATTATTTAATTTATATTTCAAGTATGCATGATTTTTTGCCTTCTATAAAGATGATGAAATGGAGGAAAGAGAAGCTGCAGGAAAGAGCCATGAGAACAACCAAGAGTTGTTTATTTGGAGAGATAAGAGGTACCTGTCTCTTTGGACAGACAGCATGTGTTTACCCACTTTACAGTCCTAAATCTTATAGAACAATGGCTCTTAAATTTTTTTCAAGGACTTTAGACTCCTTTGGTAATTGTATAAAAGCTATGGAACTGTTCTTTCCAGAAAAATACACATACTACACACTAAATGTGTGCATTCAATTTCTGGGGGCATGGCCCTTTAAGGTCCATTTTGGGGTCTGCAGTGTCCATGGATTTAGGTTAGAAATTCTTATAACAAATGTTACATGATGATACATTCAAATAAAAGATTTCTGCAGTGTCCTCCCAAATCGACACTCAATATACAAACAGACTTTTCCAATATTACCCTAGAAATTGGAGACTTGGTGTAATGTGAATGGGAGATACGGTTGTGTGTGTTCTATGTGTGTGTGTTTGTGTGTACATCTTTCACATGTTAACTACACATACATGAAAGCAAATCTTCTTTAGTTTCAGCCTTACCCCTGGTGTAAAAATGAGGTGGATCAGGCAGCTTGTTATTATCCCCATGTGGTCAATGAGGAAGCTAAGCTCAGAGAGGTTATTTGATCTACCCAAGGTCACATTGCTAAGTCAGTTCTCTGCCTCATCATGGGGCCTTGCTGAAAATCAATGTGTTCTATAGAGGAGCCCAGACCCACTAAGGTAGATTATTGAATCAGGGCAAAGCTGAGAGCAAAGAAATTGGAATTTGATGTTAAAAACCATTAATGATAAGTAGTAACAGTGGTGCCTTAACAACAATTCCAGATGCCTGGCCTTCATGCTTTTACCGGCAGGTGACGGCTGTCAATATCCACAGCCCCTATGGGAGAGCAAAAATGCTTTCTGAGAATGTGTAACGGCTGTTAGGATACCTATATGTGGGAAGTAAGTCCATAAATGTCAACGTGACTCCCAATGCATCTGGGTTTACAGGTCAAAAATCACCTGGCTTACTCCATGTTAACTTTCTGGTGTAATAAGTATATTTAATCACCAGAAAAAATGAATATCAGCAGTAGTTTATTTATAGCTCACTTCTGGCCTTTCAAAGGCCCTGTTTCCAGAACCCCTTACATTTTCTGCCCCCTGAATCCCTAATGAGTTCCAGTTGAAAGTGCTACAGTTCCACATTTGGGCTATTAAAAAAAAAAAGGAGAAAAAGGGGGAAAAAGAAACCTGAAAAGTATGTTTCTCCAAACTACCAAAACTTGTGGCTGATATAGACTACCCTTTCCGCCCTCCCTCTTGGCAAAAGTTGGCAAATATGCTAGCACTTGGACAGGCCTGCTATGTTTTTAAATCCTTTTAATCCTCTTTATAGTAACAGAAACATTTGTGGCTGATCTTTGAAGACTGTAGAGTGCAGAACACCTGCAGGTTGGTGCCTTGTGCTAACAAACACCCGGTGTGAGCCTAACAGGGTCAGGCAGGCTCAGAGCCAGCCCCCAAATCCTCCCAGCCTAATGAGGGTCCCTCTTCCCCTCTGACCTCGCCCTCCCCAGCTTAAACCTGCTCTGGTAAATGGCACCCTTGCCCTCTGACCCTCCCCAAATGGCTCAATGATTCACATAAAGGCTCATAAAAATGATTTGCCAATATGTCAGGAAGTAGAACAAACCAAGTTGATTCTAGTTTGGAAATTTCTCAAATCACTAACAAACCCTCCTTCCTTTTATTCAGTTGCTAGAAAAGTTGATTATCCAGGATTAAAGCCAATGTTGATGACAATCTCACAACCAAGTAGAAAAAGAAAGGACATCATTTTCTTTCTTTATTCTCTCCCTCAAATAATGAAACCCAATCGATGTTGTTCACAACCCCTCTGATACCAGTTGAAACCTGTCTACACATTATTAGATGTTCATCTCTTAGGGCAGGGATTGTATTTGTTCCTTATCATGCACATATACCTATGAACCTTTGTATTAGTTGCTCTACTAGCAATACCTGAATGGGTAAAAATATGCTAATTAACTTCAAACCAACTTTCAATTCATTGAAAAATTCACATTTAAAGCATACATGGATGAGTTAATATTGATTAATTGAATGAAAGTTCACACTGAGAAATTCATATTTATATAAAGCCTACATGTATGAATTAATTCTGATTAGCAAAAGGAATCACTATATTTTCAATGGAAAAATACCCTATTATGTTAAATATTTTTGATGAATAGAAATATGTACAGTTTTTTAGAAAAATATCCAGTGTATATGTGAGAAACTTGTTAACTTTGGGCATTAGGTTATTCCACTCACCGACTGAACACAAGACACACGTTACTCAGATCAGTAGGGGAGCCCGAGCATGCAGTGTTTCAGGACACATGGAAAGAAAGCATATTCTTCTTGGATGTTTCCTAGCCTAATGATGCTGTTCGAATTAGTCAATTGCTTCTAGTCTAGTCAGATCTCTGGGGCCCAATCCCAACCTGGGCATGAACACAAGATGTGCATCCCATCTACTGTTCCAACTCAGTACGAATGCTGCACCTATGTGATCATCCTTCATCCTTTCCCCCAACTAAAGAAAAAGGCCCCTCTCTTTCGTTTGAATTACTTCCATGTCTCCCCCAAACATCATAAGCCCCCACTGGGAACACCTGCTGAACTCACTGACACTAGGTGTAGGTGGTATAGCATTTTTCAAAGTGAGTGGATGAACATTTTTAAATAAGCATTTTGACAATGGGAACAACTGCGTTTCCCTATGCACTCAGATCCCTTGCCTCTTAGCTGGTTGGTTAATTTGCCTAGTTAAGAAAAGAAAAAAAAAAAGAAATAGGAAACACGACAAGCATATGTACGCTTACACCTAATGCTTTGTAACTATAATACTGCTATTCTATGGTGTTGATGATTTATATGAAATGCAAGTGTTTTGTTTCTAAGATGAATGGTCATTTTGCAATTTATTGTTTGCTCTGATACTGACAATCATTAGGTGACGACAAAATTTAATTAAAGTATTTCTTTTCAGATACTGCCACATCTCAGTATTTTTATTTTACTTAACCAGGAGGATAAAATGATCAATTATATTTCCCCTCATTTTCCCTTCTCATGATCACCTACTTCCTGGGGTGCTAGGTGGGATGAACAATATGGTAAATTAAGAAGGATATTTGTTTGACAGAAACTAGAGTTCTAAGTTTAGATCATTTGCTGTAACTAACTTAGTGAACTTTAATAAATTACATAAATTCTGACTCTCAATTTCTGCATCTATAAAAATATTACAGGTTTGGTTTATTTTGTTAAATAATTTTGAGGATTAAAACTCTATTACCCTATAAAACAAAGCTTTGAAAAAAGGAAATAATGAATCTGGATGAAATAAAGATCACAGATATAACACCTATTCATCCATCTGTGTGTGTGTGTATGTGTTATACCTTCTCTACATTGTACAAGAAAAATTGAGGAGGCTTACTTTGAGGGCACAAGATAAAATAAAATTTAAAAAGGAAATTGAAGTGCTGTGATCTAGGAAAAGTAAGAATGGCAGGGGAAGGCATACTCAGAGTCACTGAATAAAACACCTGGACAGTTGTCTGGGCACCAAATGTAAGGCTTCTGATTTGATATATTAATGGCAAAGACAAGGGCTTAAGTAACAGGCCCAGAGCTAGCATATGCCAGTGGAACAGTCTCTGTGGGTCAATCTAGAAGTATCTGTTAAAATGAAGGAATAACACTGTGAAAGAATAAAACACATTTGATATGATGGTAGAAAGCATTTGCTCTAGGAATATAAAAGTTGTTTTCATAGAAGTAGTCTAAAAGCTGTTTAGTTAGAAGGAAGATACAGGATATGCTTTCTTAATGCAGAGCACATGCAAGTAGAAATGGGAAGCTTTAAAGAGCTTTGCAGATTCCTGCTACCTCATCCTGATAAACACCTGAAAACTCTTTGATTTTTGCCTTGACGGACTTTTTTACCTATCACTTTAAAAAAAATCAGGAGTGATATATTCTGGAATAACTTCAAAGGTACAGTGTTACAAGTTTGTAACAAATGGTACCAATAGTGAAAATGCCTTTTAAAATTACATTCAGAACAAAAAAAATTAAGGAGCCTTAATATGAAGGGCATATGCATATAACATCAAGAAATAATAACACATGTAATTGTTGAATCACTCTATTGTATACTTGAAACCAATAAAGTATTGCATATCAACTATACCTCAATAAAAAGAATAAATAACAAAAAGTCAGTATTTCTTAATTCTACTTATGCTCTATATTCTCTGTTCAGGAGAATAATCTTCAAATTAGAAAGACATCTATATCACTGTAGTTCAAAGAATTGGATGAGGAAAGAATTGTCCCTACCACATATTCTTCTGTTAGTATAGGACTGGCATAATAAACAGATCAGTCAATAGGAGAAACAGATTATTCTAAAAGACAAAAATACATCTGATACAGGAGCTACTGCACACAAATGATTAAAAAATAGTTTTGAAAATTAGGGATGTTGATTTTGTATATAATTTACACACACACACACACACACACACACACACACAGAAGCCAAGCAATGACATATTACCGGACAAAGCCCCATGGAGAGTGATTTGACTTAATCCTCCATAGGGGCTTTGATAACAGTAGAAGTCGCAAGAGATCTGGGCAATTTATACTCTGGTGTTTCCAGTGGTCCTTGGTTAAGGACTCCCTCCGTGAGCACAAGCAGCACGGGCTCCGGCAGCCCGAGGTAACCGTCCAGCAAAGAGAGCCGCTGGCTGATAGGAGAGAATGCTTGTGACCTGCATGCAGTAAAGTGAAAGGGCATTTTCAGGGGATGTGTGCTGAGTCCTGAGTCCTGTTGCTCTGCTCCCTCAAAGGTCATCTTCACTCAGTGCCTGGGCCAGGTTTTTTTCAGCATTCTTGCCAGCCTATCGAAGACTATATAGAAAGCAGACATTAAATCTGTGGATGACTCAGAAAGGGATGAAGATTAGCTAATACATTAGATCAAGACCAAAAGAAAAGCTTGCAATGACAGGTCAAAGTAATAGAGTAAAATTTCAAGGAGGTAAATATAAAACCCTCCCACTTAGCTTCAACAAAATCTTCTGCATAATGTGTAACATGAGGGAGAAGTGGATTACTGCAGAGTGTATAGAAATAACAAAGACCTTATAAAATTGAGGACAAATTCAGCATAAGTCAAGTGTGACATTTCTGGACAAACAGTCACATAGAGAGACAATAGAAGAACTAAAGCTGTTTAATCCAGAAGAGGGGAGAATTAGGAGAAATTGAATGTGGCAGGGAGGTTGTATTTATTCTTTGCTACTCTAGAAGAAAAAGCCAAGAATGAAGTGTAGAAATCATAAGAAGTCAGATTCTGGCTTAGGGTGAAGAACCTTTTAACCATTAAAGCTAGAAAAACATGACTTTCAAGGGTGTGAGCTGCCAATGCTTGGACTTGTCGGAGCTGAGGATGAATAAGATTCTACAGAGATACCATAGGGGATTTTTATATGGGATGAGAGAAAGAGGGAGTTTAGGCTAAGAACTCAACATTCTATGCCAACTGAATTTTCTATGATTCTGTGAATTCAGTTGGCAATTTTCAATGAAAAGCTAATAGCATGCGGAAGCAGAAGCCATGGAGCCTTTATAGACTTTTAGTGGATATATAAGTCTTTGAGTTATGGAAATTGGCAATACTTATTGAGCATCATTCAACATTCCTGCTCAGTTGTAAGTGCTTGGAAGGTAATAGGAAATACTTGCTATCCTGGACACACCTATGCTTATGACCAAGCAAAGAAAGCCAAGCAAAGAAAAAGACTTGGAAAATCTCCTTACAGAGAAAAAAAGGGGAAACTTGGACAAGTAGGAGGAAAGGAAACACAATGATGAGAAAGGAGAGACACTGTGCATCTATTCACCTTTGCTCACCCCTATTTCCTACTCATTGTTGTTTTGGATACATTTAATTTCTTCTCTTCTGGGTCCAATCAACGGCTGACCACATCTGTTCAATTGGAAATATACGTCATCTTGGTTTTGGAATATAGGCAAGTATGCACTTAGTTTTTCTCCAAGCCAGAAGGTTGCTCAATGTTTAAGGCTTCTGCCTGTTAAATGCCAGGAAACAGAGAACAATGGTATCAGGACAGGGAGCTGTGTAATAGGGAAGATTAGATTGTTGTCATTCCACATGCCTGTGGGCCATTTCATTGACCTTTTCAAGAGGGGGGTCATCCCACCCATAAAGCAGAAACTCACAAATTGTAACAATATCTTCATACTTTGTCTATAAAAATTTCTTCCTGTAAGATCTCAAAGTACTTTACCTAATCAACAAATTAAACTTCACAAATTTCTTGGGAGACTGCAACAACTCCAGATATTGAAGAAATCTGGAGGTGGACACATAAGGCAAAAGTAGAAGAATATAGAGAAGACAATAGATGTTTCCTGAAACCCAATTCAAAACCCAGATCAAAAACCATGTAATAGACCATCAAGACTTTCTTGAACACAACTTTGTAGAACTAATGATCCCAAAACAAGTATGTTACAGGTCTTGGGTAATAACTTAAAAAAGTCACCTGGAGTGATTGATGTCCAAATGACAAATTACATAAAGCCCATTTGACTTGGCAGAAGAAACTTAAAACTTCTATAGTATAAGCTTCAAATGCTCTGGCCTATGGGAAAAAAGACACAAGATTGGAATGATTATTATCTTCATTGGGTATAAACTTCCCACCCTAAGTATTTAGGCCCAGGATATTTACAAACATTGAGGCAGTATGGCTATTTTTATATTTGAACACACACACACACACACACACACACACACACACACACACACACACACACACACACACACACACAGAAGAATTAGTTGTTAGAGGTAAAGTCAACTGGTCATTTTGTCCTTATGATATTTTTCCAAGAAAATCTGGAGAATTTTGAGACTAAATGTTTTCTCATTTATTAAGATACAGCCTGCTCATTAAATCATTTTTTTTTTCTCTGCAGGTTCAGGGCAAAATAGAGAAGCAAATGATTTACACTGAATTCATTTAGGATATTCTTGCAGCAGAAGACTGGACATGTATGGTGAGAATGAGATCAAAGGTTAGGAGAAGTACACATTCCAGACGTTTGCAACTTAGTTCTGTGGCTTTTGGTGGATATGGAGCTTCGGGGCAAAGGAGACTGAATGACAGACCGAACCACCTTTTCGAGATAGATCATCAGCAAGACTAAGAAAAACAGGAACAGGTTATGTTTAAGAAACTAAAAATCTATTTTATTAGATAAGTTTGAATAAAAATGCAAGGAATCCAATGTACATTTGTTCTTTTGCTCTTTTCCATGTGGAAACAGACTGACCTGTATGAAAAAGTACATACCCAGAAATGACCTTTCTGGTTATGAAGTGGGACAAAATCTGAAGCCAACCTATGAAAATAAAACAAAATTCACAACAGTGAAAAACACTGAACAATAGAAACTCCTGAGAGTTTACTATTTGTCTCTTTAGAGGTAGATTATGGAGGTCATTTGCACTTAATATGCTAAGAGCTTGTTTCATGCCTGTAAAAGCTCTTTGCTTATGTTTCAAATAATATGTATACAAAATAGTAAAGAAGCCAAACCAAAGCAAAGAACTTATGAGTGCAAGATAGAGAAATCCTAGGTGTTTAAAAGTGGACTATATGAGGAGCAATTAGTTACCATGCAAAGTTCAGGTGGAAAACATGTAAATACATAGTCAGTTGCTTATCAATGGGTATTTGCTGAGTGTTGACTATGCCTTGGATATTGAGTGTAACTACAGCTCTTAAATTTTACAGCTAATTAGAAATCACCTGAAAAATTGTCAAAAATTCATATTCCCAAACCCCATCCCTAGAAATTCTATTGTTAGGTTTGGGGCAAGACCAATATATCTGCATGTTAATCAACGCCATAGATCATTCTGATGCAGACATTCTTCTGACCAAATTCTAAGGTTCACTGGGTAGATCAGTCTTTATTTCATGGAATAGGTCTACTTCTTACTATTCATATTGTTTCCCTTATCTTTGATGTGGAAGATATGATAACTCCTACCTTCTAGAATTGTTAGGAGGTCACATATGTAAAGATCAGACACAAAGTTGGTGCTTAGTAAATGATTATTCTCTTCATCTCTTACTAGATTTGTGCTTTATTTGTGAGAAGTAAATAAGGCAGCAAATAATTAAGGTGCATTTCCCGTCCTTAAGGTACACCTGATGTATTTAGTGGAATAAGTTAATTGCCCCAAAGATGAGAATCTTCTTTTCATTTATTTCACTTAGATTGCAGTATCATCAAAAGACACTGCATTTATATTCAGACTGAAATATCTTTAAGGCACTGCCAATAAATTGTATCTCCAAAACCTCTAGGTATTAATCATATTTGTCAAAGAAGCTACCCTTTCTGTTTTTTGGTGATACAAAGCAGAATTGCTCCTATATGCAAATTTTCCCTACCAGAAACCATGGAAATTAACTGCAGCAGCTACATTGTTGAAGAAGTGGTCTGAATTTTTTTTAAATCAATTTTATCAAAGTGTAATATTAGGAAAAAAACAGACCATTTTAAATATACAGCCCGGTGAGTTTTGGCCAATGCATACAAATATCAGCCACCTAAGTTCAAGAACATTCCTAACATCCTATAAATTTCCCCTGTGCTCTTTGCAAAGTCCACCCATCAGAAGGATGTGCCGATCTGATCTCTACAAATTAACCATAGATTAGTGCTGCCTGTTTTAGACTTGGCTCCTTTGGCTTAAAATAATATTGGCAGATTCATCCTTATTATTGCAGGTATCAACAGTTGATGCATTAGTACTGCTGGGTGGTTATGCTCCTGTAAAACTATACTACAATTTGTTTATTCACTAACCTATCCATGTGCATTTGGATTACTTTTAATTTGAAACTTTCATGAAAAAAACTGCTAAACACATTCATGTACAAGTTTTTTCCCTTGGAAATGGAGCTAGTGGGCCATGAGACTTGCAGGTTTAACACTGTAAGAAACTATTTTCCAAAAGTTTTACCATTTTATAACTCCCATCAGCAATGTATGAAATTCCAGTTGCTCCACAGCATTACTACTGCATTTATCAGTCTTAAATTTTAATCATTCTAATGAGTGTAAAATGGTATCTAAGTGTTTTTAATTTGTGTTTCCTAATGGCTGTTGATTCAACATTGTTGAATGTTGAGCATCTTTTCATGTGCTTATTGGCTGCTTCTATAATTCTGCTTATAAAGTGTCTGTTTAAGTATTTTGCCCATATTTTAAATGGAGAAGGTTGTATTCTTATGCTTCAGTCTTTATTATATCCGAGTAGAAGTCTTTTGTAAGATACATTATATACTGCAAATATTTTCTCACAATCTATGGTTTGCTTTCTCATTTTCCTAACAGTGTCCTTTGAAAAGTGAAAGTCTTACTTACGAGGAAGTTACGTTTTTCATCTTTTGCTCATAAAGTTTGTGCCACGCTCCACTTCCTACTTTTTTTGGTCCTGTTTTTTTTTTTTTTTAAAAAAAACCTACTACCCTAAGGACACAAAGGTTTTACCCAATGGTTTCCATTAAAATAGGTAGAGTTTTAACTTTCATACTTAGGGCTTTAACCCATTTGTATTCGTCTAGATTCTCTAGGGAAACAGAACCAATAGGATATACATAGGTGGAGATATAATATATAGATTGAGAAATATTTTTTCTTTATCTCTACCTGTGTCTATATGAAGAACGCTAGTGTAAGGAATTAGCTCACATGATTATTGAAGTTAAGAAGCCCCAAGATCTGCAGCTGACCAGCTGGAGATCCAGGAACGCCACGTGTGTAGTTCCAGGGCGAGTGTGAAAGGCTGGGGACCAGGTTTAAGTTCAGTCCAAGTCTGAGCGTAAAGGCAGAAGACTCATGTCCCCACTTGAAGACAATTGGGCAAAGGGAGTAAATTCTCCCTCACTCAGGCTTTTGTTCTATTCAGGCCTTCATGGATTGGACGAGGCCAACCACATTTCCGGGAGGACAATCTGCTTTACTCTGTCTGCTGATTTGGATGTTAGTCTCACCCAGATACACCCTCGCGGGGGCACATCCAGAATGACGTTTAACCAAGTATCTGGGCTCTCCATGGCCCAGTCAACTTGACCGTTTCACATGAACTGTTTTCTTTTTATGTTCAGTAGGAATGCAGATTTATTTTTTTTTCAAAGGAGATGCCCAGCACCATGTGTTGAACTACTCTGATGTCCTGGTCACTAATAAATTGACTTTATACCTGCGGGGTCAATTTTTAAGATATTGATTCTGTTCTACTGAACTTTTTTGTCTTTTCAATATAACATTGTTTGGATTGTCGGTTTTATAATAAATATGGAAATGAAGTTTGTTTCCCTTTCAAAATTGTTTTAGCTATTTGAGGATTTTTTGCATTTTCACAAAAATTTCTCAATTGGCTTGCCAATTTCCATGATAAAAAACCTAGAGATGTATGATCCTTTTCTAAATATATTGCTAAATATTTTATGTTTTTGAGATACCTTTGTAAGTGACACTTAAAATATTATTTAAAATATTTATTACTTGTGTATAGCAATACTAATTAATAGTGATAGAACTGATTTTTCATATTGACCTTTTGTCCTGCAGCTTTCCAAGATTCATTTAGAAAGATATTCTGTTCCTATTCTTAGTTTTCTTACAATTTTATTATGACTAGGTATTGGATTTTGTCAAATCCTTGTCCATCTTTCTTGAAGAAAATATATGGCATTTCTCCTTTATTTCATGTGATGAATTACATTTCAATGTTGAAACAACCTTGGATTCCTGGAATAAGCCACACTTAGTCATGGTATATTATGATTTTAAAACACATTATTGGACTTGATTTACTAATATTTTGCTAATTTTTTTCATCTATGGTCACAAAAGATTATTTTATAATATCCCTTAATTTCTTTGTCAGGTTATGGAACTAGAATTATGCTGGTCTAAAAATTAGTTGGTAAACATTACCTTACTCTCAATATTTTTAAAGAATTTGAGTAAGGTGATATTATTTTTCTCTTTAAAATTTTCATGGAAATCACCCATGAAATCATATGGACCTTAAATACTCTTGGTGGGATGTTTTCTTGATTATAATTTATTTAGCAGATTTGAGGCTATTCAGATATTTTATATGATTTTCAACCTAGTTTGATATGTTGTATTGGTCAAGGTACTCATGTAGTTTATTGAAGTTTATTAATTGATAGGCAGAATTTTTTTATAATCTTCCTTTATTATACTTCTAATACTTGTAGGCTCTGTATTAATGCCTATTTTATTCTTGATAGTAGGAATTTATGTCTTCTCTTTTTCTTGATCAGTCTTCCTAGGGATTTATTAATTTCATTCCTCTTCAAAAAAATTAATTTGTCTTCTTTGTTTTTTTCTATCACCTTTTTGTTTCCTATCTCACTGATATTTTAATTTTTTAATCATCATTACCATCCTTCTATGTACTTTGGATATAATTTTCTGTTTTTCTGATTTTTTTCTAGATTTCTCTAGTTTCCTAAGCTGGAAAATAACACGATTGATTTTTTTTTTTTTTTTTTACCTTTCTAATGTAGCTCTTTTTGCTCTAAATTTCTTTTAAAGCACTTCTTTGTTTGCACACCGCAAAATTTTATATGTTGTTTCATTACCATTTGGTTTGAATTTTTCTGATTCCCCTTTTCCCCTTTTGATTTCTTTAATTCATGTTACTTAGAAATGTGTTTTAAATTTTCAAACATCTTGAAGATTTCTAAATAGTTCATTAATATTGACTTATAATTTAATTCCAACATGGTTAGAAAATATACTCCATAAGATTTTAATGCAATTTCAATGATACAAGTTGGTGAAGAACCAGGAGCATTTGCAAAGAGTGTGTATTCTGTAATTGTTGAGTATAACATTCTATCAATGTTTATTATGCCAAGTTGACTGAGAGTGTTCAAGTGTTATTTTTTTTAAGTATTTGAATAAGTTGATATTATTTCCTATCTAATTTGATGTAATTCACTGGTACATATATATGGACCTGGGAATTTTCCTGATGGAAGGTTCTTTTTCTTATTATAAAGACTATTTATTTGATAGGTTTGAGCCTATTTAATTTTATTTTTGTTCAGTTTTCAATCAATTAGTTGAGAGAGAGATGTTAAAATCTCCAGCTGAGATCATAAATTTGTCTATTTCTCTCTTTTATTCTGTCAGTTTTGTTTCATGTATTTTGTACATTTGTTAAAGGTACACACACATTTAGGATTGCTATAGCATTTGTTACAAATGACTACCCTTTTATCATTCTGAAATATTCCCCTTTATTTCTGCTTATATTTCTTGTTTTGAAAAACACTGTTTCCAATATAAAGATAATATACATCAGCTTTCCTGTGCTTACTGTTGTCATGTCTTTTTATATCCTTTTTACTTTTAACTTATCTATGTCTTTATGTTCTGGGTTAATTGAGTATTTTTAATATTTACTTTTACTTCTTCTATTAACATTTTCATAGTTATACCTCTTTTTAATTATTTTTAATGGATATTCTAGAGATTAAAATATGCATTCATAAACTATCAGTCTAATTAAACATTACACTATTTCACTCTTCACACTTTAAAACTTTCAAAAATATAAAATGCTTGCATTAGTGAAATTCCATGTCCCTTCTATTCCTTTTTGTTTATGTTGTCATATAGTTTAGGTTCTTACACATTAAAAAGCTATATCATATTATTATGATTGTTGCTATTACTTAACAGTAGGTTATCTTTAAAAGAAATTATTAAAGAAATAAAAAGAAAAAACAAAAAAATACATGTTCTGTCCTGTATTCCTTTATTTCTATACTTCCATGAGTGTTTCTTACAGTTCGGTTCTCATAGCAATGAATTATCTCCACTTGTACCCTTATTTGAAGATTATTCTGACTAATCATAGAATTCTTGGTTGCCTTTTTCCCTTTCATCACTTTAAACATATTGTTCTATTATAGTCTATCATCCATTGTTCCTAACGGTAGGTCAGCTGTCACTTCTATAGTTGTTCCACTGACTTCAATGCATCTTTTTTCTCTGGCTTCTATTAAGAGTTACTCTTCTTTGCTTTTCAGCACTTTGCTATGATGTGTGCAGCTTAGCCTTAACCAGGGATCCATGGTCAATCCTTATATAAGTTTTGCTCCTCCTCCTCCCTCTATGCTCATCCCTTGCACAGTCTCCCTCCAGGTTAATCTGCCCAGGGAATGTCAGCACTTAAGTCATCAAGAATTTAAATCTCTGCTTGCTTCCTCAACTCGGCATGACTGAAAGTCTCTAGGTACCTATATGCCCTTAGGTAGTTAGCAAGAGTAGTAGTAGGGTTTGCCATATGTATTTACTTTCTCTAAGGATCACATGTCCCCAGTCCCCAGGCTGCCTGTTGTTCAATGTTTAAGGACATTTACTCAGATATTCTGTCATTTTATACTTGTTCATGGTAGAAGGGTATGCATCATCTCAGTTAACTCTTTCATGGTCAGAAATGGAGGTCCAATTATCAAGCACTGACCACTTGCCTGTATTACATTCAGATATCAGGGAAACAAGATACAGATACATGTGTGTGTATTTGTATATATCTGCATAATGACACGATTTTACTACCACTGTGCTGATAGGACTGTGACGTACCATTAGTCACATACAAGCAATGACATACAATTAGTACCCAAGTTTTGGCTTTAAATACCAATGGAAAATCTTCTAAAATTAATAAGAAAGGCAGGATATAAATTTAGCTAGAGTAATCATCCTGCTTTCTATATAAAGATAATAATCAATTACAAGATATAATTGAATAGGTTTCCCCATTTACAATAGTAACACACACAAAATAGAATACCTAGGAATAAATATAACAAGAAATATTAAAAACTACAAAATAAAAAACTATAAAACTGTATGGAAAGACCTAAAAATAGACTTGAATTAATGGAAAGCTGAATAAGGGTCTTGCTTAAGAAAATTCAACATCAAAATAAGATGTGATTCTCTTTGGGTTAATTTTTTAAATATTATAAGACCACAATTAAAATACTAATATTTTTTTGCTGTTAGTCAGATATTTCTAAAACTAATAAGGAGAAAATAATCAATGAAGAGTAGTCAAAAGAAGGGAATGGAATTCTAGTACATTTTTACCCCAGAACAGAATGAATCATTGTCTGCACAAATACTGTGTTCAATAATATCCTTCACTTTACCTTAAAAGTCATTAGCATGGATTTTCTTTTTAAAGCCCATGGCAGGACTTTAAGGAAAATAGTTATTTTAAAAAGGGTTGGAAAAAAGACAGGAAAACAATATGTGTTATTGTACTGATTTGGTATGTATCTGTGAATCACCAGTGGTATGCTTTGAAGTGGTGACAGAAGTAAATCTAATTAAACTAACAAAGTTTAGAAGTGAGTCAGTGTGGGTAAAACTGCAATATTTCCAGACTCTCTCACCTGGCTTTAGTACATCTGCATATCAATAGGTGTTTCAAGGGGTGGAGAGCAGTGGTTCATCTACATATCAATAGGTAATTACAACGGCAGGGGAGGGTTTATCTGGACCCGAGAGGTTGGGTGGAGCTCTCTTGTGCTGTAGCCTGGTTTAGATAGAGACAAGAAGACTGCTTGTAAGAAATAAATGGGTTTCTTAACTTTATTTTTCCCTTTGGCTGATTTTGGTTTTAGAGGTATTTTGCCCTGGGATTTTCCCCTGCAGTTACAGTCAGAAACTGAAGGCAAAGAGAGAAAAGAGCCATTAATTTCACCTGATCCATTGTGAGTTGCCTACAGAGGCAGTTTAAAGATTGGATATCTATACAGTGGCCTTTGAGTCACTGAAGGGAACACGGTGATAGTCGCAAGTCGTGTTAGAAGTGAAAGTTTCCAAATGGCCTCCCAGAAAAAGGAAATGGGAAGGTATCAAGGCACAGGTATTCTGAAGTCAGCCATGTTCCCTATTTTACTCTCTCCTCTACCAACATCTTCTCAGTGAAATATCCTGCTTCTTCCTGCAAGAATGGGCTGTGGAGTGCTGAAAAAATGGAAATTTCCAGTGAGAGAATTATCAGGTTATACTATCAATAATTCAATTCACTTTAACAGTGAAGAAAGTACTCTACTTTTCTTGGGTACATGACAATGAACTGAAGTTTAATTTATAAAAGACAAAAACAGCTAAAAAATTGCCTTGAAAGTTATATATGGTTTGGAAAACACTTGTTTAAATCAAAAGGGTAATTTCCCTTTACTTTCATTTATTTTTTTTATTTAGAAACATAGATTTCTTCATCAAAATGCAGAAACCCTGAAGATTTATTTAAGTAAAAAACTCTGGAGAGTTTCAGTTCATCAGAACTGATTTTAGCCAAATGATTCCCTTTGTATCCAAAATCAGCTTTATTTACTAGAGATGAACTAAGGATGCCAAAGAGCAGTCTGTGTTTTGTCCTTTCCACATTTTGTTCATCTCTGGTGAAGGGATTCTGAACTACTATTCCTGCTGGGCAGGATGCCAGAGTTCAGGGGTTGGCCAGGAAGGATGAGAACCCTCCTTAGATCGGGGGCTCCCAGTAACAAGCAAATGGAAACAAAGAAAGATGAGAAAAGGGTGGAGGCTGGCTGTGAGTTGATGACTTTCTGAGTTCCTATTTTAGATCACTTGCATGGAATCATTAGGGCGGATGCCATGTCTACACTATTATGAAGGTCACCGGAAATGGGATTTGGCTTCTTGATTTTCTTTCCACCTCAGCAAGTCCTACCCTGAAGCTTAACTAGAATAAATGCTTTAGCCCTTATTGTGAAAACATTATCTAAAGGTGTAGTCTTACACCGAATTTTGCCAGCAAACAGAAAAATGAGCACAGTAAAACCTTAGATAGTTCAAGATCATTCAGGGCTCTGTTGCAGAAAAGATTTATTACATTAAAGATAGAATGTTAATTCTCTCCTCTAGTGTTTTTAATGAAACTATGTTCTTCATTCTTATGATTTGTCCTCTTTGATGCTTTCTCTGTCTTCTTGCGGTTTCTATACCCTAGGTCCATGTATACCCCAGATGGCATCATTGTTTTTCTTTCTCTATCTTCCATTCCCTAGACATCTCACTGAACCTCAGCTCCCATTTCTACATAAATAGTCCCCAAATTCACACTCTGACCCTGATTCCTCTAAGATCCAGACTCATTTTTCCAATTAGCCCAATATTTCAACTTATATGTCATGTTTACCTAGATGAACTTCATTCAAAACACTTGAAAATAAATATTCAGGTAATGTTCTTTTTATTAAAAGCATGACTATGTAGCTACAGATGTCCTAAATTGGCTTTTATAATCATCACCTAAGTGTCTGAGATTTGAATGTCCTCCAACCTTCAGACATCTTAAAGTCTTTAAAAATTAAAGTGTGTCGGTAAAATTGCAATATTTCCAGAATCTCTCACTTGTCCTTGGTGCATCCATATCAATAGGTGTTTCCTAGGGGCTGAGAGAAGTAGGCTATCTCCATTTCAATAGGTGATTACACGGGGGAGGGAGGGCATATCTGGGCTGGAGAGGTTGGGTGGGGTCCCTTTTTGCAGCCAGTTCATGAGATACACGGGCGGAGCAGAAGTAGACAACGGCTTGTAAGCAATAAATGGGTTTCTCCTACTTTATTTCTCCCTTTGACTGATTTTGGTTCCAAAAGTAATTTGCCCTGGGCTGGGAACTTATTTTCCCCCTGGAGTTACAAAGGGGCGAAACGGGTGGAAAGCTTCATCCTATACAATGTCCCTCTGATATCTCTAAGGATTCTTGAAGAAGAGGAAACGCACAGATGAAATGGGAGATTGAATTTCTACTGATCACCTCTCCTGGTCATCTTGTGCTCCAATTTTCTGCTTTAGTTAAATTCTGAGTCGTAAGGGGAGCTTGCTTCTCTATGTTGCATATATGCCAATGACTCCCAGATCTGATCTGTCCTTCGAACTCCGGAATACATTTCCTAAATGCCTTTTCAACAGACTGACTTTGGTTATCAGATAAGCATCCCACACTTAGAGTACATAAAACTGGACTTTCCCCCCACCCCCCCACACACCTGTTTCTTTAAATTTTCCATCTCAGAAAATGCCACTACTATTCATCTAATTCCTTGAGCTAAAAATCCAGGAGTCATCTTTGATTTTTCTCATTCTGACACACTTAGCAAATGTGTCTGCTCTATTTTCAAAATATATACTCAATTCAACAATTACTCACTCCCTCTGATACTATCATAGTCTTTCACCTGGACAACAGGAATAGATCCTTATTGTCTATTGTTTTACTGTTTCTATGCTTGCCACCCTACATTCTCTTCTCTTCACAAAAATCACCACGATCTTCCAAAGCATAAAACAAATTATGTCATACTCCAATTTTAAACTATATATTGTCACCTTCCTCCAAATATGTTAGTATAGTTGACAAATCCTCTGTGATTCCTGTGGACACCTACTTCTCTGTCTTCATCTCCTATCACGCTCTGCATGGTTTCTTAAAGCTCCAGCTTTCTCATTCTTCTTTTAATACAACAAGCCCTTTCCATTTCATGGCATTTGTATTTGCTGTTAGTTTCTTCATGGAATGCTCTTTCCATATTTTTTAGTGTCTATAATTTAGTTGAGAATTTGCCACATAATAAGATTGTCTGTGATTAATTTTAAGCTACACACTTATGAGAGTCATTTGCAATTGAGTTGCCCTAAACTAAAATGTATACTCCTTACTTATATTCCATTTCCTTAGCCCTTAATTTCTTTGTAGCATTTATAACTTTAAACTATATACTTGTTCACTTTTTCATTGTCCCCCCAGCTATATAAAGTTTAAGGTCCAAAAGGGTAGAATCTCTAGCGTTTGGCACACAGCAGACACTGAAGTTAAGTTTACAGATTAAATAAATATGTGGAAATTGTCATTCAATTTTCTTAAACTTCACTTTTCTCATTTTCAAAATACAAAGAATAATAAAATTGAGCTAAGATACCCCTGAATACTTAGTATTCCCTTTTCTATTTGTCTGCAGAGCAATTCAGCTGTCTTTTCATCTGGCTCAGCTTCACCTGAGGGAGCCTCACTGTCCATATCAATTATTCTATCAGTGTGCTTTATAAAACAAAGAAAACTTTACATGTTTAGTAAGTTTTTTTACCTTTAAAAATGTTTTTCTATGTATTATATTTATATATGCATATATTTATATGGAAAAATCTATGTATGCATATATATGTATATTCATATAATTTGTGCTAAAAATTAACTTGGTAGTATGCATTTGTATATCATTTATTACAAATTTTTTCCAGTATGATTAGGAGCAGTACTAACAGTATTCACTGAAGTCTTATGTTTTGAATTGTAAGTAAAAGTAAGTATGGGCTGATACAGTGCTCATTGTTTCATGTAATGCCTCAGATTAATTCCAGAAACATCAAGCTATGTTACTGAGTATCAGCAAATCTGTTAGTGCCTCCTCAGCATAAGGATGCTACTGTTTTCTCCTGTAAGACTCCCACATCTTATTTAATTCTCCAGAAGAAATGGAGAGGTATCGCCTGGAGAAAGCAATACACATGCAGCAGAACTTGGCGACGTGTCTCTGACTGGAAACAGGATAGCTCCAGCTTCGTCCCAGTGCCCACAGCTAAAGCCCCATAACCTAGCATCCAGGAGGTGTTTGGTCGTGCCTGGTATCACTAAGCTGGCTGGACAGAGAAGATCAGAAGCATGGTTTTTCCCAAGTCCCATAGGCTTGCATCACTAGAGACATCTTTTCCATCTCTGGCTTGGGCTTGGGAGGCTAATTTTACCTTAAGACTGGGTACCAGAAAAGAAAGACTAAGGCTCCTTAAGAACAGCAGAACCATCTGGAAAGAAGGGTTTTTGCAGGGAGAGGCCTTAGAAATTAGTATAATTCAACCAGAAATGGTACTATTGAGATGAGAGCATCGTTATGCCCGTAATTAGATTGCTGAAGGCCACATTAAAATAAAAGCTGTCCTGCATTCTTGGCTTTTTTCTATAAAGCTCTGAGTGTCTACCAAATCTAACCCCCCCTGTTGAGGTGCTCTTTACATACGGCCACCACTTGACTGCAGGACTGCTTTATACTGACTGGGAACAAAACAACAGCTGCAAAAAGTTGTCGGTAGCCCATTAGGTGGGATGACATGATTGCTTGGGAAACTCATTCATTTTCCCAGATTATCAATGGCTGAATCCATTGGATCTCCTGGGGGTATGAATTTATATAGTATCTCTTGGGAATATGAACATACAGAGTAAGCTGGTCAGCAGAGGACAAGCAGTTAAGTCATGACAAATGTTAAAAATATGAAGGAGTGACCACAGAGTTCCCATCGATCGCTAAGGTTACTATCGATTCAGAATCAGTGTCTCCAGTTTTCCAGGAGGCTTGGCCATTTCTCCTTTTTAGATGACTTTATAAGGAACTCTCCTTTACTAGGGTAACCAAAGCACATCATTTTGCTGCACCTTAAATTAGGCCATAAATGATAGTATTGTTAATGACAAATAGCACCTTTATTTTTCTTTTGTTTTTAAATTTTTCAGAGTCTTTTACTACTCAGGGGATCTGAATAGTCAAGATCCCTTACATTTCACTTCCAGGTAGCTAGATATTGTGACCTCCCAGGTCTACCTAAGATCAAATTACTACACGGATCCCAAAACGAACAGCTTAGGGCATGAAGACTGTGTGCACACATGTGCACACACATACCACACACACATACACAGTCCTTCTAATTGTCTTCAGCTTTCAAAAATACTTTGGTGGCTTACCCACAACCACTTCTTTTTCATATTTATTAGCTATGTAATATCTGTACTTCTTGTCTTACTTCTCCATCATGATTTTCACTTTTTTCCTCCAGCGTAGACCAGCTGTCGTGGAAATACCTTGATAATTAATTTTCTTTGCACAAAAAGGAAGTTCTCCACCATGGAGGTATCCACGGAATGCCTCCCTCTACCTCTTGGAAGTAGATGCTACACTTCCTGAAACTCCAGGTTAATCATTTTATCAATCAGGCCAAGAACACACACCTCTGGAGAAGATCACTTCCTTTCACTAGGTGCTGTTTATTTTTTGCAATTAATGACTCAGGATATTGATTTTCATGGTATGGTTATATCGTTTCCTATGAGTGAGTAGCCTATATCCCTTGATAACTTATGTAATAAGGAATTAGAAAGTAACCATCAAAACCAAGGTCACAATCTTGTTTTACAGAGTTATTGCTTACAAAATTAGTCTGATAAATTGTGGGGGTCAAGGTGGGGATCCACCCTGGCTCTGCATGGGAAGAACTGTTACTAACTGGTCCTTTACATATAATAACAATGATGGTGATACAATAACAATAGTTTAGTAGCTATATAGAGATGCCTATCCTAACGTCTTTTATTCCAAACTCCCTCCCCACTCCAAACTGGGGCGGGGGGGAGGGTAAGGCAGGCCTGAGAACATCTGTTAAGGCCAAGACCAAAGCAAAAATCTAGTAAAAGGTGCCACAGCAAGAGGGGCATGGGGTTTCTGGTCACAGCATATCTTACCTGGTTGTGAGACCACTTTATTACATTGGTACCTCTAAAAAGTGGTTGTGTCATTTTTCAATTATTAACAGCATCTTCTTATTCTTAGGTCAGAACCTTTATGGATATTAGCCCATTAATCATCACCAACATTCTGGGGTCGTTAGAAGAAACTTCATTTTGCAGCTAAGAAAACAGAGGCTGAAATCAACTAAATCATTTGTTCAAAGTCAAACAGGTAGTTAAGAGACAGGTATTTTGCAAGCCCAAGTCCATCTGATTTCAAAGTCTAAACTTTTAAATACTAGGCTATAGAACTCGCCCACCCACCCACAGTGTGCTACAGTACATGGAGCTATTGGTGGACATGGTGAAAGCTCTGGAACCGGAGTCACCAGACTGGGTCCCAAGCCTGGCCTCTATTGCTTGCTGGCTATGGGAATATCACCTACCTTTGCTCACATGTAAAATGGATTTTAATATTAGCTTTACCTTCCTTATCAGCATCAAATTCAGTAATACCATGTGAGAAATGCTTGCACAACTGCAAAGCTCTGTTTAAATACATGGCATTATGTTACTTTGTAAGCATTCTTAAATCATTCTTTAAAGCAGAGAGTCTTATTCTGAATACAGAGATAAAGCTCCTTGAGGGTGGAAGGTAGATCTATTAGTTCTTGGGGCTATTTGCTCCCAGGATGAATGAATGGGTAGCTGATTGACAGATAGATAGATAGATAGATAGATAGATAGATAGATAGATAGATAGATAGATAGATAGATAGATGATAGACAGATAGATATTACATATGTATGTATATATATATATATAATGTATACATTTTTCTGTATATATATATATATATATATATATATAGAATTTCTACATATATGTGTATTGAAACAGACAACATTAGTGGCCTTATGATCAAGTGAGGCCATTTTCATTGCTCAGCTCATCAAATAACTCATCAAAGAGTAATACTGCAGAAGAATCTTATAAAACATAATATGCTAAATAGTTTTTTTCTCTCATGAGTGCTAACCATTGGGTTCTATACTAGTTTTCTAGACTACCATAATAGAGTACCTCAAATTGCATGGTTTAAGACAACAGAAATGTATTCTCTCAGTTTGGAAGACCCGAAGTGCAAAAATCAAGGTGTTAGCAAGGCTGTGCTCTCTCTGGAGGCTCTAATGGGAAGATCTGTTCCTTGACTTTCTCTCAGCTTCCTAGGCCTTTCGTGGCTGGCAGCCGCATAATTCCAGTCTGCCTCTGTGATCACCTGTCTCCCTGCCTTCACACTATCTTCCCTCGGTTCATATCTGTTTCTGTGCCTCTTCTCTTCTTTAAGGGACACCAATCATACTGGATTAAGGGTCCAGTCTTCTCTAGTATGACTATCCCATCTTAACCTAACACCTAACACATTACATCTGCAATTACTCTATTTCCAAATAAGGTAACATTCTGACATTCTGGGAAGGACATGGATTTTAGGAGCCACAATTCAACCCCATACATGTTCCCTATGAGGCAGCCGCCAGAAATCAGCACCTGGCATTTCTTTGTGGCTTTGAGGGTAGGTTTGCAAATAACTAAGTTAACTCTGCAGATGCTCTGGGAGTAGGTTCTGGTGGAAAGAACTGGATGATTAGGGCTGATTTTTCTGGCTTTTCATCAGAACTCTCTCTTTGCACATTACTTCTACCTAAGACCTCTTCAGCCAGGTGTAGTGTGGCTATTTAATTCTTAGGCTGTCTAGCAGAGTTTTGTAATTACATCCACAATCCCTTATCTTTAATTCCCAAATCTATAAAGAACTAAAAACTGAGTTTTTTTCTAAGTGTGGTTGGTACCAGTTCTCTTCTGGTTGCAAAACTTGACCTGAACTGGTATAGTCCTCTTTATAATGTGAATGTTTACATATTGCAATGAAAAACTATTAAGTTTGATTGACGGGTGCTGTCCAGGCACTCCTTAACACTGGGAGTTTTATGTTTCATACTGCTCCCTATTACTTTTTTAAATTCTGGAAAAAAGGCTTACATGTGAATTCCCAAATATACCTGGCTCCAAGAATTTTGGAAAAGAAAATAGAAACCCATTCTTTTAATTAGGGTTAATCTAATCAATGGAAAAGCTGATATCATTCACTTTGAGTTCTTCTAGGTCAGTGTTTCTCAGACCTGCCTGCACATTGCAATCACCTGGGGAGCTTTAAAAAATTCTAAAGCCTGGGCTTTACCCTAAACCAATTTATAGGACCCAGACATCACCATTTCTGAAATTCCCCAGCCAGTTCCAGTATCTACCCAAGTCGGAGAACGCCTACTGTCTGGTCCTTCACCTAGGCATCCATGCAGTCCTGTCTGGCTGAGCCAATCAGAAGTCCACTCTGCCTCCCATGACCGGATCCTGACAGCACCCACCTCCAGGAGGCACATGCAGTTGCAAACAACTGGAGTTGGTAAAACAAAAGGAGCCCACACGTTAGTGGTTGTGACTATGTCTCCCAAAAATGAATTGAGTCTCCCCAAAAGACATGTCTTAACCCTAAGAACCTCAGAATGTGACCTTATTGCGAGATAGGGTAATGGCAGGTGTCATTAATTAAGATAAGGTTGTACTGGAGTAGGGTGGGCCTTTTATCCAATATGACTGGTGTCCTCCTAAGAAGAGAAGAGATACACAGAGAGGAAAACATCATGTGAAGACACAGAAACACACAGAGAAAAGACAGCCATGTGACAATACAGGCTGAAGTGGGAGTGATGCATCCACATGCCAAGGAACACTGCAGATTTCAGGTAAACACCAGAAACTAGGAAGGGGCAGGGAGGAATTCTACAACTTTTAGAGACAGCATGGTCTTACTGATTCCCTGATTTTAGATTCCAGAACTGTGAGAATGCATTTCTGTTGTTTCAAGCTGCTCAGTTTGTAGTGCTTTGTTACTGCAGTCTGAGGACACGGCTGCACCGTGAGTGGGGGGACGGACCGCAGCACTGTCCTTGCAGTGTCCCCAGAACTCTCTAGGTCCACCATGAACAGCCAGTCACAGATGTCAAAGCTCTGTAACTAGAGGTGAATTGAAGGGGGAGGCTGGTTCACCAGGAGAAATGTAAATACGAGTAACTAACATTTGTTTGAGGGCTTAATACCTTCCAAGCACACATTGCCTGCACCAGTCATTTAACCCCTAACAACCTTTGTGGTAAATCCTATATTTATCCTTATTTCAGAAAATAGAACTGTAGATCAAGTAAGTTGCTGAGTGTTCTTCCACTAATGACAGAAGCCAGGATTTGAATCCAGTTGTACCTGGTCCTAACGCCCTTCTCTCAATGTCAGCTTGGAGGAAAGTCTTGGTGAGCCCATAGATCGTGCCAACGCCGCTTTCTTGACAAGCCAGAGGCCTCGTTCACCTGCTGAGCCGTGAGAATGGGAGTCAAGGCTCTGACATGACAAACACAGGAGTTCGGCATCCAGCCCTGCAGCTGCCAGAAAAAATTAAACAAACTGAATGAAAACAACGGAAAAACAACAGCAAAAATGCCAGCAGCAGTAAAGGGCCCAATTACTACTGGTTGAAGTGTGAGGAAAATTAAAGTTGGTGACGGTTCAAGGTTATGTTGAAATTCCAAAGCAGTGGGCTTGCATAACCATGAATTACGGGAATTAAAATAGTGTTGATGTTCACAGTTTATTTCAGGACTCCACTTTCCATCTCTTTTCGACTCAACAAGTCTCAATTCGGTCACACACTAACCACCATAAAGGAAAAAAGATGGAGATGTGTGTGTGTGTGTGTATACATTAAAAATGTAAATAAATTAAGACAAGGAAACCTCCAAAAAGTATAATGCAGTCTACTTTGCTTCTATGTCCATTTATATTAGGGGAAATGAAGCAAATTGCAACCATTATCAAGTCCCAGCAATATTAAAACTTTTTTCCTGAATTCACCTATCAGAGCATTGATAGTTTCTGAATCTTGAAAAATAACAATCACTAGATTTATTGAGCATTCCCTATGTCCCAGGCACAGACACAGTTAATCCCCATAATAGCTTTACAAAGGAGTCATTATTATCACCATTTGGAGAGGTAGAAACTGAGCTTACTAAAGTGGCCTAACTGGCTCCAGGTAACAAAGCTCCTAAGAGCAAGAAACATGGTTTGAACCCAGGGCTGAGACTGACTAGAGAAAGACAGCTCTTAAGTTTTTAAAGACTTTTGCTTAACTAATTATGATACTTTCTATATCGTGTCTCTATCATGTCTGTATCAAGTATTATGATATTTTCTATATACTGTATATCTGTTTCTGGCTGATGCTACGCACCCAGCATTGTAAAGTGCTTCTCCACCCCCACCTTCTGCACTGACTACAGTTATGTAAGTGCTGTAAATTTACTGATGACTAACTGCACAGCTTTATTTTTCTCAGACTAAAGGTTTTAAGTTATCAAATCAGAAAAAGCAACCTAGGCTTATCCTCCCACACATTTGATCACAATGCATGCCTTCTTCAGTGTGTTTGTCCTTGAGGCCAGCACTGATTTTTCCCATAGCTTTTTCAGAGCAGATTGATGGCACAAACTCTCACCTAAGGCTCCTGTTCAATTTTCATAACGTGGTATTCACTTGGCAACTGTAGTTTCAAAGTTAAAAACAATTATATCTGCATACTAAAACTTGATTTCATTTCATTCCCTTAATCAAAAGGACAGAATAAAAATGATCATTGTTTACCTTCTCCATCACAGAACACATAAGTAGATCCCTGAAAGTATGAAAAAGAGTGAATATTTTTTTTAAGCCTCATCCTTGCAGGAAGGATATGGATAAAAGACTACAAGATCAAACCCAGAAAAATATTCCCTTAATACAGATCACTTAAAAAAAAAGATCAGGAATTTTTCAAAGACTTACAAAAACAAAAAAAAGTAAGAGAACTAATTGGAAAACAAAATACAAATTTCAGAGTTCAGTCTAAATAAACCACATGTGTGGAAACTCCGCTTAACTGATGATACTTTCCGATCAATTGGTGGAGATGATTATAGAAAAGAGTTCTGTGTCACAGATAAAACTAGATGTTTACCACATCCTGTTTCATGTTCCTTATTTCTGGAAACATGAAAAACTCTTATTTTCCAACCCCCTTAAGGTAGGTGAAGGCATATGCTGAGCTTTGGACAATAAATTGTGAATATAAGTGATGAGAGTCACTTCCAGGATGAGGATGTGCAAAGGAAATTCAATTCTTTCTTTCTCTACCTCAGTGATCAAAGAGGTCTCATATTGAGATGGTAGGGACATAAAACAGGCTGTGTTGTTGAGCCAGGGAAACTGTTGCCTTGGATTGTTAACTGATCCCATAGCAGATTTCAGATGAGAAAGGAACATAAATCAACAGAAAACCATTTGGGCCTGTTGTTTTCTTTATGTGTTCCAGAAAACTGTAAAACCTGGACTGGATCGCTGACAGAAGAACCAAGTGGCACTCGGAGGTCTTGGAGGGTGGAGGTTTATTTCATACTGGTGGTCTCAGAGGAGAGTGATCTCCAAAGGTCTGAGTATCGAGCACAGCAGGGCCATTCCTTTTATACATTTACTACAAAGCTAGGGGAGCTATTAGGTCACTTATAGGTGTATTCAGGATGCTAGTTATATTTTAATCCATTTTCGTAAAGGTTACCCAGATTCTGTATTATAAACTAATGGGCTTCTATGACTATGATCAACAAGCTGTTCCAGACCACTGAGTCCCAGTGGCTGGGGAATACATTGTTACATACATGTTTCAATCCCAAGTACCCAAGCACCTTGTGATTCCTCTACATTCCTGAAGCCTTAGCAGAAAGCCTGTTTCATTGGCTTTCTTGGCTTCCTACCACACATGCCAAGAGAGGGAGGGATTTGAGAACTTTCTGAGTATTTTCTCATCATGTGGAAAGGATTTCAATAATGAACTTAGTTCCTTTAATAAGGATAGGGATATACTGAAATTAAAATATTACTGATATTCACAGTGTGTTTCAGGACTCCATTCTCCAGTGTATATTGTCTCAAGTCTTGGCTTACCCATGCACTTACCACCATATTTACACAGGAACTTTGTCCATTTTTCTCTATTTTTGGTCTTTTTCATAGTTCATCGATTTAAAAAATCTTATCTTTGTTATTTCCTTCTTTCTATGCATTTTGGATTGCTTTTTCCCAGCTTCCTAAGGTAGAAAATGTCTTAAGGATTTCTTGGGTCACTGATATTAGACACTGCTTTATAAATACGAGCATTTAATGTTCCACATATACTTGGACATATGTTGGTAGGTTAGCAATTTATAAGGTGACCAGAGATGACATTTCTCCCCTGCCAATGTTTGGTACATTCTCTTTGCCTCAAATGTGGCAAAAATCCTGAATTTATTCCTTGATGTCCCAATTTTAAGATGACTTCATGAGACCCTCCAAGTGGCAAGTCTACCAGTACGAAGATGAGTCAGAAACAATAGAATATAAACTTCAAGATTAAGTATTGTGTGATTTTAAAAAATCCTATACTTAGTCATAATAAAACTTATTTTACTTTTATGCCTTAATAGTACTTTGTAAAATCTAGTATCCATTAGTCCTGTGATAACAATCTTGCAGTCCTTCACTAGAGTTAGAGAAACCATTATCAAGATCAGTTGAATGAAAATCAAACATTTGATCTGAACCTGTGCTCTGAGTCAATTCAAAATGAACAAATACTGAGTACCTACTCTTCAGTCAAATCGATCTCACCGTGTGTGTGGTCTAGCGGGAGATGCAGCCATGGAAGCAGGCAGTAACAGCCCCATGTGGTGAGCACTAAAGAAGACAGGCCTGTGGCCCCTTGACAGCTCTCAGAAGGCACACCTAATCCACACGTGAACAAGAAGAGTTTCCCACAACTGCATATCAAATGCGATAAAAGATGTCCCAATCCTGGTTTATTTTTCCACAAGAATCTGCCTCTTCAGAATAGCTTCCTTTAAGCATTGCCATCAAGCTTTTACTTACTGAGTTTTCTTTCCTAGAATACTTATTCCCAATTGCACCAATCTATACAATATCTAAATTTAACTGCTGCTCACATAATGAAGCCATCTCTGCACTCCCCATTATGAAAGTCTCTTGTTTTGCTGAAAATGCACATTAAGGTAGTTTTGTCCTTTCCAAGAATGGTCTGCTTTATATTTCCAGAGTAATTACTATAGCAAGTATCTGGTACATCACAATTTTTGAACTGGGTCTGAATCTATGAGATAAGCTAAACTTAATATAGAGAAACAATCAATATCCACAATGCAAATCTTGTAAAGCATAGGTGAGTATATGAGAAAAGCAGAAGTCACATGTTTTGATACTACCAAGTTCTAAGGTGGCAGATTGGGAAAAAATATTGGCCACTGGAGATACTGTAGTCAGATTTAAAAATTCTGTCTACCCTAATTATCTGACCCATTTGTATTGAAGGATCACTCTATCCCTTCACCAGGGCAATTACAAGTTGTATGTATGGGCTCAGATGTCTTTCTTCACTTTCAGACAGCTCCTTGAGAGTTGGGAGCAAGTCCTGCTAACAGAGTAACGTAATTGTGGCACATAATGTGGGTTCATTCAAAACTGTCAAATAATTCATTGGTTGGTTGAACAGTTAATTGAAAGTGCTGAATGTTACGCACATGTAAACAGATCCATAAAGGCATCTATCTCTGTTTTATCCACATGTGAGTCCAGAGCCCTAAGACACTAAGCTTCTTTGAAGGAGAGAGTGTGTTCAATCATGTCTGCAGTGTAGACATGGTCTCTATGGACAAAATTTTACCAACAGTGAGCATCCTGCAGATATTTTAAGAATGCCTAGGGCTGCAGGAAGTACCCACACAAGCTATTTATTCATATTCTCATGTCTTGTTAAAGAAGATCAGAAGCTTCCTTTACCTGGCTATTCCCTTTGCTTTGCTTGTTCATCCCGGTGGTCAGGAGTGAACTTCAGAAACAAGCTGTGGGAAGTATATATCTTGTGTGAGCAGAAGAAGAAGAAATAGAGTTTTTCAGACTTCAACCAAGAAACATAGTTTACATACTTAAATGGAATTTTATTTGCACATCAGGATCTATCCAGCCAGTATTAGAGCCATGTGAGAAAGAAAAAAAAAAGAAAAAAAAAAATCCCAACCACTACAACTCTGGCAAAAATACACATTTTCACAGGTTAGCAATAAAGCAAAACATTTTGCATTTTTGCCTCAAATTTTTGGCACAGCCAAGGGACAATTTTCTAAAGTAAAAGGGAAGAGCAAAGAGAAGAATGGCAATATGCAAGTGGAGTGATTATAAACATTGGACGAGGATGAATGTTGCTCGGTGCTGCTCAAAGGCCTGATTTCTTTTTTTTTTTTTTTTTTGAAGCTTTCTTAAGCAGGGATTCTTGCTTGCTGGCTTTCTGTGTCTGTTTCTTTCTTTTTTATTGAAAGGCACATTTTCCTATCCATTAAGATTTATAGTTTTCTGCCAACTACTTCACTGGAACAAGTTTTCCCTTTTTTTGTTAACAATGCACATCTTAGACTGTAATGGACCCATAAAAAATTCTCAGATAGTGCCTACAAAATGCATTTCTTTAGGATTCAAGACAAACAGAAATACAGCCTATGTAATGTGGGAATCAAGTAGCTCTCAGTCAATTATTAGGCGAACATGCGGGTGCCACCTCAAGGTCAAATTCAATGAATTAAACATCTCCAGGTTCTGACAACCACATAATCTAAGGGTTTTTGAGAAAAATAGGACTGTCACTGATTTTTCTGGCTCATTTGACCTTCTGTATGGCTTACCCATTAGCTGGGCTCCAAGTATTCATCTTCATTTTCCCCTTATTGCCAGACCCATGGACTTTGTGGCATTTGCCATGGAACACTAAAAAACGAAGGCTCAAAGAGGGATTTAAAAAGAGAAAATTTCTTAATCATGCTTTCATAACTTTTGATGAACAGTTGGTTTAAATTTCCAAATAACTTTTTCAAAAGGATAGTATCAAAACACATGCAAAAAATAAAAGTCTAAATAAAGTACAATAAATTATTTCAGTGCTAAGGTATTAGATTTCAAAGACAGAAGAGAGTACACATAGGGTATTAGAGTGGATTATATTGGATCTTTGGGAATTGCTGTCAGATATTGATGAAAACAGAGAGACTGTAGGAGATCAGATAAAAGAAAGAAATGATTACATTTGGAAGAACAATGTGAAATACGTGGCCAACAGAGATTTCAAATGTAAGCTAATAGCAATCCACGAAAGAACAAAGTTGGAGCACGTCCCACATCTTTAACCCATGTACAATCATTCAGCATCTGTAAAAATTTTTACATAGCATTTTTCCTCATTTCAAAATTTGCAAAATACATATTTAATAGGTTTAGCATGTCGGTCCATAATTTCGTCCACAGGCAGTGAAAAGGATTTGTAATCTTAAAAAATGAGTTAGGTTTTGATACTTTTGCTCTTTCAGCTCCAGCCCAGCTAGATGCAATTACAGCTGATTCCCAGCCCAGGGATGCTATACACAATGTGTTCTGTACATTTCAGCATCCACGCTGGTGAGAAAAAACCATCATGTTATGCTTTCATCTTCTTTCCCCCGAGTTTCACACCCCCTCCACTTGGAACAGAGAGAGACCATTTTCGGAGTGTTAACTGTTCTCCTTACCTTTGCAAAAGTCACCACAGAGAAAGTGGTGTGAGAAGGATTTTCCCAAGACGTGTTTTCTTATCTGATAGAAATATTAACCGTTACATTTGAAATGATCAAAGAGTACTACTCAAGCTGAAACAGAACCGAGAGAAGAATAATTGCAAAGCCAGCCGGGACAGTAACTGGGAAACTAAGCTGATTAACCAGTTCCCCACAGAGTTGTCTGTACACCTGGTACCGAAAGTCCCCTTTGCAATGATCTCACCGTGTTAAGATAACCTGAAGGGTTCACAGCGTGAGTAGCTGTCTGGCTCACTTCAGTTACATGGACGTTACCTCATCACATGATGCAAGCTTTTCAAATTGCCCCCAGTTGCATTCTTCCCTTTTTTCCTTTCTTCGTTGTAGTTGCACCAAGTGAACAGTTAAAAATATTGGTAGTAGATGGCAAAGGCATGCTAGCAGAGCATTCAGAGCCAGTTAATTAATAGCATAGATCCTACCCTCGCATATCTCAGGACCTATGCAGGAGAGATTTGCTTCACAGTGGCTCATGAGCACCTCAATTAGGAGCTACTTGTTCTTGGATTGGAAATTGCTCCTCTCTTTATGGGCTATAGGAAAGAAATACAAAAGAAATTTGTAGGTGAAAACCTTTCAGCGCAACTCCAATCTTAACATCATTTATAAGCCCTCAACTAATTTGACATCAAAACTTTGGTGTTACATAAAACAGAGGTTTGCAAAACCTTTCCACTCCACTCATTTCATCTGCCATCTGTAACAACTCCATATTGACTCCATATTTATGTGATTCTATGTTCCAGAGGTTCATAACAGAATACTGTGCCTTGCAGTTGAATTACAAACATAATTAGTCATATATAACAGAGAGTTTTCATAGTGGAGATAGGTCAGGAAGGGGATTTAACCTCTTAATTTGCTTTCTTAGATACAAAGTCTTCCCAACTTCCCTGGAAGGAGAAAACACAGCTAAGAGTAATACTGCATTATTAGAGAATTTACATCTGTGGGTCCTTTTCAATAATACCCTTGGGACGGATTTTTGAATTTGTTTCAATCTTGATTACTGTCTACACAATGAGCAAAATAAATATTTCTACACAATGGCAAATCCTAACTGAAAATAATATTGTTTCAGTCTGAAAAAAAAAAGTAAAAAATATTTTTCACATAAAGCTCTCTCCTTTGTATTTTGAAAGAAGAAAGTAAGACTAGAAGCAGTTGGTGTCCACCCCCTAACAAGTCACATTTTCAGCAGAGATGATTTAGGATGCTTGATGGCAAAGATATGGGCAAATGAACTTTTCGTCAAAATATCTTTCCATTCTATAACTGGCTGATGTCAGAGCTCTTGGGGTGCTTTTCTTCCCTGCATATCTCATCCCATTCTGGTTTCCAGGAATATAACAATCAGGGATCGTAGTTAAGGGAAGGTGCTCTCGGATGAGACAGCCTAGGCCTGAGTCTTGGATCAATCCCTTAGTCACTGTGACCTTCCTGAGCTTCAGTTTCCTTATCTATACAATAGCACTATGTCCTCTGTCACAAAATTGTTGTGAAATTGAGACAATGCATGTAATGTGCTTCACTCACTGCCAAAGATATGGTGATTACACTCTATTTAATATTAAATTGGCAAAGTTTTATAATAAGAGTGATTTTCTGCTGCTTTAGCAATCTGGCTAAGAAAAACTATAAGGCTAGTAAAATGTGAAAACCCCTTTTCCTCCTTCAGGACAAGACCTTCTAGCACGTGGTGACTACCAACGCCCTCTTCTGACACACAGTCAGTATGTTATTACTATTCTCTGACCAAGTTCAAACCTCATTCCTCATACCCAAACACTCCTCCGTGGTCTGAGCTCTCCATACTTTAATGGACAGACACTGTATTTTATTTTCACAGTATCCTAATGACCACTCCTCAAATCCAAGTTTACCACCATGGAACTATTATTGCTATAAATTAAATTCCAAAGAAAAACAGTATCAGTAGATTTCTTTTCACTTAACGAATTACCAAGCAATATAAAACGTTAAGTCTAATCAAACACGTGTCCTCAATCTGTGAAGAAATGCCCATAGACTGACCTGTAATTTGGTGTCATATAAGTGACTCCTCTAAGGCCAAACCCAGAGGCATAAGAAAAAAACAAAAACAAAAACAAAATAAGATCAGTGTCCCTGCAGATAACTTTTGAAGAACTGCTCTCATATGATAGAAATGAGTTCCTCTGTAAGAGGTTTTCCAAATGGGTATTTTTAGCTGGTTTCTTACTATTAAATCTGTTTTTACTCACTTTAAGGGTGAGAGAGATGAAAACAGCCAGCTTTAAAAACCTCATGGGCACCAGTATCCATTGCTATATAAAACACTATCCCAAAACTCTGTGACTTAAAGAAGTGACCATTTTATTTGCTTTGCTCATTATTCTAAGTGGGGAAGTTGTTCTGCTTATGTGTCTGAGGGCTACTTATGAAGTCATCCACCGATTTTAAACTGGGGATTTATGAGCTAAACTGACCTCACTCACCTCACTCGAAACCGGTGGTCCCAGTGGGCTGGGTCACATGTGTCTGGCAGGATAGTTTGGGCTGGTGGCCAGGTTCCAAGGGTGCAAGAGCAGAAGCTGCAAGACCTCTAGACACAGGTTCGCGTGCCAACACTTCTGCTGCACCCTATTGGTCAAGGCAAGTCATGTGGCCAAACCCAGAGGCATACGTATACAGAGAGGAGCTACAGCAGCTGTGTTGCAAATAAGCTGCCATACTACATAAACCTTTAAAAGAATAAATTAAGCCATGTTTAATTTCTAGTCATCTTCCTGATTCACTTAGCTGACTCTTGTTTTTACTGTATTCTGTGTGCCAGGCGCTGGTGATACAAAAGGGGATATAAATCACTCTCGCTTTAAGGGATTTCATCTCTGCTGGAAAAGAAAGTTGGTAGACTTCCTGGATGGTGAGTGACTCAAGGGCCATGTGATGTGGTTAGCTCTGTTCAGCTGAACTGACGAACCTGGCCAGGCATTCCAGAGACGTGTGCCATTCATCACAAAATGGACTGAGCAAGAAAGTTTACACTTGCTGTTTATAAACCCAACCTCATTACAACAAAATAATAAGAATCAAGCAAGTCATGAATTATTTTTTTGCTGAGACTGAGTTAATTACATTGTCATCACACTTGAATGACAGCACAGATGTTTGATCCCCACTTAAGGCAGATTAGAGTAGTGGTTCAAAGCTTTAATATACGAAACATTAAGTAATATGACATCTCAGTATCCTCACTGTAAAGTAGAGACTATACTATAATCTGCTTCATACACTTATATTAGGAAATAGAGACAAGAAAATGCAAAGTATGCAAAAATCTTCATCCCCATATGGAGTATTACTTCGTAACTAATGAAGAAAAGGGATCCTCTTCCAGAAATGCTTAAGAAAAGATTCAGAATTAAAACCTAGCTCAAGTGTTCCCAGTTCCTCCCCTTTACCCTCTGCTCTTCAAGGATCTTGTAAAAACAAACAAAAATAGAGGCTGTAGATGTAGTATATAGGCTCAAATCAGGAATCAATTTTCTTTTACTGAAACATTTTTTAATTGGACACAACATGAAAAAATGTGTGTGTGTGTGTGTCTGATTTCCTTTCTTTCTGATAGAAATCCTCCTTTTTTTGTAATGGATGTTTTTCAAAGCTCCTAGTCCTCAAGAGGTAGGGACATGGGATAACAGGAAGATGTAACTTGACATAACCTAAATTCATTCCAAGGTAAAGCTTTGCCAATCCAGAGACAGGCATCAAGATTCATGATATAAGAAGGAAGGTCATGTTTCAATGTTTTCAGTAAAGAGATGCCAGGCACCTTGTATTCTGGTCCAAATTTCCAATTAAGAAGTTACTTTACAGCTATTCAGAAGTTGTGATGCAGTACCAGTTAAATAACAAAACATCTCTCTTTACTATGAACACTAACAGCCAATACCAGAAAATGCTTGCAGCTCACCATGCCTGACTCCAGGTTGTGACTGTTGTACTTTGCTTGGTTATGTCATCACTTGAGCATTATTTAAATATGCTTTTCCTTTTAATTCAATTTCCTGTTTTGTTTTCTCGAAACCATAAATTGTCTCTTAAGAAATTTTTACAAAATGCATATTATTCTCCCATGAGACCTGTGCTGTTCCACAGCTGGGCATCACTTGCCAAATGAAATTTTTTTGAGAAGTTTTCCCTTTATTGGTTTTGCATAATGGTTGCAGCAATTCTCAAGTAATGAAAAAAGAATGAAGAATGCGTGTCCTTTCCAGCACACAGCCACAATGTTAATGTTAAAACAAAGCAGAACAAAACAAAACAAAAACCCACCCTAAAAGTGGTCTTGGACACCCAGCCATCCTCCTCTCAGCTCCCTTATTTGGATTCAAGATGTTTCCTATCTTTTCTCCTCTTATTCAAAATAAACTATTTATGCTCAAAGAAAATCTGCCATGTCCAACATCTGTGGTAATGTTCTTGTGGTCTGAGTTCAGTCCTAGCCTCACTACCAACCCGTATAAAATTCTTGGGGGATGTGATTTAACTTCTCTGAGTCTGTATCATCTTATTTGTAAACTAGGGATAAAAGAGCTTACTTCACTGGATTGTTCCGGAGATTAAAGATAAGACATGCGAGAGTACCTCAGGGCGACGGGAAGCTAAATACAAATGTGTTGTCTGTTCCAGGGATGAAACCACCCTCTCCTGCCCTCAGCGCACAGTGGGTAGGTCCAGGGCACTGGAGAAAGGAGACACTGTGACAGGGGGAGTGCCAGGTCCCACTGAGCTGGGCTCCAGAAAGGAATAATGTATATGCCATAAAACTGAGTCTCGACTCATTCTTGTATCTATACTAGCACATAATAAGCACTAATTGGCATCTGCTGTACTTTTTATTGTCCACACATACATTACTATTTACAGTAATCTATAATAGGCCTCAGTAAACTACAATTTGAGGGCCAAATCTGGCCCACTGTCTATTGTTGTAAATAAAGTTTTATTGGGACAGAGCCACACCTATTTATTTTACTGCTTATTCTGCTTTTGTGATACAATGGTGAGTTAAGCATCAAAGCAGTGACCCCTAATGGCCCACAAAGTCAAGAATAGTTACTATCTGGCCCTGGTCCTATATAGGAATTCTACCAAACTTTGGTCTATAGAATTGAATTACCTATTCAGTCCTGCCTGAATAGAGGGTCTCCTGATGAACTTTCTAATTCAAGGACCATGTACTTTTTTGAATTGTTTCATTTTCCAATGCAAAGTATTGACTTACTGCTTTTTTAAAGGAGAATCTGATTTTATTAAAATAGAAAAGAAAAAGGGTTTATGATGTGCAGACACTTTACTACCACAGTAGGCATCTTAAAAGGATAATGGATACCACCAGGCAGTGGATGACCCAGGAGCCCTTGTGTCAGCCTCTCTGTGCTGGCTGTCAGTGTAATGGCACACTGGGGTCACCACAAGATGACAAATGAATACCACCTACTTTATTCTATTCCCTTCCTTTCCTTGGGCCTGTGTCACTATTCTGGACTCAAGGCTAATGTCACCATAGAGAGACTTTGGACAACATGTGACAAAAGAGACAGGTTTATGAAAAACTGACTTATAGATTAAAGCCCCGGTTCCACTGTTTATCCTAACACGAGGGCTGACACCCCGATTTGGCAGAAGGTTGTGTACATGTGCCCCCACCTCTCCATCGTCACGTTCTCAGTGCTGGCACACACTGTGCAGCCCTGGTTGGCTGACCTTTAGGAGGAGCTAAAGCAATCAGTGATTGACTTGTGGCCCTCTCCTCTCTCTCTGGCAGCTACTGATACTGTACTTACTGTACAAAAGGGGCCAAGTTGGCATGGCCTTTTAGCTAGCTCCACACAGTCCATTTGGATCCATTCCTTCTACTACCATCAGCCTGGTGGGGGTGGAGGGAACAAAGGAAAAATCAGTACTTAAAACCTTTGCTTACTTGTTTCAAGCAGACGGCCACACAGACACAGAAAAGCAGCAGGCTCATGAAATGAGATTTAAGGATCCCTTCTGGTTAAAGGGTCCTCCCTGATGGTCAATCCCAGAGGCAGTGTTCCTCAACCTTGAGGAAGTTCCAAACCTTCCATGCCCAGGAGAGTTTCCTATGTTGAAAGACTGCAGGATGGGACCCCATAACAATCCCCAGAAAGTTCAGGCTGAAATCACACCCAGGCCAAGCCTGTATGGTGCACTCCTCTGTAATTGTTGGGTCTCTTCCAGAAACCTCTCAACACGTGGGACTCCGATGAAGTTCAGCATGTGGAAGGGGCTGAAGCCTGAAGCTTGTGTGTTTGTAATGGAAACACAGCAGTGACCCCATGATCCAGGTCTGTATCTGCACTGCCATAAAACATGTTTCTCTAAACAGAGCAGCAGAAGTGCCTGTGATGGGTGGGGGCAGGGAAGATAAAGGCTCCCTCAGGTAGAGAGAGGTAGCAGGGCCTCCTAATAAGAAAACCATGCATTTAAGGGGGGCCCTATCATGTGCAAAAGTACTTTCACAGTTAAGATTCTCAGGACAAGCCTCTGAAGTGGGTAAGGCAAGTATTCTTGTCCTCCTTTTTATACATGAAGCCACTGAAACAGAGAAGTCAAAAGGTCTTTCTCAAGGTTTGCCAGAGACTCAGCCAGAATCAGAGCTGATGTCCTTTGATACCTAGGTCAATATTCTTTCTAGTGAATTATTCTCTGATCTTTGTTTCTGTGTGACTGTCTAAACAGCATATATATTCAAACACAATCCCTGTCCATAAATGAATCTGATATATAAATGAGTCCATAAATGAAACTTTCTCAAAGAGTTGACCTACCTGAGGACAAGAGTGAGAATGGGTGGAAAATTTGATAACCTTAATAATTATATTAATAAATACCTTGAGAACATACAGCTTCTTTATGAAATGTAATCTAGTATAATTAAAAGTTTGAAATTATCCCTTAAACCTCAAGTGGGGATGACTTCATATTTATTATTAAATAGGGAACACAGCTAATCAGTCACTGTTAACCATATTTCTACCATAGCCATGGGCCAGTGTTCAAAGAACTGAGTTGCCTAAGAGGACCCCACAGACAGCCATGAAGATATCAGTGAGTAGAAAAAGGTTAAGACTAAAAGTGAGGGCCATGGGAAAGTCTATTTGGTCAGAGGCACAGACATGACTCTAATATGAGCACAAACTCACCTCCTGAGTCCTGATATAATCAACTAAGAAGCCCTTTAGCTTTCCCTTCATGACTGAATTCATCAAACCCGCAGTGCATTCCATGGCCAGCACCTCCCCACTGTATCCAGGTGGCCTTGATCAAGAAAATGCACCCTGAATTAAAAGAACTCAGTAGCCAAACCCCAGCTCCAGGTAAGCTATTTTCTACCAGTCTTAGGAGCATACACTCCAGAGACACTTGCAAGACTATGAATATTTTTAATGCCTTTCTTTTTGTGCTTTTAAATGTGAATAGACCTCCAATTCATATAACAGTATTTAGAAATAGAGACCCCTTCAATCTCCCAATAAAAAAGCATATCAAAAATTGTTTTGACACATGCAAACTGAAACAAAAGCTATACTATGCTAACCAGAAACTTCTGTTTTAAACAAGTATGTGTCTGAGAGAGAAGAGGACCTAATTGGTGAAGCTTGCATTTTAGTAATGATTTAATTCATTCAGGAGAGCCACCTTCTACTAGGAGCGCCTCACATCATTTATCAAAGCCATGGTCCATCCACCTCGAGAAACTGCACCGAGGCTTCAAGGATGATCTTGGTGGTTGCCCTCCATATTGTCACATTTCAACTTCCTGTTCTACACATCAAGACCCCTGCCATTCTGTACAGTTGTGTGGGTTGTGTCCTGCAGTATATGGCCTGGGCTGCACTCAAGGAATTCACCTCACATACACCTGGAATAAAGGCACTTTTTTTGTTTGACCAAATGTGCTAGGTGAGCTAGCCAGGGGGACTCCATCATCAGTAAACTCACCTTTGAATACGGTGACATCACGGAAGCTTATAAAACAGGTCAAGAAACTTACTGCCAAAATCTTCCTCAGGGAAAGGGCAATAAATGGCATTGTTAGAGAGTGAGAGGTAAAGAGACTTAATCTAATGCTTTAACATGCAGGGTTTATTGAGCATGACTATTGCTTATCGTAGGTGGCATTAAATGACCATCACCTGCTATGTGAGAGCAGTAGCCTTTACGTTGTGATAGCACCAAGAATCATTACTGAATCAATATCAACTGATTTTCTCCTCAGTTTCTCCCCTCCTTTGCTCCGGGATGCCCAGCTCTCGGCTCACCCTGCCCAGCTGCCTTGCCTGCTGTATACTGTACCCACTGGAGCTCTCAGCAGACTGGTCATAGTTGTCTTACAGTCCCAGTCTGATCATTCCAACACCCTCGCCATGCCTGTTTCTGATGCTTGTTTTGTCTCTTCAGATTGTGATTTTTGCCCTTTGGTAAGCCTTGTAATTTTTTCCTGATAGCCAGACATAATGTACCAGGTAAGAGGAACTGCTGTGATTAGGCATTAGTAACTTGGCAGTGAGTGGTGGGGGAAACATTCTATAGTCCTATGATTAGGTTGAGTATTTCCATGAGCCTATTGTCTTTGGACTGTGGACTTCATAAAAAATTCTCACTTTTTATCTTGTCCCTTAGTTGGGGCAGGATTGTTAGAGTGGGGCTAGAGTTGGGTCTTTCCCTCCCCCAGGTTAGTAGGCTCTGACAGTACCCCAGCAGGGTAGGCTTGGGATAACTGGTTTCCCCTGAGGGCAGGGCTTGTTAAGAACAGAGTGCTCTGGTCTGTTTCCCATGGTTCCTTTCACCCTCCCCCTGCTGAAAGTATCAGGACATCTTTCCCAGACATTTACTGTGGGAGTTTGGTGAATCCTGTGGACGTACACCTCACAGTTTCTTGTGGGCAACCTATGATTGGATACCCCTGGAGTTTTTAACTCTCAGTTGTCTACATTGAGCCTCCAGCAATTTGTCGATTATCATTCAGGTTTTTGGTACCCACAGTTTCTGCTTGTGAGTCTCTGGGAAGTTAGTGTGGCTTCGGGAAGCCCAGACACCCTGTTCACATCACCCATTTGGCTCTCCAAACTCTGGGGCATCAGTTTGCCTGGTGTGCTCCCTTCTCATGGATCCAAGAGGTGTTGATTCTTCAGTCTAATCTGCATTTTATTTGTTATTAGGATGGAGTGGTGACTTTCAAGTTTCTTATATGCAGAACTAGAAACTGGAACTCTCCATCCACTTCCTAAAAGGGAAGAATTCTGGATTTGTCACAATAAAATCTGGATAATAGGCTGATTGTCCAGATATAGAGAGAGCCAGAAAGGAAATTGTCTTTTTGGCACCTAGACTCAGAGGAGCAGGGATAGGACAAATGTGAAATAGTGAGTAGAGGGAATTATTTGAATGAGAACAATGGTGGTATGTATTTTAGCTGCCACTAAGAACATAGAATTTTGGGGAAAGGGAAAAGTATCCATTGAGTATTTTTAGGAAGTTTTCCTCATGTTGTTCAGAGTAAAATCCCTGTCTCACACCCGTTAGACAAAACAATACAGAAAAAATTAACATTATTTCTCAAGATTTCTTTGAAGTGACTATGTTAAGGAGGAAGTCATGTGGGGTCCCTGTAATGTTTATTAGAGTTATTCCTCTTTAGAATTTTAGTCCAATGAACAGACATTCCAGTATGGAGTGCCTATCATCACAACATTTGCAGATTAGTAGGCTTGGAAATATAAAAATTCAACTGCACAAATGAAATTATTTGAGGCAGATAATTAAAGTTCTTGAAACAATGTTTTGCTGAATGTAGTGAGTTGGGTTAATTTTAAAAACTAAGGCATCAGAAGAAATAAGAAAAGAACGGACATGAAGTAGAAAAGGGTTTTTTCAGCATAAAGCAAAAATCATAAAGGAAAACAATATATTTGAGGAAAAAAAGTTAAAATTCTCTGTATATTAAAACACTGCATGAAATATACAGAGGATGCAATATTTGCAAAATATATGGTAGACAAAGGGTTACTATCCTTAAGCCGTAAAATAAAAGTTCTTTTACATCAACAGGAAAAACAGGAGTACTTAATTGAAAAAATAGGCATAGGACACAAAGAGGCAAATTACAAAAGAAAAATAAACATATGAGTTTATGTTCAACTTTACCAGCACCACACAATGAATTCCATTTTGGGCTATTGAATTGGCAAAGGTTAAAAACCAGAATGAATTCCCTGTGATGGGAAGACAGATTATGGGAAGGCAGGCATTCTTATATAATGCCAGTTCCACAGTATTTCCATGTAGCTGATAGAACAGTGAATGAGAAAGACAGACCTAGCCCCCATGGAACTCTAGGTCTGTGGGGAAACACAGTATCAACAGAGACAGGCCTTAAACAGCCAAAGTCCTTGAATGTTTTCAGGGTAGTGGCAGAGGAGGGCACACATACATTATGTAACTCTTCACCTAACCCTGTAGTGTGCACATGGCTAGCAAGGTTGGAATCTGACCTTTTTGGGATGCATGTGATCTATAGGTACAGTTCGTTGTAAAGATGCAGTGTTTACATAGTAGTGCTTTCCTTTAGAAGACCCTCAGAGGTGGGGTTGGGGCCAGGGTCAGGGAATGGACTCTTTGTCTCTTACTCAACATTAAAAATAAACAAAGAAACAAACAAGTATAAAACTTCCGCTTCTTATAAGGAAAGGAAACTGTAAATATTTATAATTTAATATAAGGGTTGACCTGACACACTGAATATTTTAATTCTGGCATCCTAAGTCAATTCTTATCTTTAATAATGGCTTTCCTCCCACTGTTATTAGCAATTCCTTCCTCTGGTGCATAAGGGAATTTTCCCCCCTGTGAGGGTCTCCAAGCACTTCCAGAAATGCTTGAACAGCAATTAAATGGTTTCTAGGCATTGGGGGTCTCTAGTTCTAACTCAGTTCAAGAGTATATCCTGAGATGTTCATGGTACTCTGGAAAATGACTCTGTCAAAAGCAAAGGGATAGAAGGTCCCTGCCTTGTGTTCCATTTTCGTCAGAAATTGTATTGTGAAGAAGTTGTCAGCTCTGGTAGCTGTCAAACTTGATTTCTGCCATATGCAAGGCTGAGGTGGGAGGATTTTTCCTTCATGGTATTTCAATCATCTTTCTGACCAGTGATGAAACTCTGTAGGAAGATAATTATCATAGCTTTTCTATTTCCTCTTTAGGTCTGAAAATGAAGTATAGAGGATTGTAGAAACCAAAGTAGAATCTCCAGGTTTTCTTCCTTCAAGGTACTTAGCATGGGCTGGGAAAAATCTGATGTATTTAACAAGGATGACTTTGTTGTCAGATACAGTGTTCCAGGAGGGAAGAAAAGTGATGATATGTGTAAATATCTTTCAATGGTAAATATATTGACCCAGTAACTCTAATTCTGAATTTACCTTAAGAAAATAACTAAAGAAATGCTGAAAGTTTCATATACAAACATGATCCTCTCAGTAGTGTTTGTAACAGTAAAATTTTAAACTAAAATTCTATGTAATAGCCTTAAAGCTATTTAATAGAAGATTACTAGGAAATGACATTATTGTTTTCTTAAGACTTTTCTGATATAGAAAAGTGATCCGAGCATATTTTAAATGAAAGTTAGTTTATAAGGTGTGTTTACTACATCCAATATTTTTTAAATGTATATAAGGATGAAAATTACCAAAAGTATATTCATTAAAATGTTAATAGTAATTTTCCCTGAATGATGTTGTTTTGGTTTACATTTTGAAATTTTCTATACTTTATAAATTTTTTTACAGAAATAATCAGGAAAAATGGGTAATTATTTCAAGCATTATGTTTTTGGATTCATACATGCCATTTTATTTTTCTAAATGATGATATAGATGAGGGATTCTGATTTTTCTTTTTATGGCCATGAGTTATGAGGAAATGTTAAAATTTCACTCTTTAAAAAAAATGCTTTTAGTTTCCTGTTAGAAAATTGCAACCTGACTCTAGTAGTTCCTGTTGTTTTCATTTAGGAAAGATAAAAGAGTAAAATTATATCCCAGAACTGTATGAAATGATCCACATTTTAGTGTTTAAGCAAGTTATTCCCAGGTGTGGTTTTGTGATGCTCCATCCTGTTATTTCTAATGAATATTTCTGGTATTATTTCATATATTTCAAAGATTTATCAAAATCTGTGAACCATCTTTTGCCTCACCAACTCTTTAATCTTCTCACATAACCTAATGACTGTGTTCCCTGGTGCCTCTTTCCAAAATGATATGGCTATTTTGAATAACTTTTTTAGACCATTTAAACTACATTTTAACATTTAAGTTATTCTTCTTTGCAAAAGCAGTTTCTGGTCAGTATGGGAAAGGTAAGAAATATAGGTAAATCAAAAGAAGAAAAGATCAAACCCCAAAAGTCCATAGCCCAGACAAGGTCACTCTAAATCCCATGGCAATATGTTCTCTGAGCCTCTTCACACACATAAATTGAGGACAAAATCTGGATTCTGGATCTTACTATTTTGTTCTTTGGGGTAAGATACTTAAACTCTCCTAGCCTAGTTCTCTTCACTGACCACTTCACGTGTACCAGTGACCTTCAGGTCTGTTGTGACCATCAAATGAAGTTTTATATGTAAAGAAACTATCATATGCCACAAAGTCCAAACTCTTTGCTATGGCCCATGAGTCACTGTCTCTCTGATATCACCTCCTCCTATTGTTTTTATAATTTGTGCTGGAACTCATTCAACTCTTTGCACATTCAAGCTTCTTTTGCCTCGAGAGCTGTGCACGAGCTGCTCCCTTTTCCCGGGGCCGTTCTTCCACCAGAATTCAAGGACATGCGCCTGTATGTCCTCCAGCCTCTGCTCGGAGATTACTTCTGCCTAAATAGCCTCATCCTCTTACTCAGTGAGTCCTTCCACCTGTGACTGTGTGGTACTTTTTTCTAATAGAAGTTATCACTGCCTAAAATTATATTATGTCCTTTTTTGCTTATTTGTCCCTGTCTTATCTCCCCACTGGTTGCATGTAAGTATCCCGACAGTAGAAACTTTGTTTCCTTTCCTACCATGTCTCTAGCCACAGCTGTTTTTTCCCAGAGAGCACTCAGCATTTGTATGAAGTAAGGCTTGACATCTTTTGGGAGACTGCGATCTACTGCCTTGATACCTAGATCCAGAAAACATAAATCTTCCATATGGGCAATTATTAGTTAAGTTAATAGCAACTAAACTCTCACATGCTTAGCTCTGTGATAGGAACCCTGAAGAACGGAGAAAACATGTGACACGTAGCTCAAGTATGGGACATCTGAGTAACTTATTACCATACATAAGACCCAAGATATCTCATTTAAATTATACCAATAAAATATAAATAACAGATGTAAAGAAGAAAACTGTAAAAAGAAAAAACATAACCATAATTGCAGTTTGATACTACATTTTTGTGGGTATTAGTATTTGAAAGGATAAGCTAGCTTTAAAAAATGATCCCAAAATGTCAGTGGCTTGACTCCATAAAAGTTCAGTAAAGGACTCCATTTGATATAGTCCTTCAGGGACAAAGTTTCCTTATATCTTGAGACTCTGTCTACTTCTATGCTCTTGGGTTCCTCTTCTTTCAGCCGATGAGTGAACAAAGAAAGCAAGAAGTGCATGTTTTATTCAGACCAGACTTGGTATATCATCACTTCTGCTCATATTCTATTGCTGGAACCCTGTCTTGCTACAATACCTAAAGCCAGTGAGCCTGGAAACTATAGTCTAGCTGTGTGACTAAAATGAGAATAATGTAGATTTGGGGAGTAACATACTCTGCTGCAACACTCAAAAACACCTGTCATGTTATTTAATTGAAACTACAAATTGGAGATACAGTCTGCCTGAGAGAGGTTCCTGTCCCACCAGGATAGCTGTTGTCAGCTCACCAGTTCATTTCCACAATAAGCTAAGGAACATGTGGTGAAACTGCTTTCGTTTAATCTTTATCCAAGTACAGGAGCGAAAGGCGTGACTGCGCCGTAACTTCCCAGCAGATTCATCCCCGTGGCCAGGTCAGCCGTCTGTGACGCTGAGGTACAGGCTGTTGCCATGACTTCTGAGTTGACCGTACATTCTGGCTGGTGACAGTCTTGTAGGTTCATTTATCAATCCTTTTATAATGTTACTCCCACTATTCTGAGCACTAATTTTCACTCAGAGCATAAGTAAGATAGACTACATCTTTAGGAGCATTTTCAAAATGTTCATGAGCACTTTATTTTCTGAACCTTTGTACATCTGATGATATTTTTCCATTGCTTTTACATATAAAAGACTAACTGGTTGAGAACAAAAGGCTTAATCACAAAACTTCCCCCTCAAATATCTTAAATATGGCAGGAAAGGTACAAGCCAGACTGATTTCTTTTTGTTTCCTCACGCTGCCTTATATTTTTACCCAGCTGACATATTCTTTTTTTAACTTTGTCAAAAATATGTTGAGGTTTGTGAATTTTATAAGTGAACATTTTTTAGGTTCCCAAAATTTTCTTTAATAATGTTCTTTCTTTTGTTGCAATAATTTTAATTTCTCACCCTGGAAAACCCACAGCCCTTACTTGGGTTAGATGCCTGTTCTCTGTCCTTCAGAGCTTTCATATCCTCTTTCATCTCTTTAATCTCTTTGTCCTTTTCTTTACAGTCTTAGGAAGATTCTCAAGTTGATTTGCTCCGTGTTTTCATGGCATGAAAGGAGGGCTGTAAGTACAATGTAATGTGAATTATGATGGAACTCTGTATAATGGTCTGGAATCAGAACTGTAGGAGTATTTCATTTTTCCTGAAGTAAAATCCTGGGAAGATTTCACAAAGGGGCTCTGGAAAGATATGTAAATTTTCATTAGCTAAACAAAGCAACAAAGGCCATCTTAGGAATGTATTTAGAGGTCAACCTGTGTCACTGCATAATATGGTGTTTGCAGGGACCAGAGAGAGGTTTGATGGGGTTGAAGCATCAACTCTGTAGACAGGGGTGGTGGGAAGGAAGCTGTAACACGACACTAGGTCAGAGTGTGATCCAGGTTGCACATGTCTGTGTGCAGTGGGTGAACACAATGGAGGGGAGAAGGAAGAATCTAGCATTAGGACTTAGAAGACTGGTTGGGTGTTTTCTACCTTCAATAAGATAAATAAAGACAGAGGGCATACTTGCTGGAAGATAACTGGTTCAGTTTTAAAATATTAAGTTTGAATGTCTGTAAGACATTTGGGTGCAATGTCTAGAATCATCTAGAACTATGAGCTTTGAACTATGAAGAGTTCAAACTATGAACTATGAAGAGAAATGAGGGCAGGGATGGAGGTTTGAGAGAGTATGCAGTCACATCTTTGTGTTTGAGATTACCCAGCATAAACATTTAGGGCAGGAGAAGAAGCCTTCCTGGACCACTCACCAATATGTCCTTTTAATTCATGGGAGTCGAACTAGAGATTTTCATGAAGGTGAAAGAAGTCAATGGCATAAGTACCTTAGAGTGTCAAGTAAGACAAAGAATGAAAAGCATCGTTTTCCCAACTTGACAAATAGCAGTGATCAAGACCAGGATAAGAGCAGCTACAGCATCAACAGCTTACGATGTTTGCAGAAGCCAGAGTGCTTTGGGCAGAGCAGTAAACGGGAGACAAGGAAGAGAAGGCAACGAAGTGCTTTCTTAGCAAGAACAAAGCCCATTACATCTTTTCTGATAAATCATGTCACAACTCCACACAGCATTTTTATTTCCAGCAAAGTGTTTGCCTCTTTCACTTTTTGATGGTCAATCATGGGGTTGCCCACAAGGGAATGAAGTTGCCAATTTCCCCACATTCATCCATACATACAAACTCCTGCCTGACTATCATGTTATACACAGAGCTATACTTAGAGTAGAAGAGCACAATTGGCATGTTTTAAGTGGAGTACTTAAAGTTTTAGAAAAAAAACACCAATAGAAACTGTTTTGCAAACAACTTTATGTAAAAATGGACCAATACTGTAGGAGGTCTCAGAGTCTCCCTGGGATCACGGCCCCTAAAGACCACCCTGTTGCTTTCATTTTGCCCCCATATTTACACTTTTCACTCCCATCTCTTTGTCCCATTTTAGTCGTCTGTTCAAAGTTGACTAGGTTTGTTCCAGGATTCAGCAAAGAACTCCCAGTTCCTTAAGTGCTGCTGATCCACCGGAAGTACAGAGGTGCCAATCAAGCCACAAAAGTACTATTTTGCATTCTCTCTCCACGTTGGCTCTCCATTCTCCAGCATAACACATACAGATTTCTCACACCTTGTTATTTTCAAGAACTTTCCCTATTAATTTTAGTTGTTAAAAAATCAGTCTGAAGTATAAAAATGTTCTCCTACTCCCAGGCCACCCCCACCCCCACAATCAATTATAATCTCCAGCTCAGGTAAATTGCTCCATAGGAAAGATATTTGTCTCCACTCCTCTCTTGTTATTTCTTTTATATCTTTTAAATATTACTACAGTGTAGTAATGCTCACAGAGAAAGGTTGGTTTGGGTAGAATCGCAGTATTTCCGGAATCTCTCACCTGGTCTTAGTCCATCCCCATATCAATAGGTAATTGCAAGGAGGGGTGAGGGCATATCTGGACCAGAGAGCCTGGGTGGGGCCCCTTTTTGCAGCTAGATCATGAGAGACTTGGGTGAGCAGAAGTGGACAACTACAGGTTTCTCCCACTTTATTTCTCCCTTTGACTGATTTTGGTTTCAAAGGTAATTTGCTGGGCTGGGAATATATTCCCACCCCAGAGTTACAGTTGGAAAACACAAACAGTATAAAAGGAGGAAAAAAGTCTAAAATAATGCTACAAAGTGGAAAACTACCAATTAGTGATTTTTATTTTGGTGTGGGGCTTTCAAATGTGGCTTTTAATCTTCAAATACTATACACAGAGAAAAATGCACATATACTTTTAGTTAGCTTTTTAAAATTGAAAAGAATATTCATGGATCAAGTACAGGCTGCACACAAAGTTACACACTGAAAAAAAACTTTCTCTCCTGCCCCAAGCACCCTGTCCTGTTCCCTAGAGGAAACCGCTCTGCTGCTTGTTCCGTGCCCTTCCAAAACAGTCAGGGGCATTTAGAGGCATCTTGTACAAATATATTCACTTTTAAATAAACCAAGTATCACACTGTACATACAAAATTTTCCTGCCTTTTCACTTAGCTTCTTAATGTCTTTTCAATGTTTTCAGGAAAATAACTTTTCATTGATTGCATATTATTTATTCATTCATACAATAAATATTTATTGAGCATCTATTATGTAACAGGCACTGTTCTTTGCACTTGAGATACTGTAATAAAGCAGAAAAAAAATCCTACCTCTGTAACAGGAATCTAATTGCACATGTAGGGTGTTTCCAACTTTCCACATTGTAACTATGAATCTTTGTGTTTATAATTATTTCCCTAGGATTTATTTCTAGAAGTGCTCTTATTGCATAGAGTGTATGCATTTTTAAAGGTTCTTTGATAAAAATGCCCAATTACATTCCAAAAAGGCTTATAGAATTTATATCACACACCACACATGAATAAGCATGACTACTTCAGTACTCTCTGATAAACAGTATCTTCCTCTCTTTAAATTATGACAAAATTAAAATTCACCTTTGATCAGACAAAAGTACACAGTTATACTTCAAATACATAACCAAAAAATAACATCAAAATCTGTTTTCAGCCTCAGTACATTTGTATTCAGTGTCAGAAATTTCAGTTCACTTGTAATCTTTTCTAAGGAGTATCTGTAAAAGCTTCAAGTACTCATTATAGACAAAGATTTCATTAAAAAATAATACAAATAAGAGAGTGAAACAGTGTCTCAGCGAAAATTAAGTCACTCTCATATATTGGGAAAACTAGAAACCTGGCTGCCTCAGAAAGCCCTGATTCATTAATACTAATTGATGCTTTTTTTTCCATGCAAGGGAGAAATTGTTTCAGATCCTAATCATGCCTCATTACAGTAACAGCAGGCTGTATTTAATCTGCTACTCAACTTTGCAGTTACAGAATCAGTTGACCTATAATTAAAAGGCATTTAGGTCTTCAGGGAAAGAAAAGTAATTCCTAATGACAAACAGCAGCGATTTAAAACCCCGCCTGCCTCACCCCCATCTGCCCACCTCTGCAATCCTGCTGTCTGTCAGCTTGATTCAATGCTGTTCAGGGAAATGGAAAAACTGTTCCTCCTCCACTCTAAAAGTAAAGTGTAAGAATGAGGATGTGGTGTTTGGAATTACATAAATACCCAAATATGTTATACTGGAATAACATGTTTTTTTTTATATGTAACATTTTTTTCCTAAATATAAAAGTAATCCATACTTAAATTAGAATTTTGGGAAAATACAATAGATGTAGAAAGATGTAAAAAAAAGCTTGCCATGGAAAATAACCACTATTAATAACCCTGTGTGTTTCCTTTCACTCTTTTCTTTATATGTACATTTATTTTTAGTAAACATACACTTATAGTTTTGTTGATGGCTAGATAATTGAGCGGAGTCAAGGCTGAGAGTTGATAAGCATGCAACTCTACAGTTGAATTGCCTAGACTGGACTCCTGACTCTGTCTCTGTGGCATGTGTGCCTTGGGGCGAGTTACTTAACCTCATAGAACTCAGTTTCCTCATCTGCAAAATGGTGATGAAAAAAGCACATACCTCATGAGGTAAGTTAGGAGGTTAAATGAGATATATAAATATGTGGCATCTAATAAGTATGCAACAGATGTCAGCTCGGGTCAATCTTTTTAACATGATTTTTTCCATTTAAACTTATTATCATTGTCTCTGTAACTAGAAAGCATCAAGAACCTCACTTTAAATAGCTCTGTTATTTTGATATTCTGAAATTCTATCACATGGGTGTATTTGTGTTGAAGAATTCCTTTATTATTGGGCATTTAGATAGTTTCCAGTTTTCCACCATTATAAATAGTACTGCTGTGAACTCCCTTTGTTATTATCTCTGGTTTTGTTTTATTTTTAATGAACTCATGCTTTGAAAAATCCTAGCCAAAAACAAACACACAAGTTTTTCATGGACCTACAATCCTCAGCACCGGAGTACTCAAAGTTGTGCTTTTTAGAGAGGGACACACTTTCTTAAGCCTCCGTCTAGATCCTTCTCAGGTCTTATTAGAATAGAAATTACTTTGTTGGAAGTTAGCCCCTAGCAAACTGGCAAATGAAGTCTCATAATTGATGTCAGTGTCTGTTTAAGGAGTTGTTAGATTGTCAATTACATGTCAAAATGATGTTATGAGTCTAGGGAATACTTACTTGAAAGGATAATTACAGACACATCCCTGGGTGAAGGGGAATCAGAAAAAGTAGATTGGTGTTGAATGGAACCCTGCAAGTTCAGGTCCCACATTATGCTGAAGCCGTCCTTACAGTATCTCCATCAGGTAATGGTCTCACTGAGGCTTGAACATTCCCTGGGAGTCTCGTGTGGTCAGAGAACTTGCATGTACAAGTGCCTGCCAATTTCCAGATATTATGCTAGACCCCTGCACAGTAACCCTGCAAGGTGGGTTTTTTTCCTCTTCCTATTTACAGGTGGGAAAATCAGCACAGAGTGGTGAAACAGATGGGCCAGGATTTGAAATCAGATATATATGACTTTTTTTCTATGATGTCACAACTGATGACCTCACCACAAACCCAAACCTCAAAATTTATGAAAGAAAGAATGGACCTCAGTGTTTAAGTGCCTTGTTTAATCAATCAAAACCAATTTCACTAATCTGAAGAAACTAAAGTTAAATTAATAGGGCTTCATAAAAAGTAGCAAATCCATTCCCCATCCACAGGCTCCAGTTGTGTCTTTATTTTACTCCCTGGTATACACAATTAATCTGTTAACATTGTGGCCAAATCGAACTCTTAATTAGTTTACTTTAGGGACAAGCCCAGATTAATCTGAATTACAATACTGATTGCCTGTATGAAAACTGGTAACAGATTTGAAAAGCATTGTGAACTTTTAAATATGTGAAACATCTCTAACTCATCTCAATCCTATTCTTTCAATTACCATGGAATACTACATAAAGACACAGAAAAATTCAGTTTCTTAATGTTTCTTCCTAAACTAGAATTTTAATTTTACTCATCCCAGGCTAGTTGATAAGTCCATTCTGTAAATGCCCATGTTTAATAGACACGTGTATGTCTATTTTCTCTTTTCTGAAATAGACATGTGTATATGTATTTTCTATTTTCTGAAATGTGAGATATGAGTGCAAGGAAATCAGGTGGTAAGGTTTGCAATTACCAGTTCACATGTGAAACTGCTTGTTTAGAGTTAGCAAATGATTTCCCTCAGTGATTGAGGGCAGGATGTGCCAAGTTTAGAACCCACTCAAATGTTGTTGGTTTCATGTTCTGAACCAAACTTGAGTCATTGGGCCCATTTGGGTTTTTCCTCTTCTACTATTGGCAAAACAGAACTTGCTAAGAAAATCAGTAATAAAAATCTTTTTGGACATGTACATTGCTTTACAAAACATTTTGATGAGTTAAGTACAAATGAGAAAGAAACATAAGGCTTACATTTCCCTTAAACACACAAGGGAGTGCAAATAAAGGGAAAATGTTCATGGAAACATGTTTGGGAATACGCTCAAACATTGAAAAATAGTTAGGGACATTTGATGGGCCAAGTGCAGCTGGGTCTTGCTCATCCATGACTCTTCTTTAAAGGTAATGAATTATAAATAAAAACATATATTAATAATTCACATAAGGATGATAGCAATGGAAGAGAAAAATCCCTCTGCATTAGTCATACAGCTGGACAAACTCTAAGACAGACATTAAGAAATAAAACATGAGAAAACTGCAATGTTTCAGCTTTCACATAGCACAGTTGCTTCTCCTACAAAACACGACAGAGTTACAAAATCCAGATGATTAAAATGTTGAGGATTAACTGAGTATCAGGTATGACTGTCAGATGGAATGGGTTCCTGTTCTCAAGGGTTCCTATCTGAACATTGGAACTTTTCCCATTGGAATATCCGAGAGATTGCATGCGTACACACACACACACACACACACACACACACACACACACACACACACACACACATACACATACACATCTAGACTTCAAAATCTTTAGGGAAAAACACAATTAAAAACTCTCAAAATGTATGTGTACCGTTAAGAAAGAAACGCAGAAAAGTGACGTTTGCCTCTTATCCCAGATGTTCCCCCACTTGAGTCTATGCAAGGTTCATGCTTTCATAAGCTTGAAAAGTTATGATGAAAGCCTTGATCAAAACATCACTTTGGTGATTCTTAAATAAGGACTTCAGGTCTGTGGACTGCAGGGCTTTGGAGTAACCTGAACTTTTGGGAGGTCCTAAGGGAATTCAGTGAATTAGCATTACCAAGTATCATCATGTACAAAGGCTAGTTCAAGTTTCCTTCCTGAAATAAACTACAGCCTTTCTAACTGGCACGAATACAGCTCATTCACTCTTGTGTTCACTAGTTTAATATGTAATTATTGTACACTTACTGCAAGTGCTAAGCACAATACTAGTTAGGCCCTAAAGAAATACAGAGTATGCTCCCTGTGGTATAATAAAAAAAAAATAATTGATCTTTGTCCCCAGTTCTTGGCACAGTTCTTAAAACCCTTGGAATTCCCTGAGAGATAGGAGTATCCCTTTTTAATTATAATGAGCCCTATTCTGCTTATAAATGCCCCAAGCTTAACATTCATGACAGGCTCTTAGTATCCAGGGAGGGACTGGCCACCCCAGAAATAATGCCAAGCACCTTAGAAGGTTGGAACTTTCAGCCTTCCTTACCTCTGAAGAAGGGAAGAGGGCTGGAGATGAAGTTCAATCATGTGGCAAATAATTTAATCAACCATGCTTATATAATGAACCCCCCAATAAAAACTGAAACGATGAGGCTCCAGGAGTTTCCAGGGTGGTTAGCATATCCATGTGCTGGAAGGGGGGCACACCTGGGAAGCCTGGGAAGCTCTGTCCCAAGCTCCATCTTCCACTTGGCTGTATCCTTTATAATAAAACTACAATCACTGTAAGTACAGCACTTTCAGTGAGTTCTGTGAATGGTTTTGGAGAATTATCAAACCAGAGGAGGGGTCATATAAAAGAAAAGAGATAAAATTGTCTCTACTTCCAGGTGACATGACTGTATATATGGAAAACCTAAAAGAATCAATTGAAAACTAATGCAAACACAGTGATCTAGGAAATCAGAGAGTTATAAAGTCATGAAAAAAAAGAAAACCATGAAAGAAGGTAGAACAGAAGCCCATTTGTATCAGTAACACTTAAAAAAAATAGAAGATACTTAGGGAATAAGTTTAATAAGAAATGTCCAAACTTCATATAACTAATACATTATAAACACTGAATAGCATGAAACAGACTTGAAGAAATGGAAGGATTAAGTATGTTCTTGCATGATAATGGTCAACATCATAAAGATAAAAGTTTTTTCTAAATTAATTTATAAATTTAACACAATAAACATACCAACAGTTTTTTTTTTTCTGGAGCTTGACTAAGAAATACAAAGTTCATTAGAAAGAATAAAAAAGCAAGCAAGAATAACTAAGGATTCCCTGAAAAAAAAAACATAAGAAATTAAGACTAGCCCAACCAAATATTAAAGCATGCCATAAAGCCTCTGTAGCTAAAATAGCGTGTTATTGGTAGATGAATATGCAGACAGACCAATGTACCAGAAAGAACAGTACACTGGTTGAATTACACATACACGATTATTATACAAAAGACAGCATTGCGAATCAGTGATGATAAGATGTATTATTTTACATGAACTGTGTTGGGATAACCAGACACTCATATTGGAAAGATAAAACTAGATTTTTTTCAGAAGAAAAACCATTTTATTTGTAATGAACAGTAATTCTAATTGGGTTAAGTGATATTACTGTTAACTTCAGGAGTCATAAAAGCTTTAAATGTGTCTCAGATGCATAATGAATCCTCCAGATGATTCTGGCTACTTTGTGGGGAAAAGAAAGGATAAAAGAGAGCAAAAAGGACAGTGCTACACTAATCCAATTGAAAGTGGTGCAGAATAAAGGGAATCAGAGGTGGACAGATGCCCATTACATCTTGAAGTTATAGCCAAAAGGATTTGACTTCAGGATAATAGTATTTATATTGCAGGAGTTTTTAATATTTCAGTGAGCTAATCCTTACAAAATTCTAGTATTATGATCCATGAATAGTGTTACTGTTGGCTTCTAGAATGCCTGAGAATACCCAAATGATCTGTGTATGACTCCTGATGGATTAGCATAATATAAACTTATTTTTTTTGTTTTTTTTTAATTAAGCTCAATTTACTTAGAATACTAAGATCCCCTTAAAATTGTTTGTTTTTAATTTGATTTTTAAATTAACTTTTTATTCTATAGCAGATTTAAATTTACAGAAGGATTGCAGTACAGAGGGTTCCCATGTATTCCCCATCTTCTTTCTCTTGTTATTGTCTTATGTCATATATTTATTGCAATTAATGAACCAACATTAGTACATTGTTATTAATTGAAGTCTATATTTAGCATTCCTTTGTTTTTGCCTAATGTCCTTTTTCTGTTCCAGGATCCCATCCAGGCTACTACATTACATTTAGCTGTCATATCTCCTTACGCTTCTAGAATTTCTGAGACTGTCCTTGTTTTTACGATATTAACAGATTTGAGAATTAGATCATGTATATTTAGAGAACATTCCTCCAGCAGGATTTGACAATTGTCTTATGCTCAGATGAGGCTATGTGGAATGGGTGGGAGAAAGACATAGGTGAAATGCCCTTCTCAGGATAGCATCAGTGATAACATACTATTAATGTAGTAACTTGTCACTGTTGATGTTAATCTGGGCCCCCTGGCTGAGGTAAAGCCACCAAGGGCTTTTCCTTGCAGTCTTTTTTCTTCCTTTTCATTCTGTCCTTTCAGAAGGGAGTCACTATATGCAGCCCACACTTAAGGAACGGGGAGTTACATTCTACCTTTTTGAGGTCAGAGTATCTACCTAAATTGTTAGGAATTATTCTACATAGGAAATACAGAATAATTCTCTACAGTTTTTTTATTTCTTCAGTCATTTATTTATATCAATGTAGACTCATAAGTATTTGGCTTGTACTTTGGATTATAATTCAATATTATCTTATTTATTCTACGCCTCAAATTGTCTCAGCTCTGGCCACTGGGAGCTCCATCAGTTACCTTCCATGGTCCTTTGACACCCCCCCATCATTGTGGAACTTTTTTGCACTTCCTGATTTTCTGGAAGTGATGCTCCAGGCTTATCTTGTATATTTCCTGCCTTAGTCCTAGAATCAGTCATTTCACCAAGAAATTCTGGTCCTTTTTACTGGAGAATGGTGTTAGAAAATAAGAGATGGTTACTAGGTACCGTACTTATTGTTACTGCGGTGCATTGCTTGCAGGCCATCTCTGCTGACATTGTAAGGAAATATAGATGTATGTGTATGTATATACATAGATGTATGTATATACATACACACATCTGTATTTATGTGTATGCATCTGTACCTATATTAAGCTAAATATGAGTTCATACTGATGTTTAATCCACTGCCACATGGATGATTCTAACCTCATTCCTTGCTTATTTTTAAGCTCATACTCAAGCAGTGAGGAACATGGCTCCTATCCATCTGCCATCCACTTAATTAATTACTCCATTATAAATACACATGGATAACAGGGTGAGAACTGTTCACCAAATCTCCATGGTAAACAAGTTTGTTAACTAAAGTATAGTGCTTTATAAAGAATTTCTTCTGCCTTATTCCTACAGACTCTGCTTATTTCCAAAGTTACTTAGGTCAGGACCTAATTTCCCCACCTCCTTCAGTAAGTTTCATATATTCATATTTAAACATTTAGTGTTTTGTCACATTCTGCATTGCATTGTGGGATTCCTCCAACCTATCAAATGATTCTTTAAAATGTGTGTACACTGCCCCAGAAGAGCTTCTACATTTCACCCAGGTTTTGCATCTGTCATTAATTTTGGGAAGTTCTTGACCATCATTATGTCAAATATTTTTTTCTGCTCCTTCCCTCTTCTATTGGCATATCAGTTACACATGTTATGCCTTTTGAAACTGTCCCACAATTCTTGGATGTCCTGTTTTTATTTTCTTTCCTTTATAAAATTTGCCTTTCAATTTAGAAAGTGTCTATTGGCCTGTCCTCAGAGTCACTGATTCTTTCTTTGTGTGCAGTGTATTCATAAGCCATAAAAGGCATTCTTAATTTCTGTTAAAATGTTTTTGAATTTTTGTACTTTCTCTTGATTCTTTCTTGGCTCTTCCACTTGTCTGCTTACATTGCCTGTTTATTCTTGCATATTATATACTTTCTCCATTAGATCATTTAAAATAGTTATCATACTTACCTTATGCCATTCCTGAAAGTTCCAACATCTCATATCTAAATGTGGTTCTGACTATTGCTTCTTTCTCTTCAGACTGTTTTTTTTTCTTCCCTTTTTGCATGATCATAATTTTTTTGAAAGCTGGACATATTGTATGAAGTAATAGGGACTGAATAATAGGCCTTTAGTGTGAGAGGATTTACGTTAACCTGCCGAGGAATTAGGCTATATAGGATGTTTGCTGGAGCTTCCAGAGGCTTCCAATTCCCCTAGTGTCCTTGTTGTAGTCTTCTTTCTCGACTTTGGGTTTCCTTAAATGCTTCTTTTTGGAAAGAATATGCATCTTGCAGCTGTATTAGCTGTAATTAACTGTATTTCACTGCAGCTCTGATGGGCTGGTGGTAAGATGTAGGTAGGGAGAGTGCGACACAGTTTCATGACTGAATCTCAGTCTATCCGTGGACCTGTACCTGCAGGCTGTGACAACTGTCTTCACAAGTGTTTCTCCAATAATATAGCTTCTTTTTCCCCTTAATTGAGAGATAAGATGGCTAGACAAAGTTTGAGTGAGAGGAATGCTTTTCAAACAGGTGGGGTAAGATTCTAGCAAAGTCTTGTCCTCTGAAGAATAGCCCTTTCTTACGGAGAAGTCTCTGGGCATCTCTCACAATGATTCTTCTTCCCCTTGCTCTGCCAGCACTGTAAGAGTATCTTTCTCAGATCTTCAACAAGAGAGCCTGGTGTGGGTTCCTCTAGGTATAACCCATTATAGTAAGGAATTTGACAAATCATCAAAATTATTATTTGAGGGTTCCTATCAGTTTATGGCTCCAGTGGCTCCTGCTCCAAATAAGCAGAGCTCAGCGCAATGCTCTGGATGCCCCTGTCTCTCCAGATGTCAGGGAGGCAATTTGCCTCGCGACTTCAGTCCTAATGCACCTCTGGGTGCATTAAAAAGTCATTGATTTTCAGTTTGTATAGTTTTTCCTGTCGTAAGGATGAGGATGATGCCTTAGGAGCTCTTTATATGTCAGAGCTAATACCAGAAGACAGATTCATTGTTTTATACCATATAGGAGAACAAATTCAAAATGAAACAGGTTTATATGTAAAAAAATAAAACCAAGGTTTTAAAGTCAATCACAGGTGAATTATTCTGTAACTTTGGCATAGGAAAAACATTCCTTACTATAAGCCAAAATCTGGAAGCAATTAAGGACAAAGTATGTAAATTTGATTGTTTGTTTTGTATATGGACTGGCTTCCCATAATCAAAGTAAAAATAGAAGTGATAAAATGAGCAAAATATTTACAAATTATATCACAGCCAAAGGGTTTATATTCCTAATATATAAAGAACTTTTGAGAATAGAAAGGAAACATTCTCACTGACCTATAGAATAAATTATATAACAACACAGACAGTTTGCAGGAGGGATAAAAAGCTATATAGAAGGCTCTTTATAATCATAAAAGAGCACTAATCTCATTCATAATAAGAAAAATGCAAATTAAAACTAGTTTGTGTTACCATTTCTTACCTAACTGATAAAAAACCTAAAAGTACTTAGTGAGGCTGTGGGGGAAGCACAAGATTTCATGTATTACTGGATGAACATTAAATAATACATTCCCTAGGGAAGGGAATGGGGCATATCTAGCAAAATTACATATTTGTTTATCTGTTAATCCAGCAATCCACATTTATGATCTTCCTCACATTGAAAATATGTATGAACAAAGATATTCACTGCAGGGTTTTTTTTATAATAGAAAAAAATACACTGAAGACAATCCAAATATCCTTCCAAATGGGGCAGACAGGAATAAATGATGGTACACAATGTGGCAACATGCAGCCATAAACAGGCATGTGAGAGATCTCTGTACATCACTATGGAATAATCTCAAGGAGATGTTACAGAACAAGAAAAGAAAGGTATAAAAAGTTGGCACTGTATCCTTTATGTCAGCAATGGATTTGAAAACAAATTTATATGGTAAGGTAAATTACTTTAAAAAAGATGGTTACAAAAGAGAGAGAATGTGTTGGAGTACTGAGACAGAAGTTAGATTTTTTTTTAATATATCTTGCTTTGTGAATTTAATTTTGGATCCAGGTAATTAAGTATTTTACATAATTATAAACAAAATTAAGAAAAACAAACTAATAAAAAGACACAAGAATTCCAAGCATCATTCAATAATGAAATAGTCACTCCTTCAATACTTATCTTAGCCAGACTTACAGAGCCTAGTGATCAGCCCAATGTGAACACTTAAGGTTTTCCCAGGTCTTTTCTGAACATGCACCTTGTTCTGGGCTTGGCTTTATAAATTCCCCTTTATGCGGGGCGGCTTTTGAACATCCTAATTTCCCAAAGAATTCCTCCCAACTTTCCTCCCAGACATTAGGCAGTTTATTGTACATCTGGCACCCCAATCTTTTACCAAAAGCACACGTGGGTTGGTAGGTTTGCCTAATGATGCATTCCCTCTGTGTTGCCCTCTGCTTTTATGGGCTGAGTTCTGAATTAAAAGACCTAGAGAAGCACCTTGTGTCAATCCATCAGGAGGCCTCTATACAGGCTAGAATGACACACACAATAATTTGTGGATGATGTCTGCTCTGCTCCGTCCAGCACCAGGGACTAGGGTTCCACACTGGGAACATGGGCTGTCACTTTCAAGACCTCTGTCGCACCAGGAGGGGATGGGGCAAGGGCAACCACAAATGCCACAAAGCTTTCCGACCACGTTCAAGTTTCCTTTGCCTTGAGTCAGCACTTGGTTGCTGCATACCTCCATTTTCCAGAGTTGTGGCAAAGTTGGTTCTGACAATTTCTGCTTATTTTTCGATCTGTTTATGGGGCAAATGAGAACATGCAGTTACCTACTCTGCCATTTTGCTGATGTCACTCTAAAGTTTTATTTGTATGTAGATTTTTTTTTTTGCCAGTAGACTGTGTGCTACTGGAAGGCAGGGATGTTTTTTTTTGACTCACTATCCTATGACTTCACTAAATTCACTGATTAGTTCTTATAGTTCTTAATGAAAATCTTAAGTAGCTTAAGACTGTCCATATACACAATTGTGTTACCTACAAATAAAAAAAAGCTTATAACATTGATTTTAACCTTTTTCCTTTTCAAACATATATAGTTGCACCTATAAATTTTCTTCCAAGCAATGTCTTTGCATTATTTTACAAATGTTGGTATATTTTTTATTCGGTTCAAAATATATACTTTAACTTTTTTTAACTGTTTCTTTGGCCTATAGGCTACTTAGAAATGTGTTGCTTAATTTTCAAATATTTGAATATTTTCTATGTATCTTATTGTTATTAATTTCTAATACAATTCTACTATGATCAGAGAACTCACTGTCTATGGTTTAAATGCTTTGAACTTTTATTTAGAGATTCTACAGCCGCATGTGGTTGGTCTTGGTGAATGCTGCATATGCACATGAAAGGATAGTCCCAGTAATGTTCTGGAATTGTTAGTTACTTGATAATGTTACTCAAATCTTCTATACCCTTACTGTATGTTTTTCTTTTTCTATTAATTACTGAGAGAGAGATGTCAAAACATTTTATGGATATGGTTGATTTGTCTAGTTATCCTTGTCCTGTCAATTTTTGCTTCCTATTTTCTTCAGTTTTGATTTTTTTATGTTCACAATTAGATTGCAATTTTTTTGAAGAGCTGACCCTTTCAACATTATGAAATGACTCTATCTTAGATAGTGCTTTGTCTTAAAATCACCTTTGTTCTTTTTTGTGTGTGCTAATTCTTTTATTCTCTCTTACTTTCAACTTACATACATGAAGAAAATCTCTTGTAGTCACTGTTAGATATTGCTACTATATCCACTCTGAAAATCTCTGCTTTTTTATTGTAGCACTTATTCATTTACATTTAATATAGCCATCGATATGACTATGATTAAGTTTACATATGGATATTGGTTTTCCATTTCTCCCTTTCTTCTTTATTTCTTTTTTTAGGTTAGTTAAGCATCTTTAAAATCCTGTTTCTCTTCTCTATTGGCTGCATTAAACAGCCAATTAGAATTTAAGGAATTTAGTAAAATAAATAAAGTAATTTTTAAATGAAATTACTCATATTTTCTTTTCCAGCATTGTTCATATTTTTTCTTGTGGATTTCATCTGATGTAATTTCCATTTAATCTAAAATTCCTTTTAGCACATTAAGTAGAGCAGGTCTGCAAGAATTCAACTTTGTTACGGTTTTTTTAATCCAAAAATAACCTTATTTCAGTTTCATTTCAGAAAAGTAATTTTTAGTAGACATAGAATTCCAGGTTTACAGAGGTTTTTTTTTTTTGACAGTTTAAAAATATTTTTCCATTTTCTTCTGACTTGTATTGCTCCTCATAAGAGATCAGTCATCCTTCTTACCATCTTATCATTGTTCATTTGTATGCAGCCCACAGTATGTGATGGGCAACTATCACCAACTCTGTTTACTTTTAAGAATTAAAAAAAAAAATCTTTGATTCATTTTGGTTTATTTTGGTTTTTAACTTGTGACAATGATTTTCTTAGGTGGAATTTTCTTTTTATTTATCCTGCTTGGTGGTTGCTTTAATTCCTGGGTTTTTATATTGCTGATTTTAGTCATATCTGAAATTATTTTTGCTATTATTTCTTATGACATTCTTTCTGCTCTATTTTCTACATCTTCTATATCCAGGACTGCAGTCACATATTTTTCTAGATCACCTGATACTGTTGTACAAGTCATGAGGTGCAGTTCTTCTGTAAACTTTCTTTATGTTTTCTTTAAACTTTTGGATGTTTTCTATTTGTCTTTAAGTTATCAATCCTTTCTTCTGCAATTTCATATATATTTTCAGTTCTGTGATTCCTATTTCATTCTTTAAGTTACTGTATCTCAACAAAAATTACCCACATTTTTACTCATTTTATTCATTTGCCCTATGGATTCCCTAGCACAGTTATCATAGATATTTCAAATTCCTTGTCATCCAATTTCATCAATTATTTTTCCTATTATTAATTACATTTTTCTTCTTCTTCACCTCTATTAATTTTTCATTGTACTCTAAATATTCCTTACTTTTTAGAGACTCTGCATGCTTTTATTATTCTACCAAGAGTATATATATAAATTCCTGGTATATCATCTTAATTCTGAAGAAGCTTGTATTAAAGTGAACATCATTCTTACTCCTAAGGCATAACTCCTTGCAAAAGTGTGAGATGCTTTCCAAATTCGAACTTGCTGGAACTTGAACCCCACACTCTTTCACTGTTTTATCCAACCACTGAAATCTCTGCTCACCTCTTTCAATCTTCCAGCTGTTTTTCCCTCTTGGCTCCTTGGAGTCCACATAACAACTATTCAGTGGTCAAACAAATCTTTGAGGAAATTTGCTTGTAGAGTTTTGGTTCTCTCACATTTATGGGTCTCTCTTTGCAGGGACCAGTTTCCTCAGTTCCCCAAAACACTGAAAACTCTTAATTTCCATCTCTGGCTAGTCAGCCAATAAGAGTGCCACTTTCCTGCTGAGCTTTATCCCTCTAACACAGCACTGAACAGACTAGGATTGTCCTCATCGAGAAACAGGTTAAATGTGTATATCATCCAGCACTGCTCCCCCTTTCTTCAAGGTTCTCTCTTCAGTTATTCTCCCATGACCTGACTTATTTTTGTTTTATTTATTTCATTTTGTTTTGTCCAGGGTCTAGAATTGCTGTCATCATGATTAGTTTGATTACAAGTTCCTCTACCATCACTAGAACCTAGAGATCTTCTTTTGATCTTCAGATTTATAGTGGCTACTATGATGCTTGGTACATATTAGACATTAGTAATTGAATAAATGAAGGAAAAGAGAAATATATGCAAATGTTTGAAAAATACCTACATGGAATATTATACAAATGTTTTATTGTTAGCCATTTGTTTTTCAGTTTTTTTTAGTTGAAGTAATTCATACTTTTTCTTAAGATATGGAATGAATCATCTCTCCTTTGTCATAGACATTACCTCCACAGGTCAAAGAGGTGGTACCAACTCAGTGTTTTCAGGTGGTTTTGGTTTTCATTGGAAGATACAATTAGTGACTTATTATCACATTCATTTGAGAATCAAAGAAAATAGCTATGCTTTTACTTCAATATACATTTGAAGAATATGACAATCTCAAGTTGAATTAATTTGACCTTGACAGTGCAGTATTTTATAATTAATGAATGAGTTATGAAAGCTAGTCTGTATCATTAGCATATGATAATCACATATAGAATATATCAATATAAATTTTCAAATATTTTTATGACTGAAATTTAGGTCACTTAAAAAAAGGTTTATGTCTTACTATGTTTAAATAATTCTAGCGAGATTTAGCTTTTTGCATAAATTAGAAATTATACAGCCATACCAAAAACATTTAAAACTTTTACTATGATTAGAACTTTGACCTATATAAAATATATCAGTCTTTGGTTTTCTATAGTAAGTGGAATATGAATTATTCAAAAGTTTAAGTTAGGACTTACTGTTACTTCTTTTGTATAATAAATATGACAGATTTGGTGCCATGGAAATGTTAATAATAATTGTGAAAGATTAATTGCTTATTATGTTTTATTTGAAACAATGTATTTGATTCTGAGAATACTGTATTGACTTATTGCAACAGTTATGTTAAATGGGTAAAATGAATATTAATATAACTTACAAGTTACTATATCCATTTGACAGCTGTTTTTGGACTTAATCATTTTTGAGCCATACTGTGTTAAGAAGTTGGGGAGTGAGGTGATGAACTTGTCTATAAAAAACTCTGCTACAGTTTACACTGTAAATGTTTTCTAAAATATAATGGCCTATGGTAAAAGATGTAATTTCTTTCAAAAAGGACTTCGTACAATTTATAAAATTATATGGTGTCAGGGGTAACCTCAACTTCTAAATGATGTGCCATTTAATTTCCATGTTAATTAACACTTAGTGGAATAGTTGCAAACTATAAGTAACTGTTGGAGGAGGAAATACCTTTAACAGAGTGGAAAATTAATTTCTTTTCCTGAGACTACAAAGAAAACCTATTAATATGGAAATCATATGTTGTGATGTGTATTTTCTTATTTCCAGTCAGTCATTCAGACAGACAGCCTGAACTGACCTTCTCCCAACTTACCCACTGAATCTATACCTGCACACAGATCATTTCATCATTTAGAACTGAGACTGAAGTGAATACCTTCTGTATGCTGAGAAATAGTAAAAGCACATAAAAAAAAACAGCAGGAGAGACAGAGATACAGTAACAGGGGGAACCCTTTTGCACAGCAACCAGGAAGGGATGTTGAGCGCTATTGCTGAGAGCCACCCACAAACTTCCTACCCTGGGGAACAGGATAAAAACCTTGTGGTTTAATGTACATCCAGAACATAAGAAAAAGACTCTGATTTTCAGAACTAAAACACCTACCATTTAGCAAGGGAACTGCTGGAACGTACTCTGGGGTCAGAGGTACTGACCAGTTCCACTGTTGGCATTCTTTTCACACATCCTTATGCTTCCAGGAGCAGAGAGCAGATGCACACACCAATTTTGGACTGGGTCTAGGTGGCCTCCCAGTCCTGCCCACCTGCTGGAGACCCAGAAGTCCCACCTCACTGCCTGCTGCCAGACAGTGCAATCACCATCAGCTCAGGAAAAGAGTTCCACAAAGATCCCTACAGTAGAACTGGGGCCACTGGGGAGGATGCATAGGGCCTGCCATAGTCCCATGCGTGGCATCCAGCCAGCAATGACCTTCAGGTGAGTGTGCAGCATGACCTTGCCAGCAGGACCCAGCTGGTGATGACTACAGGTTTCCCCAAAATGTGCCAGAACATGTACTAGATTCTGCCTGGCAGGTTGTGAACTTTGAGGAGCTTCAGGTGCTCCATTCCCCTGGTTGGCTACTCAGCTCCGAGGTCCCCACTATGATACGCAGCCTACTGAGCCTTCCTCCTGGCCTGACTCACAGGCTCACAAACGGCAGTCACTGCGCTGGCGTGGAGATGCACAGATCTCCCAACACAAGGGACCCAAGGAAGACAACATCAAGACGTATAATAATTAAAATGGCAAAGATCAAGGATAAAGACAGACTTTAAAAGCAGCTAGAGAGAGAAAAAAGATCACATACAAAAGAAAACCCATCAGCAATCTCTTTGCTGGTAATTGATCTATTCAGATTTTCTGTTTCTACCTGCGTCAGCCTTGGAAGGTTGTATTTTTCTAGAAAGTTGTCCATTTCTTGTAGGTTATCCAGTTTGTTATCATATAATTTTTCATAATGTTCTCTAATAATTCTTTGTATTTCTGTGGTGTCCATCGTGATGTTTCCTTTCTCATTTCTGATTCTGTTTATGTGTGTAGACTGTCTTTTTTTCTTGATAAGTCTGGTTAGGGGTTTATCTATTTTGTTTATTTTCTTGAAGAACCAGCTCCTGCTTTCATTAATTCTTTCTATTGTCTTATTCTTCTTGATTTTATTTATTTCTGCTTTAATCTTTATTATGTCCCTCCTTCTACTGACTTTGGGTCTCATTTGTTCTTCCTTTTCTAGTTTCATTAATTGTGAGTTTAGACTGTTCATTTGGGATTGTTCTTCTTTCCTGAGGTAGGCCTGTATTGCAATATATTTCCCTCTTAGCATGGCCTTTGCTGTGTCCCGCAGATTTTGCAGTGTTGAATTATTGTTGTCATTTGTCTCCATATATTGCTTGATCTCTGTTTTTATTTGGTTGTTGATTCATTGATTATTTAGGAGCATGTTATTAAGCCTCCATGTGTTTATGGGCTTTTTCATTTCCTTTTATTTCTAGTTTCATACCTTTGTGATCTGAGAAACTGGTTGGTACAATTTCAATCTTTCTGAATTTACTGATGTTCTTTTTGTGGCCTAGTATATGATCTATTCTTGAAAATGTTCCATGTGCACTTGAAAAGAATGTGTATCCCATGCTCATGGACAGGAAAAATTAATATTGTCAAAATGGCCATCCTGCCTAAAGCAGTCTGCAGATTCATTGCAATCCCTATCAAAATACCAACAGCGTTCTTCAATGAACTAGAGCAAATAGTTCTAAAATTCATATGGAACCACAATAGACCCCAAATAGCCAAATCAATCCTGAGAAGGAAGAATAAAGTTCTCTGACTTCAAGCTCTACAGACTACAAAGCCACAGTAATCAAGACAATTTGGTACTGGCACAAGAACAGACCCATAGACAAATGGAACAGACTACAGAGCCCAGATATAAACCCAAGCATATATGGTCAATTAATATATGATAAAGGAGCCATGGATATATACTGGGGAAATGACAGCCTCTTCAACAGCTAGTGTTGAAAAAACTGGATAGCTACATGCAAGAGAATGAAACTGGATTATTGTCTAACCCCATACACAAAAGTAAACTCAAAATGGATCAAAGATCTGAATGTAAGTCATGAAACCATAAAACTCTTAGAAAAAAACATAGGCAAAAATCTCTTGGACATAAACATGAGCAACTTCTTCATGAACATATCTCCCTGGGCAAGGGAAACAAAAGCAAAAATGAACAGGTAGGACTATATCAAACTAAAAAGCTTCTGTACAGCAAAGGACACCATCAGTAGAACAAAAGGACATCCTACAGTATGGAAGAATATATTCATAAATGACAGATCCGATAAAGGGTTGACATCCAAATTATATTAAGAACTCATGTACCTCAACAAAAAAAGCAAATAAGCCAATTAAAAAATGGGCAGAATTGCTGAACAGACACTTCTCCAAAGAAGAAATTCAGATGACCAACAGACACATGAAAAGATGCTCCACATTGCTAATCATCAGAGAAATTCAAATTAAAACCACAATGAGATATCACCTCACACCAGTTAGGATGGCCACCATCCAAAAGACAGACAACAACAAACGTTGGTGAGGATGTGGAGAAAGGGGAACCCTCCTGCACTGCTAGTGGGAATGTAAGTTAGTTCAACCATTGTAGAAAGCAGTATGGAGGTTCCTCAAAAACTCAAAATAGAAATACCATTTGACCCAGGAATCCCTCTTCTAGGAATTTACCCTAAGAATGCAGGAGCCCAGTTTCAAAAAGACATATGCACCCCTATATTTATCGCAGCACTATTTAAAATAGCCAAGAAATGGAAGCAACCTAAGTGTCCATCAGTAGATGAATGGATAAAGAAGATGTAGTACATATACACAATGGAATATTATTCAGCCATAAGAAGAAAACAAATCCTACCATTTGCAACAGCATGGATGGAGCTAGAGGGTATTATACTCAGTGAAATAAGCCAGGTAGAGAAAGACAAGCATCAGATTATTTCACTCACCTGTGGAGTATAAGAACAAAGTAAAAGCTGAAGGAACAAAACAGCAGCAGACTCACAGAACCCAAGAATGGACTAACAGTTACCAAAGGGAAAGGGACTGGGGAGGATGGGTGGGAAGGGAGGGATAAGGGGGAAAAAGAGGCATTACAATTAGCACACATAATGTAGCTGGGGTGGGGGGATACAGGGAAGGCAGTATAACACAGAGAAGTCAAGATTCTGTAGCATCTTACTACGCTGATGGACGGTGACTGTAATAGGGTATGTGGTGGGGACTTGATAATACCGGGAGTCTAGTAACCATAATATTGCTCATGTAATTGTACATTAATAATATCAAAATAAAAATAATAAAACAATGCTCTAACAAGAGACTGAGAAGAGCATTATACAATGCCTATGGTATGGTGTCATTGTATCTATGGTATAACATTAATTTGGAGAAACTCTCACTAATTTTTGCTTCAAATATTTCATTGTTCTTTTCTCTAATCTTATACCCATATTCCCATTATGTGTATGATATGCCTTTTGTAGCTGCAAAATAGTTATTGGATATTCTGTTCCATTTTCTTTTCAGCACTTTTTCTCCTTTGCATTTTGGTTTTGCAAGTTTCTATTGATGCATTCTGAGATTTTTTCCCACATCTGTGTCCTGTCTTCTGAAGAGATCATGAAAGGCATTCTTTACTTCTGTCACAGTGTTTATCTCCAGAATTTCTTTATTCTTTCTCAAAATTTCCATAAAATAATTGCAATGGCATCTATCTCAGTGAAAAAGAAAATTAAATATTACATACTTGGTAGAAAAGCTGAAAAAATAAAATAAGCAGGTTTCACCTGGTTTCTTTATATTGTCTGAAGACCACTAGGGAAATGATGGCTGTGACTTTAAGAGAACTTGAAAGCTTGAGAACTGGGGCGCAGTAAGAGTGACAATGACCATTCTCTGCAAGACTGATCCAAGTCAATTTGAGGAGGAAGTACAAGCAGTATTTTGAAAAATTAAGAACATATAACATACGAAAAATTCAACAATCCTCTTACATTTTTGAATGTTGTAACAAGTACTTATTCTTTATTTACTTAGCAACAACACTAGGTTGTTTTTTTTTAATTGGTAAAAGCTTCCTTTATTCAATGTGACAGTCTTTAAATCCTATAGAGGATTACACAAATTATATGTTAGATTTAACAGAGCTTCTAGTCTCTGTGCCTGAAACAGCAATGACACAAACTGTGAGAGGTCATGGAGACATACAATTATCTTGGAAAAATATGAACAAAGTAGTATTGAATATTGAAAATCCCCATTCTTCTGTTACAACATCTCCTGGTGTAAAATCTATGCAGTGGCTCCTCTTCATAGAAGGGAGGGGTTGCAACCTTCTTGTTTTCAAAGGAATCCCTCTCTTGGCTTGCAGCTATTGCATTTCCCAATCCACAAATAGTCATTTTACTGTTTGTGTCAAATTAGAATAACCTGTATAATTTTTTCTGTGATCTTCTCCTAAAAGATATGCAGTATATCCTCTTAGTAAAAAGACACTATACCTACAAATCCAGAATTCATTAATAGTATAACAATTTAATTTCATTTTCCCCCATACCAAAAGTTATAGATACAAAAATTTAAAGTCGTCTTACTGAGTAAGTTTCCTTCCTTGTCGCTGTTTACTTTGCATGTAAAACGGAAAAAATTGTTGGCTGCAATTCTTGTGGTGTTACTTAAATATTTCTTTAATGTCCCTAGCTAATATAGTGTATACAAATAGATGACTAAGACAGAAGCTAAATTTTCATATTGTGCTTTATCACATGCTGTACAGGGTCTCAAAATTTGGCAGGTTTTTGTAAACACTGCACACATTACAAGAGTGTAAGAGCTTTGGTTCTCCTTACTTCCCCATACGCAATTTCCTTACTACTCCAAATTTAATTAAATTTCTTAATTCAAGGTCAAGTTTGTTCCAAACGATAGAATTCTAGTTATAACTTATTATTTTGGTAAGAAAATAGAACACATGATCTACAAGCATATTGTCCATCAATTATATTTGTCAATAGGAAACAATGCTATTGAATAATATTTAAGTATTCACTTATTTGGATCTGGAAATCTAAGCTTTTTGAAATTTATGTTGTAAGTAATTATTCACTCATTTGTCTCAGTGTACACCTTTAAGAGGTTCTAAAATATTTCTGAAGTAAAAGAATGTCTTAGAAAAATTCACACGGGAATTAGTCATTGAGGGTTTTTATCATGTCAATGTGTTATGCTTGAGTAAGATGAGTCTTGAGCAAGTACGTAAAATTTTTCTTCCAAGTTCACAAAGTAAATCTTGTAATAATTTTCCATCACCAATTCTCAGATTTTACAATCTTTGAGTTGGGAAAATAAAGGCATTTTTTGAAAACCTAAAGCAACCATCAAGAACTGCAAGATAAATAACTCAAGGGATTACCTTTGGAGGCAAAGATGCATTTCTTATAATAATTCTAAATAAATTTTCAATAATTGTGTGTGATTTGTAATCTGCAAGTGTAGGTCTTTTTACCACATGCTGTCCATAGACTTCACTAATTTAGAGTTCAGTTCACCCAGTACATTCATGAGGAGAATCAAAAGGGTGTCCTAACAATCTAGGCTCTTCTAAAGTTTGTGTGTGTAAATAGCTAGTCAAAGGATGTCTTAGAATGATGGAGTATTGAATTCATTTTGACTTACTTCCTTCACTCCAAATACAAAGCAATAGTTAATGAAATAGAACAAAAATGAGAAAAAAAGTGGCTCAGAGAAAAGTTAAGTATCTTTATCAACTAGAAACGTTTGTGAGTTTGGATGAAGCCACATAAATCACGAACTCCCAGTCTCTAGATTGGAAGCGATGACTGAGAATTTGGTTCTGTAGGATAACTCGGAAGCGTATGCACAAGGCAGGACCCAAAAGGAGGCCCTGTATTTGGATCAAAGAACTAAATTATGCTCCCCCTCTCATGAAAAGAGAAGTAAAATGAAAGGTGCTGACCACACACAACCTCAGGCTATAGCTTTTAATAAATCTTATTTATTTTAATAAAATCTGAAAGCAGAGAGGACAAAGCGTCCTTCCCAGAACTGAACACGGCCCCACTGACTTAGTAACTGAGTGTTGAATATATTCACTATCAGAAGAGAGGAGTTCTTTGTATTACCTACTTTGGACTGAGAGAAGGTAGCACAAAGTCGCTAGCTAGAACACAGAGGAACAAAGAGAATACAAGGTATCTCTCACAAGAAATAAACTTGCAAACAAAAAATGTTTCGTTTCTCAAAAACTTGATCAAGCTCTTCTGCATTATGCTAATTTGCCCTCTGCATCCTTTATATTTAGCCTCCCTTGTCCTTTTAGTTTTCTGGAGGATTTTTCACGGTTGCATGTGACAGACCATATTACCGAAAGAACAATGACATAGATTACAGTTGTTTAAAGGAAGAGTTGAGAGGATATGATCATAGTACTTAAATGTTTCTCATAAATACTACCAATAACAAGCAAACGTGGCTGTTGATTGTTACAGCACTATCTAGCTATGAAACAGGGCTGTTGGAATTTTTTGAATACTTTAGGAGAAATATGAAGCCAGGTCTCCAGCTAACCCTAAAGTTCTTCTCTCCATTTACATCACTGACATTCTCCTAACCCTTAATCCGCAGTGATAGATGCTCAGTAAAGTCACAGACCCATGGCTTGATCAAATACAGCTGTATAACTAACCGAAGGAGAGGTTTTGCAGCAATCTTCTTGTCATCACTCAAAGATATTTTGAAATCTTTATACAAGAGGTTACAAATTAATTATTTGTAATGTTCTAAATCCCTTTATTGACTCTCTAAAGCACCCACACTTTTTTGCCCTCACTTCCTAATACGCACTTAAAAGAATCCTAGAAACACATCATTAATTAGAATTCCTAGCCTTGTTTTCATTCCTTAGCTGACTTGCACAGCCTCTTCTCTGCAATCTCTTATTTTCCATGTCTTCCCTTCACTGCTCTTATTCCTCTCTGTTCCCCTAAGATGCTTTCAGATGGAGCGCTCACTCCAGCAGAGAGGAGTGGAGCATTAGCCCTTCCCTGACCTCTCAGGGACACTCTGAGCACTACTAAAGGCTCTTCTCTTCCATTAGAACAGAATAATGCCACTGCCTGTTTTCCTAATTGCTTAATATGTCCATAACAAGATTTTCTGGAATGTAAGGCTTTTGAGAACCAAGATACAAAGCTTTCTAGAGACTAAGTGAAGAAAAGAGTAACCTTGTATAAAGCACATCTTTTCAAGGTTTGGGTTTCTGCCAGAAGTTTCTTCCTTTCATAATAAAATTCAATTCACAATAGAAGAGATGTTTCTGTGAGCCTGATGCCTTAGTAATCAGTTTAGATATGAATATTTCATAAATTTAGAGCAAAAGGTTTCAGTTTTTGGGTGCTCCTTATAAAAGCTGTTACTTAGAAAAACTGAACCTGTTTTTTTATGAAGTATGTTGATGAGTTTGCTATAAAAGCATAAGTATTTACAGATCCTGTTAAATGCACATCAGTTAAAAAAGGAGTAGAGAATTGGGCTGTACAATACGCATTTCAGATTTTGCTGAATCTAGGTATTTGAAAACTGGTTTAAGGTGTTAGCCAAACCAAAAATGCAGTTAAATTTACCCAGTTCTGATTTATATAACATATTTAAGCCCACTTCCCATTGGGTGGCTTCCCAGAGTGTACATTATCTGTTGATTGCTTTAAAATATAGACCAAGTTCAGCAAAACATTATATAAACAAAAGGGAATTATTCTGTTCTCCTGCGTAAAACTGAAATGCAACCCAGCATATAATTTATGCCCCACATTGTTGGCTCTGTTTTCTGGTGTAGGTCAAAACCAAATGTCTTTTAGGTACATTGTTTTGTGTTATAATTAAAACACTCATTGATCTGTGCCTGAGTTTTAAAATTCTTCTCAATGTTATCTTAATGACTTTGATCTTAGTTTCAAATTTCACTGGAATATTACTAGAAAACTAAGATGTTCATTAACAGGTTAAACCCCAGGCAAATGAAGATTAACATGGTTTATTTAATTTCACTTCTAACTGATGTAATGATAGTAGAGAACCTATGTGCTTTCTTCACTTCAATTTTATCATATAGAGCAGATATGAAAGGTTAGTAACTAAATGTTTGGTGTGAATACCATTATGGCCAATGTTCTCCAAGGAATTTGTAGTCTTAGGAGATGAACTGCAGGATACTGTATTTGGTTTGGTTTAAATAACACCCCAAAAGTTCAGATAAGTATCTGAACTTTACCCGAACTATCCAAACTTCCTTTAGTTCATGATTCAAGTCTGAAAATCTCATGAGAACAGATGCTCTTATAGCTTTTCCTTTCTTCCTGCTCCATTGTGAGAACGAGGTTTCCACAGAAATTCTTACACACATAAGAAGTCTAAATGCCTGGCGCCTGGGGACTCTTTTTTCCCCATTCAAATTAAAATTTGTTATTGCTTTTATCCAGTTGAAATTTCGGTTCTTATCTTTCTTGGTACAGCCCTCTTGCCTTATCCATGATTTCATTTTCCATGGTTTCGCTTAATTGTGGCCAACCACAGACACAGATGATGTTCTTTCTGACAAACTCTCAGAAGGTCAGTGATATCCTGACACCATGTCACAATACACGCGCCATTCACCTCACCTCATCTCACCACACAGATACTTTATCATCTCATAGCATCACAAGAAGGGTGAGTACAGTATAAAATGCTATTTTGAGAGAGTGAGAGACCACATTCACACTTTTACTACAGTACATTATTAAAATTGTTCTATTTTATTATTAGTTATTATTAATCCCTTACTGCCTAATTTATAGATTAAACTTTATCAGAGGTGTGCAGTATAGGAAAAAACACATATGTAGGGTTTGGTACTATCTGTCATTTCAGGCATCCACTAAGGTACCGAGAAGGTATCTCCCATGGATAAGGGGGCACTACTGTATCTCCACGACATTCTCGTAGCTTTGACCACTATTTTCATATGTAGAATTGTATTTACTACACAAATTGTCACTTAGTGGTCAAAACCAAGGCACACCTAGGTATAATTTTAAATTCCTCCTTTTCTTTCTCTATATCTAATTTGCTTTTCCTTTTAACACTAATTACTGAGAAATTGCTTTGTACTACTCCCTGTGCTACATGCTGTGGCAGAAAGACTAACACATTAAGTATGTACAGAATGTTTTTCTTTCTTTACAACGGTCTGTATACTCACTACCACAGCCTAAGCATGTCGCCAGATTACAGTAACAATCTCCCAACGGGTATCCTGTCTCCTTGTGCTTACCCTCCTCTCCCTGGGGTCTTTACTTTCAGAGTTCTTTTAAAATATAAAAACTAATCAAGGACAATAGAGAAAAGAAATTCTTGTGTTTTGGCAGTTAGGAAACAATTCCATTTTAACTTTTAAATAGAATGTAATTATTGTCCAAGAAAATCAGAATGTAGTTAATGCTGCTATGGACAAGATAGGACACCCTAACTGTATGTGTGATCATGTGAAATAATGTTCCCTGTCCACACCTAGATATTCCTTGCTTTAAAATAAATAGATTGGAGTAGATTATAACTATAGTCACTTCCATCTTTATATTTCATAGAAGTCAGTAGAGGAGAACACTATTATAATATTGGTCTCAGAGCAAAAATTTTCTGCCTGGTAGTATATAAAACTATATACTTCCTAATCCAGAGATAATTATAAATGCTGTCAGTTTTTACCTTTAGATAAAGTATATGACCTGATATTCAGTAACTTAGCCTGAAGGAACAAATAACTTCTTCAAAGAGTCCTACTATTCGAGAGAATGATCAGAATATACCAAAATAAAAAATCACAGTAACTTTAAAAGAAATAATAGAAAAAAAATTGAAAATGAAATGATTTGAATGACTGATTAAATACATATATCAACTAAGAAATCATATCAAATGATGCTGCTTGAGAACTTATAAGACCAGAGCAATACATAGATAGCAGCCCTAAAAAATAGTACATCTACCCCCATATCACCATACAATTACCAAAACTTGTTAAGAAAGAGAATTGCTGAAAAGTTGGGAAAGCTCTGGGAAAATTTAAACCACATTTCTCTTCTTAGTTTTGTTATGGAATTTATTGAAGATCTGTGGTAGTCATAAAAATATTTATAAGTCACTTTTCTGATTTTCTGTTGAAAGTCAAGGAATTACAAATCCCCAAATTACATATCCATAACCTCTCTAAACCCATCTCCACTCTTCTGTAGACTAAGTGTCTCAAAGTTAATGTGTCAAACATAACTCTTGATTCCCTTTGCCACTCTCCTCCTCAAAACAAACAAAAACACTTGCTCTTCTCCCCATTTCCTCCACTATCCATGAATGGCACCTGCTGCTAGGTGCCAAATTTCTCAGGTAAAAAATTTAGAAGCCATCCATGCTTACTCTCCTCTCCTCTCTTCCCATTCTCAGTGCCAGAGAAAACTCACTTAGCTCTGTCTATACAATATATATGGCATGTAAATTCTTCCCAGTCCTCACTGCCATCATCACAGTCAAACAACTTGGATCTTATCCCTGGACCACCTCAACAGCTTCCTAACTTGCCTCTCTGCTTCTTTAATTGTCTCCCTACAGTCTATTCTTCACATATCAGTCAGAGTAATTCTTTTTTTATTGAGATAAACTTGATATATAACATTCTACTAATTTCAGGTGTACAACATAATAATTTTACATTGTTACACTACAAAGTTATCACCATAGTACATCTAGTTACAATCCATTACCATATAAATGACCTCCATTTTTGCCTACCTCTGAGCCCCCTTTCCCTCTAATAACCACCAATCTGTCCTCTGACTCTATGAGTTTTATTTTGTTAGATTCTACATGTGAGTGGATAAATCATATAGTATTTGTCTTTCTCTGTCTGACTGATTTCACCTAGCATAATACCCACAAGGTCCATCCATGTTTTCATAAATGGCAAGATTTCCACCTTTTTTATGGCTGAGTAGTATTCATAGTTTGTGTGTATGTGTGTATTTATATATATTTCATGTGTGTGTGTGTATATATATATATATATACATAAAATAATCCACTTATAAGGCTGCAATGAACTTGCATAAATATTTTCAAATTAGCCTATAAATATTGTGTAAGGGGTGCATATTTTCAAATTGGTGTTTTTGTTTTCTTTAATACATACTCAGAAGTGAAATAGCTGGATCATATGGTAGATCTATTTTTAATTTTTTGAGGAACCTCCATACAGTTTTCTGTAGTGACTGCACCAATTTACATTGGTTATCTTTTTTTTTAATATCCTTTCCAAAACTTGCTATGTGTTTTTTTTTTACAATAGCTATTCTTATCTTATAGGTGTGAGGTGGCATCCCACTCTGGTCTTGATTTGTATTTCCCTGATAATTAGTGATATTGAACATCTTTTCATGTGCCTGTTGTTTATCTGATGTCTTCTTTTGGAAATTATTTATATATCCTCTGTCCATTTTTTAAATTGTACTGTTTGTTCCTTTGTTATTGAGTTGTATGGGTTCTTTGTATATTTTGGATATTAACCCCTTATCAGATAAATGATTCACAACTATTTTCTCCCACTTAGTATATTGTGTTTTAATTTTGTTGATGGTTTCCTTGTCTATGAAGAAGCTTTTTCATTTGATAAAGTCTCAATTGTTTTATTTTGCTTTTCTTGCCTTTGCTTCGGAGTTGGATCCAAAAATCCAATGTCATGATCAGTGTCAAGGAACTTACTGCTTGTTTTACTCTAGGAGTTTTACAGTTCCAGGTCTTTATATTAGTCTTTAATCTATTTTGAATTAATTTTTGTGTATAGTGTGAGATAATGGGTGAGTCTTTTGCATGTAGCTGTCCAGCTTTCCCAACATCATTTATCTAAAAGACTATCCTTTCCTCATTATATATTCTTGCTTCCTTTGTTGTAAATTAATTGAAATATATATGTGGCTTTACTTCTGGGGTCTCTGTACTATTCCATTTATATAGGTATCTTGTTTTACACCAATAACATACTATTTTAATTACCATAGGTTTGTAGTATAGTTTGAAATCAGGGAGCATAATTACAGCACCATAATTACAGGATTGTTTTGTCTATTCAGGGTTTTTTATGGTTCTATACAAATTTTAGAATTATTTGTTCTAGTTCTATGAAAAATGCCATTAGAATTTTGACAGGGATTGAATTGAATCTGTAGATTGTTTTGGGTAATGGACATTTTAATAATACTAATTCTCCCATCCGTAAGCATGGAGTAACTATTTGTGTCTTCTTCAATGTCTTTTATTGATGTTTTATAGTTTTCAGTGTACAAGTCTGCCACCTCCTTGATTAAATATATTCCTCCATATTTTATTATTTTTTATTCAATTGTAACTTGGATTGCTTTCTTAATTTCTCTTATTGATAGGTTATTGATAGTATATAGAAACCTATAACCTATTTCTGTAGTTTGATTTTGTAACCTGCAACTTTACTGAATTCATTTATTAGTTCTCACAGCTTTTCTGTGAAGTCTTCAGGGTTTCCTAAATATAGTATCATGTTACCTGCAAAGAGTGATAATTGTACTTCTTTCTCACCAATATGGATGACTTTTCCTTTTCTTACCTAATTGCCCTGGCTATGAATCCCAATAAAATGTTGAATAAAAGTGGTGAGACTGGGCATCTTTGTTTTGTTCCTGCCCTTAGAGGAAAAGCTTTCAGCTCTTCACCATTGAGTGTGATATTAACTGTGGGTCTTTATTATGTTGAGGTACGTTCCTATATACATACTTTGTTGAGTGTTTTTATCACACATGAATGTTGAATTTTGTCAAATGTTTTTTCTGCATCTATTGAGATAATCATATGATTTTATCCTTTGTTTTGTTAATGTGGTGGTGTAGCATGCAGATTGATTTGTGGATGTTGAACTACCCTTGCATCCCTGAAATAAATCCCACTTGATCATAGTGTATGATCCTTAAACATATTGTTGAATTGGGTTTACTAATATTTTGTTAAGGATTTTTGCATCTGTGTCTCTCAGGTATATTGGCAGGTAATTTTTCTCTTTCTGTGGCGTCCTTTTCTGGCAATATCAGGGTAATGCTGGCCCATAAAGTATGTTTAAAAATATTCTCTCTGCTTCAAATGTTTGGAAGACTTTGAGGATAGGTAATAAATCTTTGAATATTTGGTAGAATTCATCAGTGAAGCCATCTGGTTCTGGAGTTCTTGTTAGGAAGTTTTTTATTACTGAGTCAAATACCTTACTAGTAATCAGTCTATTCAGATTTTCTATTTCTTCATGATTTAGTCTTGGTGGGCTGTATGTTTCTAGGAATATATCTATTTCTTCTAGGTTGTCCAGTTTGTTGGCATGTAATTTTTCACAGTAGTTTCTTATAATCCTTTGTACTTCTGTGGTATTATTTCAACTTCTCTTCTTTCATTTCTGATTTTATTTATTTGAACCATCTCTTTTTTCCTTGGTGAGTTTAGCTAAAGGTCTGTCATTTTGTTTATCCTTTCAAAGAACATGTTCTTAATTTCACTGACCTTTTCTATTGTTTACTTCAGTTTCTATTTCATTTTCTTCTACTCTTATCTTTATTATTTCCTTCCTTCTATTAACTTCGGGCTTTTTTTATACTCCTCTCTAGTTAATTTGGGTGTAAAGTTAGATTGTTTATGTGAGATTTTTCTTATTTCTTGAGATAGGTCTGTATTGTTGTGTACATCCCTTTTAAAACTGCTTTTGCTGAACCCCATAGATTTTGGATTTTTGTATTTCCATTTTCATATGTCTTACTGAATATTTTTAATTTTTTCATTGGCTCATTCATTGTTCAGTAGCAAGTCATAATATCCACATATTTGTGATTTTTTTCCAATTTCTTATAATTGATTTCTAGTTTCATACCATTGTTATCAGACAAGATGTTTGATATGACTTCAGTTTTCTTAGATTTGTTAAGACTTCTTTTCTGGCCTAACATGTGATCTATCTTGGAGAATGTTCCACTTGCCCTTAAGATGTGTTTTCTTCTGTTTTGGATGGAATGTTGTGTATTTATCTATTCTTGCACTGGGCATTGTTTAGGGCAATGTTTCCTCATTGATTCTCTGTCTGGATGATCTATTCATTGATGTAAGTGGGCTATTAGGGTCACCTACTATTATATTGCTGTAAATTTCTTCTTCTAGGTCTATTAATATTTTTTATATATTAATGCACCTATGTTGGGTGCAGAAATATTTACAAATGTTGTATCTTCTTTTTGGATTGACTCTTTTGTCATTATAAAATATCCTTGTCTTTTTTACAAATGTTGTTTTAAAGTCTATTTTGTGTGACATAGGTATACTAGTACAGCTTTCTTTTAGTTTCTGTTTGCATGGAATGTGTTTTCCAATCCTTCACTTTAAGTCTGTGTGTCCTTAGATCTGAAGTGAATCTCTTGTAGGGAACATATAGATGAGTCATATTTTTTATCCACTCTGCCACTCTATATCTTTTGACCAGATCATTTATTCTATCTACATTTAAAGTTATTCTTGATAAATATGTATTTATTGGCATTTTGTTGTTTTCTGGCTATTTTATGCAGTTCTCTCTGCTCCTTTATTCTTCTCTTTCTCTCTTCCTTGTGTTTGATGCCTTCTTTAGTGTTATGTTTAGATTTGTTTCTCATTGTTTTTTCTGTATCCACCTAGGTTTCTGCTTTGTAGTTCACGTACAAAACTATCAATCTTAAATTGCTAGCAACTTAAAAAAACAGTATTCTAAGAACTATATTTTTACATCCCCCCATGATTTATATTTATGATGTCATATTGTACATCTTCCTATTTTGTGTATTCCTTAACTAATTATTTTACTTATTGTTAATTTTACTACTTTTGTCTTTTAACCATCATACTAGCTTTATAAGTGGTTAATCCACTACTTTACTATCAATTCACCTTTACCAATGATATTTTTTACTTTCATATGTTTTCTTGTTATTAGTTAGTGCCTTTTCTGTTTAAGAAGTCTCTTTAACATTGCTTGTAAGGCTGGATTAGTGATGATGAACTTTAGCTTTTACATGTTTGGAAAATTCTATCTCTCCTTCAATTCTAAATGATAGTTTTGCCAGGTAGAGCATTCTTGGTTGTAAGTTTTTTTTCTTTCAGCACTTTGAATATGTCTTGCCACAGCTTTCTGGCCAGCAAAGTTTCTGCTGAAAAATCAGCTGATTGTCTTATGGTGGTTCCTTTATATGAAACAAATTGTTTTTCTCTTACTGCTTTTAAGATTATCTTTAAAGTTTCTATTTTTGATTATATAATTTAATCTAATTATATATATAAGTAAATAAATATTTAATTATATTTTAATTATTCTGTGTATTGGTGTGGATCTCTTTTGGTTTCTCTTATTCGGAACTCTCTGTGTTTCCTAGTCTTGGATGTCTGTTTCCTTCATGGTTTTACTGGATTCCGCCTATTATCAAGTTCAGCCATTATTTCTTAAAATAAGTTTTCTTCCCCTTTTACTCTCCTTATGGGATCCTTATAATGTAAATGTTATTCTGCTTGATGTTCATGTATCTCTTAAGCTATTTTCACTTTTTAATTTATTTTTTTTGTTTTGTTGCTTTGTTTGGGTGAGTTCTACCACCTTGCTTCCAGGTTGCTAATCTGTTCTTCTGCTTCATCTAGTCTTCTGTTGAATCCCCCAGTGTATTTTTCAGTTCAATTATTGCATTCTTCACCTCTGTGACTTCTGTTCGGTATTTTTTTATGTTTTCCATCTGTTTGTTGAAGTTCTCATTATGCTATCCATTCTTCTCCCAAGTGAGCAACTCTATGACTATTACTTTGAGCTCATTATCAAGTAGATTGCTTATCTCCATTTCACTAAGGTGTTTTTCTAAAGCTTTGTTTTGTTCTTTCATTTGGAATGTATTCCTATTTCTTCATTTAGCTTGACTTTCTGTTTGTTTCTATGTATTAATGAAACAGCTACCTCTTCCAGTCGTGGATGAGTGGCCTTGAATAAGAGATAAAGATTATTGTTCAACTTTGTCCTAGCTCTTAGTTGTCTTCCAAACCTTTGTGATTATCTAAGTAGCCTCATTTATTCTTGATAGATCCCAATTACTGAGGATGCTTCAAGACCTATCAGTTTCCAAAAGGAGTGATCTCAATCAGCACCTAGTCTTAGGCTGACAGGAAGCCAGACCTTCAGGCAGCACCTTTTAGTATGGGTACATATATACAGTTCTGTGGGACCATAATTGTAGACTTGGCTGACCTCTAGACCAAGAGATCTGGAGATGTCCCCTAGGCAACAATTGTAAGGTTCAGGCCTTTGGAGGAGGGTATAAACCCCTTCCTCGCCAGAGAAGAGTGCAGAGATGGTGTCTCCTTACCTACACTCCTTGAGAGCACCTCTATAGTCCCTAGATGTGTAGCAGACTTGAAGCTTGCCCCTCAGGTTGAAGCTCTAAGACAAGTAAATCGTCCTTTCTAACACAGGCAGACTGAGGGTATATTTCAGTCTGCGTTCTCTGCCAGTGCCCTGGATGTGGTAGCCTTCCCTGCCTGTCCCTCCCATTATTACAGTCCTGTGGGGTCCAGGAACGCTAGCCCCTCTGGACACCAGTGCCAGGGAATTTAGAGGCATCCTGTATCTGGACTGTGCTCACCTGCCAGCTTAACAAGGCTGCAGGGGACTGTTGACAGCAAGGCATGTCCATGGCCCTAGCGATGTAGGGGAAGTGTGCTGGGCTTAGGGACACAAGCTGCTTGAATGATGCAGGGAAAGAGTGCTGGTGGTGGGGCATGCCCATGGATTTGCTTAATTGGCTGCCCTCCTCCAGAGTGTCTTTTATTAAAAATATAATTTTAATAATAAGATTCTTCTGTTTAAATTCTCCCTATTAGAATAAAATCCAAATCCCTTACCATGATCCATAAAGTTCTATAGGATCTAGTTCCTTCTTATTTCCCTGGCTTCATGTTCACTCACTCTTCCACACTAGCTCTATTGGAGAAATGATTAAGAATTAATTTGGCTATAAGCAATAGATTATATGACAAACAATAGCCTAAACCACAAGGATACTTTTAATTTACTTACCAAAAAGCCTAGAAATAGGTGAACTCAGAATTGGTCCAAAAGTCAATGTGATCAAGGGCCCAGGCTAATTTTAAGTTACTATTCCACTGACCTTAGTGTGTTGGATTTTGATCCTTATGTTTTTCGCCTCATGGTTGCAGTGTGGCTGCTGCCATGCCATTCTTTCAATCGGCATTCTAGGCAAGAGGAAGGGAGGGGAGAGGAGCTGCATATGTCTTTTTATTAGTAAAATAAATGTTTTCCCAAAATTTTCTTATGTCTCATTTCTCCAGAGACTTCTCTATAAATCTTACTGCTTCGAAGTAAGCTCGTGGCCAACTCTGGCAACAGGACATATTGGGAAAGCGCTTATATAACTTTCAACCCCCTGTGTTGGGAAGAGGCAGGGAATAAAGGAACTGTCTACTGGATGAGCCAGATACTCTGTCACACTGGCCTTCGCTCTATTCCATGAACATACCAAGCTAATTCTTCCTTTAAGACTTTTGCATAAGCTATTCCCACTGCCAGGAATGTTTTTCCCCATAACTTTCATGAATTCTTCCTTTTTGTCAGCCAGATCTCCAAATTTCACCCCCTTTAAGAGACTCTCTCCGATTACTCTGCCTGAAATTGTCCCCCTATGTAAAAACCTAGTGCTACTCTCTCTTTCATTATATCACCATATTTTTAATGCACTTAGAATAAAAAGGATGGCCGAATGGAAGAGCAATTACTTCTTCCCCCTCCAAAGATGGTGAAATACAGAAGAGAAATTACACATTAGCTAAAAAAGAAAAATAGAAAATGAAAAAAAAGTTACCTTCCATTTAATCAAATATCCACACCACCCATGTCCATTAGTCTCCCACCTCCCCCTTCATATTATCCAATTTCCCTTCCAGAGCTGGAAGTAACTGACCATTCTAGGAGTGTTGAGCATATGACACAGAGACTGCCTGAAAAGGTGGTGCTCAGGGCTGATCTATTGCCAGGGAGTAATTATTTCAAAAGGACAGCTTGCTTCTGGCATTATATGCTAAAATTGAGAATCTTGACTTTTCTGCCTCCAAAGCCTAAATGTTTGGCATGAATAGTAGAAATCTGGCATTTTCAATGCTCGTACGTCCAAAAGCTGAAGAACTGGAAAACACTAGGAGTCCCAAATTGGTGTCCACTTTGGATTATTTGGCCCAGGAAAATGTATATTCTCATGCTGCAGGAAGTTGGTTTGCAAAACGAAGTCTGAATCAGAGCCAAAAAAGCAAGCACCATTTGCCAGACTGTAGATGAAATATGAGAGTTTGCTGCACAAAGTTTCTTTTTGAAAGTTATTTGCAGCTGCCATGACACATCTTTAAAGTTGTAATATGCAGAACTGTTATTTAGGAATTCCAATGGAGGGAAACAAATCTCAATTGTTTATATTTAAACATGATGTAGTGAGATACTAAGGGATATATATAAACATTATAGATTGGACAAAGCAATGTGTTTGAAATACGGCTCAAACCAAAGCACAAACTTAAATAGTACAGAGCTAAAGCAGAAATGTTCATTTTTATAGAAAAGCAATATTTACTATTATCCTTCTTAACAGACTTTCTTATGGTGTTTTTAGAGAAAATACATTGTTTCAGAAAGTGTTTAAGTCAAAGCAATATGATAATGGATCTCCATTGCTTTTAAAAGGAACAATTCTTAACAGATATAATAGCCTTAATTACACTTTCTATTCACTTTGAAGAAAAAAGCATAAGTGCAGAAAATCATTATGTGAAATCTACTGGTTAAAAACAAAACCATTAAACATTTGATTTGAAAAGTTAGAAACTATGTATAACCAAGACTAAACTATTAGATTAAACTTCAATAAGCAGATAGGAAACAGAGGGTGTTTGCAGAAGTGAAAAATACAAATAAAAACAAAAAGAAAAAGGTAAGTTAATAAGAAGTGAAATGCAGAACATAAAGGGGAGAGGTTTTAATACTATTTTTCAGTTTATTTTATGTGAGAACAACTGATTGTCAAGATGCAATTTCCAATGTTGAATTTTCTATTTTTTGGTGACATTCATAGTAATTTAAGGTACAAAGCATAGAGGTAAATGGTTTATTTCAATTAAAAAAATGTGATTTAGTAACCTGTCGAATCCATAAGCATATTTGGAGAGATGGTAGTTAATGGTAGAAACAGATTTAAAGTTCTTTAATCCCTATCTAGTTGACTGACAACACAATCCCACCCACTGATTGTTGCTGTTTCCATGAGATTGTTTGAACTGCAGGAATACAAGCTTTTGGTGAGAATGAAGCCACTAACCTGGGCTGATTTGCTTCTTATGATGACTCCATATTGTTTTTCACCTTGAAACACAAAAAAGCAAACACTTAGCTCTGGAGCCAGACTTCATGGGTTCAAAACTGGTTGTCCCACTTATTTACCATGTGACCTTTGATAAGTCATTAAACATCTCTTCCCAGTCTCCCCAGGTGTATAATAGAGGTAGTACCAGTAATGCTGACACAAATGCACAGATAAGGATTAAACAAGATAATAGAAGTACAGTGCTTAAAATGGTACCTAGAATTCAGAATTCTCAATAAGCTACAGCTATTATTATGATTACCTTATGCCATGTAACTGATTGGGGAACAAATATGAATTAGATTGAAATTGAATCCACTTCCCCTGTACCCACATAAACAAAGCACATTATCCTCCAATCTAACCGCAGCCTGTAATTATGGCACAGACAGTAAGACCTTACCAAATAGTCTACACAATTGACCAAGTGTAGTCCCTACATTTGCCAGCCTGACTTGCAGATAATTGGGGGCATGTGGCTATGATCTGGTCAGTGTTTAGGAGAAAGTAACAGATGCCTTGTCCAGATCTGCCCATGAAAGCTCCAGCTCTCTCTGAGGGAAAGAGGCCATGTGCTCCGGATGGTAGTTCCCCAATGAAGGACAGCATTTCAACCTACATCAGACTTTCCATGAATGGGAAATCAACCTTTGTGTCTTAAACCACTAAAAACTTATAGTTTGTTTCTTACTGTAACATTGCCTCACATAATCCTCATTACCACAGTAATCAAAATGATGCATAGCTCCTTGGTAAAGGGATTAATAAAATGGAACAAAACCATGTGATGCTAGTCCCTGAATAATGTTCACGGAAGTCTGCTATCTCAAATTAAAGAAGATTCAAAGCCTCTTTCTCTTCTTAATTTCCCAGTACTGTGGTCAGTTCTGATCCATAGTACTTTTATTTTATACCCAACATGGTATGTTCTGTTTCAAATCTGAGGGGCATGTTTACTATGGCCTTAACTCTCTGGACTGTTTTCTGGTGCTAAACATTGAAATAAAGAAACAACTAATGAATATCTGTTGATTCCTTTGATTGGAAGATCAGAACATAAAAGAGCTGTTTGAGATACTAAGCTAGACTTCAGGTGGCAGTGGTGATGTTACAGTTTGGCACTTGTATCCTTCAAGGGCCCACTCCTCCCCCTTAATCGTGCCTCACCAGTTAAAATTTATCTCAGTATTTCCTCCTTTTATAAGCATTAGGCAAGATATTATCCTATTGTTTCATATGTTTATTTGAGTCACTAGCGGATTTATGTTTAATGAAAAGATAGATGCACTCTGATGAAACTAAATTGTTAACTTCATTTGACAAGTTCCTTAAGGATGTCTTGCTCTTTAAAGTTCTAAAAAGCAGTGATAAAATACAAATACAAAATTATCTGAAGAAAGACCAAAGGTCTCCCTTACCCTAAAAGGCTGAGCACATATGTAAAAACAAAACAAAACAAAACAGTGGACTGGAAATAAGAAGTCAAGGACCAAAGCTGTAATGATGGCATGAAGGTTGATTTGTATGTTCTAAGGTTTTTAAGGGCAGACATTGATAGATCAGAGATTTGCCTTGGGGATTATAATGGGCCTATAATCTAAAGTACAGGAACTCTTTTAGGGAAGGAAGAATATAAAAGGAATTATCCTGAAAGCCTCGTGGATAAGGATGTTTTTAATGTTCAAGACAAAATTTTTTTAAATGTTGCCAGGTCTATTTTTTATAACATTATTCAATTAAAAGTTTTAAGAGCTGCATTTGCAAAGTTATTTATATACTATAATAGGACTCAAGCAGTTATGAGCCAGGGCCTCTGATATTTTAGTGAAAAGGCCAAGGTATAGTCATCATTATTCATGTAAGATTGTGGATTTTATAAACAGAAATAAAAAAGAAAGGAAGAAAATACTTTAAAAGAGTAAAGTATTTTGAATGATAAAAAACACTGCTTTATGCTATTCCCTTGAGTATTCATACTGCTGAATAGAAGGAGGAAAATATGTCACTAGATAATTTTTATAGTCCTTTTCTACCTGAAGAGCAGTAATTTTGTAAGATGTGTAAAAAGAATTGCTTGCTTGTTTGTTTGCTTTTAGGTTAAATTTGCTTTGGTAAAATAGTAAATATATTAGTAAAATGAAGTGGAGGAATTGAATGAGTGTGCAGATATTTTTGTCTTTTTAATAGCAGTTGTCACCCAAAAAATTGAAATGAATTAGTCTAAAACATTTTTAAAATAGCTTTGTAAAATAAATTATAGAGCAAAGTTCAGCTGTTACCTAGGCAGGAGATATCTATGTGGTGAGCTACCATAAAACTTAGGATAAAGGAACTTTCATTGCTGGTATAAATTACCTAGCTTTTCTGCTGACATAGCATCTTTTCATTGTACCTCTGAGGATGTAAGTTACAGGAAATTACACAGTTCTTTGGGGATATTCTAAGCACTGACTTTCTCATGAGGTATACTTCACTTGTAAGTTATATCTGTTTAGGAATTTATTCTTGTTAGTCTATACTAGACCATGCTTTGCACAATCATTTCACATTTTATTTGTCTTCTGTATGTGAATCTTGGGAAGCAAATTATTCTAAAGCTTGTGCACTGTGATGGTTAATTTTATGTAGCAAATTGGCTGGGCCATAGAGTGACCAGATATGTTGTCAAACATTGTTCTGAATGCTTCTGGGAGGGTGTTTTTAAGTGACATTAGCACTTAAGTTGGTGGGCTTTGCTTAAAGCAGCCTGGCTTCCACACTGTGGGTGGGCCCCATCCAATCAATCAAAGGCCTGAAGAGTAGACTTCCCAGAGCCAGAGAATTTTACAGCACACCGTCCTCATATTGGAGCTACACAATCCTCTCTTCTGGGTCTCCAGCCTTCTACCCACCTGAGCTTGCCAGCCTCCATTTCATATATATGATAACAATAAGGAAAGAAGTTTCTATTGTAAATATCTGAAGAACCATCATAGCATAAACTCCTAGAAGGTCGCTCTCTGTTTAGCTTTCTCGGAAAAGAGTCCTACCCACGATCAGATGAGCATATCCTTAATAGGTGCTCCCATTCATAGCATACATATTCTCCTTCTGTGCATTTCTTTAATAAAGAGAAAAAAAGGTAGGGGAAGTAGGAGAGAAAGTTAGAAAGCTAGGCTCTACAATACCAGTTGAACAACGTAAAGATAGTTAGAGAATTATAGAATCAGGACAGGCACATGTTATCTTGAAAAGCTTCAGGTGGCCAACCAAGGGAATATTCCAAAGGTGGAATCCAAGTCAAAAAACCTTTAGGAAAACAGAATGACTAGGGTGATGAATGTGCTAGAAATGGAAGAAAAATCCTAGAATTGAGGTATGTGTTTTCTCATTCAACAGACATTTATTAAATATATACTGTGTGTTAAGTACAATGTTATTTGCTGAAGTACACCAGTTTTGAACTTGGATTGACAGGCCTCACGTGAGGACAACATAGATGTAATCTGCCTCTTCATTCGCTATGAAGAGACAGCAAATTCACAAGTCATCACCAGTACTCCACTTCAACTTTTAAAAGCACATACGTTCTTCAGACTCTTATAAGCAAGAATATGTGATACGTGTTTTAAAAGTATTTCTCCCATCTGAATTTTTGGTTTTAAAGGAACAGTAATTTAAACCAAAGAGAAGGCTGGAAAAGAATGATAACTTCACGGGAAGGAAAAAGGAAACAGACAAGGAACAGAAAGAAGGAATAACACAGGGCAGAGAAAGAATATTCAGACCTCATTCTGCTTGAATACACTCAGTATATACTTAGCTATTCTACCCAAATAGACCCAAAGACACGAGGATAGGTATCCTAAATTTGCTCTGAAAGATTTATGTAGGCAATTGTTTTTTATTTTTGGGGTGTGCATGTATGTCTATAGCAATTAAATTCTAATTTTATTTGCAAGTAGTAAGATTTAACTTTGCTTGAAGATATCTAAAGAAACAACAAAGACAGGGGAATAATGAAATTCAAGTGCTTTGAAATTTAAAGTTTTCTCCTAAAGAATGTTTATATCAACAAGAAAATCAAAACGCAACTGGAAATATTTAGAAAATAACAACAATAATAAACAAAAGACTGTTAAATAAGCCAAAATTTTACTAAAATGAAAATTGATGGCCTTAAACATGTTTATGTCCCAGCAAGAAAAAAATAAAAGTGAATTAAAATTTAAACAAGAAGTTAAAAAAACTACAAAATGTTCATAAAGGAACAACATAAAGGACTTGATAAAAACAGAAATAAACTTTTTAAACTATAAACAGAAACTTTAGAAATAAATCTAAATGCACATGGCTTTAAAAAGAGGTAAATAAAACATTTGCTAGCAAACAAAAGTGTTTGTTATATTTATAAATTTAAGAATGAGAAAATAACCATATACATAAAAAAATCAAAAGAATTAGCAGTGCATAGTGACATACTATTATTTTAGTAAACAGAGTTTCCTAGAACACAAATTTCCAAAACTAACAAAATAAGACAAATGATGGCAAGAAACAATCCACTAAAAACAAAGTCAAACATGAATAATAAACTAGGTAAAAATTGCAATAGCTAAGACAAAGTATTAGTGCTCCTAAAATACAAAGATTTATAAGTTTATATGGAAAAGACAACTAAAAAATGATCAAAGGATATGCACAAGCATATGAAAATATGTTTAACTCATTAGTAATTAAAGAAGCACACATTAAAACAACAGTAAGATTTTTTTGCATTGGAATTTTTAGTAAATAATACTGTTGATAAAAGTGTGAGTTTTTACAACCCTTTGTGAGGGTAAAGAAGCAGTGGCTGTTAACATCTTGTACCTGCATAAATTTGGTCTACCTGTTTGACTTCTCAGGAATTTATTCTATGGAAACTTTGTGCACAAAGATATATTTATATATATAAAGATGCTACCAATAGTGAGAAATTGAAATCATCAACAGTTGTGAATAAAGTTACAGTACATGTGTACAATGGAATATTATGCAGTCTTTAAAAAGAATGAGGTAGACTTAGATGATATAATGGAACATGAAACAATACCCAAGATACACTGTTAATTTTTTCAAAAAACAAATTGTGCAATATTATAGCTATAGTAATCTAATTTTTAAATAATAGTTTCAGAATACACAAAAATCCATAGATGTAAAGAAAAAAAGTCTGACAGATTTTCATCAAACATTAACAGGAATATTTCCAGAGGGTGACATTATGAGAGTGTTTACTTTGAATTTCTCACATTTCTTATCACTAAAGTTTTTATAACATCCAAAAAATTGCAAAGGAAAAGAAAAGAAAAAAGATACCTAGCAATACAAAAGTAAATCATGTAAGGCATCTTTATGTAAAAAAATGACCAGTTACCCTAATTATTTTAACTGCTTACAGTCCTATGACTATATGTGGCTGGCAATACCTGGTTTGATCACTGTGGGGAGCTAGTTAGGACTTTGTAGTGAGATACTGAAACTGAGTAACCCCTGCTGTGCCTGGGAATGCAGACGGCCATTGCATTGACTCTCTCATGTACCACTCCATAATAGACTATAAAGAAATTCTTATTTAGGGCACTAAAAAGATAAATAAATGGAATCAATTGAAGTAAAACTATTCTATGAAAAATTTAGTAAATATACTGTATTTAGTAAACCTAGTAAATATTTAGTCAATATGCTAAATAGCTCTAATTGCAGTGTAATTATATAGTACCTATGACAGAGAGGACTAGTTGCCCAATGTCCATTCTTTCCTTCTTCCTTATCATGCAAATTCAAGTTTTTTATATCAGATGGATCTATTCCTCAGCTTAGTCTCCATTTGTAACCTTCTTTGCAGCTAGGAGTGGCCAGTAATATATAAGCAGAGGTCTCTGGAAAGGTCTTTAAAGGAACTACTTTATCTGGGAGACATATTCCTTTACCCTTTACCCTTGGCCCCTTCCTCCTCTTCCTGCTTAGAGTGTGGCCTTGATGGCTGAACCTCTAGCAACCATCTTATAAAGGGAGGTGATGTTGAAGAGTTTTGACAACATGGATAGTGGAATGGAGAGAAAGAAGGAGCCTTGGAAAATGACTGACATCATGAAGTTACAGTACGAACCCTAGATTGCCTAGTTCTGGATTTCTTTTATATGAAGTACTGCATTAGATGACCAGTTACCCTAGTTATTTAACTGCATTTTAATGAAGTGTGTCACTTCATGCAAAAGCTACTGTTACTAGCAAATGACTTTAAATACTAATGCTTCTTTATCAGTTGAAATCAAGGTGCTTACAAATGTTTAAAAACCCACTTTCAGAAAAGTAAATAAAAGTCACCCTGGTCAATTACAAATTATCAACATAAAGTCATTGAGCTGGATATGGAATTGTGAATAGATGCACAATGTCAAAGCATTACTTCTGTCACTCAAATGGGCATATACAACCTCAAGAGCACAGATAATGGTAAAAGATAGTAAAATAATTAGGAAGTGATAAATTTTGAGTTGTAATACCTTTCTTTTTAATGTAATTTATTTAATTATAAGTTAATAAATTTAATTTCTAATAATGGCCATGCTTAATAACCACGTGTCAACCTAAAACTTGACCCTCAGAAGCTGGTATGAGCTGAATCCAGCAAACCACTATTTGAAACCCACATCCTAGAATTGCTGAGTCCAATCTGAGTTATGTTTCGGGTTGGTATGGTCTGGTTGCATCATCCCTTAATATGTTTCTGCATCCCACACCAAACTCCATCTCCTGGAGACCAACACTATTGTATATTGCTCCATTTCAGACAGGTCACTTTCTCATATCAGAATAGGTAAGTGGGTTGAAAACAATTTTTGGTCTCCATTAATGCAATGGTTAAGGGATAAAGTATCAATAAGTTTTCCTTTGTATTTTTCATGACATAGTATAACACAATTTGTATAATGAACCCCTTTTAGAACCAAGAAAGCTATAAACCTCTTCCTAAAACAATGTAAATACATGTACACACACACACACACACACACACACACACACACACACGCATGCACACACACAGAATATTTCATAAACTTCCTGGAGTCATCTATGGTTAAGAAATACTACTTTAGCTATTTTGGTTCCTAGATACACCTACTGATTCAAAATTTAGGGGTAATGACTATTCCAGTTCAAAGGTAGTTGGCTTAAATTTTTACATGCTTCATACATTTACATGTACACACTTAAAGTATATATATGTGTTTATAGATGTAAACCTGTGGTGTGTGTGTGTATGATTTGATGTATGTGCATATATATATATATATACACACATACATATATATATATATTATATATATATATTATTGGAAAGAGCTTAAATGGCTCCTTGATTTTGACATGAAAATAGTAACTATGGAGTTGGCATCAAATGAAGAGTCTTCATTTTACCTTTTTAGGAGCTTTTTGTCCTAAGTTATATCTTCTTTTCTACTATCAAATATTCTCCAACAAAAGCAGCTACTTTTAAATCAGTCCACCTACTGTATCAGAACAGTTTTCTGTGTATAAGTTTTCTGGCTGTTTGTATAGGGGTAAATCTTTACTCTCTGTACTTAAATTTCATTTCACTAAATGATTCTAGATACAAGAAAGGTACACTAATTCATAACCCATTAGTCATATAAGAGCCTAAGGTGAATTCCTCTCCATATGTCCTATAGTTAAATTTGCCAAACTTAAATTAACTTTAAAATTGATGGTTCCCTAATATTCATCCAAAACCTAGTGATCAGTATTTCCCTAGGTAAACGCATATGAATCCATTTTAAGTTACCCCAGATGTTAGGTTGTCAAATAAGAACTGGTATTTAGAAACTACTACATTCTTTATCATCATAAGATACCTGAAGGAGGTATGCTGAAGGACATCAAGGGTTATCTTTCCAAATTCAATATATGGAGTGTTATATAGGAACCACAAACTACCACTATTTAGTCATGGTGCCTTGGCCAAGTCATTTATTTGTAGAAGAGTAATATTTGGAAATGTTAGACCAAGTTTTTATTACTGAAAATAATTCTTAATGCTCTGCCTAATTATACCCCAATTGTTCTGCTCTGATGTGGCATCTCTAGTTCTAATACTTAAAGTACCCAAAGCTTGTACTTGGTGTGGAGGAAATTCAGAATATTCCATGTAAAAGTCAGGGGCCAAATTCCAGGTGTGGGCTCAGATAGATGGCCAGGCCTGTGCAGTGAAAGAGGAGTGGTATCAAGGAATAAGGATAACAAATATACAAACAGCACTGACCTTGATACCGGAAGCTATTGCAGAAACCAGGAACAGAAACAAATTTTGGAATATCCCGAAATGACCACCAACAACTCCCAGTAAAGGACATCACACAACAGTTAAAGAGTAAGCATAGAATTAGCCCTAGACTAAAGACCGCTCTGAACTCACATTATCAGAACCAAAGCACAAGCCTCAAAATGATAACGCAGAGTTCAGCAAAATTTTTATGTCAGAACCAAGTCCAACACTATTTAAAGTAATATAACAAAATGCAGCAGCCAACAATAATGGCTTCTATTTTTCCTAAATCTATATATACACAGATCTAAGATTCTCAATGAATAACAAGCATAATAAACACACACACACACACCAGAGAATATCACAATGAAATTGCTGAAAAGCAGTGATACACAGTAAATATAAAAAGAGGAGTAAGAACAAAATTAAGAATGGCAGCAGATTTCTCTTAAACAATGAAAGCCAGAAAAAAGAATTAGGAAGAAAAAATTCACCTGCAGATCTGCACTGCAAGAAATGTCAATGAAGTTCCTCAAGAGAAGGAAATGAGAACAGATGACAACTTTCAAATCTACACAAAGGAAAGGGTGCCAGAAATGATAAATACATCGGGAAATACTGAAGATATTTTTCGCGTATTTTCATCTCTTTAAAGTATGAGTAACTATTTAAAATGAAAATAATAAAAAGCATTGTGGGTTTTAGAATAAGTGGAAGTAAAATACATGACAAAAATAGCACACCAGAAAGGGGAGAAAAAAAAATGAAGTTAACAGTTGGAAATTTCTTCAACAATACATGAAATGATATAATATTATTTGGACATAGACTATGATATTTTAAAGACTTATATTGTAAATCTTAGAACAACCAATAATTAACTAATTAATTAAAAACAAGCAAAGAATTATAGCTAATAAGTCAAAAATGAAGATAAAAGTTAACTATAAAGGAAACTCAATTATTCTAAAAGAAGACATTGAAGTGGAAGAAAGAAAAAAGATATAAGAAAACAAATAGAAGGACAGCAAACTTAAATTTCACCATATCAATAATTATATTAAGCAATTTTCCTGAATATACCAATTAAAGAAGCAACAAAAAAAGGGTCTTTACAAAATGAAAAATGAGTCAATTCAATAAGTGCATAATAATCCTAACTTGAAAATAAGTAAGGCAAAAATTAAAAGTGAACAATTCCACAATTGCATCTGTAAATTTCAACACTATTGTCTCAGTAATTGATAGAAAAAAATAGACAGCAAGTCAGTGAACATACACAAAACTTGAACATTATTATCAAGCAACTTGGCCTTTGTCAAACTTAACAAATTGATATTTATAGGATATGGTGCTCAAAGACAGCAGAATGTCATTATATTCACAGAACATACAACATAGTCTAGAATCTAGGCCATAAAATAAGTTTCAACACATTTAAAAATGATTGAAATTAGGTGACATCAACAAGATGGTAGCGTAAGAAGCCCCAGACCATTCTTCCTCCATGGAGGCACCAATTCAACATTAATACAGGGACCCTCTCCCTTTAGGAGAAACCCAGAAACCAGTTAAAAAGCTCCTGCATCCAGGCAACCATGGAATCAGCCACGTTAAAATTGGTAGAAAAATCTGTGTCACCCACTCACCAAAGCCCCTCCCATCAGCATAGCATGGTAATTGGGGGGAAACTCCCAACTCCTGTCTTCTCTCTGGAGAGGGAAAGAGAAGATGGCAACATACAGCATGTTCAGATCTTTCAGGGGACTTCCTGAAGGACTAGTTTCTGCTTTTCCTGAATCTAAGTGCTGACAGAAAAGGGCTCCAAGTCAGGGCCCACTGAGAAAAAAAAGTGATGGTTTGAACTGGCACATACTCACTTTCCAAAGTCCTAATCCACCGATCACATGGAATGAATGGGAGAATACCCACAATTCCTGGAATTCTCCCTGGGGAAAGAACGAGTTGGAGCATTAATCCAATAATCTAGCTTTTGGGGGGTTGCCCAAGGACCTGGTTTGTCTCTCACATGTCTCAGAGCGCTGAAGGAACTTGGCATACTCTAGATGCCAGGGGGCTGCTGAGAACAAAAAAGAGCTAGGAGTCTTGCTACTGCACCAGAGGGCATGCAGTATAGCAGAGAAGAATCCAGCTCATTTGCTTTACTATCAGGCAAACACAGGAAGAGTGGAGTGTTTTTCTGGTGTCCTAGCTTTTAGGGGTGCTTCCTGAGAGACTGGCTTCTAATTTGTCCACTGCGGAGTGATGACAGGACCAAGTGTGCTCTAGATACCTGGGGACCACTGAGAACAAAACAAGAGCTGGGCAGCCTAGAGTTGCTGCAGAGAACTTGCAGTACTGCAAACAAATACCAGATGTAGCAAGGGATTATGAGCTCCAAAATGAAGCTAGTTAGACCTCTTTGATTTGGAATTTACACACACAAGTCCAAGGAGGACATATCCACAGAAGAGTTTGAGATGCGTCCAGAATCTCTAGCCATCAAAAACGAGGAAATCTTTTAAATACTTCCTATCTCTGTTAATTTTCTAATTTTGTGCGTGCATCATTTTGCTGAGCTCATTGAGTATCTTTAAGACAGTTACTTTTAATTCTTTGGCATGTAATTACTATTACCTCTGTTTCTTTATGTTCAGTTTCTGGAGATACACTAGTTCTTTTAGTGGGGCTATGCTTTCCTGTTTCTTTGTGGGCCCTACCACTTTGTGTTGGGATCTACACATTTGCAACAAAAGCCCCTTCTCCCAGTCTCTACAGACTGTCTTTGTAAAAGAATCAAATCTTCACCTATCAGCCTGGATAGGAGATTCAGTCATCAACTGGCTTTATATGGTGAGTGGATACACACATTTTGTTATACCCATATAATAGATTACTATGCAAAACTAGAAAAAGGTTGAACTACTAACAAATGAATCTCAAAAGCATTATGTTAACTAAAAGGAATCCAACACTGATCACTTTGTAGTGATATAGAGCATGATTAGTATGATTCCATTTATATGAAATATAAGAAATGAGAAAACTCGAGTAACAGGAAATGAGTGTCTACTTGGGGGATGGGGTTGGAGACTGACTCAGAGGACATGACAGAAAATTTGGGAATGATGGAAAAGTATTACAACCTGATGGTAGTGGTGGTTGCGCAACTGAATTTGTCAAAACTCATCAAATTATACTGTTAAAGTTGGTACATTTTTTTGATATGCAGATAAATAAGATCTGATTCAATGAAGAAAAAAAATCAGAGTTAAGCTCATAGCTTCACCATATCCTGTTTATTTTTAAGCCCCTAAAGTTAACAAATAGAAGGAGTCCTCTTGATTCTCCTCTTCTTGAGTAATGAAGTCTTAAGGTTAAAAATCTTGGGGCACCTCAGCACCTTTAGATTGCACATTCTACCTTCAAACTGCTACGGCCTTAAAGAAATGAGGAGCTGTTAGGGTACAAAGAGACACTCCATAGCTAATGTGATTATTATGTATAGAGTAATATTACAAGATGAATGTTAAAAGGAAATGTTACAGTTATGTAGACCAAAAATGTATCATCGTGAATAAACTTCAAAAAAATAATACTAATTGTTCTTTGTTGTTTATATACTTAATTGTTGGTCACTCTTTCCCCTGAAAAAGCATTTGATCTTCAGGTTATTTTTACTGTTTTTTCACTGGGGATACTTGAAAAAGTATTCTGCTGATTAACTCTGAGAAATATAATCTCCATCTATCTACTAAAGCCTGTAATTTTTCATGCTAGAAAATCCTACACATTACAGACATTTTGTCTGTCATGCTTATTAAGCATTATATTTAATCTTTTAGGTGCCTGTCTAAAATTTCAAATCACAGATTGTACTGGTGTTTAGATTTTCTGTGATTTGAAATAATTTATAATTAAAACACATGTCAGCTTTAAAAAAATGATCAGCAAGATATTTGAGAGGCACTGTACAGGATTCAGTTTTTCAACACTGTTAAAATAAAAATTCATCCAGAAAACTTAAGACATATTACTTTAGAACTTCAATTTATTTCATTATACTTTTCTAATACTAGAAAGGGAGTAATTTTGATTAACTGAAAATACATACTGAATGAAATAGCTATGAATTAGATAAGCATTTCCAATTAAAATTACTGCTTAGATAATATGACTCTGTATTCACATGCATTATGACACTATAAATATTTTTATGCCAAATTTGTATCTTCATGAAGAAAAATAATGGGTTATGAGGAAGAATAAAATAGATCTTATTACTTCCTGGATTGGTGTTTTGATGACCTACCACCTATCTTCTCTTCTTAAATGTCTGACTGCATTTTGGTATAGAAAATTCCATATCAAGGGAATATCTGAAACTAAAGCTGAACACAGATTTTCACATTATAACTAGTTTGTTTTCTTCCCCCCATGCTCAGGACCCTGTCTTTGCTCTCCAACTTACAAATTGAGTTGTTCAAGTCCTGCCTTTTGGTCAAGACTGTCCACATTCACCACGTTGATAGACCCATGACTAAGCAATACACTGTCATTGTACCCAGCCCTGTTGCTCAAATGCCAGACCTACACTGTCGCTCGCCTTGGCTTGGTGTGTGGGACGCCTAAGGTTCACTCAGGAAAGATCAGTCATTGTTTGGACCACATCAGACCTCAGAGGAAAGGAGCCCCAGAGGTAAGAAATGCTTACCTTATGAACCACCGGAACTGGCCCCTCCGAAGGGGAGTGGGGAGGTGGAGCTGTCTAAGAGGGAGGGGGAAGAACTGTTTTGTGGCAGAAAACAGAGCCAAAGGGACTGGGGGAGTTCAGGAGCCAAGAAGGAAGACGTAATTTAAGTACAAGCAAGGAATGCCTAGGATGGAAGGTGTGGAACTGGGCTGAAGCTTCCGGAAAGGACAGTAATATTATCTTTATTTCTCTTGAGGAAGCAACAGGGTCAAGACTTAAACATGGTGTGAGAACCATTTTGCCATTTTAAACACATCAACACTCACAAATCATATCTCTTCCTGCCCTTTGGTTCATCTGCCCTGAGTAATCCCTCAGTTACAAAAAGCACTTCAGAGCAAAAAAAATCCAGGATGGTTGTAAAGCCTTCTTTCACCAAGGCCTGGCCTCAGGGCTAAATGGGAGAGCTCTGCCAGCCATCAAACTTAACAGCCTTTAAACATGTGCAACATTTCTCTAAGCAAATTGGTTCCTTAATATGGTAAAATGTGCAGCACCCAAAGGGAAATGCTGGTGATCTCATAGCTCAAAACTGATGGAGTCACAGCCCTGTATTCCTCAAAAGCACTCAGGACTTTCCACTTTGATAAAACCAGAAGCAAATACGAGAGTCAGAAGGTTTTGACATCCATTGTTCATGCGCACTGAACTTTTCTTCCTATATAATAGAGCACAGTGGTTTAATTCATAGCTTATGAGATTTCTTTAATATAAACCATTCAAATTTTTTCTATATTAATCAGTGCTTTCTAAAGATCCACAGGGATAAATAAACCCTGAAAGCTGGCAGGGGTTTTCCATGGCATAACCACTGGTAGTTATAAACAGTAAACAAAACATAGTAACCATTTTAAGCACAAGAGATTGCTGTATCACAGGGGGCATAAATCATTAGCTTAATAATTTCAGCAGCAGTCTCCAAAGCAAAATTAAGCCAACAGTTCCCCCTATGGCAATAATGAAGTACTGTAATTCTAAAAGGTAAAAAAAAAACTAAGAGAAGGCATTATTGTGCCTTGGAAATGATTGAAAATCCAAGTTCAGTAAATAACTGTAGAACTTTTGTCTCTGTGCTGTTCTTTTAAAAGGTGGGAAAGGGTTGCCCCCAAAACCCTGTCTGCTCTTGCATATGGTTTGACAAATACAAGTGCACTTTCATTCAAGACCCTCTCAGCTTGCATGAGCAGTACGGAGGGCATGGACGTGATGACATATTACTATTGAGAAGATGACAAATTTCTCTCAATTGTATAGCAGACATTCAGAGATTCAGAGTGAGCCAAAAGCCCTAGGACAGAGAAATGACAAAGCTCTCCTCTCCGGGATTCTCAAACCAGATAGCCAATAACCTGAGGGAAAATACTTTCCAACTTTGAGCTGGGCCACTGGACTCAGCCACAAGAGTAAAGCCATTCTGCCTTAGCTATGAATTTTGTCAAATACCAAAGTTCATTAAAAATAAAACCTGCTAGTAATTTGTTCATTTTGGAGAGGTACACTTGGCTAAGGGATACTGTCAACAAAAGTAGTTCAGAGAGATCTTAGTGATCTCTCTGCTCTGTTGAGTCAAAAATATAGAACCTTACTTTTCCCCCTGATTTCTTCATCCATTTTATGAAATCAGTATAGTCTTGTCATTATCCTTAAAACACAAAGTTCTGATTGGAAATGTGCTTTTATTTTAACCCTAGGAATACTGTTTCTATAAAGTGGCATTTTACCTACTAACAACATCCTTTTTTTTGAGTACCTATTATGGACATAATTATGTCTTTTTAATACATTCAATTTAAAAATTACATGATTCAGTCAAAGAGAAGCTGCATTATTTGCAAAGTTAACTACTAGCTTGCCTATTTTATTAAATGGATTGAAGCAGTAATTTACTTGACAAGATACAGATTAAACTACAGTATATAGCTTCTCTTTGAATCAGTCACATTTGTACAGATATAACCTAGGCACTTTGGAAATAATTAATCAATAAATGTCATTTTTTTCCATTTTTGTTATGCTTTGTTTTCAACTGTGACACTTTAGATAAGGTTACCTTAAAAAAATGCAATGATGATCCTTAGTAAGTCTAATTATAGATGTAATACCTTTCTTTAGATAAACACACTCTCCTTTATTAATCTGAAATGAGAAAACTGGATAGAGGGATGGCTCTCTGCACCAATTAGGAAAAAAAATCCACTTTTCACTACAAGCTAATTATTACATCTTTTAGCTCTCTATTAAAAAAAGATACATCTAAAATAATCACTGTACATGTATTTTAAGTGTGGCATGGAAGTAATCTCTTGCATACAAAGTAGTGAATTAGTGCATCTCATTTGTGGCCAAAGAAAGGTCAAAGGTGGATCCTAAGTAAAATTGTGGGGGGAATGTGTATGTCTTTATTGCTGCTTTCTCCCTTTTCACAGCCCTTTCCCTCTCTTTAATGCCTCTGTGTTCCACCTCACCTTTTCAGGGACTCTGTGGATTAACGCTACCATTCTAATTTAAATTTGTTGGCTCCCAACTGTTTCTCATACTTAGGACCAGGACAAGGGCAAAAATAGGATATACATACTAGGATTCCACAAACCTCAATTCCAAGGGCCAGATGTACAAATACAAAGAAGATACACCCATCTAATAATAAATGGAAGAACAGGCTAATAATGAACCTATCCAGTCAGTTAGAATGGATTGCTAATGTTCTACTCTAACAGGCCACAGAGATTTCCCAGCCTGAATAATCATCAAATTCACTAGCTGCACCCAAAGAATGGGAGGACATATTTCAAATCTATATCTGATAAGAGTGTAGCACTCAAATATATAAAAATAAAGAAAGCTTACACCTCAACAATAAAAAGACAATTAACCTAATTGAAAAATGGGCAAAGAATTTGAATAGACATTTTTCTAAAGAAGATATACAACTAACCAGTTAGCACTTAAAAAGATGCTCAGCATCATTAGTCATTCAGAAAGGACATGTATATCAACACGACAACGAGTTGCCACTTCACATGCACTAGGCAATCTATAATCAAAAGACACACAATAGTAAGTGTAGAGGAGGATGTGGAAATTTTCAGCTGCTTTGGAAATCACTTGGCAATTCCTCAAAAAGTTAAACATAGAGTTATTGTATTTCCCAGCAATTCTACTCTTAGGTATATACCCAAGAGAATTGAAAACGTGTCCATTAAAAACCTGTATACAAATTTTCAGAGCAGCATTATTCCTAATAGCCAAAAAGTAGAATTAACTCAAATGTCCACCAACTCATGAATGCATAAACAGAGCATGGTACATCCATACAATGGGATAAAATCCAGAGAAAGAGATGAAGCACTGATACATGCTACAACATGGACAAACTTGAAAACATGCTAGGTGAAAGAGAACACACACAGAGGGCCACATTATATATGTTCCAGTTACATGAAATGTCCAGAATAGGTAAGTTCATATATACAGAAAGAAGATTAGTAATGGCCAGGGGTTAAGGGGGTAGATAATGAGATGTCACTGCTCATGAGTATACAGTTTCTTTAGGGGGTAAATAAAAGTATCTGAAATTAGATGGTGGTGATAGATGTACAACCTTGTGAATATGCTAAAAATCACTGAAATGTATCCTTAAAGGATGAATTTTATGATATGTGAATTGTAGCTCAATTATCTTAAGTGATAAAGAAAAAGTACTAGTCGCCATTCCTGTTTCAACCTTCCTAGACCAAAGCTAGTAACTTCCCTTTCTTCCAGCAATTATTCAGTACAAAACTGGCATTTAATTAAGCAGTATTTTTCTCTCCTGTTGTGACTAGAAATGCCTCATATACCTGAAAAGTCAAATTGGCTACAGGTTCCCAGAGATTCTAGCAAACAATCTGAACGGTACATACCAATGTACTCAACCACCTTTTCCTAACTCAGTGGTCACTTTTCTGGAAACATACCCCAACACTCTCCCTGTTTTTTCTTCAGAGGACTTACAAAAATGAGACAAATCATGTAACTATTAATTTTTTGTTTGCTTGTTTACTGCTTCTCTTTACTTCTAGAATGTAAGCCCCATGAGCCAGGAAGTTGGTTTTGTTCACTGCTGCATCCCTACCACCTGGAACAATGGCTGACGCAGAGCAAGGTAGGCACTGAAGAAATATTTGTTGAGTGAGAAAAACATCTGAGGAGGGCGTGCAGGAAGGCTGATATCTGCCTTCACCCCACGTATCCCGTAGTGATGGCTCTGATGACAACACACATCTGGATGTTTTGTGTTATCCCAAAGATTGATTTGATTTTTCCACTCTTCACTTAGACTCTTGGTGTTGCCCAGACAAAGCTACATCACTTTGGGCTTTAGTTCCCAACTTGCACCCAGCTGCATGTTGTGTACTACAATCTGCTTCACTTTTCTTCTTGGCTACACTCATCTCAGCCTCCAAATGTTTCTCCCCGCTATGTCATCCCAGCTTACTGAGCAACAAGCCTCACTCTGCTCTCTGTCCAAGATAACACGCCTTCCTTGAATCCTGGTCGGTTGCAAGGCTCTGTGTGTCTAATTACTCCTTTATAGCTTTATAGGAGATAGTAATGTGTATGACTGTTATGACTAGAAATCCAGCCATCCAAAAGCATGTTATCAGGTGCTTCCTTTACGTTTAGCATGCAACGAGGTCCTGAGCACCTAAATTATGAATTTCTATGCTCTAATCTTAACTCCTCCCAGTGTGGGCTACAATGAATCATTCAATTTAATTTAGCCATCGCTGACTTGAATGTCTATTTCTTGAAAGGCATACTGCAAAGAAACCTCAAGGGTTACAAAGATAAACAGCATACATCCCCTGCCCTCAGGCCAGTTTCACAAAACATATAAATGGAATTCTACATTATGAAAAAGTTGAAACTGTGGGATAAAAGAAATGTTTGTGCCAAATTTGAACTGATGAGAAATCCAATTTATTTAATTCTCCCAGAATTGTATCATTTGAAAACTGAGTTAATTGCAAACTGTGTTTATGTTGTTGCCATCATCTACAACACTAGTGAAAAGAAACACAAGCCCTCCTTTGTCAGTATTATGAGAACCACTCTTGATTACTTGCATGAGAATTTCTGAAAGAGACTTTTGGTTTTATAATCTAAGCAAGCACTGTTATTATCATTTCAAATCTCATTTTTTATATCCTTTCACAGTGGTATCCAAATTCATTAAATGGCGCTGCTAAAGCCAATGCTGAAAATACACCCCAAATCAACTCTGGAATAGAAGATAGGATAAAGCACTATGAAAGAGAGCAAACAACCACCAACATTAATTTAGAAAAGAGCCCTCAGCAAAATAGTGAAGCAAATGCAAAAAGCAACTTCAAAGCAAATATACAGAAAACTAATGATAAATTTGTAAGTTCCAAAAATGCCTTCCCCCTTTGGGAAAATTCATTCTGAATTATTTGAGTTTTAAGTTATACAAAGTCTCCAGAAATAACATTTCTCTCATATGAAAAGCAAGTGCCCTGTACTTAAATTTTATTTCCCACTGCTCTACCTTACAATCCCTACAGTTTAGCTAGAAAAGTCTCTTTATTTATTCCACACATCCTCTGCCAAGGAAACCAGTATTATTCCTTTCTCTATTTCATTTATTATGCTCCTCTTCCTGTTTTAAATATCTTCACTCTTCCTACCCACTAATCCAAATATACAGCTCAGCTTCAAAGGCCCCTCAAACTCCACCTCATCTGCAAAGTTGTACCTGACTTAGTAGAGTCATAGGATTTTTTAATACTTAGAATGGATCTTAGAGATTATCTAGAATATCAAATATTTTCCAACTGTGCAGCACAGAGACACTTAGGAGCCTTTTGAAAGAGTCAGAACAGGGAGGGAAGTATACGTGGGCAGCAGAGTCATGGGGCTCTCTTCCTCTTGAATACAGTACGGCTTTAATCAAATTAATTATTTTACCTTTCCAAGAAAGAAATTGTATGAACAATAGATTCCAGAGATTTGGAGAAGGGAAACCCCACAGTTCAACATGATAAATAAAGAAACTAAAGCAGTTAGTTTTATGTCTTATGTGGTTTACAAACGCTTAGGAGCAAAACTAGGCAAAAATGGTAGGATCTCTCTTTGGCCTCCCAGCCCAGCTACACTGGTCTCCCTATTTTCTTTATCACCAAAATACTTGAAATTTCCAATTGATGATTTTATGGTGTCTTTTGTAATTTACACATTCATGTCTTGTCTGCCCAGTCCATTGAGTGAGGCTCCAGGTGCCTCATGCCAAGGTAAATTTATACTCCTCTATTCTCTCAGCAGAGCTCTGGGTTCAAAAAACACTCACTTTGTCTTTCCTTGCCAGAAGAATAGACATTCTGATTCATATGTAAGATTGGGTCAAACAACATTAAGAAATCAACATTAGGATGTTGATTGAAATATCATAAATTCCATCCTCCACAGAAATGTTCTCTGCAAATGGTATTCATAAAAGTTGGCATGAATGGAAGTGAACAGTCTTTTTTACATTAAAAAATGAATATTTCTCATTATATTTTTACCTCATTGTGTTTACAAATCTAGGTAGGCTTAGTCAGTTAAAGTCCTTGTTCTAAATGGCACTCTGTTTTTAACCCCTGAATCTCATTTTGGTGATGGTGCACAATTACAAGATGCTTTAACAAGAAAAACTGGCCTCTACTCTTAGAAAAATGTTGAAGAATTAAAAACTTTCTCTTCCTCATTGAGGTAAGCTCTTCACTCAGCTGCTCCTTTTTTTGTGACAAACTTCTTAAAAGGGTCCATGGCATGACTGTTTCCTCCCATGACTGTTTCCTCCCCTCTCAGCTCCACCTTCAGGTTCTATACTACATCTCTTCCATGTAGTTCTATTGCTCCAACTCCCTTCTTCCTTTCTACAGTCTATTTCATTCACTCCCTTGAATGGGCAGACCAAGGGCAAGACGAGCTCTCTGCCGGACGCCAGGCTTCAGACTCCGGCTCCATCGGCCACAGGCTGAGTAGTCTGCAGACCCAGCAGGAGCTCGCCTGGAGCCTACCTTCTCCCACCAAACTCATTCTCTTGGTACCCAGGACCTCAGGATTCCTTACCCGAATCTGTTGAGTCTGCTTCCAGGGCCGGAAGTGTCTTCTTGAATTTGGGACTATACTCCTGATGCATGCAGTGCATCCCAAGGTGCCAGAGGTGGTAGGACTGGTTGTTTGTGAGAAGAGGGAGGCACAGACAGCAGAGAAGCACAGTTGCTTAAGCCTCCAGGCTGAGGCTTCCTAGAAGCACACCTGAGGCCTGTGCCGTGCATGGTAGGGCCGGGCTGGGAAGAAAGCTCAAGGGGAGGCTCTTTCTAAGCTACTGCACCATGTTTTACCTGGCCTTCAAGGTTGATATGAAGGCACTTTTGTCGTGGTAAGAGGCCAGACTATATTATTAAACAGTTTGTGGCTTGATCTATAACTTAAATATTTCATATATTTATGTGGTCCTCCATATTTACTGCTATCTGAGGACCTACAAATCTTAGGGAACATATGAGTCTTTTCTATCTAAATCAAGACTGATTTCTGACTTCCTACTGATCTTCTTTTCAAAACTGCACATTCAGCTTAAAACATCAAAAGCTAAGCTTATATCTTCCTTCTCATCTTATCCCTACTTGTCCATGTTTGTGTCTTCTCTTAGTTAATAGCATCACCATCCACTCAGTCACCAACTAAAGGTCTTGAAGTCATCTTCAAGTTTTCTCTTTCCTAACTCTCAGGATTTAATCAGAGATAAGAAACTTCCTGTGCCTGAAATCTCTGATTCTGTCTTCTTTCAAGTCCCATCTTTCAGTTGATTCAGAATAATAGTCATTCAACCATCCTTTCTGTCCCTACCATCTTAACTCACTGACCACATTTCCAACAGATTTACCATGTTCACATTCATCACCTGTCTCCCATCCCTGCCCTAATTCTATAGACTAGAAAACAAATTCCTTTTCAGTTTCAAGGTCTTCACCATCTGACCCCAGTCTGTGCTTCCCACCTTACTTCCTACAATTATTATTACCTCTGAGCCTTCTTACTCATCCACACAGCCATACACATGTGCTCTACAATCTAGTCAATCCAGACTATGTGCTAATCCCAATTTGCTTATTTAAAAATTTGTCATAAACTTTCACATCCATGCACATTGACTTAAACTACTTCTGTCTGTACTGCTTCCTTCCTCCTTATACTTTCATTAAAATCCAATTAATTATTCTATTGCCAGATAATCCATAAACACTTCCACAATTACTCCACCAAAATTACCTTGTCATCTATGCTCACTCAGTGCTTATTTATACCATTATTACAAGGCTTACATTTGTTGCAAGTTATGAATGGATGCTCTTCTGTCCCTTAAATACAAATTCCTTTTATGCAGAGACTAGCCAATATTCATTTCTGTATGTTCCTCATGCTTTACATGTTGTCCCACATGTAGTAAGTGCTTTGCAAATGTTTCATTTCTAAGCCAAATTTAAACAGAGATTGGCTTAATAAAAATAAAAAGAACATGCACCATATTCATTTAAAGAGGACCATCAGGATATCTTGTTCTATTCTAACCCACTGTGTGACCCTCAAACATTTACTTTATTAAGATTCTAAGATTTCTCTGTCCAAAATGAGTTTAACATCTCCTCTAAAGTTGCAGTGGTATGTCTGCAAAGCTTGTCAAGAAACCCTGATGAAAGGCAGCACAGAGCTGCAAGCATTATTACAAAGACAGGTGTACTGTTGAATCCAGAACCAGCCACCTGTGTGTCCTTAGTTTTCAGAGATGACTTGCACATGTCAGCTACAGGTTTGCTCAAGTCACTTATCACCCTATGCAAGGCTCCTTAGATGGATACCATCTGGGATTGCAGCATTTTCCATCCTAAACTCTTCTAATTTTCCAATCACCTGCTCTGACATAAGCCTGTTTTTTTTTTCTCATGTTTATAGTATGTCTCCCGGGCAGTTTACGGATCTGTTTCTGGCATTATCTCTCAAATTATCTTGGGAATCACAGAATGAAGTTAGAAGGGTAAATATCCAAGGAAGGCGGTTTAATTTTTTGTCATAGGATTCCTGTATCCTTTTGGTTTTGAGAACTGGTGACAATAAAATGCTGTATCTTTACTCAATAAATATACAGATGAAAACCAATTACATCTATCAGTTATCAAGAGAATAGTGATAGTATTACAAACAACTTAATGGTTCAGAAGTGACTTTCCTGTATATTATCTGATTTAATTCTCATTACAGTCCTGTGAGGTATGTGTCCTGCTTTATACAGATTTTATTTTTTTCTTTCTTGGGATCACAGAGCTAGTAAGTGGTTGAAGTACGATGCAAGCCTGCTGAACCCAAATCCCATTATCTTTAGAATAGTATTAACATACATGTAATAGCCAAATCAAATAAGATACCAGCTCTGTGAGGGAGTATGTGGGGGGGACTTGATAAAGAGGGGAGCCTAGTAACATAATGTTCTTCATGTAATTAAAGATTGATAACAAAAAAAAAGATATCAGCTATCTTCCAGATAAATGATGTAATGTTTTATTTATTTGTAGAAGAGTTCTTTATAGCATAAAACTTCCCATCAAAATGTCACAAAAACTGTGTTTATGAAAAAGTACAGTTCAATTAGAAAAGCAATCCAATCTGCAGTATTTTAAGGCAGTTTTATTACTGCTAAGCATGGCATACATGATAACTAAAAAGTAAACTGGGTGATAAGTAAAGTACCAGAAGTAGAAAAGAAAGGATAATTTGCACCACGCCTTTATTATTGCCTTAAAATCACCCAGGTCAGATATTGCAATAATTATTTAAACTATATTATATATCCTACATAGAAATTGTCATGGATTTTACAATGTGAAACAAAGCTCATTACAGGCTGTGTTGTGTCTGTCTCCCATAAAATGATGTTTGGTTTCTCTCAGTGCACATATTATTTCAAATATATTCATTAGATATATTAAGTAATCTGATCTTTAAATAAACACCAATTTATCCATATTCTAACCTAAAGTTGTAAATGGCCATTGATACATTGCTTTAGTGGTAAATTTCGGTATTTAGTGTCTTCATTGACAGGCAGTCACTGCTTTTACCACTAAGCAATAAATGTCTTTCTTTATGAGACTGTTTTAAGCCTTGAAGTCTGCCTACCTTGTCTCATATTAATATTCCTACACCAGCTTTAATTAGCATTGGCCTGAGAGATTGTTTTCCATCCTCTAGAAAATATTTTGTTATTTATTCAGCATCAGAATTTGTTTTTTAAAAGTCAAGTTTAGATGATTTACATGTTTTGTGATTACGTATTTTGATTTATGATGTTTTTCTTTGCTATTTTTCCTTCTTTTCTACCTTCTATTAATTTAGTTCTAATCACTTCCTTTCCTTCATGCTACTGATTTATGTTAAATATTTTGTTTCTACGAGTTGTTGCTCTCAAGACTTTAGCAAGCAGGCTTAAATTAAGTCTAAAATTAATCAACATTAATTCTCCTGGACAATATTAAGGAACAAAAATTATTTTTATATTTCTCCTCAAATCTTCCATGTTTATGTCTAGTATTTAATTGCTAACCTTTTTTCCCATGGATTTATTGAGATACAATTAACATATCATACAACTCACCCATTTAAAGTATACAATTCAAGGGTTTTTAATATACTCACAGAGCTCTGAAACCATCACTACAGTAAATATTAGGACATTTTCATCACCCCCAAAAAGATATCCCACATCACTTAGACATAAACCCACCATCACCCCAACCCTCTGTAGTAGGAAACCACTACTTAATTTCTGTTGAGAGGCAGAGAAAGGGAGAGAGAGAAGTAGTTCATCTTCAGTAGGTAATTTTTGTCCTTTGTGTGTCTCATGCATCCAATGGGACAGAATTGTCCTTATAGAATGTTTTCTGTTTCCTTAAACCTCAGTCCAGAGAATTCTGATCTCAGACAGAAATTTTTTAGTTTCAAAGCTTGTTATATTCCTGCTTCATGTAGTTACTATAAATTTTTACCACAGACTGGAATTTACCCAAAGAATGCAACTTCTCAGATTCAAAAAGACATATGCACCCCTATGTTTATCGCAGCACTTTTTATAATAGCCAAGATATGGAAGCAACCTAAGTGTCCATCAGTAGATCAATGGATAAAGAAGATGTGGCACATATACATAATGGAATACTATTCAGCCATAAGAAGAAAACAAATCCTACCATTTGCAACAACATGGATGGAGCTGGAGGACATTATGCTCAGTGAAATAAGCCAGGCAGAGAAAGACAAGTGCCAAATGATTTCCCTCATTTGTGGAGCATAACAACAAAGCAAAACTGAAGGAACAAAACAGCAGTAAACTCACAGACTCCAAGAAGTGACTAGTGGTTACCAAAGGGGAGGGGTATGGGAGGGTAGGTGGGGAGGGAGGGAGAAGGGGATTGAGGGGTATTATGTTTAGTATACATGATATGGGGGATCACAGGGAAAACAGTGTAGCACAGAGAAGACAAATAGTGAATCTGTGGCATCTTACTACACTGATGGACAGTGACTGTATTGGGGTATGAGTGGGGACTTGAGAATATGGGTAAATGTAATAACCACATTGTTTTTTCATGTGAAACCTTCATAAGAGTGTATATGAATAATACCTTAATAAAAAATAAAAAATAAAATTTTTTACCACACACTCACTTTCAGTGCAGACTTGGGTCCTTGATTCTTATCTCATGAATATAATTCTGTCCAGGGCCTGGCAAGGTAGCAACATTTCTTTATACTTACTTGGCTCTGTCTTCAGGGATTTATCTCCTAATGTCCTACCTTGAAGACACTAAAGGCTGTATCTGATAGTTCTTTGGCCATCACTTCAAGGCTCCTTGTGGATTTGTGTTACCTATTTGTTTCTGGTATTCAGACCTAGAGCTTTCCTTTCCAATGTACTCGGCTATGTGTTTTCTTATAGTTTATATGGTATTACATGTAGTAATTTTCTGTACTTACAGGTGAAGAGTGATTCAAGTAAAAATAATTTCTGTGCTTAGTAATGATTTAGATTAGAGCATTAAACAGGAGTAATGCCTTGGACAACTATTTCACTCTCTGATTTTATACTTACAGATACATTTTCTCAAGGGCCTAACTTCATATGGTAGCAATATATGCAAAGATATGCACATTTTAGTTATTTAATCCAGACTAAATCCACATTCATCCCTATTTCTGAACCACTAAGCTCTTATTTTCACTACCTGTTTAAAGTGAGAAACCAGTAGTAGGAGTCTGAATGAGAACAAAAATACTTGTTATCATGCCTGAAACTTTTACTCTTGCCTTCTTGTACACACAGAAGAGGTGTAGACCTCAAAAAGTGATTGTATGGACCATCGTCTCTCAAACCTAATCAACAGTGATTCCACTACTTTCTCCCCACTGCAGTCAGCCAGCATAATTGTCTTAAAATTTAAATCAGATCATATGCCTCTCAATGGTTTCCCATCTCATTCAGTCCTTCCTATGAGCCTAAAAGGAACTGCCGTTCACTTCATGCTAGCCTTACTAGCCTGCTTACTGTACCTCCACAGCTAAGCTAGATCTTATCTGTGACTTCACTCACGCTGGTCCCTCTATTTTGAACGTAATGAATGAACCATTCACTCCATAACTTGCCTGAGTACTCTGGTCAGAACTTATCTTCCATGGCAACTCAACATAAAATAGAAATAAATACAAACTCCCTATCTCCTTTACTATTTTTTTTTCTTTTACAGCACTTACTACTATCTGACACAGTATCCATAGACTTGGTTATTTATTGTCTGCAAGTTTCCCACAGACTATACATTCCAGGGTATGATTTGGTTTGGGGATTTTTTTTTAACTGCTGCTGTACCCCCAGTACCTAGAAAATAGTCTAACATATAAACAGTTTTCATTTGAGAGGCTAAAGGAATAGTATCATTTATACTTTTGAAAAAAAAATGTATGTAAACACAACTTGTTTATTGAGACAATTTAAAGGCTACACATACACATCTATATTAAATCTATATTAATATATACACGTTTATCTATTAATACATGTTTGTTATTCATATGCATAAATACATTGTTTACTATATCAAAATTATATTAATATATAATAGATTTAGTATATATATTATAAAATATATACATATATATATAGAGAGAGAATGATCTACCACCTCATTACCTGACCCATAAGTATGTGCTTACAAATCAAACCAATAGAAATTCCTAGGTTAAACAGCAATAGAGAAAAAGTGCCTTTTCTTTTTAGTAATTTTTGCAAAGGACCTTCCATCATCCAATCAACAGAGGAAACACAAATAGGCCAGAGTCTCATTATCTAAGCCACTGCTGGTACCCTCTCAGAACACAGATGGCAGCTGAGAGCAATGATCTCAGTATAATCACAGGGAAGAGCATCTAGAGGAGGAGAACGTTACAGCAGTAAGAACTCAGACAGACTAGTCCATGCTATCTGCAACTCAGCATAAAAATTGAAAAGATCAGGTTTTTAGATATTCTGAAACTTTTATGTGAAGTGTTGATGATTGAGGGAAACAGACATTCTCCTGCCCTACTACATCTTTCGGCTATCAGTTATGTGTTAGTGAGTTATGATTAAGTGTTAGAGAAAAACGTTGGTGAAATACCAATGGGACTGTCAAACAGTAACACAGATAATAATGAACAGCCACAGATACAGATTTTTAAATCCCTGATTATCTAAGAGTGTATTACTTTTATTAGCATTGAGTAGAAAATAGTAATTTTAAGTAAATGGTAAATATTTTGAGTGAGAAGATTAAAAAAAAACTGAGAGAAGAGACACATTTTGATAATCAGTCCACCAAACTCTGTCAGGTGGATCAGTGGCATATGATGCAAAGTGTGTGGAACTTGGAGACGTAGGTCCACCATTTGCAAATTCAGGGGGGACCTAAGTTATAAATATATCATATCAATTTCTTCATCTTAAACTATAAAACAAATCAGGTGGACAACTGCACCTTTCTTTTTTCTCCAGGTATTTTCATATAAATATATCAGCAGTTTTTGCTACTCATCCTTCCGTTGGATTCATTTGGTAACGGTATCAGATGAAGAACATGCCAATCTATTATTTCATATTTATGCCATAAACACAGTCTAAACTAGAGTGAAATAATGCATAAGCAATTAGATTCCTTTCAGTGGCCATTTTTAAGGAAAAAAAAATTAAAGGAGGATTCTTACATCTCCCACTTTTGCGTATACCACTCATTGCCCTTTTCCTTCGTATTTCAGATAGATAAGCTATATTACAGACAAGTCCAACAAATTGTCTCTTTAGTCTCCAAGGAAAAACAGTAGAACAGTCAGATTGAGAAATTCTTGGTTTTCATTCCCCCAAAAAGCTGCCATCTGTATTCTGACACTTCTTCTATTTTTTTTACAGAAATTCATTTTATGTGCCTAATTTCCATGGCTCTTTAAGTCACATGGAAAACACTATATTTTTATTAGAATAATTCAACTAGTATGTAACAGGTGAAATGAACACTTCTCCCCTAACTTTATGTTCTCATTCTAGCCCTTCAAAAGACAAATCCCCTGTTGACAAAGGGGAGTTTAATATGATTTGTGCACCTGGCTACCATTTGTGGGACCTTTGTTATTTCTCTCTTCTGACAGAGTTTGAATTGCTGTGGCAGTCAATGTCACCACCGACAAAAAGAGAGATGAATACTGACAATTAGTACTTATCCAAATTACTTCTTGTCAAAATGTCCTCACAACTCTTAGGTTTGAATGTACCACTTAAGGCACTGAAGTAGTCTATTAATGGGAAAAGCCAAGAAGCAACAAAGAAATGCCAATAATGATCTGACACCAAACATTTAAGAGGTTAAGTGTTAAGCACGTAATACATACATGTGCATTATCGGTAGAGTAAATTTTTTACATCAACAAGAGTGGCTTTTCCACTGCAGATTAATAGATCATAAAATCAGTAGGTTTCTCCTGAAAGCAATTAAGAAATGGGGGCAGAAACAACTTCAATCTTTTAAGAATATTTTGCCTTTAAAACAACTCTCTGCAAAATCACCTAAAATTAAATATAAGTTAACTGATTCTGTGACTTCAGTGGAGTCAAATTTAACTTGAAAACTTCTTTCATTTCTATAGTTACTTTACTATATTTATACAGGACTACAAAAATTTAACGGGGTGATTTAAGTGAGTCAACTGTCACATATATTATGAGCTCTGCCTGTGTGTGTTATGAAGCAATGCTGACTATGAGTTCAGCCTTTTACCAATTTATTTAGCCAAGGTTGCTAGAAGTTACTTAATGAGCATGAACACACAAACTGTCAATAAACCTACAGGAGGAAAGTGGCCCATGACCTAAAAGGACCTCTCTGTTAGACCAGGGAGATGAAATATGTTAAGTCACCCGTCCCTCTGTGACGCTGGTTTATGCTGCCAAAGCACGTGTGGCAAACTTGCAGAGTTGGGAGGGTGGGGTGGGTGAGTAGGAGGTCAGTTTCTAAAAATTCATCTCACAACATAAATTAAATAAAAAAGGCTGCAAGAAATATTTTTTCCAATTAAAATTTAAGAATGTATGAATATTTGTACCATCTAGTCTTCGACCTCTCAGTACCAAGCAATTCCTTTATTACAGTGGGAAATCTGTCTTGATTCTTTCAGTTTGTAGAATATTAGAGTCAGGGAAAGAGCTTTAAAACTACCTGCTGAATATATGGGAGGGTTAAGAGCAGCAGTTCAAGAGTCAGGCCAAGGTGGCTTGTGACCTGGCCTGATCATTTGTAAGCTGTGGGGCCCTGGACAAACTATTTAAACCCTTGAAGTCCCAGTTTCTTTATCTGTTAAATGAGAAAAATAAATAATGCATACTGAAGAGAATGTTATAGGATTCAGTGAAATAAAACAAAAAATGTACTGTAATTCTCCCAGAAGTTTTAAGTTTTTATACTTGTCAGGGTTATTATTTCTAAGCAATAGAAACTGACTGGCTACATTAACAGAAAATGAATGAATCAGCAGGATATGGACAACTTACAGAATCAAATAAAGAAGTAGAGAATGAGGCCCTGGCCAAAAAAAAAACTCTATAATAAAATGGCAAGGGAAGCCAGTCATAAGTGCACTGTATGCTTAGGACACAGGAACTGATACTGTTGATGCTGGATTCCTGCTGTCACATCACGGGCCTCTCAGCTCCTCCACACAGACTGGGAAAAATCTCTAACTGACCCCACTTCAAAGCCATAGGTAAGGGAATCTGACTAGCAAAGCTTCAGAGGGTAAATAGGGACCCCTTGTTTTTCTGCCCATCTTATAAGTCCTCCACACAGGAATAGGATGGGATCTGAGGAACACCACTAGGCTGTAAAGCAAGACCCAATAGGTTTCAAAGGATCATATCAAACAGAATGTATTCTCTGACCACAATTCCAATTCCGTTAAATCAGAACTGAGAGGATAAAAATTTTCAAGCCCATGTATCTGTAAATTTTTAAAAGTGTATTTGAAAATGATTCAGTAAAAAAAGAAATCATAATGGAAAATTATGAAGTTCTTAGAATCAGATGAGAACAAAAATTTCAAAACAGGAGATGGAGCAAAGCTAGTTTTTTGAGGGAAATTTATAGACTTAAAATGTTTATTTCAGAAAGTCCAAAAATTAGTGACCTAACAATCCAGTTAAGAAGTTAGAAAAAAAAATAGTAGAATAAACATACCAATGGCAATCAATAAATAGAAAGCTGATATAATAGGCAGTAACAATAAAAGATGGTTATTTGAAATAATAATGAAGTGCAGACCACTGATAATATTGATTAAGAAAAAAAAGAAATTCTCAATTCTTAGAAATGAAAAGGATATATCACAAAACAATAGGGATTTTTTTTAAAAAGAAAAGAAACATCAGTAATGTGAAGACAATAAATTTGAAAATTTAGATAAAGGAAATAATTTCTTTAAGATTAATACCTTACCAATAGACACAAGAAAGAAACTGAGAATCAATAAAGTACTATGCATACTAAACAAATTGAAAGAGGGGTTAAAAATTTTCCTACAGAGCAAATACCACATTTTCAAGGAGCAGGTCACTGTATTGTGTTTCAACTCCTCTATAATATAGGAAAAGAGGGACTATTCTCCAACTCATTCTAAGGACAATACCTTCTTGGTACCCAAACCATACAAACAATATGAAAGATAATTATGGGTTTTCTCACTCACAAAAAGATTTAAACTTCTGTAAAAAAGAACTGCTAAACTGGATTCAGCAACATACAAAAAGACAATCACCTATAACCAAGTTGGGCTTTATCATAAATTTATAAGATATTTTATATCAGAAATCAATAAATGCCATTCAGAAATTAACAGAAAAAAGTGAAATGTATCATATCCTCTATAAAAATACATATATAAAATTTCAGTCACATTATAGCAATGTCTTTTACCAGACATAAATGGGAAAGGATTTCTTTAGTCTTAGAAAATGTGTCTACCAAAAACAAGACCTAATTCAGTGTAGGAAAGCATTGAGAAAATTTCCATTTGAATCAAGACAAGTATATTCCATATTACAACTTTTATTCAACATTCTCCTAGAGGTCTTAGCCAGCACATAATATAAGAAAATTCAAATAAGTGCATATAGATTAGAAAGAAAAGACAAAATTATCATGATTTTTGAATAATTATTGTGTGCTTTCAAAATCTCAAACAATGTGTAGACAAATTACTAATCATAAGAGAACTTAGAAAAGAGAGCAACTATGATATCAATATGTCAAAAGTCAATTTATTTGTATATATCATCAAGTTAGGAAGTGTAATTTGAAAAAGTGACAGCTTTCATAACATCAATGGTGACAATATGGTATCTGAGAATAATAAAAGGTAGACAAGACCTATACACAAAAAATTACTAAAATGTTTCAAAGAAAATGTTTAAAGTAAAACACTGGAGCAACATATTTTGGGATAAGAAGATTTAAAACAGTAGAAATATAAATTCTCACCAAAACTAGAGTACGGTCAAGTGAAACTTGACAGCTAATTCTAAAGGTTATATGGAAGCATAAAAGATCAAGAATAGCTAAGACATTCTGAATCAAAAGAAGAAGGTAAGTGAATCACTCTATTAGATATTTAGGCACATTACTTTAAAACTGTGAAGTAGGACCCTGGGACAAAGAGAGAGAAATTTACCAAGAAAATAGAATAGGGGGACAGAACAGATTCAGTATTTATGAAACATTGATATATGACCAATACATATTGCAGGTTAGCAGGGAAAGGTGGCACTTTTTAATCAATAGTACTGTGACAAATCATTATCCACACAGGGAAAAATGGAAAATAATTCTAGATGGGTCAAGAAATTCAAAGAGAAAAGCAAAACATTTAGCAGAAAATATAGGAGAATATGTTTCTGAACTTTGGTTAAGGAAGGCTTTTTATGTAAAACACAAAATTGCTAACCTTAAAAGAATAAAAAAGAAAAATTAACTACCTTAAAAAAACATTTATCAAAAGATATCACACAGTAGAAAAGGAAAAAAAAGAAAAAGAAAATGAGCCCCAAAACTGAGAAAAAATATTTGCCACACATACCCTTTTCTTGACAAAGCACTGGAGTCCAAAATTTATAAAGAACCCCTACAAAAACAAATAACTAAGAAGTCAAGACAAAAACTAATATGAACATACATTTCAGGTGAGGAATGCTTAAATATATGAAAAAATGTTTCACGGCACCAGTAACCAGGGAAATGAAGAGAATACTCATATGCATTGCTTTGGGGAGTGCACAGTGGTGTAACTGCTCTGGTGATTTGTTCAGCATATCTCCCAGAGTTGAGCACTGCAGAGTCTCTGCACCCAGAGATTCTACTCCAAGGTGTATGTCCCAGAGAAACTCTTGCTCATGAGCACAAGGCAAGTGGACTAAAATGTTTATAGCAGTACTCTTTGGAGTGTCAGAAAACTGAAAGTCACCCAGTGTCCAACAGCAAATAGATACAAAATTGTGGTAGAGTCACATATTTGAATATTATATAACAGTGAAAAATGAAAGAACCAGAACTATATGTGATAAAATAGATGAATCCTAGAAGCATAATGTTGGATAAAAAAGCAAGCCCAGAAGACCACGTACAATGTACATAAAAACAGGCAGACCTAAAAACAAAAGATAATTTAGGCATACATGTGTATATGATAAAACTACTCTTAAAAAGGAAGAATAAATGTAAAATTCATAGGGAATGTTGGACAGCATAGAAACTATGAAAGATACTCAGCTACATTCAAGATATGATTTAGAAGCCCCCATCATGATTTCTCTACATTAAAATGTATTATCCAATGAAAATGTTTCATAATCAAGCGATATTCTTATAATACAGTTTTCCCATACATCCCAGTGACCTCTCTCCTCTCTTCATATTATACAGACTATATCAGGATTCTGAGGATGATACAAGGTGAATATAACTTTAAATTCTGGAAAACAATAAGCAAAACACAAAAAGTTAAAAGAAATAGAGTTGGCAAATAGACCATTCAACACTTGGGTATCAGTCAGGGGGCTACTGCAATGCTTCAGGCAATAGATGATGGTAGCCTCGGAGGGGATGGAGATGCAGAAACAAAGAGATTCAAGAGATATTCTGTCATTTCCCTCATTGGCATAGCAGTGACAGTGACAGCAGAGGTACTCTCATCAGAGTAACCATTCAATCCAACTGACAGTCTATTTAAATATGGAGACACCCTGGATCAGGCAAGCATCAACTGACATCAACTCCAGCCCCACATGGTTAAGTCATTTGGTTACTGGGTCCAGTAACTCTTTCTCCACAAAGTTGCTGTGATCTCAAACTTTCTTATCCTTATTTTCTTCAGTTACCCTCCTCTTCCCACCCCCAATATGTAATCAGTTGACTTCCCTGACCCTGACCCTGATTTCAATGTCTCCATTCAGCTCTGAAACTCTCATTTGCTGCTTTGCGGTCAGCCAACTCCCTTAATCCCCTACCTTTTTCAGAATATTCCCTTTAACTCTGTGTCTTAACACAATGATTCTCAGTCCTAGTTACACATGTGAACTATCTGGGACAATTAAAATACTATTGCATGTGTCCTAGCCTTAGAGATTATGATACAATTAATTTCCGGTGGTGTTCAGCCATTGGAATTTGATTGCAGCACTCTCTTAATCTCTTATGTGCAACCACAGGTGAGAACACTGTCTTAAGGGAAACCTGGATCTGTTGATCCTATCAATAGGTTGATGCCTATTGATCCTTCCATGCCTTCCTTCCTCAGGGCTGTGTTCTTGACCTCCTTGCTTTTGGTTGTCTCTTTGAAACCAGTACTCCCTGATCCTAAACAGCCCTGCTCCCATGAGGCTCAGTTCATAGAGGATTTCTTAGATATGACATCAAAAGCACAATCCATAAAAGAAAGAAAATGGTAATTTGGATTTTACCAAAATTTAAAATTTCTCTTCTTCAAAAGACACTGCTAAGGTCATAAAAAGACAAACCACAGAGTAGGAGAAAATATTTGCATGTCAAGTATCTGAGAAAGAACTTATATCAGGGATATATAAAGAGCTCTCAAAATTAAATAACACTAAAACAACCCAATTTTAAAAATGGGCAAAGGATTTTAACAAATATTTTACCAAAGTAGATATATATTTGTCAAATTAAAACATAGAAATATACCAACATCATGAGTCACTAAGAAAATGCAAATCAAAACCTCCAAGAGATATCACTACATGCCTATTAAAATAGGTGAAATTAAAAAGACAGACTACACCAAGTGTTGGTAAGGATATGGGAAGACTGGGAAATCATTTTGGAAAGCAGTCTGGCAGTTTCTTAAGAAGCTAAAATGTACATTTACATGCAACCTAGCCATTCTACCCCTAAGTACTTGCCCAAGAGAAAAAAAAGGCCTATATCCATGCAGAGACTAATACAAGCATGTTTATAGTTTATTTATAATAACTAAAAGCTAGAAACAACTATTTTTTCATAAACCAGTGAATAAATAAATTATGGGATAACTATACAATTAAAAGTATTTGGCAACAAAAAAGAATGGCTATCCATATGTGGAACAACATAGATGAATTTCTAAATATCTATGCTGTCTTGCCTGAGGGTTTCAGCCCTGGGTAGGTCCACTATGGATTCAGTGAGACTGAGAAATGGCAGAGGAATGTTCTTGGGATAAAAAGTTTTATACCTAGCCTTGATAAATATTCCTTGGCTGAATGAATGAATAATGAATAAAAATGGCAGTCATCATATCCTTAGCTGAGTTTTAGTACATATTGACCAAGAATGTGAGATTTTCTTTGACCAATATCTAGAATGGAGCTACTGTTCTCTTCCTTACAATATAATTACTCTTTTTAACAGCATGACTGAAGTATATAAAAATGCAATAAATTGAAGAGGTTAAAAGGGTACGATCTTATAAGGTTTGATATGTGTGTAACTATGAAACTATCATCACAAAAATGATAGGAAATACAGCATACCCATTCTCCCTCAGATGTCACTTTGTGCCTGTTTGTAATCTCTGCCCCACCCTCCCCAGGCAACCACTGCTCTGCTGTCCATCACTATAGATTAGTTTGCATTTTCTATAGTTAAATATAGATAGATGGCTACACACACACACACACACACACACACACACACACACACACACACACACACACACAAAATCATCATCATTCGGTATATAGGCCTTTTTTCTTTCCAGTTTCTTTCATTCACCATATGTGGGGAAAATGTAAGTTCCTATGGCCAGGATCCTCATCTGACCCTAAACTACTTGATGATGTAATTGGCCTACTGCTAGGCTACTGCTTCCACACCCACTGGCAATGACCTATTATTGACTGAGTACTATGTAAAGAGCTCTGCCCAGTGCTCTGGGTGGAGACAGAGATGGAGGTGGATTATGGACCTGCAGACTTCTGGATGCAGACATGATTCTAGCACTCAAAACCTACTACTGTGAGAATAAAGCTGGGTATAAAGCCTTTTACCCAAAGAATGTTCAGTTTCATTTCTCAGTCTCACCAAATCCATAGTGCACTTGCCTGAGGCTGAAACCCTCAGGCAAGACAATTAATTTAATAATTATTATACTTAATGTAAATTGTCATAAAGGATGAATTCAGTTGCTGAGGGGATATAAATACAAGCATGATTTACAGTGTTAAACACTAAAAATATCAAAAATATGGAATTGAGAGAGCAAAGAAGAGAGTCACCAAGCCCAAACTTTTTAAGAGTGGGGAGATGGGTGAATGAAAGAAGGGTGGGGGGAAGTCAGAAAAAGAAACTTTAGTGAAGCAATCCATCTTAAGGAAATTATCAAGATAAAGAAGGAGGGAGATTGTAGCTTCATTTCTCTCTCCATATGGGCTGCAAAATTACAGGAAACAAATATTTTCTACCCCCAATTATTTCATTTTCCTGACATATAGGTTTGTCCCAATTTCAATATTCCATTCATCTTCTCCATATAAATCTGGAAGGGCGTATAGCTAAATGTGCACTAATGGCACCACCCTTGTACCATCTGTTACTAATTAGGAAATTCAGGCTCTCCCTGGGTGAATGATTTAGCATGACTCTGCAGCCTAATTTTTTTTAAAGGAACCTGATTATTTTATGACACAAACAAGTTATACTAAGCAAAGTTAACCCATACTCTACTGATCAAAAATTACATTTCTTGCCGATGAACAAAAAGGTTAAGTGACTTGTGCAGGAGCATGCATTGACAGTTGGGTTTCAGATTTTTGTATTTATCTTAATACCACACTCTTTGGTAAGTCTGAGTCTGCATTTTCTGAGGGCTCTTCCTGTAGAACAATTTCTTTCAGCAGCCTCCTTTCTTCATTTTTATGAGTTAAATCCAACTTGCAAATAAATGGATCTGTCATCATTTCTCAGAATGTGTTGTTTTCAACATGACCTGCTGATTCTCCCAAGTGCTCAGTGTTATTGCGGAGTCATGGTAGCATGGCCCATCAACTACTTTCGCTTGCTTTTTGGCCACTGAATCCCTTGCCTTTCCTTTGACCTCCACCCAAGTACACAGCCTTGCATCATTCTTTTCTCCAGATGTCTCTACTTTTTTTTTTGATTCAAGTCCAAAGTATTTTAACTTGAATCTCTTGACTTATCCCAAGAATAAGAACAGCTGCTGGGAAAAAAGCCCACTCTTGCACATTGAAATCTAGGTAGCAGCACTCCCTCACGTGCATGGCAACTTCACTATCAGTTCTAAAAACAGCCCCACTACTTTTCTTTTACTCCCAATGGCACTGCTGAGAAAATCAAATGAGATCAAATATATGAAACTGCTTTGTATACTGTCAAAATATCAGGGAGAGATAACTTTCTTCTGGCTTTATTCTTCATTTGAATTAGCATTGTTAATACGGTAAACAAACGGCTTGTTACATTGTGATGGAGATTGATGGATAGATGGTTACATCTGCTTTATCTCCTTCAAGGCTTGTCTCAATATATCACCTCCTCCAGGACCCTACTCTTAACTTTGATTTTCAGTTTAGCTGCATACTAGAATTATCAGGGGAACTTTTAAAAATCCTGATACCCAGGCTGCATATCTCAGAGTGACACATTAGAAATTCTGGAAGTAAGAGCCAGGCATCAGTATTTTTTTATACAGCCCAAATGATTTCAGCATGTGGCCAAGCATGAGAATCACTGGTCTCTGTTCCTAAACACCGCGCACAGACCCCATCAGAGCCCTTAGCACATTACATCAAATCTGTCTGTCCATCTGTGCAAGTGTCCCATTTCTGGACCTTAGCCTCCTCTTTTTTTTATTTCATTTCACTACATGTCTAGAACCTAGCACAGTAACTACTACACAATAAGTGTTCAATAAACATTAAACTAAATGGAAAAGAACTGCACATTGCTCCTGATTGCTCTGGATGGTTTTTCCTATTATACTGACCAGGAGAAGGTTCAAGAAGTGGTTGGGCAAAGATGACTATGTAAAAGTTGAATTTTTGTTTGCTTTGAATATTTAAATGATTGGCTGTGAATTTTAAAAGATAGTTGAAAAACTATTAAGATTTCATCTCTGAGGCAGAAACAAACATCTTTTTGACATGTAGTGTTTAACTTTGAAAGTGAGAGCCATGGAACTGAAAACTGGGTGGTAAATTCATTAACAAATATTAACAAAGTTAAAAGATATTTATTAGAGTTCTCTAAAAATAATTTTCCCTCAGTATTCTAAAACACTGGCCCTAGTACTTTACTATGGTTAAGAATGAACTTGCACCTTTGTTAAAACGCAATTTCCTGCTGGATATTATTCCCAAAATTTCAGATTCCGCTTTTGGGGTAGAACAAAGGCACTTATCTAAGTAGTTTGGGGTTTTTTTTAATACTTGAAAAATGTTTTATTCTCTACACAAATTTATACTCTCTCAAGCTCCAATCAATATCTTAGAGAAGCAATGTTAGAGATTACCATTTTAAAAAATAAGGAATGACCCTCAAAATACTAATGTCAGAATATCCCCATGGTAAAATGTTCTCAAGATCAGTATTCTCAATCACAGTATGGCTTTACTTGATATGAAATAAATATAAGATATCTTTATTCAGATGCTCAGATCGTACTGTAGGCCACACAAGATTAAGTTAATTCTGTTAAAACTAGTTAAATCTCTCTTTCTTTTAAAAGCATTTCCCTTTATGCCTATATTCTTGTTATATAATTTGGCTTGCTCCTGGTTGCAAGTGGTGCCAGTGTTGTCTATTCTACAAGCAGTTATCAGATATACTAATATTCTTAGTTGCGGTAACGGAATCCACTCTACTTAAAGAAGAAACTGTTTTATTAGGAGATTTGGGTGGCTCACAGGATCATTGAGAGGCCAAGGAAACAGACTTTAGGCTAAGTTCCAGGAATGACTCCCAAAATCACACTCCCAACTGGCCCACCCAGGAAGCTAATGCTTCTGCCAAAACAAGGATGCTAGAGATTCAGGAAGCTGCTATTAACAGCGCTGCTGCCACAGTCCTCTCTGAGAAAGGAGGCATCATATCCATTAGTTTTCTCTGCATAATTCAGTTCCAAACCAAAGTCTCTCCCAAGTGCATCTGATTTCTAGAAACCAAATTAAATGTTTGTTCGCAACTGGAAGGGATTCCACCTTGGAAAGTGAGGTTTGCAGTGCAGGGAACTAAGCAAGTGTAGAAATGTCCCAAAGTTTTTGGGTAGCTAATATCCCTGTAGCAGGCGACTCATTTAAATGATTAGCATTTTTTAACCTGAGACACACTTCAATGCTTTTTGTCTTTCTCTGAATATCATGAAATAAAACCTAAAAATCCCTAGGTGTTCCTCTAAGTATTACAGCTGCTTTAAAATCAATGATTGCAAATTTTGTAGTTTCACTTGGACTATTCATTTCACCCTCGAGGTGTGTTTCTTTTCTTATTTGTATGAGTAACAAAATAGACTTTAATAGAAATGTTTGAGTCAAAAGCTCCATGTAGATATAGTTTAGGCTTTGAAAGTAAACAGATTATTTTTTCTTACCTTGTGAATTAAGAGTATATTAAAATGTTTAATTCTTGGGAGAAACTAGGAGACAAAAAACTTATCCACAAGGTGGGTTGGCAATAGAATAGCCAATATCCTTTAATAATATGTACATATAGCAGAAAGGACAAAAAGATAACAAATATGGCATGCTTACCAACACTACATTCAGCAGTGCACAAATATGACCCATAATAATAAAAGTGAAAGGAAGAAAAAAAAGACAAAGAAAAGACTATTTGCTTTAGTTTAGACAAAGCTACCTGACATTTGGGATGGATGCCAATTAAAGAAATAGACATAACTCAGCCAAATTTGACAATTACATAAAGCAGCATAGGATTCCTTAAAACAAAAAAGGGAGGTGGCTTGAAACAAATACTGGGCTTAGCTCATTGCCTCTCTCTTGTGTGAATTATCTAGTACAAATACAATGCATGTGAAGAGCTTCTAGGAGTCCATTACCATTTGCTATTGAAATCTCTGCATTTGCACTTGATGAAAACTTTCCAGGTCATCTTATGAAACACAATCTTCTCTAACTGCATTTTTTGTGAAAGGCTTTTCTTCCCTTACTGAATCACCCAGTTAAGACTTTGAAATAGCCAAAAATCTTTATTCTTAGTAATCTTAGTCTCCCTGTCTGGCAACATAAGTAGCCCCTTGCCCTCATCTAAGAGACTGGGATCTGTATAAATCTATCTTATCCCTCATTCCAAATGTATTACCTGATATCACTCATGCTGAGAAACACAAATGACTGATAGCTTAAAGTTCAATATCCTATCAGCACCTAAGAAAGCCAAGTCTTACAACTTAAAAAAAATAAAAAAGGAGGATAGTAATGGCAGTGTAAGGTATCATCCAATAAATAGGATTTTAATATGGGTTTAGGAGAAAGATGAATGCATACATAAAGAATACATCTCTCCATCTGCATGTGAAGCTGCATGTGTCTGTAAAAGAACACATATAACTGCCTTTTCAAAGTCATCAGCCAAATCTTTTTAAAAACAATTCATAAAGGAGTATTTTGGTATTTCCCTATTTTTACCTTCCTCCACTGTCATTGATTCAATTCAAACCTTTACTGCATAGATTATAGGCAGGCGAAATGCTTTACTTGAATATCATGAAATAAAACATAAAAATCCCTAGGTGTTCCTCTAAGCATCACAGCTGCTTTAAAAATCAATGACTGCAAATTTTTAAATTTCACTTGGACTATTCATTTCACCCTCAGAGGTGTGTTGCTTTTCTAATTTGTATGGGTAACAAAATAGATTTTAATAGAAATGTTTGAGTCAGAAGCTCCATGCAGATATAGTTTGATGGGATTTCAAGTTCCAGGCCCTTCATATCACCACCATAGTCATCTTCCAAAAGTAAATGTTATGTTTGGTCATGTCTCAAAATTCTGCAAAGATTGCCAATTGCTCGAAGGATAAAGTCCAGATTTATTGTGATGATACAGCAAACTCTTTGATTAATATAACCAAAACCTTATTCAGCCCCTATTCAGCCCCTATTCAGCCATAGGTCCTTAAGATTTTTTTACTCCAAAGACAGCCTTGTCCAGGTTTGGAATTGATCCTACATGATGCCTTTCAGAGAATCAGATCCTTAGAGATTGAAACTGGCCTTTCTGCCTGAAGACTGGCAAGTGGTATATCTTGATTTAACCCTTCACATGCACAATGCCACCAAGATTTGGCCTTCTCACTGCCCTCCTAATATTTGGCTTCTCTTCATTATTACATTTAATCTTTAATTTCCTAATATACCCTCCTCTTCTACCACCAGGACTCCAGCCTTGTCTTGAAGGTCAGTCTACTTGGATAGGTTTGTAAAACCTATAAACCCAAGGCCAGAGCTTTTTGACTGGGCCTTCACTGCTGGCTACAGATCTGACCCATCTTAGATACTCACCTGCATGAGACTTTATTATCACCACCATCTTGAGGCTCCTGCTGCTCTGTGCTATCCATTAGATCAGATTATTTAGCATGTCAGTACTGACCCAGATAGCATCAAATAAGCCTTCTGAAGCCAACCATATGGTTGATTTCCTGTATTCTAGACCTACTTATTGCAGGAATACTCCATCTTTACTAGTTTGTACATAAGAGGTTCCAACATACTCCACGTTAAGTTATGGCTCTACAGTTGAGCCACTGATTCTTCAATGCGACATGAGGCTCTTTTTACATCCACCTTGGCCTGCGTTACTTTCTCTTAGACTTTCTTTACCTATGTCCAATCATCCAATTCCTACCAGCCTTTCAAACATCACCCCTATGAAGTCTTCATTAAAACCCTAAAATTTGTTCCCAGCTGGCACATGCCTTGATTATAGGACTTCTCAGATTGCGTGTAATATTTTTCTTCTCACATATGTTTACTCCAAAAAGACTGAGCCCTCCTTAAGGGCTAGCTTAGCCCTTAACAGCTCCTTTCTCACAGCTGAGACCACATGTACCCTATAAAAATACCCCTGGGGCTAGTTCAACATTTCATGGAGTATGTCCAGGATCCACTCCCACTGTTTTGTCCAAATCCCTTGTTCTAGTCTAGAACTCCCCTTGGCTAATAATGCCTTCTGCCTGGAGAAACTGGTGGGTTCTAACCCTCTGCCTTGTCTCTTAAGGCTGAGCTCTTAATGTGTCTTCTTGGCTTTTGATTTCCCATCAAAAGTTCCATCCTTGGATCTACTTGAGTGTTTGCCCTCACACCCACTGACCAGAAACATCCCCGCCTGCATCCAGCCCAGTTTAGCCTCCAGGGACTCTAACTTAGGTCCTGTTTGTCCAGGCAGAGAATTTGGACAAAATAAGTAAACAGATTTGAGGTTTGTGGAGCTTTTTCTAATGAAAGAGAACAAAGCCTTCCTCTTCAAAAGGAGAAGTTACTGATTTACATCTTGAAACACAGGATGGTAAAATATCTGCCCTGTAACCCTGGGTCAAGCCAAGCCAAGGACTCTAGAGGTTCTACAGATGACATAAAGTAAAAATGAAGGCCATTTCAGATGTTAATTTATTCAGTGACAAAGAGGACCACAATGTGAATAGTAATGGAAATACTTTAACCATCACTTCATCTCTCATGCTCCCACCCCTTGACACTGACCTTTCTAAGTTCCTCAAATGTGTCATGGTTTTCTGATGCTATTGAACCTACATAAACTCTACCTCAAGCAGTCTTGCCTCTGCTTTTTCTCCCTGATTATATAATTTTCATCTTTCATGTTCCAAGTAAATACCCTCACCTTTTGGAACCTTTTTTGATTCCCTTATTGCTCACAGTATTCCTCTCACTAAAGACATTTCTTGTTAATTTGTTTGAAACTCTCACTAAAATTGAAACTCAGAATAGGGATTGTGAGTCTGGATACCAGAGTATCTAGGTCAGGGTGTGGCATTTAATTCATGTTCAATAAATATTTGTTGAGTGAATGAATTAAATAGACAACAATCATTGCTATGGCTGGTCACAGGAGGAATGACAGCATGTGTACAGATGGAGCTAAAACAAACTGGATATGTTCACTCTGGGGGAGGAACAATGGGAAGGTAGGGAAGAACAGACAAAGGCCGCTGATTCAGTGAAGACACTAAACAGAGACTGTGATGAGTGGCAGAAGTTGTCACGGCCAGAAGAAACTGTTGGAACCAAAATAGATAGCTGAGATAACAGAAGATACTGGTAGATGGGAACACAGCAGTAAGGACTTTGGATCAGGCTGTCTTCACCATGTTAGGTAGCTAACTTTAGAGGTATCTTTAGGAAAGCAACTAGTTTAGTGTAACAAAGTGGAGAGTCAGGCACCACCTCAATTACCCATGAGAAGCCCACAGGGGAACTACAGAAAGATTGGGAAATTGCACAGATCAACAATCCCTGTGTCCAGTCATGGCAGGGGGCAGGGATGGTAATGGAAATACGCAGTTATAAGAATTGTGTCACAAGACAGTGATTCTGTGTCAAGAGCAAGTTAGAAGTCCGATCATTAGTGTTATACAGAAGTAACAGCATGAAATTCACCTCCGTGCTTTGTCTCTTTCTGTGGTCAGTCTGTACTGGACACAGAAGCCTGAGTTATTCCATTAAATGTAAATCAGTTCCCATTACTTTGCTGCCTGAACACTTTTAATGACTTCCCATCACACCTGAAATAAAATCCAGAAACTTATCATGCCATTAGATCCTACATGATCTGGCTCCTGTTTGTTTCTCTGGTTTTATCCTGTAATACCTCCTCTTAAAGTCTGAGCTCCAGATATCCTTATATCGTTCTCCTCCTCAAACACATTGTTTGTTGCTGCCTCAGGGCCGTTACACATGCTGTTTTCTCCATCTGCAATTCTTTTACCTCAAATATTTGCATGACTTTTTTCCTAGTTTCCTCCAACATGTCATCTCCTCAGATAGAGGCTTAGAAAACTAAATACCATGCCCCTACCTACTTCAGTCTTTCTCTACTATCAAGATTAATTTGTATAGTCCTCAGCATTTCTTAACATCACACTATGCATTTATTTTGTATTGATTCTCCCAGTAAAATGTAAGCTGGTGAGGGCACAGAGGGTGTGTCTAAAGGATTACTCTCCCTTCAGTGTCTGGTACATTGTAGGTACTCAAAAAGTATTTATTAAGCAACACATAAGATAAATTTTCTTACTTCTTCCATTGACAATTTAGTTGTTCTTTTCTTTCAACACATCATTTAGAATGAGGTGATCATAACATTTTTTAAAAACCTCATTTCTCACTTTAAATAGATTCTAGGAGATAATTGCAGCCTCCTAAATCCCAATCTTTGCACAAATCTTTCAAAAAAATCTGTAATATCAAAACAAGGAGCACAAATAAAATCACACATGAGCCATACTTTCAACCATAATAGGAGAAAAAAAAATACCATGAATTTGAAATCCCTATAAATAGAGAAATAAACATGAAATTCCAACAGAGCTTCCCCTGGCGCTCCCACCAGTGATGCCAGCCTGTGGGTACAAACATTGGCAGCAGGGAGTTTTAAAAGACTCCACAGAAAAGACGAGAGGAAGCAGTTGGGGATAAAGGTAAAGGACGAGGGGGAAAAAAACCACTGCTATAAAAAGAAAGACTATCACTATTACTAAACTATAAGTCTGCATATCATAGTTTATAGCACCAGCTGCAGGTAGGCATTCTGAAAGTATGTAAGACCCAGAAGAGGCAGCCCTGGATATGGAATATTTTAGGGGATATGGAAATAAGACAGTGCTGGTACCTTTGTGCAAGTAGCAGTAAGATAAAAAGGAAATTAGAGGAAAATGAGAATGACAAAACATGCCAACCTCCACCCATTCCTATCACTCATTAAAGAAATCATGCTTCAATAATTCTGAGAAAAAGGTTGCTATTGAACTAGAACTTCTATCTACAACATTCATATAAGTAGAAAAAGTAGTCAAACTCCACATAAAGCTACAGTTACAAAAAAACAGAAAATAAGAATTTAATTATTTTACTGGATGAAAACTTCTAAAGCAAAAAAAAAAAAAATGAACTATTGTAATAGCATTCCAAACTAAGTTAAATAAACTTGAAGCATTTAAGGAGCTGAAAAATCAGAAATTTAAAAACTAATAGCAAAATGAACAAAAACATCAGGAAATATGGAATATAGATTGACAACTTAAAAGACATTAAGGTAAAAAACAACCATTTCAGAAATTTTGGATAAATTTCAAGGTACCAAAGGAAGGTTTGAATGAAACTTGAATGAAAACATAATGAGACACTAAAAAGAAACAAACAAAATTTGAGAATGAAAATGAAATAAAATTAAGGTAAAAATGGCTCAGTGAAAAAGTGGTTGAAATGGAAGACAATAGATATTGAAAATATGCATAACAAAACGATGGAATGTAACTAACACTTAATGCAATAATACAAAAATACTTTCCATAAGTAACAGGGAGCCTAAATCTGTGTATTGAATGGGCTAATCATGAGAATATCAGGAAAACTGACCCAGAATGATCAACTCAAGACAGATTCTAGAAAAACTATAAAACTTTAAAGAAAAAAAATTATTCCAAACCTTCAGGCAAAAGAAACAAATTACTTAAAAGGATAATAAAATTAGTGTGGCATAAGGCTTTTCTAAAGCAATACACAAAGCATAATAATAGTAGTACAGCATTTTTAAGAAATTAAGGGAAAAAAATGAACCAGGAATGTTTTATGCACAGCAGACCTCTTCTAGTTTCACAGAGATAGAAAAACACTTTTAAATATTTAATAACTAAGGTAATACTGTATTCACAAGTTCTTTCTGAGAAATCTATCAGAGAAAATGTGACTGAAGAAACTTCAGCAAAATGACTGAAAGTGAGCATTTAATATACATAAAGCAAATACAGAATGAAAACAAGGATGAGTTTACAAATGCAAAAATAGTATGAAACTCTCATATGGTCTAATAGAAAGTATAACATCATCATTGATTTCTGGATAAGTGGGTGGGTGTCAAAAGATATATAATGTAAAATTTACAAGACAGGTTAATAAGGGAATAAAAGGCACTATAAGAGGTGTGGATACAAAACTAACCCTTGGGACAACAAAAATCCTTCTTAAAAAACAAAATAGAAATTTAAAAAGGGATAAAAGAGATCTCTGATAGAGAAAAATAATAGTATATCTATATATGCTGAAATTAAAACAAAATTATAGTATATAATAGGAGTTGAGGCCAACAATATCAGTCAAATCAAGAAATGTGAAAAGGATTAATCCACTTATTACCAGAAAATGTTTTCAATTTGACTTATTCAGTAAAACTGAACTGTGCAATATATAAAAGTGACCCCTAAAGTGACTCCAAAAAGCTAAGAGCTGAGCAAAGTACAAAAGATGAAAGAAGAAACAAAAAGAAACACAAATCACAGGAGACTTTACTGTATTATTCCCAGGACATGGCAGGTCAAGTGGACACCAAATAAGAAATTCAAATGACATCACAAATAAGGTATATCTTATTGATATATAAAGAATATATCTTCTTTTATACACTGATAATACAAATATCCCTCCTCTCAATGGCACAGGAAATATTAACAAAAATTGATCATGTATTAGATCACAAAAAAACTGTTTGGAAATTCATATAATCAAAATATCACCAATAACACTCTAATCACTGTGAAATAAAAAATTAGAAACAAATTCAAAAGGACCTTCACTTAGAAAATTTAAAACCTACTAGGAAATTTTGAGTAGAAGGGTAATCACAAACAGGAATTATAGAATTTCTGAAAAACAATGAGGTTAAATTAGATATCAGTATCTGGGGTACAATTTAAAAAGTGATGAGAGAAAAATGTATCACCTTAAACATCTATAATAATAAAATGAAAGAATGCAAATAAATGAAAATAAAAACTCCAAAAGCTAGGGAGGACAAAAACAAAGTAACGAAGAAAGCTCAAGAAAGACAATAATAATGATAAAACAGATATTAATGAGATAAAGAAGAGGTTAAATGTAGATTAAACTAACAATTCAAAATCCTGGTTCTTTGGCGGGGGGGACATCAACAAATAAGCAAATCACTACTAACTAACTGAATTGAGGAAAAAGGGGAAAGACCACAAATATAAAAAGTAAAAAATTATGTCAGGAAAAAACTCTTGATAAAGAAGAGACTTAAAAAGTCATGATATGCTACTTTTCATATCTCTATGCAAATAAATTTGAAAAAGTAGGTGAAATAGATTATTTCTTAGGAAAACATAATTTGTGAAAATTATCTCCAAGACAGAGGAAAGCTTATTGAGGTCAATTTGCAGAGAAGAAATACAGAAAGTTACCAAAGAATAACTCCATAAAAATGTAACAGGGTCAGATGCGCTCCTAGGAAAATCTGCCAAACATTTCAAGAGTAACATTGGGAGAAGCAATCTTCCATTGGCCCTGAGTTTCCCTGCACATTCTTGCTGGGTATGCCAAGGATGCAAGATCCTGACCACTCTTTACTTGGGCCATCTCTCAGGCTTGTAGTAGCAGCAACCAACCTTGATGGATCAAGCAAAGCCCAGGTTTGTTTCTGCTTACTCTGAAAGTGGTGGATCTCGCAAGCTCAGTGTTTCTCTCCTGTAATGCAGCCCGCTGTGGCTGCAGGCAACCATCTAAGCCTACCAGTGTTACCCATGTGGGACTTACAGGAGACTGATAGGAAAATGAAGCTCTGGCTGATGCTTTTGCCAATAAAATCCCTTGTCTCTGACCAAAGAATCTCATGTCTTCTACTAGCATCCATGAGATGGCAACAGGCTAATTTGTTAGCCTATAACTAGGATGAAATCTCAGACTTACACAGTTGTTGAAAACCAGAGTGTCCCATTACTATGTAAATTATTTCAGAGCACGGTGAGTAAAATAAAACTTTTAAATTATTTTTATGAAGCAAATGCAGTATCAATAGCTAAACCTAATAATATAGTGCAAAAATGAAAATTATGGAGAAAATAGTGCAAAAATTTAAAAAACTACTTGCTAATATCAATGGAAAAATAAAAATTTTTCTAAGACTCAAATACCACATTAAGTAAATAGTCCACCATGACCAACTTATGGGATTTATATAAAGAGTTAAAGAATTGTTCAATATTAGGAAATTTAATAATTTAACCTACCATATTAATTCATCTAAGGAGAAAATCACATAAGTATCTCTACAAATGCTGAAAAATAATAAACATTTAATATCCATTCCTAATAAACTCAAAAAATAGGATTGGTTGGCTACTTCCTTAACAAGAAATTATGTATATGTCTCTTTCCTAAACCCAATACATTGCTTAAAAGATGGGGGTGGAGGGAGGACTAGAGATGTTCTGATTAAGAAGAATAAGGCAAGGATACCCCTATCTTCACTACTATTTAACAAAGTACCAGTATTAGCCAATGCAACTAGACAAGAGAAAATAACTAGAGACATAAAATTTGGAGAAAACCTATTTGCAACTAACATGAGAGTATAACTAGAAAATGCAGAAAATGGATAATAAAACTAAGACAATAAAAAAAATTCAGTCACACAGCAGAATATAAAATAAACATGCAAACAGTAAAAGCCTTTGTGTATGCAAATAACATTCATATAGAAGATATAATGAAAGAGAATTACACTTAAAAATATTTTCATTAAAATGAATAAAATACTTAGGAATGAACTTACAAGAAATGGACAAAACTGACATGAGCAAAACCATGATACATTTCTGGAGGACCAAAAGTAGACATGAACAAATGGAAAGATCTCCCTTGTTCTTAAATGGCATGTCTCAACATCATCAATTTCATCAGTTCTCCCAAAACTAATGTGTAAATTAAATGTCATCCCGATGAAATATCAATGAGCTTTTTTTTTTTGGAGCTAGGAGACAGGTGATTTAGGTGATACTAAAATTTTCACATGAAAAAATTAAACACATTAGTAAGGAAAACATTAAAAAGGAAGAGAGATGAGGTGAAGCAGCCAAACCAGACTTCAGAACATATTACAGAGCCTCTTGGAGGGTGCTATCCAGGGGAGTAGCCACTAATTACCTGCTGCTAAGTGAGCATTTAAAATGTGCCTAGTGCAATGAAAGAACTGGATTTTTATTTTTAATTAATTACAGTAAATTTAAATAGCTACATGTAGTTAATGACTACTGCCTTAAATAAGGATAGCTTTATAATTAAATAAGTATGGTACTGGTGCATGAATAACCAACCAATTAAGTGGAATATCATGTCTAGAAATAGATTTTCTCTCTCTCATCTATAATATCTCATCTATGTGAAAGGCATTATCTCAATGGGACAAAGAGCTTTTTAAACAATGATGCTGGAACAAGTGGAGGATAGTCATTTTGTACAAGATAAAACTGTATTTATTCCTCACACCATAATCAAGAATAAACTACAAAATTTATCTAAATGTAGTAAATGAAACCATACAAGAACTAGAAGGAAACATGGGTGAATTCCGTTTTATTAACCTTGGTATAAAAGAAAATGTTCTATGATTCAAAATTCAGATGCAATAAAATAAATGATTGATAAATTTGACAATATAAAGTAAAACTTTTGAATGGCAAATCAAAAAACCATCATAAGCAAATCAAAGACAAATGATATAAAAAAATTTACAGCAAACATCACAGAAAAATATTAATATCCCTCACATATGAAAAGTTTTGAAAAACTGAGGAAAAAAGATTTTATTAATGCTATGGGAAATGGGCAAAACTATAAAGATATAATTAATCAAAATTGTCCCTTAAATGTATGAAAAGATGTTTCATGTTACTCATAGAAAAAGAAGTGCACATTAAAACTCATGGAGGTAATGTTTCTCATGCATCTTATTGGCAAAAACCTCAAAAGCTTATAATACATTGTTGGCAAGACTTGCTCATATGTTGTTAATGGGAAAGCAAATGTTCCAACTCTTATGGGACAGGGTGTTTGGCAATATTTGACAAAACTGTATATGTATTTGCCTTTTGACACAGCAATCCCACTTCCTGGAATTTACCCTAAACAGTATGAGAATATACTCAAGCGGTTATTCATTGCCTCATTATTTGTAGTTGCAAAATATTGGAAACTACCTAAATGTTCACACATAGAAGATTGGTTAAACATGCTATGTTACATGCACACAACACAGCAGCGTAATATTATGGCGCTGCAAAAACAAATGAGGAAGGCCTCAGTGAAGCAACAGGGGACTATTTCCAGAATATATTAAGTGGAAAGAGCAAAGTGTGAGGGCATATACTGTATCAATTACACACTTCATAAATTTAATTTCAGTGTGGCTATATTACAAATATCTTTGTTCATAGGAAATGCACACTGTATCAAAGAGTAAAAGGAAGAGAAATATGCAATCTACTCACAGATAGTTCAGTAAAAGTAGCTAGAAAGAAAGAAGAAGGAAAGCAAATATAATACAATGTTGAAATAGGTGAATCAGAGTAAAGTGTAGGAACAGCTGCAGGGGAGAATCTGGGACATCTCTTGAGATTTCCCAGAGCACATTTTGTTGCTGCCATCTTTGTTCATCACTGATTGCCAGTTGCTAATTCTTTCTTGTTCACCTTTGTATCCCCAATACTTCTGGCAGGATTTGGTCTGGGTATATGGGAAGCTTGTAAGTATTCTGTGAATGAATGAATGAATGAATGAATGAATGAATGAATGAATGAAAAAAGACATCAGAAGAGACAGATAATGTAGATAGGTTTCCCCAGGGGAGGTATCTCAGAGAAGGTGAAACTTAAAATGTATCCTAAAAACTGTTAAAAATAGGAGCAAAAACAGAGGGCAAATATGAACAGGGGAAACATTTTAAGGCAGGAACAGGCATGAAATGACAGGGCTGGAGACAGGGTCATTACAACAGGATCAGCAGCGTTGGAATGGAATTACCGGGGGTGGGGAAAGTTGGGGTTCCTATGGCCAGGATCCTCACTGAACCTAAACCACAAGATGATGTAACTGGCCCCTTGCTAGGCTACTGCTTCCACACCCTAGGCAATAAGCTATTATTGCACTATATAAAGAGCTGGGCCCAGTGCTCTGGGCAGGGGCAGAGATGGCAGAGGATTACAGACCTGCAGACTGTTGGATGCAGACGTAACTCTAGTGCTTGACCTACCGCCAGGAGAACAAGCCAGGTAATAAATCCTTGCACCCCAAGAACGTTCTACTGTCATTTCTTTGGTCACATTGAACCCATAGTGAACTTGCCCGGGGCTGAAACCCATTGGCAAGACAGTGGGAAAGAAATTCGGAAAGCTGATGAAGAGACTCAGACTATAGAGACACTACAAATGGAGACAGAAAGTTTGAGGGAGGCACCAGAAACTCCCACGGAGGCATGGCTACTGGGTAACAAACAACAAAATATCCAAAATGCGGGACTGCTCCTGTTGGCCTTACACACTGGGGAACAAATAAGCCAGCGGTGAAGACTCTACCACTGTTGCCCTCTCTGACGTTTGTCACTGGTCAAGCAGGCTCCCAACTGCTCGGCTCTTCCTTCAGAATTTTAAAGCAGGAATCTAGGCAGAGGGCAGCTTGGTTTGACTTTGTCATTTCATTACATAGCCATAGGAAAATGCTGCAGTTTTTTTTTTTAATCCATTTCACTAACTACATTGTTTCATGCTCTGAGAGTTTTGCTTTGATGAAACCATCTGAAAAAAAAAAAGATAATCTTAAATAGGTTTCAACTTTAAAGGCCAGAAAATAAGAATTTCAACTCCATGATTAACTAGGCATGGCTTACACTCTATGAGGTGCCAGAGCTTAACTTGAAAGATGTTAAATGCTTCAAGCTGTGCAAGCATGTGTTTCCCTCAAATGGGCAGAAGTGATTATCATGAACACAGGCAAAACTTTAATTGAGGGATGTACACAGTTGCCTCAGTTACACAGGGCTTCCCAGACCTACAAATTATGTATTCAGTAATTTTATTTTTCCCTGAAAAGATCAATATTAATCCATGATAGGTGAATGCCTATAAGACATTCCAGCAATCAGACAACAGCTATAAAGCACAGTGATGAGGCTGACGTCAGCACTACATGACGTAGACCTGCATGGGTACTTTTAGAACTAAAAGGACAAACTGTCACCTTTTCCACTGGCAGGCCTAGGCAGGGGAAAAAGATGAGTGAAATTCTGAAAAAAAGAAATGGCCATTTATTCTTTCATTTGATGCATATTTATTAGCATAAAAAGGTGCTTATTTTTAAGCATAGCAAAATATTAGTAAGCATCTCTTCCAAAATTTCCACACACTGAGTTTCTGTGTGTCCATACATTTGTAAGTTACTTTAATTATATAATTGCTCAATCAGCAAATATTTATTAACTATCTAGGAAGTGCCAAATACTCCTCTGTGCAGTAGGGATATACGTCGGGGGGAAAAATGGCAAAGATTACTTTCCTCAGGAGCTTACATTCTAGTAGGATAGGCACTAAACAACATAACTAGATAAAATGTATGGCGTGCTGGTCAAGAGTGTGGGGAAAAACAAAGCCTGGGAGGACAGGAAATGAGGAGACTGTGATTTTATTTAAGGTTTTGGGGAAGGTCTCACTGAGAAGATTTTAAGAAAAGACTTGAAGGATGTGAGGGAGTAAGCCATGTGGAGGGCTAAGGAGAGGGGTCTGGAGGGGATGCAGGGAGAAGCCAGGACCCGCTGGCGTGTCCTCGGAGAGCAGGAGAATGGGGTGCTTGGAGCAGAGAGGGCCAACGGAGGGGTCACTGGAGAAGTCAGCGAGCAGCCTGAAGCCACACCTTGGCCACTGTAGGTAAGGACGTTGGCCTTTGTTCTGTATAAACTGAGGAGCCAGGAAGGATTTTGAATAGGAGAATGAACTTGACATGTTGAGAAAATCACCCTGATGGCTGCACAGAGAATAGATCACAGGGAGACAAAAATCAGAAGAAAGGAGGCAAATTAGTAGGTTGTTGAAATAAACCATGAAGGAAATTACACTATCCAGGTAAAAGGACATAAAGCAAAGAGGATGTAGATACAGATTTTTTTTTTAAATCAGCTTGTTTTCCTCTTGGAAGGAGTATTTACACTGAGGGAAAAGATATTTTTATGAAGTAACTGAAGGCAAGGAATGTTCTAGCTGGTATACTTCAGGAAAAGGGAGGGTTTGGATGAGGTTAAGTTAGGAAATGTGCACATGTCCCAGGCCACCTAAAAGATATACATAAGGAGCATCTAGAAGAGAAAGAAGGATACAGAGACCTAGGAGCATTTCCAAGACAAATTGGCCACTTTATAGTTTTTACTACAGGCTGTGTGAGAGCAATACCAGACTGGCTCCTAGATTTTCCCACTGTCTTTGGATGGCAGCACCCCATCTTAACCCTAGCTTAACTTCTCTAGGGGAGCATAACCAGGTCCATGGAAGCTCTTACTAAATCAGGAGAGGAGTACAAAGAAATAAAGATAAAAAGGAGAGAAAAAAAAGAAGTCCCAGAGAAAAGGCATAGATCAAGGAGAGAAAGACAGGGAGGAAAAGATTCAAGAAGAAAATAAAGATGACCATTTTATTTTAAAAGTGGTCACAAGTATTTTAAAAGTGTCACAAGCAACTGCTCCGGCCACTATTCTATGACACTCACCATCCCAGCAGCAAATATCTGATCAAGGATGTGCAAGAATACAGTTGAACAAATAAAAAGGATTTCTGACTACGTTGATTTGATGAACTTTGCACATCTAGGGGACAGACTGTCTGGATATAGTTCTAATATGGTCACTAACATCTTTTTATAGTAGCTGAAAAAAGATAAAAATGTTTTGTATTATCATTGAATTACCCCAGATTCTTTTAATTCCCTTTGTGCTGTTATTTTCAGCAGAGATGCAGAAAATAATTGAATATAAAAATCAGAATTGGATGCAAGTTAACCCAAAACTTTATTGGAATTTGATAAATCTGATCAATTTAGACAGCTAAACTAGATAATTCAAGTTTCCAAGTAAATTTTTGGGATCAAGCAATCATACAAAAATGAGCAATCCAGTTTGGCTGTCTGAACTGATCAAGCAAACCAGATAATTGCAAAACTTCCCCCTCATTTGTGCTACATAGATACAGTTCAATTGCAGAAAGGTACCTTTGGAAAATTCTAATGGGATTACATTGGCAGTGGAGTTTTCCATGTTTTAATCCTCAGCATTGTCTCTAACAACTTGTTTGAACAGAAATGTGGTTTGCGATCCAGGGTTGAGGACAAATGGTACTGGATTGTTGATTATTATTTTCTGGGCTCTTTCAAATTTTTATCGCAGTTCATGTCCCTGTCATGATCCTAATGTCAGGTTGCTAGGTCATTACTTCTCTTCCTCGTCTTGTTGACACACGTCTGGAAACTCACCAGCCCTTTTTCCTATCCAACCGCTGAGTCGGCCTATTTGGAAAATCAGCGCCAAGTAGCAATTCTGGGTAAACGCCCTTCTCTCTATTCTTGAATTTCTCCTGTTCCCCTCCTCCAGTGCCAGCTGTGCACCCCTCCACCTGGCACTACTTTGGGATTAACCCAAGTGTGAGCCAAGGCGATGCAAAGCAGCACCGGGAACAACAGTGCCCTTACACATCCAGCTACATTATGCTCTCCCCCTTTACCAGCTCTTTTCTATCTCATAAGGGCCCTCTACCCAAAATCCCATTTGTTGCCTCTTTCCCATTATACTAATAGTTACCTTACGGTAATAATAATAATAGTAGCCAACACTTCAGTGCTTAGTGAGTTCCAGACACTGTTTTACTTCTATATATTCATTTGATCCTCATTCAAGTGTTATGCAACAGACACTATTATTGGACACCTTTTATAGATGAGGGAAGAGAAGTACAATTAAGAAACTTGCCCAAAGTCTCACTGCTCACAAGTAGGAACTCAAGGCCAAGTGAACTGGCCAAAGAACCCATACTAGGAAACTGTTCTGCCCCAAATGCCTTTCAGCAGAGCCTACTACAGTAATGAGCACATCTTCTGGGCTGAAAAGCAACAGAGGGGGTTTCTCTGCTGGATTTCGTTTAGTGGTAGAATAGCCCTCCTTTACTGCATGGAGGGACCATGGAGATTTCCTCTCTTCCCAGGGCCTAGAGGTCACAAGGGTGCCGCATGGAGCTGTGATGGCAGTTAGGGCCAGCGTTTGATATTGCTGGCACCCACGCTTCCCTGAAGTTCTCCTCCCCTTCTGTCCTCAAAGGCTGTGAAAGCATCAGAGAGACTGGAAATAACATCAGAATAACTGTAAACTGCTGAATTCCCATTACAGTCAACTGGCTGATGTGTGGATGTAGACTCAAGGGTCCAGCTAAAAGGAGATTTATGGAGCTTGTGGACTCATTCAGCTACACACAGGGTGCCAGCTAGTAGACTAGCTGTTGGTGTTCTCAGCACTCCTGTCTGTTTTATTGCATGACAATCATTAACTCTTCTTTCTTTCATTTACCTTGCTTAATTTGTTCACTAATTCATTAGACTTACTATTAAGTATCTACTGGGGAGCATCAGATAATGTGCTAAATTAGAGGATGCAAAGTTGAAATATTATCTCTGAGCTGCAGTTCCCCACATCAACTGAGGAATCATTGCATTGTGACTCTTACACGACGATATCCTTTCATATGGTAATGCAAATATCTTTGTTCATACAGGCTCAAAAAGAGTAACTCCCCGAGTACCAAACCTTTGACCCTAAGATGCCCTTTTAATACTCAACTACATTGAGTATTTACATGGCTTACCAGTTTGCAGATTTCATCTCTCTGATGTTCTTCAGAATTCTCCACCTAACATTTTTTGTTGTTGTTAAAGTAGGAGGGTCTCAGTGGGTACATATGTCTTAGTATTTGTCTCAAACTAATTTTTAGTTCAGTTTGAGAAATTAACTTTTGATGTCTCAATATCCTCCTTTGAAAAAAATGGGAAAAAAAAGTCTAATTTGAAGATTAAATGAAATAATAGGCTTACATGTAATGGATACTAAAACGGCCATGGAGAAGGAGGAGCGAAAAGAGGAAGGGAAGAGAACTTATGTCACATGATTTTTGCAAGAGTAAAAACACAGTACGAGTAGAGAAACCCCATGAGCAATGAGGTAACAGGATGATGACTTTCTTAGAGGAATGAAGGGTGTTTTTGTTCTTGTGAGAGTGCTTTGTCATTTTGTTTTTGTTTTTACTTTGGGGATCTTTCAGTGAAATGTAAGAATCTTTTCTATATTTTTAAGTTCTTAAATTATGTTCTTTCTTGGCTTTCTGTTTTCTCTGAGCCGAAATCTGATCCCCCACATGATTTGGGAAATTTTCTGTAGTCTCTGTCCTCCCAGTTCCCTCACAGAAATATCGTGCTTTATTTTAACATAGGATGCTTTCTTTTTCCATTTAAAAATAACTCTGGGACAACAGATGAGCCCACTTATTTATATTTAATGAAAAAGCATTTCAGAAAGCCATGGTGACAACTAGATTAAGAAAATGCAAGATTTTTGGTTTCAGAGTCCCAATTTTATATTATGCAAAAATATTTGAGGCCAAGAAACCACAAAGAAAAAGAGAAGGAAACATAAATATATCTTACCCAGCTTTTAGGAAAATATATGTAAGATGACTAAATATGAGTTCAACAACCAGCTCAAAATATGGTAGGAATAATTAGAGAACTGACTTTGGAAGACAAGGCACTCTGGTCTGGTTTTCTAAGGATTCATGGGAAGCTTACTATAAGAAGAAGAAATATATTTAAGAAACTGCTAAAGATCCAGCAATTGAAAATGTTTCAAGTTAAAACTAACCAGAGTTAGAATAATACAGGCCACCACAGTAAAGTGGGGAAAGGGATATAAAACTTTTATATGCAAAAAGCCTTCAAAAATATTAGAGAAGTCTAGTACAAGGGGCCTGGAGGTGCCATATGTAAAAATAAGTTGAAGCAGAGCAAGAGAATTTAGCTTTAGCAATGAGTGAAAGGATTATATGCCAAGCCACAGGAAAATATTTCAGCAGAAAATAATTGGCTTTGGAAATATATTTTCAGAATAAAGGGGCAAAGGTTAAAGCTGTTCTCCTGACAGAATACTAATGAGAAATTAAAGACAGGGGAGAAGAAACGACACAAAGACGGTGATGGTTACTTCTTTAAGAAGTAGTGAGGGAAGGGAGCTAGCTGCCAGGACTGGGAACTCTTCTCCTGGAGTAACTGGGAAAATGTTTTAAAGTCAAATGGTAGATAGTGAACAGCAGTGAAAAAGTTAGAAACTGAAAAGGTAATTTAATACACCAGGTCTTAATAATATATCACTATTACTACTAGATTGATAGCATACTGTCCCACTATATCAAAATCTTTTATAATAAAGGGATCATATAAAAGGATCGATAAACATCTCTTTAAAACAATAAAGCAAACATATTCCATATGCTTTAGAGGAAATGAAGAAAAAATTAGTTAAGATTTAAACTTGTTTAGGTCTCTTTTGCCAGGCTAGATTAGTAAAAATTCAAAACAGAAGTAAACATTATTTTTCAAAAGGCCAGGAACTTAAAATCAAAGGAGGAGCCCAGGCAGTATGTACTGAAGATGTGGCAATTTTCTGGTTAAGCTGTTTTATCTGGATAGCTTCCAAGTACTTTTTTATTTAAGTTCATACTATTAAAATTATCTTTCTAGAAAATTAACTATGTGCCAAGTTGCCTTTTTGTGCTCTATGAATATAACATAAGAAGCATGAGTTATAATTTAAGATTTTTCAACAATATGCATCCCAATTAATCATGTATAATACATATTATACAAATATTATATATTAGATTTTGTGGGTACAATGAGAGCAAAGAGTTACAAATCTAAGTTCTTCACATACATGCTAACTTCTTTTTTCCTTACAGAAAAGTCTGTATGGTAAATTCTATGATCATCCCATCTTGTAAGTGAGAACATGAAGGACCTGTGATGAGAGTGAATTGCCCAAGATCACAGAGCCAGGAGCTGTGATTTGAATCTGTGCTGCTTGGTGCCCACAGTCCCATAACCACCATGTTATGCAGCCATCAGATAAACAGGCAGATATGTTTACTTATGAAATCACTCTGTTAGAAGTATGAAAAGCATGGTATGAAAGCAAATTGAAGGTATATCTAACTGTGTGGGAAGAAGGGAAGGTGAGAAAAGTCTTCCTTGAGAGATAAGTAGGAATTCATTTAGGTATTAAGTTGGAGAAGGACATTTCTCACAGAGATATAAACACAAGGTGTGAGAGAGCATGCGTCTGGGGAAGGGGGAGATTACAAATAGTCACATGCCACTAGTACACAAAACAGAAGCATGTCCATACATTGTTTTTGCAAAACCGCTGCAGATGAAGTGAGTTTTCAAAAGCTCAGTTTATCCTACTTAATCGAAAGCCAAGATGTATTCTCTTCAAATAAAGTAGACTTTCATATTAGAGATGTTAATTGGTGGGTATGCTGGAGGTAGATTAAATTTCATCAAGATGGCTAAAGCGACTGGCTGATCATAATTCCAAGTATTGTGACTTTACCAACAATCAAAATAGATGAAATATTTCATTCAATTGATTAGTCGGTCTAAACTGGAACGAGACAGAAATTTCAAAAAAATTATTTTTTTTACATCCTGTTTATAAAGTGCAGCCTTAGAATATTCTATGTTCCTACTAAACACAGCTCTTTGCTTCTGTTAGCATGGCTCTTTTTACAAACCTGTTTTTAAATCAATTGAACATTTTTTTAAATGTCATATGGTCTACTTTCTAACAGTATCTTTAGTGAAATAAAAATACAAATACAGACAACAATACAATGATGTAACTTCGTATTATTAAAAAAGAATTGTCTGTTAATTTAAAAATCTATTACCCATTCCCATCCTTAAAATTGCTGGAGTCTTTTTTCTTTGCTTTTTAGGTATTGATTTATATTCCAGTGAAATAGTTTCCTTGAAATGTTTTAGAATTTCCTCTAAGAAGAGTTAATGTTTAATATTCTAGTGTATAATTATGTTCAATAACAAAATTAAAAATTAATTTTGAGATTAACCAAATATCACTCCGACTTCTCATTACTGTCTCAATATTCTATTTTTATTTGAGTTCCATGCCATTTGCATGAAATGAAACTGGGCCTTAATTTTGAAACCATGAATGGGACTCTCCTATGTGCTGCCACTGTTTGCACCACTTGCAATGATTCATACAGACCTCCCTAACTGCTAACACCCAGTGTATCCCTGTCAGGAACCAAAGCTCCCTGAGGACTCAGTGGCTGCATCTATTCATACCTCCTAATGAGATCTCAGGTACTGATGGCACACAAGCCAGAAATGGAGTTGGTCATGCTCTTCAGAGAGTCCACAGTTCCTGCTACACAGTGAAGTCCCCCTAGTTGCCACTCAATGTTAGTTCAGAAGGTCCACAAATGACATACTTCACAGCTGAACATAATAATAATGAAAAAGAAAATACTCAACACTCTGGCTGATTCCCACAGACTGGGAGTTCTGAGGGTGCCATTCTCTTCTCCTCAGAGCTGCCCAAGAGACTGTAGTGTCTCCCTACCTTCCTAGGACACCCATGCTTCAAACTCGCAGCCACGACCATGGGGTTCCTGTGACATGAGCCTTCCATGACCAATGGGATTGGAATCCATCAGAACATGTATTTCATGGACTCTACTAACTACTGGCAGGGGCCCTAAATTACCACAACCCCCATAGAAACTCAGATGCAGGGAGTTGCCTCCATCAAGGGCCACTGGCTAATGGATGCTGCCTAAGATGTTGTCTTTTCCAAGAAAAATGAAATGATACAAAAAAAATGGTCTAAGACACCTAGAAAACCTGAGAATGATAAACACCATGACAACTTCACTTTTGTATAGAGCTAAGTGCCTCAGTGCATACACCTTCATACGCTTAAGTTAGAAACACAGCTAGGTGAGATGCTTTCTTAGAATTATCTGGTATTCATTTCTGACACCCGAAGTCTAGGTTTCTTCTTCCATCTTTTCATTATTTGCATAAATCATGGTTCTTAGTGATTTTTACATTGCTATGATAAAGTAAATAAGAAGTTAAGTTGCCCTCTCTTCATTATACATTTCCTTTCACGTAATATTCTTTAGTGAAATTAGACACGTTCACTGGAGGACCTTAAAATGCCAATGACAAAAACAAAATCTAATTAAACCAATGTTCTCTTTTACTCTGTGGACTACTAAAAAAAAGACTATTTTTTAGAATTTCATATAGAGGATAATTTTCACTTATTTCTATATTGAGAAAAGATTATCATCTGTCATATGCTAACTTACATGAGTATAAACTGTATGAACACATGTCATTTCTGAATGTGCTTTCTTTGGGTAACAAGACTCTCTCCCACTTTAGAACAGCCATTTTACAAAGAAATCAAATAAAATTGCTTTAAGCTGTATAGTAAGGAATACCATACCTATGAGTTTATGATAATTTAGTATGGGCTAAGTTAAAGTCTTATGTATTCCTTCAGAGCAAGATCCATGTCTGTTTTATTTATTTTTAAAAATTTGCCTGTTCCCAAAACACCTAGGGACAGTGCCTTAAACAATACTAAACACTGACAAATGAATTAAAATAATTCATGTACTTGAAAGGATTTAAATTCAATATAACTTCAACTTCACCATCTCACAATTTAGCTTCTTTGTAACTGGTTTACATTCCCTAGAGTTTTTAATATATTTGAATTATGTCTAACTATGGCATCATTAGCTGAGATCAGTTTCATTACTCAGGATTAATATAAGGAACTATACTGGTAAATTCATTAATTTATGGATCTATCATATCACATAAAAATGTAAATTTAAAGCTATTGAGAAAACATACTTTTAAAGAAGAATAAACTGGAACAGACTTACCAGAAAATGTTAAACTATTTTGGTGGATTTGGGGTTTGTTAAATTCTTAAGTATGTTTGGCCTAACACATTTCCCTTTAATTCCCTTAATGTACCCTGTGGATTTCCACAGAAATGTGAACCGTATGTTTCTGATTCACTTATACTTAACTCATCAACATGTTTGGTAAAAATGATTTGAAGCATAAAGCCTCATGAACAGTTTTTGTGGGCTTTTATTTTAGTAAACAATTGGAACCTGAACCCAGAAATCTTGGGGCTTCATTTAATACTCAAATTCCAGAGAAAAGGAGAAAATTCTTAACTGGATCAGGCACTTTGCCTTTGACAGTGTCACACTCCAAATCTTGCAGCTGAGTGGAATTATTTTGATAGTATACTCTATTTCTTGTCTCCTTTATTTAAGAGAATTTAAGGCTTTGATGGTGCAAAACTTGTTTGCTTCAGGACTAGATGACACCCCATCAGCTCTGTGTTTATGCAGGCCTAGGTAAGTGCTATAATTGCCCTGGGAGCCTGCTCATCAAGGGCATCCGAAAGGAAGGCTTTTCTCTCTGGTAGTAAACTAAGAGGATCAAACAGTATAATTCCATAATCTCTCATGACCCACCAACTACAACTTGTATATTTATGTAGAGAGAAAGAGACAAAAATTTTTACCTGACTCTCTCCAGCACACGTAAACAAGGATAACATTATCTATTTAATGGCTATTTTTATCAAACTAATTATTCCTCAGTTTTCTAGTTCACCCCCAGCATCTTAGATAAAGCATGGAGACACATCCATTTCCTTTCCCTACCAACTTGGGAAAACATACACTAAAGGTCTATGTCTGAATTTTTAATGAAAGATGTTTAGCTCCACAATCTGGCTAGTTGTTCTTTGCCATTAGTCCATCATCCCGTGGGGTTTTATTTTTCTCATTAAAATGGCTGACATCTCATTTTTTGGAAATTAACAATCACACCTCCTGTTCCTCCTCCCCTGTCACGGCCATTTCTCCAGGAGCTTTCAGATCCTGGTTCCCTGTGGTTTGTATTTATAAAGACCCTTAACACTCTGTGAAACATTAGAGATAATCTACTTATACTGATGTCTACTTTTCCCTGCACCCACCCCACTACCTCCTTCATTACGAAACCTCCCGCCTTCCCTGTTACTTCTAAGGACTCCTTTGCAAACAAGATCTTAGGTCTAGAGCATTCTTTTCCTTCTGCTGCTCATTGCAAATTAGAAATAAAAATCCTCTGGCGATGAGATATATGTAATTTCTGTATAAGAAACTTAAAAACAGAGGATTAGCAAACCAAAATAAGAATAACCCAAAGGAAATGACTTAGAAGAAAAATAGCTCTCTCTCTTCAACTCTCTCTGGAATTAAAGAGAGATGAAACAGATATGTGTGGTATTTGCAGATAAAAAGTATGCTTTTTAAAGAGCATAAAATCTACCTTCTAAGTTTCATAAAAAAAAAGGTCCTGACCTTTACTTTTATCAAACTAGATAGGCACAGTGTATCAGGAAAAAAATACAGTGAAAGAAAACTAGGGGAATGGGTCCTGAGCTGCTCACTGAGAAACATGCCTGGACCAAGGTGTTGTGGAAAAGGAGGTAATAAGGAAGGAAGTGTGTTAGCCCTCATTTATAGTCATGAAGGACTTTTTATTTCCCTGTTTACATAAATCACTCTTATCTATGAAGATGAGAGTCTGAATGGCCTCACTCCAGAGTGGACAGAGTAAGGAATTCCTAAGACTTCTTTGTATTATTTATGTTTCACCTCATACTTTAGAATTTTTCTTTAAAAAATATATCATACAATGTGAATAATGTACTTGTTGTGTAGTGTATGTATACATTTTACAGATAAATACACAGATATTGAAAGAATGGGTTCCATAGGCTCTTTGTTTTGTTTTACTAATAGGGATACAAATCAAAACTATGTTTGGAACCCACTGACCAATCAAAGGTCAATGATCTGAGGCAGTTCCTGAAATGCTAGCATTTTTTCCCTTGGACAACTCACTAACATCTTGGAATCTCCATTTCAAGTACCAAGATTAAATTAGATACTACCTGAGGTCCCTGTTGGCAAAATGCCAGTCATCCATTGTACACATGCTAGTTAAAAACCAGTTAACTTAATTAAGTCATAAAAATACACTCAGTGAACCAAGTGGACCCAATAATCAACATTTCTTCACTTTCTAATATGAGATAAGTAGCTCAGTTGTAGTTCTTGTCTTATTTCCATTCATCAGAGTTAAGGTGTTCTTAGGCCTTAGATGAGAAATACAGTGTTCTGTGTTGAGGATTAACAGGAGAAAGTATCAAATTGCATTGGCTAGCCTGATACCCTTATTGACTGAGAAAAGCAAGCTTTGTTCCTTTTCTTGGATCCTGCAAATGTGAGTGTGTGTGTCTACTGAGGGCAGGGAGGGGAGAGCAAAGGATAGAGAACAGAAAAAAAAAAATACAGTAACTTGAAATTTATGGTGATTTGCAACTGAAGTATGACATTAAAGATTGCCATCAAAGAGCTGGGAGTCTAATCATGGAAGGAAAGTTTTAAATGTATTCTATTTAATCTTTATAAAAAGGCACCAGGAACAGCTTCCTTCTCCTGTGCTAGACAGCTACATGTTGCATACAACAGTGTTTCCTAGGATTTTCCTGGTGGTGAGTTTAAGGCCATAGTTTACGCACACAGGGGAGGGAAAGTTCTTAATGGTCATAAACTGGGAACAAATAAATGTTCAACTCTTAATGAGAAAGAAAATACTTAAGGTAATTTAGAACCAGCTTTGATAAGTATTCTCCTAAATCTTCCTTAATTACATCCTTACATTGCTGCTACAGAGAACTTTTTGGATGTTACGGTTTATTCAAGGCCCATTTTCTTAAAATTTTATGATCCATTTTCTTAATATTCTTGGCTGTATCTCTTCTGAGTTCACAGTCAGATCTTATCTTTACCCAATCGATCAAATTCTACACTCTACTGTGCATAGCTACAAATAATATGGGGTATATCTCACGTATTTTCTTTGAAAATTAAGAGTTTTTGTGATACACCTTCCTTACTATATTTTTGACTTCTTAAAAAGCAAAAACAGTGTTTAATTCATTTTAGATGAATTAACTCGAAGCATGATACTTTGCTCAGAGCAGGTGCTCAAAATATACATTGGATAAATGAATGAGTGTGCAGGAGGAGAGCAGTGCCTTACCAGATGCAGAGGAGCTTTCCCACAATATAATCTGGGGACCATTTGTGTCATTCACTCTTATGAGATGGTTTAAATGCAACTTTATTGGGCCCCACTCCAAACCTATAGGACTTCTCATATATTAATAAGCCCACCAGGACACTTACATAGGTTTATTTATTTAGTCTTCATATTAAGCCCTATTCATTAGGTACTGTTATTAGGTCCATCTTACAGATAAGAAAATTGAGGCAGAGAAAAGAATAGGTAACTTACCCATGGCCACACAATTAGTAAATGGTAGAGCCTGGTTCAAACCCAGGCAATTTGGTTCTAAAGGTCACATGCTTAACCACCAGGCTAAACTGCTTGGTAGAGAAGGTGGTAAAGAACAAAGTCCTAGGGATTTCAAGGAAGAATGAAATTATTGTGCTGCCACAAAAGGAATCCTTCTAAGCAAAAAATCATGATGTGCTTCTGTGGCTGTGAGTCTTAAAAGGCATTGTGAAAATATGATTTCGTAGCATTTTCCTGAAAAACAGTTGTGTAGCTGCTCTCACGCCCACTACACCTCTGCAACAAGTGTCACTCTTGGAGTTGGTGGCTCTAAGTTAATCTGTATAAGCTGCCACCCAGGGGACTGGGGTCCTCAGTGTGGGGGGAAGCCTTTGTCTTACAGACAAAGAAATACATGCCTAAGTGGAATGAAGATTCTATATCGAGCATAAATAAAAATGTAATTTTAGGGAAACATAAATTAATATATTCTTCACTGTAGGCATACTAGAAAGTAGGAGCAAGGAATTTCTTATACACTTTGATGCTGAACCAGGTTATATGTATCACAATAAAAGGTATACAGAAATAGAGACTCCAGACCAACTCATTCTCACCAGCCTGAAGTAGCAGTGGTAGAGAATGTAATTTCCTGGGGCTTGAGAAAAGTTACTCCCTTAGGTTTAGGGTAATTATACAGTCAGAATATATGCTGACAGGCACTTCACATTTCAGTCCTCTCTGAGAACAGGAAGGGCTGAAATCCATTTACTTTTTTTTTTTTTCAGATTAATTGACAGCTCTAGTTGTCACACCCAGTTGTCAACAACAAAAGGGATATAATGTTAAATATGTCCTTATGAGGCAGTTTCCCGATGCTCTGCTTGCTCTTAATAAGATATAAGGAACTTTGATCTCAGTTTTCCAGAGAACAGGTCAGTTTAGAACGGGACTAAGACCCAGAATTATCTGTGATATTGAGATGGGCACACAGTTCAAGTCATCGAGCATTTTTGGAATGCCTGTTATATGCCAGGCATAACACTCGTCTCCAGTGGGAGAATTTCCTACAAGTCACATGGAAGAGTATCTAACAGGACAAGAAGTAATGAGAATAAGACAGATTTGGGTCACTAGATCTGACGAACAAACACAGAAAAGGGTATAAAGTAGACCATTCTTCTGAGGGATGACCTTGAACACTTGATTAAAGTACCCTGGTATAGTTAAAAAAAAAAAAAGGAAAATATTGGATTCCCTTTTTATTCAACAAGGTAGGATGATTTTTTTTAAAGCAAATCCTAAACACAAAATTGATACAGGGGAATATTTCAGTGTAACTCAGCATGCATTTAAATGAAATGTGAATTATTCATTACCAAGAAAGTGCAAAGCCTTTCAACTGAATTTGTCTGACTTGTTTGGCAGCAATAAATATGATGGATGGTGTACTTCAGGCACCTATCCAAGTCCAATCATATTACATTTTCAAAGTATCAACATTTAAAAGCCCCATTCCTTTTATATCAGCAATAGTGCGTGGAAACATCTACCAGACACATGGCAATCAACACATTAGGCAAACATGTTTGCCAGGCTCTGTAGTTTTCCGGGAAATACAAACTCAGCAGATGAAGAAGGATTTGCATGTTACAGCTCAGAGCTCTACCATTTGAAATACATCACATGGATTTGAGGAATGAGGATTCATCTCATTAATAGTAAGTATATTTCACAAAAGCATGGACATCATTTTCTAGCTCAAGTGGCAGAGAAAAGGCTGAAATGCAAGTTTTATGAGTTTTAAATCAGCATATTTTCCACTGCAAAGGATGTTTTCCAGTCTAATTTTCCATATCACTGAAGCCTGGGATAGAGTTACTGAATATCCACCACAGTTTTTCCCTCTCTTGTAACATATAAGGTGTGTTCCAATGACCTAGATTTGGGTATGCAACTCTGCCATTAACTTTGTGTACCTAAACAAGTCACCTAACTTCTCTCAAGTCTATTTTTCTAGCCTGTTACCATGTTGAATAAATTGAAGGGGTTTAAACAGATCCTATGAGGATTCTTGCAAATTGTCACCATGCAAGTATGTTAGTATTAAAAATAATGATCGCCCTGAGGTTAAGTATTATATACACACTTGTTAACTTAAGTGCATTATGTATAGAAGTAATAATAATTGAACATTATTAAACATTTGCTATGTGCCAGGCACTATTCTAAATACTCCACTTGTATAAAATGATTTAATCTTAACCACAGACCTATTAAGAAATTTCTATTATTATTCCCATTTTACATGTGAAATATCCAAGGCTCAGAGAGGTAATGGAGGAACTGAGAATATGGCACCAGGAAGCCCACTTAATGACCACTGTTGCATAACGTATGCTATAAACGAATAGCACTAGACCAGTGGTCAGTACACCTTGACTCTGTTTCTCATTTAGAGACCTCTTAGCAAGAAGCTGGAACCAAACACAGGCTAACAAAACACTTACTGAAGGCACTGATGAGCAACGTGTTTTCTCCCAAGTCTCTGAATCCCACTTTACCCACCTACCTCACCAGTATCTGTGAGGCTCAGAGAAGAAACACATTTTACACAGGTCTAAGAGGCTGTTAGCAAATATGTGTTAAGAAGCAAACGACAGCCTTAGTAAATGGCTAAACTGGTTTTCCCACCTCTTATTTTACCCCTTCTTTATTCAAGTCTATAATGTGGTGAATTAGGTTTAGATATCAAAGCAGAACTTGCTGATGATGTTCCCACGTAGAGAAGAGTCAGAAGACCTTGGAAAACTTGTACAAGGTCCAGGATCCTGATGCGGGTCCATTCAATAATTCTACCATGGAACTTGAAAGACCCAGGGGATGGCTCCACTGCCAGATTACTTCCTGTGCTATATCCTGAGGCCTCCAAGTTTTTGGCTGCTCATCCCAGCAGGCCCTTCCCTCCACAGCTGGTTTGGCTGACAATTCTCAAGACACTGAATAATGCAAGCCTGAGACATTATTATTACCACTTGTAGTTGGTTGAATATGGTCCTCCCCAAATCCCTGTCTATCCAGAACCTCAGAATGTTACTTTATGTGGAAATAGGATCATTATTACGATGTAATTAGTGAAAGACTTTGAGATAAAATCATCCTGGATTTAAAGTGGACATGGAGTCTAAAGACTGGGGTCCTTGTGAAAGAAAAGAGAGGGATCCTTGGGCCCAGAGACTCAAAAACACAGTGAAGACAAAGATATAGGGAAAACTGCCATGCGCAGACAGAGGCAGAGACTGGAGTAATGCCATGCAAACCCAGTGACACCAAGGATTGCCAGGAGTCACCAGAAGCTGGAAGAATCAAGGAAGAATTCGTCCCTAGAGCCTTAGGAGGGATGATGGCTCTGCCGACACTTTAATTTCAGACTTCTGGCTTTCAGACCTGTGAAAGAATATAAACTTGTCTTTTTAAGCAACCCAGTTTGTGATAATGTGTTATGACAGCCCTAGGGAATGAATACACCACTCCTACTGCTTATTCTATAAAGATTTAGAAAAGCCATTTCAGTGACTTTAGAATCCACTGAAGAAGCAGAGATTTCTAGATATAGTACTAAATTAAAAATGCTGTAAACCATACTCTACAGGGGAAGAAAATTATGTTCATCCCACTTCACATGCAGGAAACACAAACCACTGGTAGCAACATTTATTTCCACATTTGATGGTCCAATAATGAGAACAAAATTCTACTTACAGTCAAGAGATTTTTTTCTCCTGGTGTAGCATGCTTCCACATAATTATAAAACAGCATGATCTTAAAAGGCACATTCTACAAAAATAAACAAAGGAAATATTTTAGAAAAAAGCAAATTCCAAAAATATAATAAAATACTGTCATATTTCTGCCATCAAACAACCATTTCAAGAGATATTTTCTTCACTCCTGGTTACTACTGATTTATCTAGCCCAGTTTTAAACCTTATTACAGAGTAATGTTCATCTAAAATATTCATTAATTCACATTTTCCACAACCTAAATGAGGAGGGCCATCAAAGATGATTTTTTTTAAACATATTTTAACTGGGTCCATTTGTGCACTTTGACTATTTTGTCCTGGATTATTACCCAAATGAAACATAGAAGAGATTCCAAATTTTAACTTAATAGAGGGGAAAAAACCTGTAAAAATTTTATGCTTTGCAGTCAAAGGTAATGCACCCAGCATGGTGTCTGCTACTCATATGCAGCTGTGACTGAAAAAAATTGAGGTGTGATTAAACAGTCCTTTTCATATTATCCTACCTTAAAGGTTTTCTAATTGGAACCTAGCCATCATTAGCAGCCTGTTCACCAGAAGTCTTTGCTTCAAGTGATGAAAGGAGCCATCCAGCTTCTGGCTTCTTCATGTCAGGTGGATGCCTGCTACTGGCATCTCTCAACAGTAGACCTCCAGGTTACATGTCAGTTTTAATAAAGAAAATAGCATGATAATAACTCTGTTTACAAGCTTTTGAAATCCTTTGGTTTCATAGGAAATTTATTTTTTCACAGCACAAACAAGAAGCATAGGGGAGGGTCTCAGGTGAAAAGCCCACTTCTTACACATGCATCTCTCCCCACCCTGACACTTTCCCTCCTTTCCAGTTTCCCCACATCCCTCAGTTGTAAGATTATTTTCTGGTTTTCTTGCCTGAAAACTTTAACCACATTAGCTCTTCCTTCTGTATGTTTCCTGCATCTACTTTGTCATCATACCCTTTCATCTCTTAACGGAAGCCGTCTCCATTAATGCTGCTGCTCCAGCTTTCAGACCTCCCACCTGCTGTCACCTGTGCCTTCTAGATGTCTGGGCATAGACACCTCCCCTCTGGAATCTCTTGCACTGTCTTCCTCCAGGTATGTGTATCTAAAACAGTTTTTTGTCCATGGCATTCTACTGCTGAATATTTTGTTACAGTTCCCAATTGTTCACCAGATTAAAGCATGAATCTGGTAATGGGCTTCCAAAACCCTCTAGAATGTAGCTCAGTTTATCAATCTATTTATCTATATATCTGTTTTCTTGGAAATTCCAGTACAGCTACTGTTCCAAACAGATCGGTGTTCACACTGCTTCCTTTACAGCTAGACCTCCCCCTCCCCTGCACCTCCTGATTCCTCTCTCAGCCTGACTCCAGTTCTTTGACTTTGGGCATGGAATGTCCTCCTTCTTCCCCACTGTTAAAACTCCACCAATTGTGAAAGACCCTTCTCAGTCCTGCTCCTCAAGGAGTCTTCTCATACTATTATACTATGCACAATAACATTCCACCCTGAAATAACCCTCAGTGGTCTTTATTTTAGGTAACTTCCTGTCCTTCCACCTTTCTCACTCTCTCATTCCCTCTTTCTCACCAAATTGGCTCAGAGACTCTATCAGAGACCTGCAAGCTTTATCCTCTCCTCGTATTTCCAGTCTACTTGCCCTTTCTAGATTTAATTCTTTCCCTACATAGTTATAGGGCACTACATTTTCATCAGTCTGATTCGTAGTCCCACCTCGCCTTGACCTTCTGTCTTGCTATCTCCAAAACAAGATCAATAAATTGATTATGTCTTCTGTTCCTTTTCAGTAATGATTGGTACAAATCCAGTAACTGTAAACTAGCTCCTTTAAATGTTGCTTATGTATTTATGATACTTAGCAACTCTTCCCCATTCTTACTCAGCTTCCTTTTTCTTTAAGCCTTTATAAATCTTCTCAAGTCCTTAATCTTTTCTTCTGTTCCTTCCATTCTTAGAAAATGGCCATTAGAAGGCATAATCTTGCTCATCTTCACTCTCTTCACATTCAGATTTGCCTGGATTTCTTCCTTGTCTTGGAAGTATTGGCTCCCTTCCCCTTACATCTCCTTTGAGTTCTTGTTCAAGTCTTTGTTCTGGTTCTTCTTCTCCCTTGACTTCTCTTGTAAATTCATAATATGCTCAATTCACCCCCATATTTAAGAGTATCCCTTTCTTTTCAGCCCTGTCTCCTTCTTGGTTTTACAAATAAACATTTTAAAAGAATAGACTACAGTTGCTCTGTTCACTTTTTTACTCTAAATCCCCAACTTGAGCCATTGCAGTCTGAGCCCCACTACTGTAGTGGATCTGCTCTCTCTCCCTCTCTCTCTCTCTCTCTCTCTCTCTCTCTCTCTCTCACGCACACACACACACACACACACACAATGGAATACTACTCAGATGTATAAAAGTAGGAGATCCTGCATTTATGACAAAATGGATGGACCTGGAGGGTATTAAGTGACATAAGTTAGAGAAAGACAAATACGGTGTGATCTCACTTACATGTGGCACCTAAAAGCAAAAAAAACCTCATCAAAATATTGATCAGATTTGTGACTACCAGAAGTGAGGCCTGGGGGATAGGAGAACTGGATGAAGGTGGTCAAAAGGTACAAATGTCTAGTTATAAGACAGATAAGTACTGGGGACATAATGTACAACAAGATGACTATAGTGAACACTGCTATATGATATATTTAAAAACTGCTGTAAGTAAATATTAAAAGTTCTCATCACAAGAATAAAACACCTTTCATATCTATATGTGATGATGGATGTTAACTAAACTTACTGTCACAATATATATATCATTATGCTATACACGTGAAACTTATATAGTACTGCATGCCGCTTATATCTTTATAAAACTGAAGAAAAATAATTTTGTTAGTCTTTTCCCTCCCACCTGCCAAACCTAATGGCCTCCTTTCATCTTCATAAGGCTCCCACGATTATTATCTACACCTCTTTCATGACATTCTAGCATATTTCCTTCTATCTTATGATTCCTCCTGGGAATATTTCATTGTTTTCTCTTCCGTGGGCTAGCCTTTAAATCTGCATCTTTAAAAAAATTATTCCTGGGTTCTTCTTTCCTCCTACCGCTATTACCTGTCAAAATGTCTTCTTCAATTCCTATGGCTTTATCTGATGCCTACATGCCAGTGATTCCCAAGAGTTACCTCCCTATCCAATCTAAGCTTTAGACCACTATTTCTAGCAACCACCATTCTCTCAGCACCTCAATAACCTGTGAAAAGCTGAACTTGTCTTCACTCTACACTTGCTCCTTCCTCTGTATTTGGTTAATCTTTGTTGATTGCTTTACTGGGACACGTGAGTATAGTAATTTTAGACTATTTCCAATATCTTATCTCCAAATCTAGTGGGTAACCAAGGCCTAATCCAGTTCACCTTTCCAACCTGCCTTCACCCTCATCTTGAAAAATCATAGCTTAAATTCAGGTAAGCCTTGTCTGCCCCTAGTTCTGTTCAAAAAGACTTCCAATGAAAGTAGAGGTCTCCTTACACCCTCTTTCAATCTGCCCAATACATCTTCCCTAAAGTTCTCTCTTTGTTGCCAGAGCTAGCTTGTTACACAAATGACCTGGTCACTCTTCTACCTAGAAAAACAAAAGAGAGAGTCAACTCTGACTTTTTCTAAAAGTTAGCCTGTCCTTTGTGTCTCCCCATGCTAAAATATGGTCTACAAATAAAGACTGGTTGAGAAGACTGGTATATAAATGTTTCCCCATGTTTTTTTTTTATTTGAGAGATGGCTCCTATTTTCCTCTATGGTTCAAAGTACCAGGTATTGTGTGTGAAATCATTTATTCCTCTTTCCAGATGCAGTTCTCCCTGCCCCAAAAATGGGTCTCTCCATGTTAGTGGCTACAAACCAGCCTTATTTGCCTTCTGCCGCAGTGCCCTTGAACCTCACAGCCATGGTTAAAAGATGGAACTTGGGCTTCAGGGGGCTCTCTTAAAGATGTTTCACTTATTTCTATAGAATAGTCTTTTCACTTGACATAAAAATTAATGTCACTTTTCAAAATGCCTGCTGAAATGTCCAGTGTCCTGGCTTTTCATCTGGAATAAGATTTTGAGGATTAAAAGAACTCACCTAACTGAAGATGGCCCTGGATTCTCAGGATTATTTTAGAGGATTTACAATGATTACTTTGCACTTTACACATGCAAACAATGTGTGGGTTTCCCTTTTCACCATGGCTGGGACAATATGAGCATATTTTTCCAACCTTGTTTAAGATTTGTAAAGGTTCCTCTTCCATCCTACCTTCCAGTGTAAAGCATTACTTAGCAGAAGACTGAAAGCCTAATTTTCTGTTGACTTTTAAGCCTTCCACACAACATAAATATAAAAAGCTTTATTTGAGTTTTCTTGTACTTGTCTCTTCAAGATGGATTTTAGAAAATGCTTTAAGACTCTCCGCCTTGTTTGTCATGTGTTGGGGCGTGTGTGAGAGCAGGAAAGAAGAAGCCAAGGATTAAGTCTGTTTATCTTAAAAATTTTAGCTTGTAGTCAATCATTTCATTTTAATGTGCTACATCATGATACAGTAATCGCTTTAACCCATCTCCTGCTGGCCATACCAAACCTTCTGTGAAATCAGTTTAATTTTGCCTTTCTGAAATTGCTCTGCAGAAAACAAGGGAACTAAAGATTTGAAGTGTTATGTGAATAACAACACTAAAATCCAACTATTTAATAGAGTTTGAGTTTGCATTTTTCTCTATTGGCTTACAATTTTGAGCATATTTGGCATGCAAGACACTGGGCTATATATATGTTTCAGGATATAAAAATACTTAGATTAACTGGGTCATAACTTCCTTAACTAATTAATTAACTTCCTGCTTCATTTTTCCTCTAATTACATAGTCGTTAATATTTGTTTAGGGAAGCCAAACATGATATACTGATAATCATTCTCATAAGCTAGTATTCTGTGTTATAGAGGTTTTGTGATTACAAAATCACACGATTATAATGTCCTTAAAAAAAAAACCCTTCCCCCACCCAAAACAAAAGCTATAAATTTAAGCCAATATAAACTTGTCAGAGTTCCCCCTCTCAATTTCACACCAGGGCGTGGTGCTACACAGCTGGGGAGCTGAGCTAATAAGTGTTGAAAAATGAAAAATGCTGCTTTATGGCATCACATAAACTGGCAAAAATAATACTTTCACCTCCACCCCATGTTTGACAAACAACGCCAAAACATAGATGCTGTAAGAACGAGACTTTAGAGTATTAGACCCATGAGGCAAACAGAATTGTCTTGTGGGTTTTTCTTTTATTGAATACTGTATGTACCAAGAAGTGGCATAACATTTATAAAATCTAATCACTTTTTGTTCCTTTTTGAACCTCAAAGGGGTCATTTCTAGGAAAGCTGTTGGGAACACTGCATAAAGATCTATTTATTCAGTAGTGAAACAGGATTATCCCTTTTATAAGGGGACTGAGCGTTCCCAATTAAATGCTCTACACTATGAATGCACAGCTGAGGACTTTGAGGAACATTATGTTAAACAAATATTTATTGAGTAACTATCAGACAGTTCAAAGAGGGATGCTAAGGGCTCTTGTGTAATTTACGTTAAATAATATAAGCATGATGGATACAGCTGTTTTTCTCAGCCGGGTTTGTTTCCTAGCTGACGGCCATTCACTTATGCTCTCTCACTCACTAGCCATTCATTCAACACTCAATCAGCAAACATCTACTGCAGGTTTACCATGTCCAAGTCGCATAGGCTTACTAAATCATGAGAGCTATACCATCACGGCAAGATATCCCAAATGTATCATGAGAAAAAAAAAAACCTATATTTAGGGGCTAGAAATCAACTTGATGGAGCCAAGACAACAAGGTAAGGAAGAAAAGAGTCAAAAGGGTACACGGTCAAGGTATATTCCTTCAGTGTTGAACTTCAGTGAAAAAGAAGACAGCACAGCTCAAGGCCCTATCCTAAGGCTTCTAAGTATTGTGACAGTCCAGTGCCTGGGAATTATCAATTATAATATTTGGATGACTGTGATTGTTTATTCTACATATGCCTCATTTTCCATAGCTAGAAAAAAATTCTCTCTCCTCTGAACATGTTAAAACTGTATAACCTTCCTATAGGAGTAACCTTCCTATTATTAGTATTTACCTTATATTGTAGATATGTACACCTCTTGCCTCCCTACTGAATGTAAATTCATTAAGGGTAGGACCAAAGTCTGATATATGTTTCACTTACCAACAGTATTAAGCATAGGGCATTATGGACACTCTATCATTTGGTTGAATAAATGTCTGCAATGGACACAACCAATATGTAATCAAGTACTCATAGTATAAGATAATACTTACTACAATAGTAAGTATAGACAAAAATATAAGTACTAATTGAGAAACTAAAAACATGTCTAACTTTCAGAAGAACTACCATTTGAGTGGTCTAAATCATGTACCAATTAACAAATCATAGGATGAAATAAGAGAATTTTGATTATAGGCTTTAAAATGTGGAATTACATGAAGAAGCCACTGAAAGGTAACCTTTTTCAAATCCCCAAAAGTATTTAAAGTTATTTTATAGGACACAATTGAATACTACAATTACATGAGCTGAGTCATACTACTATGTTTAAGTTCCATAATTTAATTAAAAACTTCACTGTAGTATGTTCCCCACAAACAAATGCAAATTCTGCAAATGGTAGATGATTTCCAGGAACAAATCTATTCCCTGTCATTATCATTACTCTCAGTGTTACTACTACTGAGTTGCTACTTAGTTTACCATTACATACACAAAAATGATAGAAACAAGAAGGATTTTGGTTAATTGGAGTAGACTCTACTATTAAGCAGATAGTTTTAAAATGTATCTTTTTTTTCTCATCACCCTGCTGCTATACTCTGAGCTACAGAAAGGGAACCTAAGTCCTTTAAGAATACAGACTTGCCAATTTTCTTTGTTGTAGTGTCAGGATACAGATGGCAATCTACCAGTGCTATTAACATTTTAATTAACTCACTTAAGTTTAATGAAAAGTTTCTATTATCAATCCTCAGGTAATAGTTACTAGATTTTTGGTATCCAGTTGAACATTTAGGATGACTAACAATGTGAAGGCAGTTTACTATATTTCTACATTTGAAAAGCTAAATTGATTCCAGATTTCACTATGGAAGAGAGGATTATTGTAATTTTTTTAAGAGACTGTTCACATTTAGGAAGTGGTGAATACTGGACAAATTGACATTGCCATGAGAGATCTGGATATGTGAGTAATCACTGACTTTGTATCATTTACAATGGGATTTTTTTCATCCATTTGAATTAAAATGATGGCCATCCCCATACAGCTTCACCAGCTAGGCACCAAATCACCAAAAGACTTAGTAAGCGTCAGTGAATCAACTGCAAATAGCAAGGCCAGACAGAAGCACTCTTAGGGAGGCAATAAAGTACTTCTTCAAATAACACGAGAGGTGGGCAAGAAACTTCAGCAGAATAACTTGGAATGCAGAAATGTGGAATGTGACCTCTTTGGAGGAAAGGACTTAGTCAAACATTGGTCAAAAAAGACAATAATTATAAACAAGGACTACTTCTGAGAACAACAGCCACAGCCGCAAATTAAAGAACTCTCTTCAAAGGGCTTCATTTTAAACTTCAGATTCCAAAATGATTGCCCTGATCAGCAGAACCTTTCAATGTAAGAACAGCCAGGTTTGTTTGTTTTTTTTCTAACTTGTGATATAGAGACCTGTTTAAAAGGAAAAAAAAAAAAAGCACCTTGGTTCTTTATACTATTTGTGTGCTTTTTTTTTTAAACGCCCATATGAATATTTTAAATGAAATCCCTAGAGAAGTTTCCTGAGTCGACCCTATTAGAAATGCTTTAGAGATCTGTGGAACATAGTTAAGAAATGACTGCTGTTGATTAGAGAATATGGCTGAACTTTTAATATCACGCTCTATTTTTCTTTTTCTTTTTTTTCCCCTTTCTCAGAAATGAACAAGTCCTCTTAATGATGTTATAAGGGAAAGTTGATGCTTTATACAACTTGGAAAAAATGCATGTACCTTGTGTTTATGGCCAGGGGCACAGGTCAAAAATGCAAATCATGTCTTCTGTGAACTGAAATAATCAAGGTATTTCATTTGCAGTGCATTTTCATGTTTTCTGGAAACTTGTTATAAGACAAAGAACATACTGATAGTTTAATATTTTCACTTGTCTACTGAATAGCTTGAAGACAATGGTGAGATTTGAGTCTATATATGCGTTATCAAAGGATATATGGAATCTGCCTTCTCTACTTCCATTCCAGCATATCTTTTCTGAATAAGAAACAAATTGGTGGAAGTTATTACCCCAAGTGGCTTCCAGATGTTAACTATATGACTGAACAGAACTATTCTCTTATGAGAAGGGTAAGAGAGGAAAATTATTAGTATATGTGATGATTTTAATAACCATGAAACATATTTTTTTGCCTATCAACTCCACCTGCACAATGTAAAAAACTTACATAAATAGGATACCTTTTTGTGGGGAAGAGGAAGATTTAGATCTATGTGGCATATGTGAATCCACTCTTTCTTTTTTTTTCTTTGAAAGAAATAACCGATTTAATGAAAGAAGATTATTATTCATCTTTTAATCCTCTAAATTTGTTTTTATTTTAAACTTTATGTCTGTGCTCTACAGAGAGGGATATACATTCTTACAGTCTATGTTAAGATATAACAAGCCCTTTTGATGTTTACCTCGTCTGAGTAAAACTTTGCTGTTGAACATGTTTTTCAGCTAAAGTTGAACATTGATGCACTTCACATTTTTTGTTAAGAAAAATAAATAATTCACACTTTTGCAAGTGAAGGTATGTACTTTTTCTGGCTTTCTTGAAATGATATTATTATTAGAAGCAAGTGCCAGCAGAGTTCATGGGTGGCATTTCTCACTGAGAAGCAAGACATGAATCAATATTTTTATTAGAGTCGACCCACTTGTCTTCATAAACAAAATTTAATGTTTTTTTCATTTACACTTCAATGCTGTAAGAAGGATATACGAATTATTAGAAGAGAGAAATAAACTATCCAGATAAACAGTTTTTCAAAGGCTGTTATTGGTGCAAATTGAAGCAAGAAGTTGAGTCAGTTTAGATTCCAAAAGATGATGGTAAGTGTTTATTTTTTTTAATGTAAATTATTGAGTAGATTGCTTAATTGTCTCTTGTTCCTTTTCTATGGACAGAACTGTAGTTCATGATATTTTTTAACATTCTTTGTCTATTATGCATTCTTTAATGACCATGCAGATATAAACTAGTGTAGAATATGGAAGAAAAATTAAGCAAGAATTCTTTCTATACACACACAACACATACACACACCTGCAGGTTTCAGGTGAAAAAATAATTGGAAAGAACTTAGCCCAGTGGCAACATTAAATCAAAGTTCTTTCTTTTTGTTGATAGTGTTTTTTAGGCCCACAGTATGGAAGTTGAGAGTGGGAAAGCCAGAGAAGTAAAAGGCCAAATGTGCAAATACTATGTTAATGGTGGCTGTGCTTGCTGTAGGTACAGATACAAAGGGAATTTGAGCTCAGTAAAGACTAATCAAGGGAAGAGAAGTTAAGACTTGAGTTTCAAAGAATAGGCAAGTGAAGGAATAGATAGGAAGAGCTGCTCCTGGCTGAGAGATCAGAATGGGCAGAGGCAAAGGGCCAGGAGGCAGCGCAGCACATTTGGAGAATTTCTGTGTACAACATGATGAAGAGAACAGAACCCAAGACTGGCTGTCTCCAGAGATAAACAGGGGACATAAGGACAGGTGTTCCTGAAGAGTTTTTTGAAAACGGGTTTTATAAAATCAAACCTTACATTACATGTAGAAGAAGCTTTAAGAAAAAAAGCAACTCTGTCAATTATTTTAGGTAGTCTAGGCAATGGGAATGTTAAGATGGAAAAAATCCAGTTTGTCTTCAAAAAGGTCAGAAATAGACACTCACTGAAATATAAATGATACCATATTTAATTTACCCGGTAAATGTAGATTTTGGGATCTATATGTTTTCTTAAAATGAGGCATCCCTATAAAGATGACCTCATTCACTTGTTTTCATGTTTGTATTTGCAAGAATCATTCTAAAAAACAGTGTTCTAAATAGGGTCATTTTACTCAAAATATACAAGATAAGACAGTCCTTTGGAATGTAGAAATACTAAAACTTGTTTATATCTTATTTACATCCCATGATTTTAAATTTCTACTTTTGTTTATGTTTGTATGCCCATATTACTAAATAGTGTAATCATATAATTTATAAATAAACATGCATATACAAGATACATATTAAAAACTTTTACACTGATGGGACATATAACACAAAACTTGCAGAGACAATCACTATGGAAGTTAGTTATGTTTCTTCTACCAACTAAGCTGGACAATACGGTACCTGGCACCAGATGAATAGTGTTGCTTTGGTTTAGTTGAGGATTTAAAGCACAGGGCCTCTCACAAACTTTGTTGTTGGGAATTATAGTGAATCTATAGCCATCAATTTTATGTTGCTCTCAAAAATATAAAAGTATGGGGCAGGGTGGGGTAGTCACATTTGAGATGCACACATTTCTAGGGAGTCCTTTGGTGGGTTCAGAAAACCTCTAAAGAGCATCCAAAATAGTGTGTGTGTGTGTGTGTGTGTGTGTGTGTGTGTGTGTGTGTGTGTGTGTGTGTGTGTGTGTGTGTGTGTGTGTGTGTGTGTGTGTGTGTGTGTGTGTGTGTGTGTGTGTGTGTGCGCGTGCACACGCGCGCATTGGTGGCCCTATACCTTTAAATGGTCCATACTTTAAGCGGAATCTTCAAGGAGACCGTGAACTACCACCAGTTGAACACCTAGCCATAGGACAACACCCTTCCATCACGCACTAGCTGACCGCTGTGCTCCAACTACACATGCTACATTTTAAGCAACAAGCCTTCCTAGATTATGGCTCCTTTCTTTTCCTTGTCCTTTATGATCTAGTTCTTCTTTTGACTCAGGGTCATGTCCCAGTTATGTGTGGTGTTCACTACAAGATTTCTTGGCAATGGACTCTGTGTTTTTCAAAAAGTTCTGCTTACCAAGTAAACCTGGAAACCAGTCCTAACATTGTAATCCTGACCTTGGCCTTGTCTGCTTCCTCCATGTCCTGGCCTTGGTCCATCTCTCTAGCTCTTCCTAGCTACTGCCAACATGCCCAGATAACAAATAGATATCTGAAGGACTGTAGAGTTCAACTCTTCATTCGCTTTTTTTCTTCAAAGTGTACCTCAATTAAAACCATAATTTATTCTAGTATGTAATACTTGTGATACTGTTTTACTTATTTGAGGAGGCTACAAATATAAATTATATAGTTTTTGCCCCCCAGAAAACTACAACTTATTACATTACAGAGCCAGCAGGACAAGTATTCACTTTTAGATTTGGTACCTCAAATTTATCTCACCTTCCACCACAGAACACTGACAATTTTGCCTATAATTAGTTTGGAATTGTGTGTGGGTTTTCAGATTTTAAACACTATTCTTTTCACTTACATTCTTTTACTCTGGTAACCTCTATGAAAGCAAATGGAACAAATACATACAAATGAAAACAGTCACTCAGCATAATTATCTCAGGATTATTCATGTTGCACCATATGACAGGATTTCCTTCCTTTTAAAAGCAGAGTAATATTCCATTGAATGTACATGCCATACTTTGTCTATCAGTGGATCTCTTGGTGGACATTTGAGTTGCTTTCCATCTCTTGGTCATCATAAATAGTACTACTATAAACATGGGTGCACAAATATCTCAAGACCTTGTTTTCAGTTATTTTAGATATACACACCTGCATCCAATTTTAGCCTATATAAAGAAAATTTGGTCTTAAAGACTGATATTTTGCCAGCATTTTATAAGAAAGTAAATTCTCTAAAAGTATAAGAAAAAAATGATATTTTCCCTTAGAATATGAATTAGAGATTTTGACAAAGCTTCTTTATTTTCTTAATAGAATACAGCTATGACAACAGAAAATCACTGTCATACCTTTATATAAAATATTTTCCATTGGTCAATGATATAGATAGATAAACACATACACATATATACACACACACAACACACACGCACATATATATACATCCTGAAAATAGTCCACTTCAGAGTAAATTTCACTTGTTTTTAAATTGCAAAGATTGATTTTGTATTATCAGGTTATTGTTTTAACAATCCTTTTTAACTCATTATTTTTTCTCCTGGCTTTTAGAAACCACCAAGGAAAGAATAGGGAGACAGCATAAGGGTGCTAAAGGCAACCACACAAAGAATGAGGGGAATTATATTTGTTGATCTTTCTGATACCACTACATAGGAGTTTGTGCAGTACAGTTCTTTAAGTTTTTGAACCATAACTTTATGAGCAGAATTAAATATCAGAGATATGTTTATAAAAGCTAAACCATTTCATTATCCTAGAATCATAGAATTTAAGAGCTTATCAAGCTTTACTCCCATATTTCACAATTGGGGAAACTGGTCCCAAAAGACTAAAAAGCCTGTCCAGTGTCACACAGCCTATTATTCCTATAGGTGGGACTTCCTTACTATCATATCAAGATTCTTCTCATAGCATGGTATTATGATTACATATTTATTTCCTCTTCTCTTAAATGAGTATGGCAGAATATAGATGTTCAGACTGTATGTACAGGTAATTTACTTTTTTTGTTTTCTTTATTTTCTCTGTAACAGATGTATGGAATGTAACAGCTTCCCCTTAGCTCATGGGATGGTATGAAGATTAAAACTTCTCTGCCCTCAGGGGAACAGGATCTGGGTCGGAGTTGTTAATAATTCTTGCCCTGAGTTTGGAGAGCCATCAAGATCTGCTTTAGAAGAGCAAAGAATGGATTCTAGAGTAGATAGGCAAATATGAAGATCAATAGTGGGGTTCCCAAGGCTGATACAAGAACCTAGAGGAAATGGAATAAGAAGTGCTTCCATAGAGTAGCTTGGAAATGTGAGGACTGGTCATGGGAGGTGCTCAAAAGGGAGAAGATCCCTTTTCTAAGCAAGAGTAATGTGAAAATGCAAGGTATACACATTGACCACCCAGCCTATGTTCAAGGGAGGAATTTCCATTGTCCTTGCCAAAGGCCTATACACTGCTTTGGGGTGAATTATTGTGACTGTTAAAGTCCAGCAGAAGCAATATCTATCCATGCTCCAAGATTGTATTTGAGTAACATATGTGTTCCTCTATGCCCCCTCTGACCAATGCTGCCTCAGTCTAGCTCACAATGCCCTAGGTGACCATCTGCTCTAAAAAGTAACCATCTATACCATGCATACCTAGTAGGAGTACTGGAATAAAGTAAGGGTACTCCCCACATCTGTCTCTAGAAGGACTTCTAGTTTAAAGTCCCTAGAACCGAGGCAATGGCTATATTCAAGTTTATAATCTCATATAGCCATTTCTTTGAAAAGAGTTTAGTTTTACTCTTTTATAAGAATTTAAGAACTCTAAGTTTCTTCTAGTTTTTCTTTCACATACAGGTAAGGGGGATATGTAAAGGAACTTTCAAAAGTTTAAAAATTACCTAATGCTGAGACATTTTTTCCAGTGAGTATGCATTATTTATGTATGTTTCTCTATCCTTTTAAGAAATTCAACAGATAAAACCAACCAATGGAGAGGATACAATTTGATGCTCAAGAATGAGGAAAATAACAAATGCATTAACTGTACTGTCTGTGTAACTAATGTCATTTCATTTAACCATAATAATATAGAAATGCCAAATATACTACTCTAAATGACTAATCTTTCAATCATTTTGTAGGGGTGTGCCCTAAATGATTTCTAAACAAATAGAGAAACCCTGAAAGAAGGGAGATTTTCTTTTTTTATTTTGCTTATCTTCTTTGCTTGCCATAGAGATTTCAGTTACCAAAAGGGGGTGCATCAAAGATGGGCATATAGATAAGCTGAAAGCAAATGAGTAACAATAAAAAAAACTAGGAGAGACACAAAAAGTAAAAGGATGTATGAATAAAACTCTTCAAGAGATAATTTATCCGCAAGTTCAATAAAGCAAAAGACCCACCATAAAAGAAGTAAGCAACCATCCTGAAACTTAATTACATATCAAAGTAATACAGTTACATGAAAGGAACAAAACATTTTTGTTCAATGTTTGCCAACCAGATGGCATTTCTAAATATAGTCATCTAAAACCTCCTGTTTGTTATATAAATAAGATGAAAGGAATAGCAACAATAGCTAAGCATTTAAATCATTGCAAATAAAAGAGGGCTTTGATTAAGTTTGGAAGAAACTGGCTTATTCTAATAATGATTCTGAATCTGGGAAGGCTCAAGATCCAGGTAAAATTCAGAATCCCAGCCTTCAGCCACTGCTCATCTACCTGCTCAGGCTGTTGATCACTCCGGTGGAGGAGCAAACCAGGAACAAATATCAGGAGACTTGGGGAAATCTGATGGAGAAACACAGCAACACTTAGCAAGTAATCTTAGTAGAGATCCTAAAGGGCTTCAATCCAAATCCCTGAAATATTTTACTTATTTATTTGTTTGTTTGTTGTTTTTAGTAAAATAGTTGGAACATGTCCCACCTTATTCTTGTGAGCTTTAGTAAGTAAGGACCTGGGCTCTGGAGTCAGATAGGCCCAAACATGTAAGTCCAAGCTCAACAAATGACTGTTAAGTATGACCTTGAGCCAAATCCCTTACCTCTCTGAGTCTCATTGGCAAAAACAGTAATAGTAAAGAGTATTGTGAGAATTTACTAATAACAGTGCTTGGTACCTAAAAAGTCCCAGTGAATTTCAGCTGTTTATTATTATTAGCAATAATAATAATCATAACTATTAATTGTGTTTCAGCTTGTTGCTGTCTCAAAAGCATGGAGGAGTGCAAAGAAAGATTTTCTGGCAGTAAATGGGAGTTCTAAGAGCAGAACTGAAAGCCTTACCTGGCATGTCTCCAAGTGATATGAACTGACCTCTTCTCACCTGGCTCTTGAAAGTTATTGATAATTCATGTGGAGAAAGCAGGTCTAGAGATAGAAGTATTTTTTTTTTTTGAGAATTGGTAGTCAGAGTTCAGCCCACCCCAGTCTGTCTTCCTTAATAACTTCATTCTCAAGTATTCTCAACTGCAGATCTATATAGGCTGTGGTGAAATGACTCAGAGGTTCTTTTTGATCCGGTTAACTAATGGCATATAGGACTGTTACCATCAATAAGCTGTTTAGTCACTTGGGAGCAGGGTGATTACCCTGAACAAATAAAAGATAAATTCTAATTCCTTAAATACAATGCAGACTGCAATGAATGGAGGACTGATACTTAATGGCACTTAAAGTTCTACTGGGTTGTTTATTGAATTCTGTATGAAGAAAGAGTAGCCTAATGGGGCAACAGTCATTGGTATTAAAAGATGTCTATGGTTAAGGTCTTTATATAGAACAGTTCCTTTTTTTTTTTGGTATTTTTTAAATTGTGGTAAAAATACATAACATTAAATTTGCCACTTTGACTAACTTTAAAAGTATAGTTCAGTAACATTAAATACATTCATAATGTTGTACAACCTTCAGCACTATTTCCAGAATTTCATCATCCAAACAGAAACTTTGTAGCCATTAAACAGTATCTCTCCATCCCCCACCTTCAGCCCTTGGTAACCCACTGTTCTACCTTTATGTCTTTATGAATTTGTCTGTGCTAAACAGCTCATACAATTGGAATATTTGTCCTTTTATGTCTGGCTTATTTTACCTAGGGTTCATCTGTTTTGTAGTATGAATCAGAAGCTCATTTCTTTTTGAGGCTGAATGGTATCCCACCATATGTATTGTGGATAAAATGAAGGTTCCTATGGCCAGGATCCTCACCTGAACCTAAACTACTTGATGATGTGACCGGCCTGTTGCTAGGCTACCACTTCCACACCTGTCGGCAATTAGCTATTATTGACTGGGTCACTATATAAAGAGCTCTGCCCAGTGCTCTGGACAGAGGCAGAGTCTACAAAGTGTAGACCATTGGATGCAGACGCAATTCTAGTGCTGGACCTATTGCTGGGAGAACAAGCCAGGTGATAAACCCTTTCACCCCAAGAACATTACATGAATCCATAGTGAACTTGCCTGGGCTGAAACCCATTGGCAAGACCACATTTTGTTTTCCATTGAGCCATTGATGAATCCTTGGGTTGTTACTACCTTCTGGCTATTGTGAATAATGTTGCAGTGAATACTGGTGTACAAGTATCTATTTGAGTCCCCGCTTTCATTTCTTTTGCATATATACCTAGACATAGAATTGCCAAATCATTTAATTGTTTAACATTTTGAGGAATCTCCACAGTGTTTCCACATTTGATGTACTATTTTACATTCCCATCAGCAATGCACAAGGATTCCAATTTCTCCACATCACCAACAATTTATTTTTTTCTGATTTCTCAATAATAGCCATATTAATGGATGTGACATGGTACTTTGGATTTGCTTTGTAAACTATTTTTAAAAACTACACAAGGAGTTATTATTATACGGTTGTCTTATTCTGTATATGAAAAGTTACAAAACGTGCTGCCCAAGTCCCAAAGTAGAATATGGTTGTATGGTTATAGCTGTTAAAATTTTAAACATAACAACACTATTCAAATAAAAAGGCAAATCTGTCCCCAGACCCCCCCGACCCCCATTCTCTTCCTTTCTTCTATCTTGAGGATAGATTCATGACTGAGGTTAAAAATCCTTCAGCAAAAAAACACATCCATCCGCCTTACCGAAACTATCATCTCAATTAATACCCCTCAAGACAGGCAAATTCAGTCAGAACCTCTGGAACTGCCTCACGCTGGGCCCGGCGGCTGGACCGCGTCAGCCTCGCCGCGCATGCGTGCTCCCAGGCGCGCCCCCTGCGTGTACGTGCGCGGGCCCGCGGGACTCCCGAGGTGGCGGCGGCGATGGCGGCTGCGTCGGGTCCAGTTCGCCTGCAGCGCTGCGTGACGTCGCCGGCTGGGAGGCACAGCGCCTCTCTGATCTTCTTGCACGGCTCAGGTGGATTACAGTTTTCTGTGCAGGTTTTTCTGCAGCCTGGAAATGTCCTCCCCTCCGTGTCCCCAGTGTGCCCTAGTGGAGGAGGCGCTGGGGCGTCCCCGCGCCCGCTCCGCGGCCGGGGACACAGGGCCCTGGTAACCTGTCCCCAGCTGCCTCCCCAATGTCTTCCTTTTCCCTATGGTGCGGTGATTGGCCCACCGTCCTCGTTCCTGGCCCTCGTGACTCTGCCCTCGGCCAGTCCATCCATAATATTCTCCGCATTGCAACCTTTGCGCTCCCCAATCCGTCTCCCCTCAGTTTAAACAGAGCAGATTAGTAAAGTAAACCCTCTGTTAGAGACAGATAAATTACTTTGTACTTTTCAGGGTCAGCTATCAGCGATTTGCATTTTCACCCTCGCTGGATTAATTGGCCGTTGTTTTTCCTGTCTCCCATTGCTAATACAGACAATTAAGACTCAGTTAACTTAATGTTTATTATCTCCTTGCTGTGAAGCCCTGTGCCAGGACTAGAGTGTCTTTCTCCCTTTCCTCCCTTGCTCCCCCTTCCTTCTTTCTCCGTCCTGTTTTTAAGCCCCGAAGGTACAGCACAAAGTCCCAGACACTCTCCTCCAACCGCCTGCCATTAGTAACTGCTTAATTCTGGGTAGCGTTTCTTATGCTCATTTGTAATTACTTAGGTCTGCCTTGCTGACTTCACTTCCCCTTCCTCAAGAGTAAGGGCCTTTGTTTTAATGTTTGCATGCCTAGTACTTGGCCCAGGGTAAGTTCTTGAGAAATGCTTTTTAAAGAAATGAGATGCAGCCGGTGTCCTCGGGGGCCTACCTAAAGTTAAAAAACAAAAACAATTCAATTAGTTTGAGTCAGCAGTGGATGGGAGATCACAAGATGGTGCCTGATTTACTGCCAAGTGAATTGTAAGGAAAAAATTGTGGTTAGGCATTATTAAGGCAGTTGGAAGATGAAGAGCTTGTCACATTTGACAGAGAAAGTGGGCTTTGAGCTGAGACTTGCATAGGCCCAAAGAGGTTGGTGACTGGACAGTGGAGGAGATTGGAAAGGTACAGGGGGAGACCTGGAAATGGACAATTGTGGGCAGTATTACCATTTTGAAAACGAGTCCCAATAGGTTAAACAGCTTGCCGAGGTTACTTGGCTTAATTACCTTGAGTGATGGTGAAACTGGGATTTGAACCCAGATCTCTCAGATTTCAAAATCGGCTCTGGAGGGATAAAATGAACCTCTGAACTAGGATGTATCATTGTGGAAATAGATTGGAAAGGGACAAAGATGTTTACAGGGAAAGACGTGAGTAGTAAAATGTATTTAGAAGGTGAGGAGTGTAAGGTGACTGCAATGTTTTACAACTAGGAGACCATTACTAGGACTGTTTGGGGCCCCAAGGGTGTTGATTTATAAGCACCCAGAAATTCCCCAGTGAGATAAGCCTTTTAATAAATAAGATAATTATTTCACAGTATCTGTAGGAAATACTGCTAGACTAATTCTTTTATTGCTGGACCACTTGGCTTAAAGTTACCTTTACTCTTTTTAATTTCAAATCACTCAAATTTTTATAATTTGTAACGATATGTCTCTGAAACCCAGGGTTGCACATTATATATTTTCCCTTTGTACTTTGAACAAAGAATTTATCCAAAGAATTCTGCCAATTTTATGCAAGTATAATCCAATTCTTATGTGTTGAGTACCATTGCAGTAAATAAAACAGAGAGTATGATTTTATATTAGACTTAAATATATGTGGTTACATTATAGGAGACCTTTGGCTTCTGGTTAATCCAAATGTGGACAAACCAATTTTAATAGTTTGACATACTCTTGGAATAAGGTGCTGGCTTTTAGAATAATGGACTTTGTGAAACCATGCATCTATGTTTTGTAGCATTCAGTTTTGCTTTTCAGGGTTGAAAAAGTGTTTGGAGAGGCAGATATTTTTTCTTTCTTTTAAATCTTAAAAGCTTGAGATTATCTTCTAGGATATGGCAGCCATAGAGGAACATACTGAAATGTAAGTTATATGTATAGCCAAATTAATTTGAGCCTTTCCTACTTCGAAAATACCAGAGAAGTACCTTGTTTCAGGATGATGAAAACAAATGGTAGTTGAATGAGCTTTGTTCGGCCTCCCAGGTTAGATTAATCCACTCTGTATAAGCTCCTTTAGGGCACTATGATTCTTCAGTGGTATTCATCATACTTGTGATTACCTAATTTAATCTCTATTCCACATTAAACTGCAAGGTTCATGCAGGCCTACACCGTGCACATCTTGCTTTCTCCTCATATAGGAAGTCTCAGTGGATTGACTGGGTCGGCTCTTAACTAAAATCACCACTAACTTCTATGTTGCTAAGTGCATGGACATTTTTCAGTCGTCCTTGAACTGTCAGCAGCATTCAGCTCCCTTCTTGAAACACTCTCCTCGTTCATTCTACCTCTGATTGCTCCTTCTGTTTTGTTTTGGGGCTTTTTTGCATACTCATTTTCGTCTACCTGGCCATATTGTTGGAGTTCCTTGACATCTTGTGCTATGGTTTATTGTCAGTCTACGTTTTTCGCTCCAGGCTAACCTCCACACAAGCCCATATTTTTACCTATATACAGCTGTCTGCATTTTAGGTCTCTTGAGCTCTAGACATGTTTATCCAACTGCCTAATAAACATTCATTCAAGAAATGTCAATTTCATGGCCACTGTGCAAGGCACTGTTCTAGACTCTGGGCATATAGCAATGAACAAAACAAAATCCCAGCTTTCCTGGAGCTTACATTGTAGTGGAAATGAGGGAAAAAAGAAAGCATGGTAAGGAGGATGGGAAGTATAGGGGATTATAATTTTAAATAATGTTAGAGTAGGCCTCACTGTGAAGGTGACATTTCAGCAGCTAGATTTCAGTGAGTGAATCTTGTGAACATTGGGATAGACTTTCAGGTAAGAGAAAAGCCAGGACAAGGCCCCGGGGAAGGTTCCCTGACATTCAAGGAATAGTACTCCAATTAGTGTACTTGTATGGTAGGATACTCAAAACGGTACTGCCATCAAGGTAATGTGGGACAGGGGTCAGCAAACTTTTTCTCTAAAGCTTCAGATAATGACCATTTTAGGCACTGTGGGCCACATATGGCCTCTTAAACTTTTCTCCTTTTTCTTTATTTTTCGTGCATGACTCTTTGAAAATGTAAAAACCAGTGTTTATGACTCGTAAGGACTTGGATTTTGTCCTCCCGCCGGCTACAGTTTGCTCAATCTCTGTTACAGGACCTTGTTTACCTTATAAAAATACCTCACATTCAACATGTATAGACCTGCTGCTTCGTGCGTTTCCTGTGTCCATGCGTAGTACTCTTGTTCACCCAGTTGTCCTGGCTGAAAACTTCGTCATCATCCTTGAGACCTTTTACCACTGACTCATCATAACTCATTATTGCCAATTTCTGTTAATTGTCTATTTCTAGTATCTCAATATCTCTATTATCTAGTGGAGTATACACTCCATTGCTGTCGCCCTAGTTTAAGCATCTCTCACCTGAACAGGAGCCTCCTAATGGACCCCTCCACAACTGCTTTTGTCCTTCACTTCTGTCTTCACACAGCTTCCACCGTGATCCTTAGAACATGCTGCCTTTTTGCCACAAGTGCCTCCATGCTCAGGATGAATCAAGCCCTGCAGTCTCTCTAGCCTCATCTTGCACTCACTGCTCTTCCGCTCATTCTCAGATGACACACTGTTCCTCCCTGTAAAGGGTCTTAACATTTGCCATAGCCTACCTGAGATGCTCTTTTCTTCTGCACTTTGCTTTTCACCATCCCGTACATTTTAGTTCAGCCCATTCAGCAGCTGTCTATCAGATGCCCAGGGATGTGTCAAGTCTTGTGCTGGGCATTAAATGAACAGCTCTGAATAAAAAGCAAGAGGAACCTTGCCTTGCAGAGCTTACAGTCTAATGAAGTTATCCCTGAACTCCTTCACTAGGTCAATTCTGAATACAGTAAACCCTTGCGGTACCAGTGTCTCGCCTTTGCAGTGGTCACATATGTCTTTTATGTTTATGTATGTGATTATTTGATGAATATCTATTTCTCACAATAATCTATATACTCCATGAGAGCAGGGCCTCTTCCCTCTCACCTTCCCATCACTTCCTTTCTAGCTGTGACCACAGTGCCTACCACATTAATAGGTATCAATAGGTATTTTTTGGATTGATGTCTTAATGAATTGATTTATTAAACTAATGTTTGTTACCTTTAGAATTTTCTTCTTTAGGACTACATAAAATGGACCTGGATTTCCTTCCACTCCTTTAGTAGAAATACACATACTAAATACTTAATACTATTAATTCTTGCATGAATCTTCATTATTTTTCAGCCTTGGGATGTGTAATCATTATTTCAGGTCATGTAAACATGTTACCAAAAGTAAATTCTAATTTCTTGAAATGAAAATTAAAGTATGCTGAACACCCCTTCTTTAAAGAGTTTATTATTTTAACTAAGAAAGTTTGTAAGCACTTAAGAGATTTACTGTTTTTAAGAAAAAGGTAAGAAATGAGTGTTTAAAAATTGGATATAGGAAAAAATTTATTATTAAACAAACGAGTTCAACTTTAAACAAGGTCTTTAAAGTGATCAATGGTTTGTAGTAAAATAATCAAAATTATTCCTAGCTATTTATGCCTATCAATTAATATTGATAAACCAGTTTCTATACAGTAACTTCTATGTATGGAACTTTTTTTTTATTCCTATTCCAGCCTCTGTGTGACATGAAATTTACAGACTGCTTTTAAATACACTGTTTGTCAGAGTGTTTTATCTTAATCTAGGTTTTGTGATTCATCAGGTGATTCTGGACAAGGATTGAAAATGTGGATCAAGCAGGTTTTAAATCAAGATTTAACATTCCAACACATAAAAATTATTTATCCAACGGCTCCTCCCAGGTATGCAGTAATTTATCTCACTGCTCACTATTACTCTGTGGCACAAAATATATAGAGACAGATGTATCAGCTAGATGTTATTTAAGCTTAAATGTGTATTTTAAATATTTTAAATTGGGGTACTTTTTTAAGAACTCGTTTTTTTTGCAATTACACTGTTGTGCTGAGTTTTGCTAGGTGAGTAATATATTCCATCTTTGTGAAGCATTCCCTAAAGCTCCTATCTTAAACTGTCTCTGGTGTGACCTACAGAGTTCTGCTTTCTCTGGCCTGCAGATTGCTCATCTTTCAAACTCTCTTTTACCCCTTGTTTGCCACAAAAAAAGACACTAGTAACTCTTAATGAGCATAAGCTTTCTAATCATTGAGTTGAGCCAGAGTTCATAATCTCTGGAAAAGAGTTTTGTGGTATTCTTTGCAATTAAAAGGATTCTGAAATAACATTAAAAGCTTTTGAATCAGTAAAGCAGAATAGGAATATGGAACTGACTACTTAATAAATACATTTAATTATACAACCTGTAGATGTGTTTAACAAAATGTGCAATTATGAGATTGGTATGTTTGTGAAGTTAAACTGCTCTTTTATAATTATAAAATTAGTATCTGCATGATCTTTTATTCTGAACACATACTTAAAATTAGGGTTTGCAAATACTTATTTGTGTAAGTGAAATAATGTGCTGAGCTCTCCAGCCCAATTTGATTTCCCATTATCTGTTCTTGATTTATTCTTATTAAGCACACTGTGTGCTCATGCAAATGCTTTGCTTTATTTTTCTATTAACTTAGTTTAAGGACAATTAGAACCAGAACTTTAAGGACGTCTATATATGCACTAGCATTCTGCTTACCGCATTTGATAGAACTGAAACAAGTGGAACAATAAAAATGATAATTTTGTTGCAAGATTTAAGACTTTTCAAAAAGTGATTATTTTTAATATTATTTTAGAGGAGTTTAGTAGTTCGGGAGTTTAGGTAAAAGACCTAATGACCAATGGGTTATTTTTGTGCTGTGAGTTGAATGTCTTTGAAAATGTCAAAAAGCTTGTTATTTGCTATGGGTGTTTAGAGTTAGTGAAGTGGAAAGGTGAAAGACAGTGGTCTTCCTATGGGGGTAGGAAAGATAAGTTATTTCAGCCTACATATAATTGTCATTATCTGATAAAATTGAATGGAAGATCATAGGAAACATGATTCTAGAAATTAATATTTTCTAGGTTACGAATGTCATGTCATCACCAATTGTGATAGGAATTCTAGACCACTGTATCTCAAACTTTAGCCCAGAGTTGTTTCTGAGATCCAAAGTCCCCATGTGTGCTAAGCTGTTATTTTTGGATACTGTTGTGATTTAGTTAAATATAAAAATCATTGACATACTTCACTGAATTCATAGTAACTTTTTGTGTTTTCATACTCAATAGCTATTTGGACAGATCATCAAATATTTTGAACCATGCCAATGTAATACACACTATGCAAATTTAAATTTTCTTGGCACCACATTAAAAAGAAAAAGGACACCAGTAAAATTAATTTTAATATTTTATTTAACCCACTGTATCCAAAATATTATCATTTCAACAAGTAATCAATATAAAATTATCAAAGTGATATTTCACATTCTTTTGTTTATTCTAATCTTTGAAAGCTTGTGTGTATTCTGCATGTACAGCACATGTCAATTTAGATGCTGATTAATTTAAGTTAAAGTGTCTCAGTTGTACTAGCTACATTTTTAAATGCTCTAAAGCTATATTGGTGAGGGACTACTCTTGGACAGTGTAGTTTTAAACTTAAAAGAGAACATTCCATTTACATCCATTTGCATTACTTTGGGGGCTACTGTCACAGACCAAATCACCATTTGTACTTTAATTTCCCATGAGTTACAGTTCTTGAACTAGTAAGATTTTTTTCAAATGATGAATTGATTTAAATCATTTGTTGTCAAACAGGGATGATTCTCCCTCAGGGACCTTTGGCAATGTGTTGGGGGACATTTCTTGGTCGTTACAGCTGGCAGGAGGGGCAGCCTGAGAAGCTATTGGCTTCTAGTGGGAGGTGGCCAGGATGCTGTTAAATGTCCCCCACTGAACAGGATGGCCCCCCCAGCAGTTATCCCACCCCAAAATTTCAAAGGCACCTAGGCAGAGAAACCCTCCTTTAAGTTTTATCTCCGTCTCACACATACTGGATGATCAGTATCTTTGTTCTCCTTTAGGAAGAAAAAATAATGTTGCAGTGTAGTCAACTGCTTATATTTTAGAAAAACAAATATCTGAGGCAATTAAAGTATGAATGGCATCATTGTTTTTGAATCAATACGAAAAGAAGTCGAGATTGCGCCTAAGAACAGGTCTTTATGTACTAGGTTTCCTTTATTTTTAGACTTAATTACTCTAAGTCAGAAACATTAAAAACAAAATTCCACTTGCCTTCAAAAGCCTTTTCAGCCTCAAATTTAATCTTGTAAGCATGGAGTTGTCAAGTTTCACTTCCTTTTTCACTGTTTCCAATATTCCTAAAATGAAGAAATAAAAACCTCACAATTCAGTAAATTTGCCATTTCCTATTCTGCAACTCAAGAACTTTTCACAAATTTTCAGGAAAAAAATACATACCTATATAGATATAAGTAACTATAAATAGAATTTAAATTGTAGAATATTACATCTCAAACCCGCATCCTTAATTAGGTCTGGTTTTATTTATTGAATAAAATAAAACAGTGAAATAAAACATAATCAGGAATATCAATGCCAGTTCATTTGCTATTAATATCAAATCAAGTTAAGTTTGTGAAATATGGTATTGTTTTCAAATATAATACCAGAGCGCTTAAAGCAAAATTGTTTTGTTTTAAACATTCAGCAAGTTGTACATTCTGTAGTTCTATCTAACATGTACCTGGTCTTCCATCATTGAAATGATGTTCACTGTTATGTAACTTTACCCAAGCTAGATAATCATGGAAATGAAATGAAAATGAAATATTTAAGCAGGTTTAGCTTTATTGGCTTTGGTAGGAATGCCAAACATGTTTCCACAGAGGTTATAGCATTTTACACCCTTATCAGGAATGTTGGACAGTTTCATTTGTTTCACATTACATAACAGTTTCCATTGTCAGTCTTACTTTGGCCAGTCATGTGGCTCTGTAATAGTATCTCACTGTGTTTTTAATTTGTATTTCTTTAATGACAGTGATGTTGAGTACTGTTTATGTTTATTGGGCATTTGGATATTCTCAAGAGACATGCCCATTCAAGTCATGTACCTAGGTTTTTATTTAGTTGTCTTTTTCTTACTGATTTATTATAGCTCTGTAATATTTTGGGGAGTATAGTTTTTGTTGTGGTGTTAGATATACAAATTCAAATGGATTTCCTCTGTCATTTGCATTTTCAATCTCTTAATGACATCTTGTTAACAGAATATGTTTCATTCAAAATAAAACTGAGCCTAATGCAAAAATCTTAAGTATATGGTTCAATAAATTTTTGTAAATACTTGCACTGGTTTAACTACTTGAATTAAAATAGAGAACCATTCCCAACACCTCAGAAAATTTTCTTGTGCCTCCTTCCAGTCAATTCCCAGCACACATAGGTATTTCTAATAGCTATTTAGTATACTTATTTCTATAGTTATTTAGTATATTCCTTTTGATTTTTGTGTAAACCATCATGACATCTGTGAATAAAGGAAGTGTTACTTTTCCTTTCCAGTCATTGGCTTGCCTTATTGCACCTGTTTGAAGTACCATACAGTGTTGAAAAGAATTAAGGACCACTTTCCTATGTAATCTTAGAGGGGAGATACTCAGTATTTCACCATTAAGTATGACATTAGTTACAGGGTTTTTTTCTATGCACCTTTTATTATACTGAGGAAATTTCTTTCTTTGCCTAATAGGCTGAGTGTTTTCTTTATGAATTGGTTAAATGCCTTTTCTGTATCATTTGAGGTGATCATATTTTTCAGTCTTTCATTTTGTTTATATAGTGGATAACACTGATGGATTTTCAAGTGTTAAACCAACCTTTCATTCCTGGGATAAATCCCTCTTGGTCATGATGTGTTACCCTTTTTATATGTAGTTGAATTTAATTTGCTAGTATTTTGTTGAGGAATTTTACATCTATGTTCATGAGGGATATTGATTGTACTTCTCTATACTGTCTTTGTCAGGTTTTGTTATCAGGGTTATACTATTAAAATGTATTAGAAAATGTCCACTTTTCTGTTTCTTTTGAGTTAGTTTATATTATTTTTTCCCTCAGTATTTGGTAAAATTCACTAGTGGAATTATCTGAACCTACAGTTTTCTTGTGTGAAGATTTTGATAATGAATCCAACTTCTTTCATATAATCAGGGTATTCAGATTTTTTGTTTTTTTTCTGTCAGTTTTGCTCATTTGTGTTTCTCGTGGAATTTGTGTCTTTAACCAAATTTATTGGCTTAAACTTCATATTTCCTTTTATTGCCTTTAGGATTTATGTTGCTATCCTTAATTTCATTTCATATTTAGAAATACATTGTTAATTTCTAAATACTTGGGAATATTCTAGGTATCTTATTGCTCTTGATTTCTAAGCTCCTTCCATTGTTGTCATAGAAAATACTCTGTACATCTTCAGTCTTTTGATACTCACTGGCACTTGTATTTTGTCTTGCATGTTACTGCTATGTGTGGATTTTTGTGTACAGAGTTCTGTAAATGTCAGTAGTTCAAGGTAATTACAGTATTACTCACCTTTCATATTTGCTTAGTCATTTTTTTAGTAAGTTTTTCTATTACTCTTGAAGGGTAGGTATTAAAATCTCCAATTATGATTGTAGATTAGTCTTTGTCTCCCTTTAGTTCCATCAGTTTTGCTGTGTGTTTTTTAAACAATATTACCAGGTTCTTGCCCTTGTAGGATTATTCCTATCCTCATTAATGGTTACTTTTATCTTACAAAATGTTCAGTTTTATCTCTGGTAATAGCTTGACATGTACTTTGTTTAATAAAATAGTATGGATCAGCTTTCCAATGTTTACTGTTCATGTAGCATATCCTTTTCCATCCTTTTCATGAGTGTTTCATAGCATGTCTTCTTCCATCGTTTTACTTTTAACATTTGTATCACTACATGTAAAGTGAGTTTGTTACAGACAATGTGTATTTGGGCTTCATTTTTTCTTTAACGAACCTTAATAATAGGCTATCTTTTAAGTGATTTGTTTAGCCCATTTCTATTTAATGTAACTATGAATATGTTTGAATTTAAGTCTGCTGCTTTTCTTCTTTTTCCCTTTTCCATTTTTTTGGATCATTTGAAAATTTTTAATACTCCATTTCATTTATCTATCCTTATATTTTCCTATTGCTTTAGAGATTATAAGATATGTATCAAACCTTCCACCTATTTAGAGTTAGCTTTTTACCACTTCCCACAAAATATAGAAACCTTACAACCATGCACGTACCTTTAGTCTTCCTTCTTTATACTTGTCATATGTATTTCATCTACAGACATCAAAAACTCTGTCAAACAAGGTTATAATTTTTGCTTTCAACAGTCATGCACATTTTAAAGAACTTAAGAGGAGAACAATGGTTTAATATATTTTACCCAGTTGTGCTTTATTACAGCATGTCCCAGTATGTTTTGATTAAATTGTGAATCACTGTTTTGGCTATAAAGTATTCTTTTTCCTTAACCCTAATTTAATAGATGTTTTTAATCAGCAAGTTAGGGGCATATTAAGTAAAAGTGAGCAATTTGCCTGCTGTGTTGATTTAAATGGAAAATATTGCTTCATTTTTTTATTATGTTAATTTGGACTATTTAATTCGAGTGCTCAATAAAGATTTTTATTTCTATGAAATACTTTATTGTATTTGTAATCAGAGATTTTCCATTGGAATTCCCATTTCAAAAATAGTTTTTAACAAGTCACTAATAATTTTTATGATGGCATCATTTCTCTTGGTGTTGAAAATTCTAAAAGTAACAAAATTTGCATAGTGCCTCTACTTTTTGATTCACATGAAGTGAAATATTCCCACATGAAGTACATGTTTATTTTTTTTCATTAAACATGTGTTCCAAAACAGGGTTAGGCACTTTTGATTTAGGTGTAGTAGACAATGGCTCACCTTTATCACTTCGGGTTCCTATGTGAAGCATGATATTGAGATACCGCTCCTGATACTAGTACATCTGTACTATAAGTGTGTTTTACTGCAAAGGAACCCGACTGAAAAATACATGTTTTTCAGGAAATAGTTTTACTTCTTTGGTAAGTATTTTAAATACCACATTTAAATACCTACTAGTATATAAAAACTGTTTTCCTTAGAAACATGTTTTCTCAAAGAAACAAAAGAAAAATTTTGCCTTTTCCTAGAAATCGCAATAAGAATTTTATAAGAATTAAAGTCAAAAGGTATTCAGAGAAAAATAATTTTAGGTATTCTCTTACATCCAACTGATACAGATTATTCCCAAGTGACACAAATGATAATTAACATTAATCATTCAACAAATACCTGTTCTTGGCACTGAGGTAACGCTGTGGAAAAGATGAAGTCCTTACTCTGAGGGACCTCACATAGAAATGGAAATTAAAAGAGAGGTTAAATATATTAATTTCAAATAGTAATAAGTCCCATTAAGACAGCTAACTGGGATAATGGCATAGAGAGAGTATGTGTATGCATTGCACAGTGGAGAGGAGGACGTTCCTTTGAGTGTGTCAGGCCAAAGCGCGCTGCCCTGAGGAAGCAGCGTTTGGGCTGAAGCCTGTACCACCAGCAGGAGCCCACTTACAAGTGTGGCAAAGAGCGTTCCAGGTAGAGGCAGCTGCAGTGCCCTGACAACAGAAGGCTGTCCTGTTTGAAGAAAGTGAGGGAAATGTGGCAAGAACCCAGTGGGTGCTGGGAGAAGTGCTGTGAAATGAGGACAGAGAGGAAGAAGATACAGATGATGTTATCTTAAAGGTTGTGAATGACCTTTTGCTTTTATGACTTTTAGGGAGCAGAGACCAAAACAGAACTTGATATCAAACAATGTCAGGTTTTTTTTTAATGTTGGATATTTTATTCCAGCCTAATATTTTACTGGTGTGTAATGGTTTGATTGACTGATTGGTTTAGGAGCCACATACATGTTCTTTGCCAAACATAGTTATTTACTGGACTGATACCTGAGTTCTTTTATACCAGCTAATAAAGTGATTTACTTGGGGAAGAGGGTGAATTAGTGTAACATATGTGCCAGTTTGTTTAGCTGTTTTAAAAACAATCTTTTATGCTCTATTTAAAGGTTATTCTAACATCCTAAGAAAATTTTGCATCTTGATTGTTTTCGTAACAACAAATGTTCTAAATTATTCTTGTCTCATTAAATTTTCCCAATTATCTCCTTTGAACAGAAAATTTTAGTTTTCTTAGAGAATTGAGAGAACAAAAAGCTTCAAAATTAGTGAAACTTAACCCTGGGATTCCACCTCTGTGGAGCATCTATCTCTAATTAAGTAAGGCCCTGTCAAAGACAAAAAGCTTAGCTTAAGTGAATGTCATTTTTTTTTCTATTAATGGCTGAGTTCCCAGAATGATTCATGTTTTAGCCTATGATATCATCCTTATTTAAGTGCTTAGACAGATAAGTAAACAATTAGAGAAACAGCAGAATAAAATGAAAAGGGAAGTAGAAATAATTTAAAAAACAGTCTAATTCAAACTTTAAATGAAAGTGAATGTTGACTTCCCAGTTTTCATTCAGAAAATCCCTGCGATTTTACTGACAAATTGAGTAGAGTTTGGGATTTCATTTTATCTACCATGACTTTAATACTAAGTGGAAAGCACCTGCTTTCATTTTCAGACTACTCTAAGAAAGTTAATCCTGAGAAAGGGTTACTGGCAGGGGAGGCTTGAATGCTTTCTATCTTCTCTCCCCTTGTGATTCCAGTTTACTTAACCTCTCGTGAGCCAAGCAGCTTCTGAGGTCAGAGGGCCTATGTGATGAGGGAGAAGCTAAGCATTTAGGAGTCGTAGTAGATTGCTGGTGCAGGATTTTATCTTCTACGCACACATCGAGAGCCTGGAGAGCAGTGCAGGAGAAGCCCTAGGTGAGGACCAGAATATGGCAGATCCTGGGAAGAGTTCAGTCTGCAAAAATCTTCCCTATTTTCAGGCCTGTGTCACAAAATGTTAATTCCCACAAAGTAATGGAATATTAAGAGTTTTTTAAAGTTTTAAGAATTATTTGTAATTATGTATGAAAAAAAATATTTTATTCATTTATTAAATAAAGAAAAATGGATGCTTAAGAGTAAGCAAAACAAGTCTGAAAAAGAGCCTGGTGGTGATGATGATAGGGAGAAGGGAAAAACATCACTCAACTTCAGAACATTCTCTAAAACCAGTGTAATACAATCAATATTATCCTAACACAGGGACAGATAGGTAGATTAGTAGAACAAAATAGACCTTTCTCACCCAGAGTTCTTGGCTTAAATCACAGAACACAGAAAATGACTTGAATGACTCTTTTCTTGATTTCTCCAAGGATAGTGTACAACTAGTATCATTCCAGATGTGTTGGAGAGAAGTCCATTCACTATAATAGTGTATGTGTTAGGCATTACAGCTCAATTCTCTTACATAACCTAGGTTGAGAGAAACTAGATAAATCATAACTATAGAATTAAATAGATGGAAAAGATGGCATTTTATCTTTGTGAGAGCAAGTTTTCTCATTTGGATTTTGTTTTGGTAGTAACACAAGCACAATTGACTATCCATATGGAAGAAAATGAATTCGAACCCTAGGGTGACTTCATGTATGAAATAAATTCCAGAAAAATTAAAAGCTTAAATGTAAGAATGAAAACAAAAATGTTAAGGAAAATCTTGTATTCCATATGTAAACGTGTGTGGATTGGGAAGGACTTCTTAAATTGGGAGACCCAAAAATTTAGTTTTTCTCTTCTAAAAAAGAACAGATTATATCAAATGTAAAGTCTTCTTTATAATTTTTTTAAAAGATTCCCCAAATATGTAATGTCAGTGTATATAGATTTTAAAAATACTTAAAATGTAAATGACAAATATTTAAGTGTCAATAATAGACAAAGTGCTCATCTAAACTTTAAGAACAAAAAATCAAAACCACAATAGAAAAAAATAAATGATATGAATAGCTAATTTCATTTATGTGGAGTTATAGAAAAGCCAGCACTTATCTGTAGTGGTAAAAATCACTGGTTACCTGGGAAATAAAGGGGAATTGCTTACAAAGGGGTACTATGGGATCTTCTGAGGTAAAGGGAAAGGTCTGTATTATTGCAAAGATTGTGGTTATATTGCCATAAGTCTTTGAAGTACGTACTTAAAATGTGTACTTTTATATATAAATTACACTTCAATAATTGATTTTAAAACTATAATCAATACCCTTAAATGATAATATTTTTTTTTTTTTACTTTTTTATTTTTTTTTATTTATTTATTTATTTTTTTTGAGAGGGCATCTCTCATATTTATTGATCAAATGGTTGTTAACAACAATAAAATTCAGTATAGGGGGGTCAATGCTCAATGTACAATCATTAATCCATCTCAAGCCTAATTCTCGTCAGTCTCCAATCTTCTGAAGCATAACGAACAAGTTCTTACATGGTGAACGAATTCTTACAGAGTGAATAAATTCTTACATGGTGAACAGTACAAGGGCATTCATCACAGAAACTTTCGGTTTTGATCATGCAATATGACCTATAAACCATCAGGTCAAATATGAATATTCATTTGATTTTTGTACTTGATTTATATGTTGATCCCACATTTCTCCTATTATTATTATTATTTTTATTTTTAATAAAATGCTGAAGTGGTAGGTAGATGCAAGATAAAGGTAGAAAACATAGTTTAGTGCTGTAAGAAGGCAAATGTAGATGATCAGATGATCAGGTGTGTGCCTATGGACTAAGTATTAATCCAGGCTAGACAAGGGCAGCAAGACATCCACGGATGCAGAAGATTTCTCTCAAAGCAGGGGGGGTGAGGTTCTGAGCCTCACCTCTGTTGATCCCCAAATTCTCACCTGATGGCCCCCCTGCGACTGTGCCTGTCTTAGGTTGTTCCTCCCTTGAGGAATCTTACCCGTCTCTGGCTAACCAGTCATCTTCCGGGGCCATACAGGGAAATGTAAAGTTGGTAAGTGAGAGAGAAGCCATATTGTTTGCAAAGGTTAGCTTTTAACTTCTTTGCAGATTTATGCCCTGTGGCTTCTATGCCCAGCACTTGTCTCGAGGTATCTTTACAACCTGGAGGAATTATGATACTCGGTAAATTCGATATGAGGCACGAATTCTATTTAAGGTTTGTAATTAGGAAGGAAGAAGAAAAGCTATAGATGTAGCATATGAAGGAAACTTGGGAGGATTGATTATTTCTTTGACATATCTTCTTGTATAGTACCTTAAGTATGTATAGGTTTTAAACTACTAACTAATTTGCACACACATATTAACATAATAGGAATACGGTGACATAAACAAAGCAAATCTATAATTACCAGCCATCTCCAGTGAAGCCAAGAAAACCATTTAGGCACCCTAGGCATTTGTGAAAATTTATCTATGATATGATGGATATTTTCGAACTGTACTTGAACCATCAGACAAATTAAAGCAGCCCATTTCTGGGATCTGTTCACATCCCATATGTTCTTTTAACCATAGATAGTCTATAGTCATGAGATTTTGGGGTGCTACAACTTGCACCCCTCCCAACTCCTGGTTGAGTTCCAACAGTACAGATCCAGTCAAATTCGTTGTCTCACTGTATGCACATGCCAGCCTAGACATCTCCCTCCTCCTTCTTATGGCAAGTCCAGGAGACGGTGGGCTGGATGCAGCCACAACCGCAGCATCGTCCGGATCCCTGTGGAGGCTTTTTGATGATCATCCCCCGGCACGAGTCCTCCAGAGAGTGCTGATGCCGGAAGCTCCTCCTCATATCGTATCTTAGTTCATTTTCTGGGTATCCAAGCTAGGCCTTGATCTTCTGCGTAGAAACAAACAGACCCTTTGCCCACACTTTGACATGCCCTCTATACCACTGTGCAGAACTCATTGGAGGTCAGCACACAGTAACTGCTTTTTTTTTTTTTTTTTTTTTAATTAAGAGAAAGGAATATTATCAGAAAAGAGTACCTCCATAGCTGATCATCTGACACCCTTTAAGTGATCAACATTAAGGATATTTAAAGCATGCGTTGATCTTTGATTTACCAATAGTTTTATCCTGTTAAGGAGTAATCCCCCTTTTCTTTCTTTCTTTCTTTTTTTTTTTTAAATTTTTAATCTACACTTACCTGAAGAATACTATGTTTACTATGCTCTCCCCTATATCAGGTCCCCCCTAACAACCACATTACGGTTACTGTCCATCAGCTTAGCAAAATGTGGTAGAGTCACTACTTGTCCTCTCTGTGTTGTGCAGCCCACCCTCCCCTTTCTCCCTCCCCCCCATGCATGCTAATCTTAATACCCCCCTTCTTCTTCCCCCCCCCTTATCCCTCCCTGCCCACCCATCCTCCCCAGTTCCTTTCCCTTTGGTACCTGTTAGTCCATTTTTGGGTTCTGTAATTCTGCTGCTGTTTTGTTCCTTCAGTTTTTCCTTTGTTCCTATACTCCTCAGATGAGTGAAATCATTTGGTATTTCTCTTTCTCCGCTTGGCTTATTTCACTGAGCATAATACTCTCCAGCTCCATCCATGTTGCTGCAAATGGTTGGATTTTTCCACTTCTTATGGCTGAGTAGTATTCCATTGTGTATATGTACCACATCTTCTTTATCCATTCATCTACAGATGGACATTTAGGTTGCTTCCAATTCTTGGCTATTGTAAATAGTGCTGCGATAAACATAGGAGTGCATCTGTCTTTCTCAAACTTGATTGCTGCGTTCTTAGGGTAAATTCCTAGGAGTGGAATTCCTGGGTCAAATGGTAGGTCTGTTTTGAGCATTTTGATGCACCTCCATACTGCTTTCCACAATGGTTGAACTAATTTACATTCCCACCAGCAGTGTAGGAGGGTTCCCCTTTCTCCACAGCCTCGCCAACATTTGTTGTTGTTTGTCTTTTGGATGGCAGCTATCCTTACTGGTGTGAGGTGATACCTCATTGTAGTTTTAATTTGCATTTCTCTGATAATTAGCGATGTGGAGCATCTTTTCATGTGTCTCTTGGCCATCTGTATTTCTTTTTTGGAGAACTGTCTGTTCAGTTCCTCTGCCCATTTTTTAATTGGGTTATTTGTTTTTTGTTTGTTGAGGCGTGTGAGCTCTTTATATATTCTGGACGTCAAGCCTTTATCAGATCTGTCATTTTCAAATATATTCTCCCATACTGTAGGGTTCCTTTTTGTTCTATTGATGGTGTCTTTCGCTGTACAGAAGCTTTTCAGCTTAATGTAGTCCCACTTGCTCATTTTTGCTGTTGTTTTCCTTGCCCGGGGAGATATGTTCAAGAAGAGATCACTCATGTTTATGTCTAAGAGGTTTTTGCCTATGTTTTTTTCCAAGAGTTTAATGGTTTCGTGACTTACATTCAGGTCTTTGATCCATTTTGAGTTTACCTTTGTATATGGGGTTAGACAATGGTCCAGTTTCATTCTCCTTCATGTAGCTGTCCAGTTTTGCCAGCACCATCTGTTGAAGAGACTGTCATTTTGCCATTGTATGTCCATGGCTCCTTTATCAAATATTAATTGACCATATATGTTTGGGTTAATTTCTGGGGTCTCTAATCTGTTCCACTGGTCTGTGGCTCTGTTCTTGTGCCAGTACCAAATTGTCTTGATTACTATGGCTTTGTAGTAGAGCTTGAAGTTGGGGAGTGAGATCCCCCCTACTTTATTCTTCTTTTTCAGGATTGCTTTGGCTATTCGGGGTCTTTGGTGTTTCCATATGAATTTTTGAATTATTTGTTCCAATTCATTGAAGAATGTTGCTGGTAATTTGAGAGGGATTGCATCAAATTTGTATATTGCTTTCGGCAGGATGGCCATTTTGACGATATTAATTCTTCCTAGCCATGAGCATGGGATGAGTTTCCATTTATTAGTGTCCCCTTTAATTTCTCTTAAGAGTGACTTGTAGTTTTCAGAGTATAAGTCTTTCACTTGCTTGGTTAGGTTTATTCCTAGGTATTTTATTCTTTTTGATGCAATGGTGAATGGAATTGTTTTCCTGATTTCTCTTTCTATTGATTCGTTGTTAGTGTATAGGAAAGCTACAGATTTCTGTGTGTTGATTTTGTATCCTGCAACTTTGCTGTATTCCGATATCAGTTCTAGTAGTTTTGGAGTGGAGTCTTTAGGGTTTTTTATGTACAGTATCATATCATCTGCAAATAGTGACAGTTTAACTTCTTCTTTACCAATCTGGATTCCTTGTATTTCTTTGTTTTGTCTGATTGCCGTGGCTAGGACCTCCAGTACTATGTTAAATAACAGTGGGGAGAGTGGGCATCCCTGTCTGGTTCCCGATCTCAGTGGAAATGCTTTCAGCTTCTCGCTGTTCAGTATAATGCTGGCTGTGGGTTTATCATATATGGCCTTTATTATGTTGAGGTACTTGCCCTCTATTCCCATTTTGCTGAGAGTTTTTATCATGAATGGATGTTGAATTTTGTCAAATGCTTTTTCAGCATCTATGGAGATGATCATGTGGTTTTTGTCTTTCTTTTTGTTGATGTGGTGGATGATGTTGATGGATTTTCGAATGTTGTACCATCCTTGCATCCCTGGGATGAACCCCACTTGGTCATGGTGTATGATCCTTTTGATATACTGTTGAATTCTGTTTGCTAATATTTTATTGAGTATTTTTGCATCCACATTCATCAGGGATATTGGTCTGTAATTTTCTTTTTTGGTGGGGTCTTTTCCTGGTTTTGGTATTAGGGTGATGTTGGCTTCATAGAATGAGTTTGGGAGTATTCCCTCTTCTTCTATTTTGTGGAACACTTTAAGGAGAATGGGTATTATGTCTTCTCTGTGTGTCTGATAAAATTCCGAGGTAAATCCGTCCGGCCCCGGGGTTTTGTTCTTGGGTAGTTTTTTGATTACTGTTTCAATTTCTTTGCTTGTAATTGGTTTGTTTAACTTTTGTGTTTCTTCCTTGGTCAGTCTTGGAAGGTTGTATTTTTCTAGGAAGTTGTCCATTTCTTCTAGGTTTTCCAGCTTGTTGGCATATAGGTTTTCATAGTAGTCTTTAATAATTCTTTGTATTTCTGTGGAGTCTGTCGTGATTTTTCCATTCTCATTTCTGATTATGTTGATTTGTGTTGACTCTCTTTTTCTCTTAATAAGTTGGGCTAGAGGCTTATCTATTTTGTTTATTTTCTCAAAGAACCAGCTCTTGGTTTCGTTGATTTTTGCTATTGTTTTATTCTTCTCAATTTTGTTTATTTCTTCTCTGATCTTTATTATGTCCCTCCTTCTGCTGACTTTAGGCCTCTTAAATGATAATATTTTAAAGGATGTTAGTACCTATTATACTCTCAGGGATGTGTGCAAAAAGATGTTCTCTTGTTGAAAGGTGTATTTTTATAGCCTTGGTGAAAGTGACTTTGAAGCATCAAGTAAGATAAAAATTAAACCTTTCAATACTGTTTCTTAGACTCTATGCCACAGGAATTAAAGTACCAATACTCAAAAGCATGTAAGGAAATATGTTTAATATGGGAGTGTATGTAGTAGCTAAAAGCTGAATACCAAATAAATGCCCATTAGTAAGGGAATGACTGATTAGACTGTGGAACTGTTTTATCATCGGTATTACATAGTCATTTAAAAGGATGTGGTTAGAATTATATTAAATGGAAGGATTTCAAGGAAGTATTGTTAGAGGAGAAAAGTATGATGCATATAAGAAAAATAGGCTAATTCATTTTTGAAGAACAGAGTGCTCTAAAAAATACCCTGTAAAAATACATATTTTAATATATGTGCAAGAAAAACACTCAAGGATATGTTCTAAATCATAAATATGATTTACGTAGTGTGAAGGGCAAGATGTATATTGATGTATAAGAGAGTAATGGAGAGGAGGAATGGTGTAAAAAAATAAGGTTTATATGAAAAACATCAAACACACACACACACACATGTACTTTCCCATATTTGCAAAATATCATGTATCTTCATAAACTGGGAGAAAATGTTAGATTTTTATATATTATCTTAAAGGGAGATTCAAAAGTACATTCAGATTTTAGAAAGCATGTTGCAAAGTATGTTTACAACATTTTCCCATTTTACTAAATAAAACATCCTCTATAGATGAGTTCTTGTTCCCAAATTTCTTTCAGTTTCTCTGATAAACTTTCCAAATATAATCCTCTTGACTTTCAGACTCCTGAAGTGGATGTGCGTTTATCCTGAAGTGCTACAATCAATACAGCACAATTTTGATGTGGTTTTCCTGTTCTCTTCAGTACCACCCACCTGTCCCAGATTTTGGATGCTTCCCAAGGGCAGATCTGCCTGGATTGTGGGGTCCTTTCAGTAAGATGAAAGTGGATGAGAGAGTGAGAACTGAATATTCTAGCGAGAGTGGATGAGAGAGTGAGAACTGAATATTCTAGCTTTTGGGGTGAAGTTCTACTTGATTTTTCACTAGAGAGGATATAGGAAAGCACTGTCAGGTCTCAACCGGTATCTTTCAGCTCTCCATTTTTTTTGTTCTGGCTATACATTTCACTTCTACTTCACTGACTTTGGAGGGTAAGAGTAAACGGGCAGTGTGGTGAGGGCAGAGGACTTCTGCCCCCATGGTTGCCATCAGTTTAGATTTCTTTCAAATCATGGTAGGTACTTCCAGCGCTGGCTGTGTTTTCTAAGACATTCTTCATATAACATAAGTCATGTTTTCACTGTCACATGAGAAAGCAGGGCTTGCCCAGTGAAAGACAGTTTCTTTTATTGAACTCCCCTTTCCCTCATACTAGGAAAACCTTTGTTCTCCATGTTTATCTCATGTATCTCTATGTGCTCCTTCGTGTTTGCTTACAGGAATGTCTGAGGTTGTTTTAGTTCCCCTTCATTTACCTTTGCCAACATTGGACTTGAACACAGGACCGCTTGCCTTGGTTAAAGCATTGTAATTGTAATTGAATTTGAACCTAATTAGAATTAGATTCAAAACTTCTCCAGAAAATCCCCACAAAAAAGGATATTATATGTATGTTAATATATATATTGTATATGTATATTTGTTTTCTGCCCAGTCAAAGTGACTGATCATTATAGTTGGTTAGAATAGAACATTTGGAATACCTTGACATACATACAGACACACACACACACTAACTGAGCATTCCAAAGTATGAATATATACTGAAATGGATTAAGATTCACTAATAATATAGCCATTCTATCTCATGTAAAATGTAAAATATCTTGAAAGATCAGGCTTGTTCAAAAAGATACCCAGTTCACACCAGAAAGAGAAATCAGGAAAACAACTCCATTCACAATTGCATCAAAAAAAATAAAATACCTAGGAATAAACCTAACCAAAGAAGTGAAAGACTTATACTGTGAAAACTACAAGTCACTCTTAAGAGAAATTAAAGGGAACACTAACAGATGGAAACTCATCCCATGCTCATGGCTAGGAAGAATTAATATCATCAAAATGGCCATCCTGCCCAAAGCAATATACAGATTTGATGCAATCCCTGTGAAACTACCAGCAACATTCTTCAGTGAACTGGAACAAATAATTCAAAAATTCATATGGAAACACCAAAGACCCCGAATAGCCAAAGCAATCCTGAGAAAGAAGAATAAAGTAGGGGGGATCTCACTCCCCAACTTAAAGCTCTACTATAAAGCCATAGTAATCAAGACAATTTGGTACTGGTACAAGAACAGAGCCACAGACCAATGGAACAGACTACAGAATCCAGACATTAACCCAGATATATATGGTCAATTAATATTTGATAAAGGAGCCATGGACATACAATGGCGAAATGACAGTCTCTTCAACAGACGGTGCTGGCAAAACTGGACAGCTACATGTAGGAGAATGAAACTGGACCATTGTCTAACCCCATATACAAAAGTAAACTCAAAATGGATCAAAGACCTGAATGTAAGTCATGAAACCATTAAACTCTTGGAAAAAAACATAGGCAAAAACCTCTTAGACATAAACATGAGTGACCTCTTCTTGAACATATCTCCCCGGGCAAGGAAAACAACAGCAAGAATGAACAAGTGGGACTATATTAAGCTGAGAAGCTTCTGTACAGCAAAAGACACCATCAATAGAACAAAAAGGAACCCTACAATACAGGAGAATATATTTGAAAATGACAGACCCGATAAAGGCTTGACGTCCAGAATATATAAAGAGCTCACACGCCTCAACAAACAAAAAACAAATAACCCAATTAAAAAATGGGCAGAGGAACTGAACAGACAGTTCTCCAAAAAAGAAATACAGATGGCCAACAGACACATGAAAAGATGCTCCACATCGCTAATTATCAGAGAAATGGAAATTAAAACTACAATGAGGTATCACCTCACACCAGTAAGGATGGCTGCCATCCAAAAGACAAACAACAACAAATGTTGGCAAGGCTGTGGAAAAAGGGGAACCCTCCTACACTGCTGGTGGGAATGTAAATTAGTTAAACCATTGTGGAAAGCAGTATGGAGGTACATCAAAATGCTCAAAACAGACTTACCATTTGACCCAGGAATTCCACCCCTAGGAATTTACCCTAAGAACGCAGCAATCAAGTTTGAGAAAGACAGATGCACCCCTATGTTTATTGCAGCACTATTTACAATAGCCGAGAATTGGAAGCAACCTAAATGTCCATCAATAGATGAATCGATAAAGAAGATGTGGTACATATACAGAATGGAATACTACTCAGCCATAAGAAGAAAGCAAATCCAACCATTTGCAGCAACATGGATGGAGCTGGAGGGTATTATGCTCAGTGAAATAAGCCAAGTGGAGAAAGAGAAATATCAAATGATTTCACTCATCTGTGGAGTATAAGAACAAAGGAAAAACTGAAGGAACAAAACAGCAGCAGAATCACAGAACCCAAGAATGGACTAACAGGTACCAAAGGGAAAGGGACTAGGGAGGATGGGTGGGTAGGGAAGGATAAGGGAGGGGAAAAGGGGGTGATTAAGATTAGCATGCATGGGGGAGTGGGAGAAAGGGGAGGGCTGTACAACAGAGAAGACAAGTAGTGATTGTACAACATTTTGCTATGCTGATGGACAGTGACTGTAAAGGGGTTTATAGGGGGGACCTGGTATAGGGGAGAGCCTAGTAAACATAATATTCGTCATGTAAGTGTAGATTAATGACAACAAAAAAAAAGAAAGAAAAGGGGGATTACTCCCTGATAGGATAAAACTAACTGTAAATCAATGATTAATGCATACTTTAAATATCCTTAATTTTGACCACTTAAAGGGTGTCAGATGATCGGCTATGGAGGTACATTTTTCTGATAATATTCCTTTCTCTTAAAAAAAAAAAAAAGCAGTTCCTGTGTGGTGACCTCCAATGAGTTCTACACAATGGTATAAAAGGCATATAATAGTGTAGGCAAAGGGTCTGTTTGTGTTTATACAGAGGATCAAAGCCTAATTTGGCTGCCCAGAAAATGAACTAAGATACGATATGAAAAAGAACTTTCAACATCAGCACTCTCTGGAAGACTCATACCAGAAGATGATCATCAAAAAACCCCAACAAAGATCCACGCACTGCTGCAGCTGTAGATGCACTCATCCCACCGGTTCCTGGACTTGCCATGGGAATGAAGAAGGAGATATCTAAGCTGGCCTGTGCATACAGTAAAACAACAAATTTGACTGGATCTATACTGTTGAAACTCAACCAAGAATTAGGAGAAGTGCAAATTGTAGCGCTCCAAAATCTTACAACTACAGACTATCTACTGTTAAAAGAACATATGGGATGTGAACAGTCCCCAGGAATGGGTTGTTTTAATTTGTCTGATTTCTCTCAGACTGTTCAAGTTCAGTTGGACAATATCCACCATATCATAGATAAATTTTCACAAATGCCTAAGGTGCCTAACTGGTTTTCTTGGTTTCACTGGAGATGGCTGGTAATTATAGGTCTGCTTTGGTTATGTAACTATACTCCTATTATGTTAATGTGTGTGCACAATTTAATTAGTAGTTTAAAACCTATACATGCTGAAGTCACTCTACAAGAAGATACGTCAAAGAAATAATCAATCTTCCCATGTTTTCTTCCACCTGCTACTTCTATAGCTTTTCTTCTTCCTTCCTAATTACAACCCTTAAATAGAATTCGTGCCTCATATCGAATTTACAAGAGTATCACAATTCTTTCAAGTGGTAAAGATACCTCAAGACAATGCTGGGCATAGAAGCCACAGGGCATAAATATGCAAAGAAGTAAAAAGCTAACCTTTTCAAACAATAAGGCTTCTCTCTCACTTACCAACTTTACATTTCCCTGTATGGCCCCGGAAGATGACTGGTTAGCCAGAGACAGGTAAGATTCCTCAAGGGAGGAACAGCCTAAGACAGGCACAGTCGCAGGGGGGCCATCAGGTGAGAAATTGGGGATCAACAGAGGTGAGGCTTAGAACCTCACCGACCCCTCCTGTTTTGAGAGAAATCTTCTGCATCTGGATGTTTTATTGCCCTTGTCTAGCTTGGATTAACACTTAGTCTGCAAGCACACACCTGTTCATCTACATTTGCTCTCTTACAACACTAAACTATGTTTTCTACCTTTATCTTGCATCTACCTACCACTTAAGCATTTTATTAAAAATAATAATAATAAAGAGAGAAATGTGGTATCCACATATAAATCAAGTATAAAAATCAAACGAATATTCATATTTGAACTGATTGTTTATAGTTCATAATGCATGATCAAAACCAAAAGTTTCTGTGATGACTGCCCTTGCACTGTTCACCATGTAACTTATTCACTATGTAAGAATTTGTTCTCCATGTAAGAACCTGTTCATTATGCTTCAGAAGATTGGAGACTGACGAAAATTAGGCTTGGGGTGGATTAATGATTGTGCATTGAGCATTGACTCCCCTATACAGAATTTTATTGTTAACAACCATTTGATCAATAAATATGAGAGATGCCCTCTCAAAAAAGAAACAAACAAAAAAAGTACAGACTTCCAATTGTAAAATAAGTAAGTAACCGGGATGTAATGTATAGCATAAGGAATATAGTCAAAATAGTGTAACAACTTTGTATGGTGATAGCTGGTAGCTAGAATTATCATGTATATAAATGTTGAATCACTGTGCTGTACACCTGCAACTAATGTAATACTGTGTGTCAACTACCCTTCAATAAAAAAAAATTTTAAAAAACCTAAAAAATAAATAAATAAATAAAAGATACCCAGTTCAGAGTATCTTATCACATAAAACATTTTAAGTCCAAGAAACCCAAATTGAAACCCAAATGATGCAAACAGTATGAATATCTGTATGGTGAGTGCTTCCAAAGATCATTTTGTCCCATTAAACACTCTCCTTTCAAGGTTCGTGAGATGATAAAAGTTTCAACTCTTGCTAAAAAAATAAATAACTAAAATATCCATCCTAAGTATAATCGATTTGGGTGTGAACAAAAAAACCCTTAAATTATTAACTCACCTTTCATACTTAAGTGCTACAAATTTACCACCTTTTAAAAGTGTTTTGGTGAATCATTTTTCTGTTCTTAAGGTACTGAATTTTTTGTATGGACAAACACTATTTACTTAGCTGTGAAATTGATCCTTAGGATTAAAGTAAATCAAAGAAATTTTAAAAAAATTACCTGATCAGTAATTTCAGTTGAGCAGAGGAAAAACTATATATGTAATGTATGTATAATTTCCTTTTTTATGGGGATTTTCTGGAAAATTTTTGAATCTACTAATAATTTTGAATTTGACTAAAGAATTGGCATTAGTAAATGTTAATGAAACCAGTATAAGTTAGTTAATACAATATTCATGAGGATGCTTTTTTTCTTTTTGGTGAACTGTTTAATTTTTATTTTTTATTGGAATATAGTTGACATGCAATGTTATATTGGTTTCAGATGTACAGCATAGTGACGATAATTATATACATTACTAAGTGTTTGTTACCATGGTAAGTGTAGATACCCCATTACCATACCAAGATACTACAATATCATTGGTTATATTCTCCATGTTGTACTTCCATTCCTATGAATAATTTATAATTTGAAGTTTGTGCATCTTTTTCCCCTGCAGCTATTTCACCATCTCCCACCCCCTCCCCATGGCAACCAATAGTCTGTTGTCAGTATTTATGGGTCTTTTTGTTTGTTTTGTTTAGATTCAAGATATAAATAAAATTATATGGTATTTGACTCTCTCTAACTTTGACTTATTTCACTTAGCATGATATCCTCTAAGTCCAACAACATTCAAATGGCACAGTTTCCTATTTTTCATGGCTGAGTAATATTCCATTGTCTATATGTACATCTTTATCCATTCATCTGTCATTGAGCACTTGGGTTGCTTCCATTTCTTCACTATTATAAATACTGCTGCAGTGAACATAGGTGTGCATATATCTTTTTGAATTAGTGATTTTATTTTCTTTGGGTATATACTGAGAATTGGAATTGCTGGATCACAGGGTATTTCTATTTTTAGCTTTTTGAGGAATCTCCATACTGCTTTCCACAATGGCTGGACCAGTTTACATTCCCACCTAGAGTGTAAAAGAGTTCCCTTTTCTGCACATCCTTGCCAACACTTGTTATTTCTTGTCTTTTAGATAGCAGCCATTCTGACTGGTGTGAGATGATGGCTCACTGTGGTTTTGATTTGAATTTCCCTGGTAATTAGTAATGTTAAGCATCTTTTCGTGTATCTATTGGCCATCTGTATGTCTTCTTTGGAAAAATGTCTTTTCGTGTCCTCTGTTCATTTTTTATTTGGATTATTTGGTATTTCTGGTGTTGAGTTGTATGAATTCTTTATATATTTTGGATATTAACCCCTTATCAGATACATCATTTGCAAATATATTCTCCCATACAGTAGGTTGCCTGTTTGTTTTGTTGATCATTTCTTGTGTTGTGCAGAAGCTTTTTAGTGTTACGTAGACCCATTTGTTTATTTTTGCTTTTGTTTCCCTTGCCCGGGGATATGTACCCAGAAAACAATTCTCATGCTAATATTCATAGGGTTCTTACCTGTGTTTTCTTCTAAGTGTTTTATGGTTTTGTGTCTTATACTTAGGTCTTTAATCCATTTAGAGTTTACTTGTATGTATGGTATAAGATATTGATCCAGTTTCATGGCCGTGCATGTAGCTATCCAGTTTTCCCAATACCATTTATTGAAGAGACTTTTTCCCATTGTATATTCTTGCCTCCTTTGTCATATGTTAATTGGCCATATATGTGTGGGTTTATTTCTCTGCTCCCTATTCTGTTCCATTGATCTACGTATCTATTCTTGTACCAGTACTACTCAGTTTTAATCACTGTAGCTTTGTAGCATAGCTTGAAATCAGGGAGTATGATATCTCTGGATTTGTTCATTCTCAAGATTTCTTTGGCTATTCTGGGTCTTTTGTGGTTCCATATAAATTTTAGGATTCTTGGCTCTAGTTCATTGAAAAATGCCATTGATATTTTGATGGAGATTGCATTGATTGTGTAAGTTGCTTTGGCCATTTTACCAATATTAATTCTTATCCATGACATGGGATAGCTTTCCATTTGTTTCTGTCTTCAGTTCCTTTCATTAGTGTCTTACAGATTTCAGAATACAGGTCTTTCATCTCCTTGGTTAGGTTTATTCCTAGGTATTCTTTTTCATGCATATGTAATGTAGTTGTTTTCCTGATCTCTCTTTCTGCTGGTTTGTTATTAGTGTGTAGAAATGCAACAGATTTTTGTATATTGATTTTGTGTCCTGCAACTTTATTGAATTCATTCATTAGTTCTAATAGGTTTTTGGTGGAGGCTTTAGGGTTTTCTATGTGTAGGATCATGTCATCTGCAAATAGTGATAGTTTTACCTCTTCCTTACCAATTTAGATGCCTTTTATTCCTTTTTCTTGTCTGATTATTGCGGCTAGGACTTCCAGTACTATGTTGAATAAAAGTGGTGAGAATGGGCATCCTTGTCTTGTTCCTGATCTTAGAGGAGAAACTTGCAGCTTTTCACCATATAGTGAGAGCTGTGGGTTTGTCATATATGGCCTTTATTATGTTTAGTTATGTTCCCTCTGTACACCTACTTTTTGAGAGTTTTTATCATGAATGTATGTTGAATTATGTCAGAATCTATTGAGATGATAATGTAGTTCTTATCCTTCCTTTTGTTAATGTGGTGTAATACATTAATTGATTTAGGAATATTGTAATATCTGTACATCCCTGGAATAGACCACACTTCATTATGATGTATGGTTCTTTTGATGTATTTTTGAATTTGGTTTGCTAATATTTTGTCAAGGGATTTTGCACCTATGTTCATCAGGAATATTGGTGTGGTTTTCCTTTTTCGTTAGTGTCTTTGGTTTGGTATTAAATAATAGTGCCTTTGTAGAATTAGTTTGGAAGTATTCCATCCTTTTGTATTTTTTGAAATACTTTAAGAAGGATAGGTATTAGCTCATCTTAATGTTTGGTGGACTTCACCCATAAGGCATCTGGTCTTGGATTTTTGTTAGTTGGAAGTGTTTTGATTGTCAGTTCAATTTCCTTACTAGTAATTGGTCTATTCAGATTTTCTATTTCTTCCTGGATTAGTCTTGGAAGATTGTATGTTTCTAGGAATTTATCCATTTCTTCTAGGTTGTCCAATTTATTGGCATATAATTTTTCATAGAATTCTCTTATAATTCTTTGAATTTCTATGGTGTCAGTTGTAACCTCTCCATTTTTGGTTCTGGTTTTATTTATTTGGTCCTTTTCTTTTTTCTTGATAAGTTTGCCTGAGGGTTTGAATGTTTTGTTATCTTCTCAAGGAACCAGCTCTTGGTTTCATTGATTTTTTTTTCTCTGTTTTCTCCATCTCTATTTTATTTATTTAATCTACTCTGAGCTTTATTATGTTCCTTCTCCTACTAAATTTGGGCTTTGTTCTTTTTTCTAGCTCCTTTAGTTTTAAGGTTAGATTGTTTATTTGGGATTGTTCTTTTTTCTTGAGATAGGCCTGTTTTGCTATAAACTTCCCTCCTAAAACCGCTTTTGATGCACCCCACATATTTTGAACTATTGTGTTTTTGTTTTCATTTGTCTCCATGTATTGTTTGATTTTCTCTTTGATATGTTCCTTGATGCATTGATTATTTGAAGCATGTTGTTTAGCCCCCATGTGTTTGTGTTTTCTCCAGTTTTATTTTCTTGTAATTTATTTTTATTTTCATACCATTGTGGTCTGAGAAGATGCTTGATTCAATTTTAGTCTTCTTAAGTTTGTTGAGTCTTGTTTTATGTCCTAATGTGATGTTTTGGAGAATGTTCCATATGCTCTTAAGAAGAATGTTCCGTTGCTTTGGAGTAGAATGTTCTGTATATATCTGTTAAGTTATTGGTCTAATGTGTTATTCAACACCCCTGCTTACATACCATTCTGTCAGATGATCCATTTATCATTATGTAATGTAATTTTCTGTTGGATGGTCTATCCATTGATGTAAGTGGGGTGTTAAAGTCCTCTGCTGTTACGTTGCTGTCAATTTCTGCTTTCGGTCTGTTAGTATTTGTTTTATAAATTTAGGTGTTTCTGTGTTGGGTGCATAGATGTTTATGATTGTTACATCCTCTTGGTGGTCTGATCCATTTATCATTATGTAATGTCCTTCTTTGTCTCTGTTTCTTTGTTTTGAAGTCTCTTTTGTCAGATGTATTACAACTGACATATATATTTTTCCACTCTTTCAGTTTCCCTGTCTGTGTCTTTAAGTCTTAAGTGAGTCTCTTATAGGCAGCAAATAGATAGGTATCCATTCAGTCACCCTATGTCTTTTCATTGGCACAGTTAGTCAATTTACCTTTAAAGTAATTATTGATATTATATGTACTTATTGCCATTTTGTTAAATGTTTCCTGGTGGTTTTTGTCATTCTCTGATCCTTTCTTCCTCTCTTGCTATCTTGTCTTGTATTTTATGACTTTCTTTAGTGTTATGGTTGGGTTCCCTTCTGTTTTTGTGTACCTATTATAAGCTTCTGGTTTGTGGTTAGTGTAGGATTCTCGCATGACATCCTGTGAATGTAATCTATATTAAGCTGATGGTCACTTAAGTTTGAGCACATTCTAATAGCACTACACTTATTACTCCTGTCTGTTTTATGTATATAGTATCTTCTTTTACACCATTTTATTTTCCCTTAACTAATTTTTAGATGTAATTGCTTTTACTACTTTTGTCTTTTTGACCTCCATACTAGCTTTTAAGTAATTAATCTACTACCTCTGCTATTTGTTGTTTACCAGTGGAAAATTTTCCCTTTCTTAAATTTGCTTCTAATTAGGGTCTTGTCTTTTCCTCTTAAAGAAGTTCCTTTAACATTTCTTGTAAGGCTGGTTTAGTAGCGGTCAACTCTTTTAACTTATGTTTATCTGTGAAGATCTTTCTTCTTCAATTCTGAATGATAACCTTGTTAGAATATTCTTGGTTAGGGTTTTTTTCCATTCAACACTTTGAATATATCATGGCATTCCATTCTGGCCTATAGAGTTTCTTCTGGGAAGAAAAAAAATTTTTATTATGATGTGTCTTCATGCCGACCTCCTTGGCTTCGTCTTGTTTGGGGCTCTCTTTTCTTCCTGGACCTGGTAGACTGTTTCCTTCCCCATGTTAGGGAAGTTTTCAGCTATTATCTCTTCAAACAATTTTTTCTGCACCTTTCTGTCTCTCTTTTTTGCTTCTGGGATTCCCATAATGAAGATGTTAGGATGTCTGATGACGTCGCAGAGCTCTCTTTCCCTGTCTTCATTTCTTTTAATTCTTTCTTCCTTCTGCTGTTTAGCTTGAGTGCTTTGCACTACTCTGTCTTCCAAGTCGCTGGTCCTTTCTTCTGCATTATCTGTCTAGTCTGATGTTCATTCCCTCCAGTGCTTTGTATTCCACCTATTGAATTCTTCATTTCTGATGGTTGTATTTTAGACTTTCCATTTGTTTATCAAAGCCCAGCTTGGGTTTTCTCCAGTGAGCATCTTTATAACCATTGCTTTAAACACTTTATCAGGTAGATTGATTAACTATTTCATTTATTTTTTTTCTTGTTCTGTCTTTTGGAGTATATTCCTCTGTCTCCTAATTTTGTATGACTTTCTGTGCTTAATTCTATGAACTAGTTGAGAAAAACCACTCTCCCAGGCTCGAAGGATGTGCCTTGTGTCAGGGGGTCCCCTGTGTAGACTTCTGTGCCTGTGGTTTGGCAAGCTGTAGGCCTAGTGGATGTAGGACTATCTTTCCTGGTTCTGGGGCTTTCAGGGCATGCTCCCAGGGTCACCTTCTTGGGGACCTATTGGAGGGGATCCTAGGGGAACAACTGCAGTTTCTGCACTGGTGGGGGTAGAGTGGTGGGCCAGCAGCAGGTCAGGGCTGCACTCCAGGCAACTCCCAGATTGGCTCCAGCTGAGTCCCTGGTTACTTCTTGCCCAGAGGCCCATGTGCACTCTGGCCCATTCTAGAGAATCCCATGTCAGGCACCTGCTGAGTCCTGTTGGCAGCAGGGACTTGGGCTCTGTGCACCTTCTCCTGCAGCTCCTCTGTGCTCTGAGCTGCTCCAGGGAATTCCCACATCAGCACCCTCTGTGTCCCACTGGCGGCCTTAGTCAGGCCACATGTGTGTTCCCTAGCAGCAGATGCATGCTCCAGGCCGCTCTGGGGCGTTGCCTCAGCAGCACTGACTGGCCTACAGAATCATGCTCCCTCCCTATGGGCTGGGAAATTTCTGGTTCCACTGATTGGGAGTAGGCTGGTGGATGACAGCAGGCAGCAAAGTGGGACTGCTGGATCTTCTGAGTGCTCCTGGATATATAGGCAGGGTTCAGGGGGCTGTCCAGACCAAGTCTAAGATTGGTGTGTGTGCCCAGATCCTGCTCTTGGCCTCACTATGCAGTGAGGAAGGAAAGCAAACAGTGGGCTGGCCAGCTCCTCAGATCCCAGACTGCTTCCCAGTTTCCTTGCCATACAGCCGATGTTTTAGTCCTGAAACTTGGGTTCTTTCACTTCCAGTGTAGTTGAATCATTAACTGCTCGGCTTTTCTCTCGCACTAGAGCAGAGAGTCTACACTCCCTGTCGGAGCCGAATCCCTCCCCTTCCCCGGAGCTGGTGCTGTGCTGGGGCGAAGCTCTGCAGTTACTTTGTCCCGCAGGTGTTTGCTTCCGCCTGTGTTCTTCAGGGTGAAATGCTCTGTGTGTAGGTATAGATTTGGTGTGTAGGTGGAAGAAGGTAGATTCAGGCTCTGTGTACTCTCCCATCTTCCCAGAATCCTCCTGCATGGGAATGCTTTTAAATGAATTCTTTAACTTATAAAACTTGGGAGAAAATTGGAATTATTTCTTCAAAGCACTAATGTTTACAAATTAAAATATCTATTTTAATATCATTCCTTTTTCCTTTCTTTAATCCTTTATCTCTGTTTCTTCTCTTTTCGGTTTTAAACAGGCCCTATACTCCTATGAAAGGAAGAATCTCCACTGTTTGGTTTGACAGATTTAAAATATCTAATGACTGCCCAGAACACCTTGAATCAATCGATATAATGTGTCAAGTGCTTACAGATTTGATTGATGATGAAGTAAGAAGTGGCATCAAGAAGAACAGGATATTAGTAGGTAAGACCTTCAAATGTTGGTATTTTTTTTTCACTTTTATCTAATTCTATACATTGAACTTTATTTGGAATATTATTTAGAAACACTTGTGTATCATTTAACCTATTAAGAGAAATAAACTTTTATTAAGGGTTTCAAGGACATTAGAATTAGAATTATAAACAATAGCTCATAACACTTTAATTCATTTTCTTTTTAATGAAACATAATTTGAGAATTCCATATTTAATTTTCAATTGAGAGTATTTCAGTCTTTAAGACATTTTAGTTTAAATTTTATTAATATGTTTAACCATAATTGAGATGGAGTACACATTCAGATATAAAATTAAATTTTACATTTAATATTGAACACTAAATAAGGTATTTATGTACTTTTATTAAACATGTTGTCCCTAGCAATCTCTGTTCCCAAGACAATGTTCCTTTTTATAAGCTTTCTTACTGAATACCCTTTTCTCTTTCTGTAATCATTAATATTATTAAATTATTAAAATGTCTTCCTGTAATACATATAAAAATGAGATTGGCTGTGTAGAATGTAGATGGTACAGGATATTTTGGGGGGAAACAGTTTTATTTTCAATTATAACTATAATGAGTTGTATTTAATGATGAAATAATAAAGCAACGTAAATATCTGTCATGTTCTAAATAACATTAAAATTTATAATGAAATCCTATATAAACAGGATTTGGTTAAATTTATAAAACTTCCTTTGTGTTTATTGAAGTACTGAGCTGTTCATTAAGTTGAGAGGCAGTGTGGTAAAATGAATAGAATCCAGTCTTTTCTGCTTTACCTTCAACTTCCACTTTTGTTCATTAGAAACAGTATGCCCTCCAGCCTAAGAACATCAGCTGCCTGGGCCTTGGTTTCCTCATCTTTATTTAACTCTACTTCTATGTTTCTTTGTATCTGTTTTTAACACCTCTGTTTACCTCTAATAGAAATGTAAAACATTAGTACTATAGTACGCATGAGTACTGCTGCGCTATTAGACCTATAGTACTGGGAGGTGTACTGGGAGAGCACCCAACTCAGTCTTAGGGATTATAAAATAGTTATAAGATAGAATTCAAAATGTGTGAATGTATGACAGATTCCGGCATTCAATCAATCATTGGAACAAATATTTTCTAAGTTCCTGCTGTGTGCCAGGAAATATGTGAGATGCCTAAAGGGACGTATAGATAAATAAAACAGGATCTGTCTGACAATTGCTTACAACCTAAGAGCCCATGAGGTACTTAAAATAGAAAGTGTAATGTCATACAGTAAGCCTGTGATGAATACCCTAAAGCAGTGTAACCGACAGCTCTGCAAAGAGAATGATCATGTATATTTATCCTTATTTCCCAGAACCCATCACAATTCCTGGCACAGAGCAAGTGCTTAGGAAATTTATAGTGAATGGCATGCCTGGATCAGTGAATTGATGATTAAGTAATCAAGTACCACAAAATTTAGACAAGAGATTATTTATACTATAGACTGTTCGAAGAGTTTAATAGGAAGGTATCAATGGCATTTGAGATTTTCAGATGCACAAATAAAGAAAATTTTACTTGTAATATGGAGGTCTAGTCATGAAGAATGATAGGAACAGTAAATAGAAATAGAAAAAATAGTTCATGTTGTTTTCATCAGTCTGGATATTAACAGCTTTAGCAGAAAGTTTGTTGTTTGACTGGAAAGTGCCCTGTTGACTCTGAAACCTGGACTAAGGGACAGAATTGCACCATGACGTAGTGGCAAAAATGAGTTCAAATCTAAAGTGTACCACTGCCTCGCTGGTTCACTTAATTGTCTACACTGAATTTCTGCCACCTCATCTATAAAGTGGGGATAATTACCCAGTATCTGTTTTACTGGGAGATGCTGTTTGCTAAACACTTGACTCATTCTAGACTCTTAAATTCTTTTGGGGTACTCTTTTATCCTTTATTCCGTAGATAATTGGTGAGGGTTGGTTAGAGAAGGTCTCTGAGTCATATAGTTAAATCGAACTATGCTCTAAGAAAATCTGGCAGAAGTTAAGTGAAGATATGTGAAGTTGGGTATGGGAAAACCAGTTACTGACTATATCCTTATAAGGTAGCGAGATCCTGAAGTAATGACAGTAGGAAAAGATAGGGTAAGAACTGCTTTAAAATAAAATTATAAAATCTTCATAAAAACACAGCAAATATTCTAATTAGTACTCTTAATGTGCAAGTTTTACAGAATTTATCACATTGACTTATAACTGCCATATACTCGTCTCTCCTTCCATCTCCACCCCTCGCCTTCCCCAGATCCATCAGTTACTTTGTCTCATTCATCTTTCAAAAAGACTATGGATTATCGTAAGGTCAGAGAGGTAATGAGAATTTTAGAGATTTTCTTTTAAATTTGGAGTATAATTCTTATTAAAAATAAAAATTTTTAAATAAAATGATTTACTTTATTTCTGAGCCCTTGATTCTTCCATTTAACTGAATATTTTTAAGACTCTTAATACATACTGTCAAATCCGTTTCATGAATGGTTGTATCATTTGATACTTCTACCACCTATATTATAATGTCCATCTTAGTATATATTCTCACTGAATAATGTCTTGAAAAATGTTTGCTAAAAATAAGTAAACAAAAGTGGTAATTAATTTACATAGTGTTTAAATTGTACAAGCTGTTTTAATATGCAGTATCTCTCTTGAGCCTGGTAAGAGGTGAAATAGGAAATTATTCTCATTTCAGATATAAAGAAACTAAAATTCAAAGAGATTATTGGCTAGTTACTATTGCAGTTACTAAAACAGAGTTGGGACTAGAACCCAGATCCATTGACTTAGTCAAGACTTCCTACCAGAATGAGATTCCTTTTTTTGCCACTAGGTGGTGATAATTTGTTGTTAAGAGAAATTGATATAATTTAGGTTTAACTTTGATCTAGGATGTATAGAACTGACAGATGATAAGACCAGATATAAGAATTTTGGTAATATGACATACTATCAGAATTTTGAACCAGGGAGATCAGAATTAAGTGCTTCTGGAATTATACCTAAGTAATTTACATGAATACTCTAAATACCTGTCATGGGGGAAATGGTTAAGGGAATTATAGTCTATTAATATAATTGAATATTATATAACCATTAAATACTATATATTTATTTATATGCAGGGCACTTAGCTTGTTTTCAATGAGTAAAAACTAATTACAAAGTTTCGTAATTCTGAAAGAAGTTCAAATCAGCATTAGATGAAAGGCCAAGTAAGGTAGTAAATTGCTCATTGTAGAGTGTTTAATTGTTAAAGTGAATTTTAAAAAACATCAGAATTATGCATGAGTAGTAAAATTTTGGACGACTCGTTTCTTTATTTCTGTAGGGTCGAAACATTTCACATGGTGGGTATGTATTAATATACTAATTTTATGATGAAATTTAGAATAAAGATGAAGGGATAGTTGGAATTAATAAGATGTAGCCTAGCACCAGAATCCTGACCTTATCCAGGTTTCTTCTGAAGTTCTTTCATAGAGCTACAACTTGGGACTGATAAGATTCTTTTTTTATATATATATAAGTACAGTTGATACACAATATTATATTTGTTTCAAGTATACAACACAGTGTTTCAGCAGTTACAGGTATTGTTAAAAATCCTTAAATCCTCACCCCAGCTGTTTGCAGTTACTGTCAACCTAGAAAGATGTTACAGAACCATTGGCTATATTCGCCATGCTGCACTTCCATCCCCATGACCAGTTTATATTATGATTGAGATTTTTGTGTCCTTTTATCCCCATTCTTTTAACATAATGAATGTCTGAATTAAACAACTTATGTTTCTTCAGCAATTGCCAGAACTTTAAAGGCTTGAGAATGGTGTTCTAACAACTTTTTCATAGAAGATTGATAAATATTTTGTTTTTCCTGTAAATTTTATAGGAGAGAAAATACACAAATAAATATATATTTCCAAGCCTTTGAGACTTTATCACAGTTCAGTCTGAGGAATAATTATATAAATTAAATGGAAGAATTTTTGAAATTTGGAGGGAAAGTAGATTTATTATATTTTAAAATCCTATTCAATTGGTAGTAAATGTGAATTTTAAGTAGTTTTTCTTCCTCTGGATTTTGTTTTCAGATAGGTTAGCTTAGTTTTCTCAGTATAGATTTTATACATTGTTTCTGTTTTATTTAAAGAGTTCATAAAAGCTAGGTTTATTATATTTTAACATGTTCTCTTCAGCTTGTTAATCTTAAATGTATGTTAAAACATTAACTCTTGACGTTTTAATACTTTGCCAGCAACCATAAATATATATTATAACTGTAACCTACAATGAGTTTACTATTTGGTATTTACTTATGAACAGTATGTTTTATATTTCATTTTAGACATTTAGATGGAACTTGAATTCAAATAACTAGTCCTTTGTGTTAAATTTTCTTCTATAAGAAAAAAATGCACAATATCCCTTTTCATAGTAGTGTCTGATACTAAAGGTGATTGTATTGTCGAAGACGGCTGGTGAGAAATTGCAGATTACCTCACAAGATTATAAATGGGTGAAGGACTTAGATTAAATCTTTAAATAATAAGATTTCAATGAGTATGTCCTTCTTCATTGTAAATTACAAGAATTGAACATGAGGTTAAATGTCTGCAGGATGTATTTATATTCGTTCATAATAATATCTCATATGTGAGAAAAATGTTTTCTTTCTTAATATTTTGTTGTTAGGCTGGCCCCATGAAGGGGGCTCTGAAACCACAAAAAGTGATTAGGTTGCCCTGGTCAATGAAAATGAAGTGATGCTTGGAGCAATTTAATATTTCTCAATTTTTTCAGTAGGTATGCTTTTCAAATCATTTTTTAATATGTTTTTGCTTATTAATCTGTTTTCACATTTTATCTTGTGATAGGGTTTTTAGAAAAATCTTTATCACATTAAGAGATCACATTTAATCTTATCCTCAATATTATCTTTCCTTGAAACTTTTTTTTGCTCCACCTAGGAATTTTGAAGCTCTGTTCAGTCATTGGAGAGCTTAGATTTATCTAGAACTTCATTATCCAGTGTGATAGCCCTTGGCCACATGTGACTATTTGAACTTAAACTAATTAAAATTAAATAAAATTAAACATTAAGTTCCTCAGTCACATTTAATATGTCCCATAGGTGTGTTTGGGGAAAAACATAATTCAAGCTCTTGAATTTCTCCAAAAAATAAAATCTTTGTTCCTACAGTCTTGGTATCTATAACATGGACTTTTTAAAAATTATTACCTTATTTTCACTTTCTGTTCTTGCCCATTATACTTAATTTTGATTGTCTGCCTTGCAGTTATTGGCATTTTTCTAAGACTGTGATTCTTATATATTTGATTTATGGGTTTAAGGGCTTTTAAAAATTAGACATATGCTTTGAGATTGTGTTAATGGGTCTAAGGCTGAATCTGGGAATCTTTCAGGAGCCAGATTTATGAATCATTGGTCTGGAGCACACTAACCATTTACTTCTACATTTTCTAAGCTTTGCTTATATCAGGTCAGCTCAGAAAGCTACATTTCCTGAATGTATAGACTTATCTCCTTACAGTGAACAGTCTTATGGAACTACAACCAGCGTTTGCTCATTTATTCAACAAAATATTTATTAAGCACCTAGTATGTGCCAGGCACTGTTCTAAGCATACAGAGAATATGTCAGTGAGTGAAACAGACATAACTCCTTGCTAACGTGAACCTTACAGTCTAGTGAATATTAAGTCTCTGTGCCCAGACTTTTTATAAAAGAGTCAATGGCAGAAGTAGCTGTATGTACAATGTCTGATTTTGAGTTTCATGTTTAATAAAGATGTACTTGGTAAATTCCACCTAGGAATTCAGTGCTAGGAAAAGTTTATAGTATGATCTGGCATGATTTCTTCTGTTAAAGAATATTGACTTTCTGCAGGGAAGCAGTTAAATGTCCAGTTTACCCCTAATTACTGCCTCCCGCCATATTATGGTTTGTTCCTCTCATTCTCTTTCATTCTCTATCTCTTGTTCTTCCCCAAAGGACCCCATCTCTCCCTCACATTTTATCCTCATTTTAGAGAGCCATTTTATTATTAAAGTATGTTGCATTGTAAGCAACCTTCGATTCATTTTTGTAAGTAAATGGGGAAAAGAAGAGATCAGAAGAGATGAAGGAAGGAAGCATTTGCTAAAATTGATTTTGTGAACTTTAATGAAAGTGAAAATTATATTTTGAGAGGTATGGATTCTTTTTATTATTGAAGCATAGTTGATACACAATATTATATTGGTTTCAAGTATACAACAGTGGTTAAAGAGTTAGCATACCTTATTAAGTCTTCATCCCAACTAATGAAGTACTGTCAACCTGAAAGATGTTGCAGAACCACTGGCTATAATTCTCCATGCTGCACTTCCGTCCCTGTGACCAACTTGTATTTTGATTGAGATTGTTGTGCCTCTCGATCTCCCCACCCTTCCCCTAGCCAATAGTCACTTCTCAGTGTCTCTGATTCTACTGCTGTTTTGTTTATTTTCTTTTGTTTTTAGATTCCACAAATAAGTGAAATCGTATGGTATTTGTCTTTATCTGCCTGACTTATTTCATTTAGCATAATATCCTCTAGGTCCTTCCATTTTATCTCAAGTGGCAAGATTCCTTTCTTTTTTATGGCTGAATAATATGACATGTGTACCTGTACCACATCTTTATCCATTCATCTGTTGATAGACATTTTTGTTGCTGCCGTATCTTGCCTATTGTAAATAATTTTTCAATAAACACAGCAGTCCATATATCTTTCTGAATCAAGGATTTTGTTTTCTTTGGGTAAATTCCTAGTTAGAATGACCACTGTTCAAAAGACAGGAAATAGCAAGTGTTAGTGAGAATGTGGAGAGCAGGGTGCCCTCCTACACTGTTGGTGGGAATGTAAATTGGTACAGTCACTATGGAAAGAAGTATGGTCCTCAAAAAACTTAGAAACACCATATGACCCAGTAATTTACCCAAAGGAAACAAAATCCGATTGAATTCTTGTTGCTAAACTTAAAGTAGACTTCTATATTTACAATAACTGCAAATTTTGTAAGTCCTTGCTGTTTGACTTTCCCATGTCTTGACTTTTGTGTGATTATTAAGCATTTGTAAATAGATTTAAAAACTTGATGGAAATCCTATATAACATCTAGTCCAGCTATCTAATTTTACTGGAAATGAACTCTTGGATTTTAAATAATTCACCCAAAGACTCTCAACTGGAATGTCACTGGCAGGGTTAGAACTGCTGCCCTCATTTTCAGCCTCATGGTCCTCTTCCCACCAAACATTAAATTAGAAAATTAGAAGATGTTCATAACTTTTTATTACTTTGATCTTATATGGATTCTAAAAGTTCAATTAAACTTTTATTAAATTGCCACTAATGTGCTCTGTACTCACCACTGGGCACGTAAAATGGTGAAGCCAGCTCATTAGCATGTGTGGGCCAAGTGGGTGGAGACACTGCTTAGCTCATCATAAACTCTCAAAGTGTAATGACTGAAGAAAGGACTGTTTCCTGCCCATAAGGGTTTCAAAATCTAGAGAACTAATTTCAATAAAATCAAAAGTTAAGAATTGTATTTCAAAATGTGTTTGCTTTATAACCCACATAATATACAGTAAATTTGAGAAGTGAAGTCTGTAACTAGAATTGTGGCAAAACTGAATTAGCTTAGAATTCTTTCTGTACACTTGGTGTGTTTATCAGAAATACTAATCTTGTCTGTAGTAAATTCTTCATTTCCAAACGGGGTATGTCAAAGATGTATTAATGCAGAAATTCATACATAATGTAGCCTAGGACTTTTAGCCTTTTTGGGAATCTGATGCACGTGCAAATTTTAATAAAATTTTCAGGTGTTTATGCTCCCCTTCCCCACCAAGCTTATTCATGATGTATCTACAGCTGTGGTTGGTGTGGAGGTTATTTTGAAGGAACCTTTCAAGTAGTTCTCATCCATGGTAAGCTGCTGCTACTGATGAGACCCTTTTATTTTTTCTGCTATGTTGAAAATCACAGATGTGATCTTTGTCATACACTGTAATTATTTACATTTTAGGCCCTTTTAAAAATCTAAACTTTCCAGGGTTAGTAATGTTCACTCGTACATTATCCTGGGTCCAGAATATTATCAATCTGTAGATAAAGTGGTTTGATTTTAATAAATATCAGAGGACACAGAGTGCATTAAACTCTGTTGCAAGCCTTTTGGATTCCAACAGTTCCAGCTTTGTAGCTAAAATTAGGGGTGCAACCTTAATTAGATCACCTAATCTCCTTGGGCCTCAGTTCCCTTCATCTGTAAAAGGAGATATTAGTGAACTCAGATTTATGGCCTCTGAGAGCTCAGCTTTACATTTTGTTAAGTGAAATGATGCAGGAAGCTTGAAATCAAATGTGAATTCTATATCCAATTATGTTTTTATATTTCCACAAGTGTTTGGCTATATGATTTACTTCCTTATTTATTTCTCACAGAATATAAATGAGATGTCCTTTAACTCTTACTCGAGCTGGAAGTAACGTATGAAGTCTGTAACCAGAGTTAGACCACCTTCACTGTGCTGCCCTGTGTCTATCTCCGTATTCTGTGATGTTTCCCTCGAAGAGAAGGGTCCATGTATTTTAGTATATGTGCTGCTGAAGGGAACATGGAGCCCATGTATTTTATATTTTAATCTGCCTTATCTCTAGTGATTAGCACAGTGTTTGACACATAAAAGAAGAGTTTGTCAAATGAGTAAATTATTTTTGTAACTCTTGAAAAAGTTCATATGAGTATATATGTTTTCATTATACCACAAGTTAGTTTCCAAAATAATATTGTAATCCAAAAATGTTTTAACTAGCTCACCATATTTTTAATCATCTCCCCTAAATCCAAGATTACAGAGCGTCTACTATATGGGAGACACTAGAAATATAACTCCTCATGGAGTTCACAGCTTGGCAATACAAAAATTACATTTACTTTCTAATTCTAGTTGCAGTGTGAAAACTCATAAGTATAAACAAAATGTAAGTAGACATTAGAAGTTTAAGTATCACTTGTACTGTGTGTGACTCATATGTTGAATTATGATAAGTATTTTTTACTTGATGAACATGATTTCCTTGTTCAGTTCTAGCTCTTTTTATAACAAATCTCTTTACCAGTGATGATGCAGGTAGAACTGTTGTGGTATATCTTTTTCTTTAAGATCTGAAGTAGATTAAATTTCTTGTTAGCACTATATTACTTTAAAGGTCTTCAAATATTTTTGAAATACTTACGGAAAACTGGCATAGATATATCTTCTAAATTATGTATCTATGTATTGTTGCATATATTCTGCTTTTTCTAAGTGAATTTCTGCTTCTTTTAGGAGGATTTTCTATGGGAGGGTGCATGGCAATGCATTTAGCATATAGAAATCATCAAGATGTGGCAGGAGTATTTGCTCTTTCTAGTTTTCTTAATAAAGCATCTGTTGTTTACCAGGTAAGTTCCAGATGTTTAAACCAAATGGAAAAATAATTGAAATTTTCACACATTGAAAGTAAAACAAAGTTGATAACTAAGCCATTAACAATTGATGCAGAGGGCATTCCTGGGACTGCTAATGACTAATTCATGGCCAGGTTTGTCATATTGATTAATTCCAGCTGGTCATATGCTCAGGCAATGCCCTGTATGAAAAATGTTCTTAAGCAAAGTGTCAAAGGGGAAAGGATAAAGGCAATATATATGGTATATATGTATACTTTATGCATATTAAAAATATAGATGATCATAGCTAGGTTTGCTTTTATGTCATGAACATAATCAAAAATATTCAAATACATTGTTGATACCTGTTTCATAGCAACATTTTAACTTATAAATACAATACGTTATAGTGTTGCAACTTTATTACCAGAAGTAGAAAAAGCATATACAGAAATGAAAACTAGAATGTAATTTTTCAGTTATTGTACCTTAGCTCTGTTTTCCTCTCTCCTTCCACTCTATTTGAAGAGGTTTGTCTTCCCAAGTTACAGTTTCTTCAGGAAATGCTTTCACCATTTTTGAGAACATTTTCTATGGAGTAAATACAGGTCACATACAACTAGCTCAGATGGTACCAGCACAGCTAAGGCCCTAGGCCTAGCCCACCGGTGTATTCCTCAGCACCACCACTGCCTCTTTTTTTCCCTTGAAATACTGAAGCTTTGATAAAATTGTAATTTTTCTGCCCTTTTTGCAGAAAAATCATTTCCAAGAATGATTTAATGAATTTCTTAAACTTCTTCCTTTTTATATCTTTTGTAGGCTCTTCAGAAAAGTGATGGTGTACTCCCTGAATTATTTCAGTGTCATGGTACCGCGGATGAGTTAGTTCTTCATTCTTGGGGTGAGGAGACAAACTCAATGTTAAAATCTCTAGGAGTGGGCACAAAGTTTCATAGTTTCCCGGGTGTTTACCATGAGCTAAGTAGAGCTGAACTAGAAAAACTACAGTCATGGATTATTACAAAGCTGCCAGGAGAACTGGAAAAGCAAAATGAATGAATCAAGATTGATTTGTTAATGTACCTTCATGATGTCTTTGTGAACAGTGATTTTTACTACCAAATTTATAATTTGACAGGCAATAATTAAAATACTAAGAAACATCAATACTTTGCTGACTTAGTTATTGAAATGCTTAGTGTAGAGTAGTATAATCTTATTAATGGTAAATATTAATTTGGACAAACATCTGTATTATTTTTCAGACACATTTTGTAAATATTTGGAAACCACTTAAGTAATTAAATATTTAAATTTGAAAAAGTAATGTAAATTAGTTTAAATAAGGGCAATGAAAAGATTTACTGTAGTATTTTATTTTTCCAACCACTTTCTTTAAATTGCCTTTCCAAAGATGCATATTTATGTAGTTTTTGACAGAAAAACATTAATACTCCAAGTTTATAAAGTGGTTTCACATTATCTCACTGAGTCTCATAAGAGCGTGGTCAAATAGACTGAGTAGTTGTACTGGTGTTTCATAATAGGGATAGAGGGGTTACAGACTTTTCCAGAATCTAACGCTCCAAGACTGCATCCAGCCTTCTGCTTCTCATTGGAACTTTTCTGTTGTTGACCAAATTACTGCTCGGCTCTGGTCCTAGAGTTCCAGTTGCCCTCCAGATCCTTGCCAACACTCAGCATGGCTACTTGAAAAACTATTATCTAGCCAAGTGTGTGTATAATGGTATCACATTGTGATTTTAATTTGCATTTTCCTAATGACTAATGATATTAAGCAATTTTTATATGCTTGAGATCTATGTAAATTCTTTGATATAGCTGTTGAAATTTGCCCATTTTTTATTACACTGATTGCATTTTAAGAGTTTGTGTGTTTGCTAGATACAAATCCTTTATTAGGTGTTCTGAAAATTTTTTTCTTAGTCTTTGGATTATCTTTTTATTTTCTATGCAGTGTTATTCAAAGAGCAGAAGCTTTTAATGTAATGAAGTCTGATTTATTCATGTTTTTCATTTATACTTTGTGCCTGAAGTATCCTATTTCAGAAATCTTAAGAAACCCAAGCTCACTAAGAAGTTCTCCCATGCTTCCATCTAGGTGCTTTATAGTTCAAGATCTTACATTTAGTCTGTAACCAGTTTCAAGTAAATGTTTTATATTCTAAGAGTAAATATCAAGGTTTATTTTTTGCATATGGCTTTTCAATTATTCCAGCACCATTTGTTGAAAATTCTGTCTTTTTTCCACTTAATTGCCTTTTCACTGATGTTGAAAGTCAGTTGTTCATACATGTGTGTAGGCTAATTTCTGGACTCTGTCTGTCTTTATGCCAATACCATACTGACTTGATTACTCTAACATAATTAGTCTTGAAATCAGATTGTTTGTGTCTTGTAATATTTTTACTCTATTTAAAAACTGTCTATCCAGAGTCCTTCTATGTCCATATTAATTTTATATTAAACTTCAGTTTAGGGAGAATTGACATTAAATAATAATTGAGTCTACCAATCCGTGAACATACTGTATCTCCATGTATTAAGTTCTTTATTTATTTCTGTCTGAAATTTGTATAGTCTCCAATAGTCAGGGCTTTAACATCCTTTGTCAAAATTTATCCTCCAATGTTGTAGGCTTTTGATGCAATTATAAATAGTTTTTAGATTTTGATTTCCTATTCTTCATTGCTAATGTATAGATATGCTATTGATTTTTATATATTGATCTTGTGTCCTACAACCTTGCTAAAATTTAGTTATAATACTTTAAAAAAAGATTCAAATTACATACCAATTGTATATCGAATATACAATGGAGTATTACTCAGCCATAAAAAAAGAATGAAATCTTGCCATTTGTGACAATCTAGAGATTATTATGCTAAGTGAAATAAGGTAGACAGAGAAAGACAAATACCATATGATTTCATTTATATGTGGAATTTTAAAAATAAGCAAATAAACAGAATTAAAATTGACTCATGAACACAGAACAACCTGGTGGTTGCCACAGGGGAGGATGGAGGGGATGAGTAAAATAGGTGAAGGGGGAAAAATTTAAGTGAGAATATCTGACATCTTGGTCTGGGCAATGGTTGTATGAGTGTATATCCATATAAAAATTCCAGCTATATTAAAAAAAAAGATTCAGTAGGGTTTTTCTACATAGATGATCATGTGATAACACAAATAAAAGTAGTTCTTTCAAATCAGAATGCCTTTCTTTCTGTGTGATTTGTTGTTACTGCCCCTGCTTGTTTTACTGCACCACATGGCAGCAGCTGGAACCTCCAGCACAGTGTCTCAGAAAGCGGTAAGACTGGACATCTGTGCCTTCGTCTTGATCTTCAGGGGAAAGTATCCAGACTTTCACCTTAAGTATGTTTAATCTCTAAGGTTTTCAAAGATGCCCCTTATCAGCTTCAAGAAGTTGTCTTCTGTTTTGCTGGGAGTTTTTATCAGAAATGGATGCTGAATTTTGGACATGATATTTTTGCATCTATTGAGATGATCATATGATTTGGCTTTTCTAGTCTTCTTTAATAGGGTGGATTACATTCTTTTTCAAGTGTTAAACCAACCTTGTGTTCCTGAGCTATAAACTTGACCTTTGTTTATCATTTTTATATATTGTTTGGTCCTGTTTACTAACATTTTGTTAAACATGTTTGTTTCTGTATGCATTAGGATTATTGGCAAGTAATTTTCTTTTCCTGTAATGCCTTTATCTGGTTTTGCTACCAGGGTAATGCTGCCCTCATAGAATGAATTGGAAAATCATTTCCTTCTTTTCAGTTTTCTAGAAGAGTTTGTGCAGAATTGCTATTATTCCTTCTTTAAATATTCAGTAGAATTCACTAATGAAGCCCTCTAGGTCTGGAGTTTTCTTTGTGGGAACATTTTTAACTATAAATTCAATAGTTATTTTTCATAGGTAGGTTATCTAGAAACTAGTGATGAGTAATTCATTCCTGATGTTGGTAATTTATGTCTTTTTTTTTCCTTGTTTTTTTTCCTCTTCTTTTGTAGAGGTTTACCAATTTTATTGATATACTCAGGATTCCAGTTTTTGGTTTCTTTGATTTTCTTTCTATTTCATTAACTTCTATGCTAATCTTTATCACTTCTTTTCTTCTATTTAATACAGGTTTAATTTTCTGTTTTTTTAGTTTCTTAACTTGGAGGCTGAGATCATTGTTGGAGACCTTCTTTCCTATTTTACTCCTTTAGTGCTATAAAATTTCCCCTAAGTATTGTAGTATCAGTATCCCATGATCTTTTTATATTTTGTGTTTTCATTTTCACTAAGGTCAAAAATCCTTTCTAAACTCCCTTTTGAGTCCTTTAACCCTTGAGTTATTTAAAAATGTGTTATTTTGTTTCTGAATATTTGGGAATATTCTATGTAGATCTTTGTCACTGATTTCTAACTTAAATCCACTGTGGTCAAAGAGCATACTTTGTATGACTTGAAACCTTTTAAAATTTGTTAAGAATTGTTCCATGGCCCAGAATATGGTCTGTCTTTTTTGTGTGTGTGCTTGAGAAAAATGTGTATGCTGTTGGGTGTTCTCTAAGCATCAGTCAGATCAAGTTGGTTGTTTACTTCTATTTGTTGATGTTCTGCCAACTTGTTATATAAATTATTGAGAGGGGAGTATTGAAATTTTCACCTATAACTGAATTTCTATCTCCTGGCAGTTCTATCAGTGTTTGCCAATATGTTTTCCATTATATATCTTGAAGCTCTATTACTAGGTGCATAAACATGTAAAATTAATGTTCCCTTGATGAACTGATGTCTTTATCTTTATAAAGTGACCTTCTTTATCCCTGATATATTCTTTGCAGTGAAATCTTCATTGTATGATACTGATAGAGCCACTACAGCTTCCGTTAGACCAGCATCTTCCCCATATTTCCACCTTTAACTCATTTGTGCCTTCATGTTTAAAGTATATTTCCATTAGGCCCTCCTTTTCTTTATAATACGATCATCTCTGCTTTTAAATTGAGTATTTAAGACCATTTTGATGTAATTGTTAGCATATTTGGATTTCAAGCTTCCATCTACCATTTGTTTTCTCTATATCCCATCTCTTCTTTGCTCCCTTATTCCTTCCTCTGTACCCACCCTCTTTTTTTCTTGGATCATGTGTTTTTTGTTGGCTTCTTAGCCATTGCACTTTGTATTTTTATTTTAGTAATTACTTTAGGGTTTATAGCATTTATTTTTTCTTTGTATAATTTTTTTTATTTTGAAATAATTATCCATTCACAGGAAGTTTCAACGATAGTACACCGGAGTCTCAAGTACCCTGAACCCAATTTACCCCCAGTGGTTCTGTCTTAACTAACTAGAGTACAGTATCAGAACTAGAACTGATATTGGTACAATGTATGTGCACATCTATATGCCATTTTTTTACAACTGCATGAATTTGTGTAATGACCATCTCAGACAACATACAGAACTGATGTCCTTTATGCTGTCTTTTAATATCACATCTATCCCTTCCCCTGCCACCATCTCTAACCCCTAACACATATTAACTTGTACTCCATCTCTATAATTTAATATTTTTAGAATGTTATAGAAATGGAATTATATAGTGTACAGTATTTTGAGATTGGCTTTTTTCACTCCATCCAAATTGTTGCATGTATCATTGAACAGTTCATTCCTTTTTATAGCTGAGTAATATTCCATGACATGAATATATTACAGTTTGTTAAATTGTTCACCAAATGAAAGAGATTTTGATTGATTCCAATTTTTGACTAGTACAAATAAAGCTGCCATGAACATTCTTGTTCAGATGTTTGGGCACAGATTTTAATTTCTCTGTGATAAATACTCAGGAGAATGATTCCTAGGTTGTATGGTAATTGTATGTTTACAGAACTGGAAGTTCCGTGCTATCTTACATTCCCATGAGCAGGGTACAAGAGAGAAATATTCTCTATATACTCACGTGGGTTTTGTAGTGTCACTATTCTTTATTTTAGCTGTTCTGATAGTTATAATGTTAATATGTCATTGTGGTCAAAATGTGCAGTTCTCTAATGGCTAATGATGCTAAACATCTTTTCATAATGTTTATTTGACATCTCTATGTCATCTTTGGTAAATGTTTCTTCATATGTTTTGCCCATGATCCATTTGGGTTTCTGTTTAACTGTTTGGCAGTTTTTTTATATAGTCTAAATATAAGCCATTTTTTAGATACATGGTTTTCAAATATTATATCACTGCTTGTAGCTTGTCTTTGCAAATTCTCTAGTGAAACCATCTTGGCCTGAAGATTGCTGTTCTTTTATAGTGCAATAGTTCTAAACTTTAATGAAGACTAATTTATTGATTTTTTTCCTCTTATGTATAATGCTTTTGGCATCAGTGATCTATTGTGAGTTAATATTTATATGAAGTTTAGGTTAACATTTGCTTTTTGTCTTTTTGTTTTTGCCTATAGATTCCAAATTTCCCCAGCATCATTTGGGGAAAAACTATTCTTCCTCTGTTAAATTATTTTTGTACCTTTGTCAAAACTCAGTTGTCTGTTGCTTGTGTGAGGCTGTTTCTGGTTTTCTCTTCTCTGCCATTGAGCTAAGTGTCCACATCGTCTTAATCGCTGTAGTTATGTAACTCTGCAAATCAGACACAGTGAGTCCTCCCACTTGTTTATTTTTCAAAAGTGTGTTAGTTACTTTAATTCCTTTCCATATAAATTTTAGAATTAGCTTGTCTATATCTACAAAAAAATATCTTCCTGGAGTTTTGGTAATAATTGTGTTAAATTTGAGTATCAGTTTGGAGAGAATTAACATCCTTACTGTATTGAGCCTTCCAAGTCAGGAACCTGATCTGTTAGGTCTTCTGTGGTTTCTTTCATCAATCTTTTGCAGCTTTCAACATACAGGTTCTATATATGTTTTGTTAAGTTTATGCCTAAATATTTTATCTTTAGGAATTGTAAATGATGCTGTATTATTAAATAGAGTTGCCATGTGTTGGTTGCTAGCATGTTGAAATACATTTAGTTTTTCTGCTTTGGTCTTGTATCCTGTGATTGTGTTGAGTTCAGTTATTAATTCTAGGAGTTTTTCGGGTGAATTCCTTGGGTTTTCAGAAGACCATCATGTCTTCGGCAAATTGGAATAGTTTTAAATTTTCCTTTGTAAATGTATGACTTTCATTTCCTCTTTCCTCAGAACACTGGCTGGAACTTCCGGTGCTCAACTGAAGAGCAGCAGTGAGCGCAGGCACCCTTGCCTTGTTTTCAGTCTTAGGGGAAAGTATTCCGTCTTTCATCATGAAATATGATGTTAGCTATAGGATTTTTTACATTTTCTTTATCAGGTTGATAAAACTCCTCTCTGTTCCTTGTTTGCTAGGAGTTTTTATAATCAATGGTGGTTGAATTTTGTCAATGCTTTTTCTATAACCATCAATATAATTATGTGATTTCTCTTCTGTAGGCTGTTAATAGTGGTGGTCAGATTTTGAATATTGACCAGCTATGCATTCCTGAAGTAAATTCCCTTGGTCATATTGTGTAATTCTTTGTATACATTGCTGAGAATTATACGTTATTACTTTGTTAAGGATGTTGTGTCTATTCATGAAGGATATTGGCCTATAGTTTTGTCTGTTTATTTTATACTGTTGTCAGGTTTTGATATTAGAGTGATAATACTGGCCTCATAAAATGCATTGGGGAGTGCTTTCTCCTCTTCTGTTTCCTTCAAGAAATTGCATACGATTGGTATTAATTTTTCTTTAGATGTTTGATGGAATTCTCCAGTGAAACTGAGTTTGAAGAATTCTTTATACTGTCCCTCTTTATCTTATCACAGTCTACCTGCAAGTTCATTATACCACTTCAAAAGAACTCTTGTTTTTTCCATCCTGACCTTTGTGCTATGTTTGTCATTTTACTTATAGACTGTTAACATGTACCCTAAACCTCACAGTATTTTACTATTACCTTTATATAAAGTATATTTTCCTTTAAAGCAATTTAAATAATAAAGAAAAAATCTTATATGTCTGCACACATAGTTACCATAGTTACCATTTCTGATGTCCTTCAGTTTTTTGTATAAATCTGTATTTTTTTCCAGTATCATTTTCATTCTGCTGAAGGACATCATTTAACAATTCTTCTAGAATAAATCTGCTGCCTGTGAATTCTTACTGCTTGTGTGTCTGAAGAAGCCTATGTTTTGCATTTGTTTTTGAAAGATACTTGCACTGGATTTGGAATTCTGGATTAACATTTTTTCCTCCAGTATTTTAAACATGTTGTTCTATCTATTTTGCTAACATTATTTCAGACAATCAGTCTATGTTTCCTCTGTTTGTTTTTCTATATCTAATATGTCTTTTTTCTCTTGACATTTTTTTTAGGTATGTACAGTATAAAGTACACAAGTCTTAGTGACAGCTCAGTGAATTTTGACATGTATATATACTCATGGAACCATCACCCAGATTAAGATAGCAAACATTCTCACTAATTTCCCCCCACTTCACCTCTTTTATCTACTCTTGCCATTTTTAAGAGTTTTTCTTTTTCACTGATCTTGGGCAATTTGATTATGGTGTATATATTGGTATATACATGTTCCTTATCCTTGGGGCTCCCTCTAAATCATTTTATGTGGTTCTTTTCTGTGGCCTCAGCTAGTTTACTCACACATAAGTAGTTAGATCAATACTCTGCTGAATACCACAGGTAGACCATCTCTTTATCCCTGGAGTTCTCTTTCTGGGCAGCTCACTCTTCTCTAGTATTCTGTCCTGCAAACTCTAGCCAACTTGATCTGCTCAGACTCTTAGCTCTGCTTTTCAACACAGGGATTCCCCTGGGGCTTTCCATGGGTTACCCCACCCAGCCCTGTAGCCTGGGAACTCTCTCAAGGCAGTAGGTTAGGGCAGTCAGAACTGCCCTCTGCCTTGTTGCCTTTCCTTCTCCCAGAGATCTCTGCGCTTCATTGCCTAATGTCCAGTGCTCTGAAAAACATTGTTTCCACTATTTTACCAATCGGTTTTGGTTATTTCAGTTGAAAAATAAATCCAGAACCCATGATTACATCATGGCTAGGTGCTAAATTGTCCTTCAAAGAGATTTAACACCTTTTAACATCTCTTATATTTGCCCATATATTTACATCTTTCAGTGTTCTTCATTCCTTAATGCAGTTTCACATTTCCATGTGAATCATTTTCATTCCATGGTAGCATTTTCCTTGTGCCTGAAATAATTTTAACATTTATAATAGTGCACATCTGCTGTTATTAAATTCTTTCACTGAGTATGTCTGAAAAAGTCTTATTTTGCCTTCATTTTTTAAAGATGTTTAGAATTCTAAGTTGACAGACGTTTTTTTCTTTCATTACAGATCTTACACTGTTGTCTTCTAGTTTGTATTTTTTCTACTGTTTTTCTAATACTTTTTCCTCTTGGTAATTTTATGTTCTTTATCTTTAGTGTTAAGCAGTTTGAATATGATGTGCTTTGGTTTTGTTTTCTCCATTTTCCTTGTGCTTGGAGTTTGTTGACAGTTTCTGCCTCTTAGATCTGTGGGTTTATAGTGTTCATGAAATTTAGAGACATTTTGGCCATTGCATTTTCAAATGTTTGCCTCTCCCCTTTCCCTTTTTTGTGAGACTTCAGTTATATTAGACTGTTTGAAGTTGTTTCACAGCTTACTGGTGCTTAGTTGTTTTTTCTTCTTTTCATTCTTTTTTACTCTGAATTTCATTTTGTATAGTTTCTATTGCTATGTTTCCAAAATCATTGATCTTTTCTTCTACAGTGTTTAATTTGTCATTAATCTCATCCCTTTTGTTTATGTCAGATGCTGCCCATCCCTAGAAGTTTTATTTATTGCATTTTTATATTTAGTCTTATGCTACTTTCTTGGATATATTAAGTATAGTGTTAAAAGCAATTTTAATATCCTTATTTATTGAATCTGTCATCTGTCATTTTTTAGTTTGTGTCCATTGATCACTTTTTCTTTCTATCAGAGATATCTTCTTGCTTCCTTTGTATGCCCAGTAATTTTTTATTGTATTCTAAGCATTGATAATTCTACCTTGTTGAGAACAGTGCTGGAGCCATTTGCATTCCTATAAATAGTCATGAGCTTTGCCATGGAAGTCAGTGAAATTATTTGATAAGCTCTTAGAAAGTGTATGATCCATTTGGGCTTCCTCTTAAGCTTTTTTTGGGGGTACCAGAGAAGTGCTTACTCTGGTACTAATTTTGCCCCACTACTCAAAAAATACATTTTAGCAGTGTAGCTGATACTTGCTGAACTGTGAGGTTTTACACTCTAGCTAGTGGGCACACAGACTTCTTCCCAGCCATCTCTGTGCCCGTGACTGTTCCTTCTGTGCTTTTGGGGGGTTCCTACTTTCCCCCCAATCATCTGATGATTGGTACCCCGCTAAAGAGTTGAGGGGGGCCCTTTGCAGACCTCTAGCTCTCCCTGTGCAGCTCTCTCACCCTGTTCTGTGAACTCCCAGCTCCCTGGCCTCCCTAGACTCCCAGCTCTGTCTCCTCACTGGGCTCATTGGAGCCTGCAGCCTGGGAACTGTCTTCAGACAGTAAGCCCGACATGTGTAGAATTCACCTCATTTGTTTCTCCTTCAGGGACTGTCCTGTGTTGCCAACATCCAGTATCTGAAAACATATACGTGATCCAGCTTTTTAGTTGTTTCATGGCAAAAAAAATAAATCTGGTCTCTGTTACTCCATCTCAGTCACCTTGGTCATAAGCAGAAGTACTTTCATTCTGCCCTTTTTTTAAGTTATAAACTAAATTTGGAGAGGGAGGAAGGGAGGAAGAAAGACAGACTGAGAATTTAATAAAAATCCAAAGCCCCCTCAAAGAAGACTCAATTCGTGGAATGTTTTAATTATTTTAAGCTTTTAATGGCCTTCAACTTGAATTTTAAATGTCTTGGCATGAATAAACATGGTATCAGCCATGTTTAAAACCTTTATAGCTGCACTTTGCCCTAAGGGTGCCATATGTACATGTCACAGACGAATGTGTCAGGCCTGTAAGTGTTGAGTGTATACATCCCAAATACAGTATAAGAGAAAGAAATCCAGATTTTTTTTAATGAATACTTGTCCTATCAATAATCATATATTCTGGGACAAATCTCAGCCTCTGCTTCAGTATATTCTTGTGAAATTGTTGCATGAGGATCAAGTTACATAGCATATGTAAAAGCCTTTAATGAAACGTAAAGTTAAACAAATTTAAGGTATTACCAGAGATGGAAGGATACGTGCATGTAATGGTTATAAACCTTTCTCCACAAACTGATCTATGCATGGAAGATACATCTAAACATTTTGTATAGATAATCTTTAATCTAATTTTGGTCCCCTACCCATTGAGCTTATAGGATATTCATTCTCAGTCACCATGAGCTCCTCTACCTCATCCCAGATCAGGCAAGGTCTGGGCACTCCAGTATCTACCTCTTACTACCATTGAGATACCTCTTGTGGATATGCATGTGGTCTCTTTTGAGCCTGAAAAATCACTGGTGAGGCTAGAAACACCAGCATTTAAGGTTTGTCCTCCTAAGGAAACTATTCAGACATTCTCCTCATGTCCCATCCCAACCCCTTCCGTTGCTTTACCCAATAAACATTTCCCAAGGCAAGGGAGTTGAAATAGCCTTACTACTTTCTTACATAGGAGAGAGAAAATAGCAACAAAAAGAAAGCATAAATCAGTATCAGTAAATTTGATGTTTATATGTTGGGGAAACTGGAATTTTGCGAGGAGAGAGAAATTCTGGATGTGAGTGAAGGGAGACTTCCACATTTTACTATTATTTCTTCTGTTTAAATTTTTATAATCGAGTTTTGATAATACTTAAAGTGAAGTAAAATGTTTATTGATAGCATATCGAAGATAGAAATGCGAAGTTGAATATTTCAATTAACGTGTAACAAAATGAACTGAGAATAAACCATAAACCAGACTGGTAATTTGACTTCAGAATTTGCAGTACTTTAAAAGAAAATGTCCAGATGTCATTTAGCCAGGATATACTTAAACAAAAAAATCCTTATCATGTAAAAGGGACTTTTTGATACAGGATAAGGAAACAGAATCACTAAAGCCATGCAAACATTTCAAGGAAATTCAGATTATATGATACATAAAGACAACTGGTTCACAAGACTTTAAGTGATTATAGCACATGACGAGCTAGAATAATATTTACAGAGAACAAATGTGCTCTCATGTATGCTTTCCACTTCACTCTTTAGAAATATGATTTTGTGGGAATACAGATAAATAAAAACTCCTCTGAAGGGAAGGTATAGCCTAAGCATTTTCCTACAAGGAGGGTAAGAGGCAGACCCATGCTTGTGTTCTCTGTCATGTTTACTAAATTCTGCCATTGAGCTGAGTCCTAATCAGTTCAATATTTTTCATACAGCACTGAAGTAAGACGGCTATGACCAGGACTCCAAGCACCAGAGTGAGGCAGGCATGCAGTACTGACAGCTGTGTCCTGCAAGGCCCTGGCCCCATCCTGAACAAATCCCGTGGACCATTAAGGGTGCACCCTGTGAGGCCAGCTGTCCTTCCCTTAAGTCTCCGTGTTGACCTTCTCACTCGGTTTGAGGCATTGCACCCGGTCGTCCTAGGATGTGGCTGTGTTGAGGAAGCAATGAATCCAAACCCAAAGAGGCACCTCCAGGTGGAGGCTGCGTCCCTTTGCCAGAGACTTCAGTTGGCAACATCTTCAGGTGCAGAGCTCAAAGGGGTCACTGAAGATGTAGGGCGAATTGGCACTTCTACGTCTGGTTCTTCACAATCAGGAGAATCGCTTTCGGTGCTTATGATGTGTGTAAAACAGCAATGCCAATTACACATTCATCAGTGAAAGCCAGAACAGTACTGAACCAACACAGGGCTCCCCTCCCAGGTCATGTGAACTCCCTTTCCCCACTGTGAGCTCTGCCCCAACCCCATTAGTTGAACTTGGGCATACCCTCCCCCATGGGACCAGTAGAATGGTGACTGAGGGGCCTGTGTCCACCAGAGCCACAGACATTTGAATCCCTTCCCTTCCCGATACTCCTTAACATATTCAACAGATGACAGCCTTTCATCTTTCGGGAATGGAGATGTTACCCTAGCCCTGACTAGCTTCCTCCTGAAACCAGCTGAGGTCAGTGAAAGAAGAGATGGATCACAGGGGTGTGGGGAGGGAGGGTGCTCCACACAGTAAGCAAATCACATTTCAGCTTTCGGAGGCATGGCAGCTGTTTGCAATAATTTATTTACATTTTTGGAGTCAGTTTCTCTTCAGGGAATCAACCTCATCAGCATTGTAAATGAAATCTAGGACAATGAGAGTCTGAATACCAGTCAGTGCCCTGTCTGGTTTCCCATGGGAAAAAACTCAGGGAACTTTTCCAAGAAAGCCAAATCTCCCTAAAGCAGGCAGGACCCGCTGCAGGAAAACAAAACAAAACAACAAAGCTGTGGAGTCTTTTACTTCCATCTTCAAATGGATCTAAGGGTGGCATGGCAGACTGCAGGAGAGGCTGGTCCGCAGCATGGCCCAGCTGTTCTGTTCTTACGGAGCTTACCCCACAATGCCCGCCCTCTTCCAGGTAAGCCAGAGAACGTTCTGAAGATTTGTGTGGTCTCTAGAGATTGCACATTTCCTTCCACACCCATGCAGGTATGTGTCTGCAACTGTTGTCTGAAAGGGCAGAAGCTTCTGCCCCTCCAGAACTAATGTCAGCAGTAGGTACTGAAAAGGGGTGGGTCCAAGGCTGAGGATGTCCGAAGTCCTCCCACCTCAGAGAGAAGTAGCAACAAACAGTACCGTCTGGATAAATGACCCCTTTCCTTAGCCTACAATTGCCTCCCTAATTTCTCCTCGTTAAGAGGAAGTCACAGGGCAGACCGTTTATTGGCCGATTGACCATTCCATTTGGTCAACTTGTTTGCTGCCATTGCCCATGGCCCTCCCCCAAGTTCTGGTAATCACCCTGCAGAGCCTTCCTTCTTTCCTTTCTAGTACTTTTAATATTTTAGAAAATGAGAGTGAAATTTCATTTGAAGTACTGAAAGAACTTCTATAAAAATGTAAATTATTTTAAAACATATTTTCCATGTGTTCCCCTCAAGTTATTCTGGGCATTACCTTTGTGATTTTATGTAGGCCTTTTGTTTTGGATTGGTTGTGAAAGCCATATGTGATTTTTATATTGGGAATAGAATTAATGGTTTTATGATGAATAGTGGACATCCTGTTTTGAAGAAATCATATTTTGGGCAAAATGCCCATAAGAAACTTATGTTTTTGCCAGTAGTACAGAGCCTCTGGGTTGTTTTATTTTTAAGAAGTGATGAGAAAAGGTTGATGTTTTTGCATGCTATTTTGAATTCATTTTAGGGGTGATTTCAAAATAGCTTGTTACTTCACTTTTTGTTATAACTAACTCATAATTGTTTTTCTTTTTTGTTTTGGCTTCTTGTTTCACTACCTACTATTGAGGGCATAGTATTACTTTGTTAAAAATCACTGTGTTTTCATTTTCTGTTTCCCTCTTTCTTCCCAACCCAATTTTGTCTAGTCAGTTGTTGTCTTGTCCTGTAGAAACTAGAGATACACTTGACATATTAGTTACTTCATGTAATAATTTTGGCCACGTTAGGCATGCTTTCCATTGCCAATGAAAGTATTGAAATTGAAAATTTGGGTGGGGGTGCCTGTGAGAAACAGAAGTCTTTCTCTTGGGCATTGAGTATTGGGCTTGGTTTCTCTATCAGAAACCAAGAGAGGTGTTAAAACCAAAGCTCACAGTGTGCAACTGGCAGACTCAAGTAAGTGGTTCTCTTTAAAGATTTCACTTCAACAGCAATAAATCTCTTAAGTTAAAAACAGGATTTTTAAATGGCAGATGAAAAACATCAATTTCAAATGGTAGCTGAAATACATTTTTTTTCCCTAGGTTTCTTAACTATCCTGTGAAATGTCAAGTAGATTTCAGGGCAACTGGTTAACTTTGGCTTAGAGTTCTGCCAGAGAATCCAAACAATGTTTATTGCTGGAGGGAATTCAGAGATTATAATTTTACACATATGGAAACTGAGATCCGAAGTCAGGTGACGTACTCACAGTCCTGCATAAGCAGGGCAAAAACATAATACTCGTTTCTGATGCTTTTTCACTGTGCTTCAGTGGCGTAGTGGTAATGTTCAGAAAGCACAGCTAAAAATTCACATAAATTTCAAACATTTTAGATACAGAGCCATTACCTTTGCTTTGTAGATATTTTATATCCATGCTGCCTTTGGCTCTATTTTTACTGTTTTCTAAAGGAATGTAGTGGTTTCTCTCACTGCCTCAGTGTAGTACGAGGCCCAACCTAATTTTCAAGTCATGGTATAGATTTAAGAGTGTTTAAAAAGATTATTAATCATTTCTACTAGAGTTCTAGTTTCTGAATCCCATAACCTGATTCAGTCCTTATCTTACTTGATATCTTTAGAAGATTTGACGCTCTGATTAACCCCTGAATTACCTGATCTGGAAACTGGAGTCTTCCAGTCTGTTTTTTCTGGTATCTCTAGATTGTGGTATTTCTGTCTTTTTCCATAGCTCCTTCACTGTTAGTCTCTTAATGTGGAGGCTCCTTCTGGTTCTGTTTTTCCCTTTTATTCTGTCTCTGGGTGATCTTCCACCTCTGTGGCTTTATACTGCTGGTTCCATATCTGTACCTCTGGCCTCAAGCTCTCATTCTAGCTGCACATCCAAGTGTTGCACTTTCTGCCGGAGCTCCCCACCACCCCTCCTGATTCTCAGACAAGCTACTATACCTTTAATATGTTCAAAACCATGCATGATTTTCACACTTACCAATGTGTGATTTGAGTTTTAAGAAACAAAAACTAATCTCTGCAAGTTGTTTTTTCCTCACCTGTAAAATGGGTTTGTTATGAAAATAAATATCAAGAACCCAACACAGCAGCTGAGAATAACTGCTTTTGTTGTTCATTCCCATGCCTACTTCTCCTATTCTAATCAGTTTTAAATACCATTTATTCCACATAATAATGCCTGTGCATCAAACTCTCCTCTTCCCCTTCTTTCATCTTTTTATCATGACAGTTAATAAATCCTTTTAATATTCTATCCAAGAAGCATCTTTCCATTTTGGCCTGTAAGCACCATACACAAAAAATAAACTCAAATGCATTAAAGACCTAAATATAAGACCTGAAACAATAAAATTCTTAAAAGAAAAAACATAGACAATAAACTCTTGAACATTGGCATTAGTAATTTTTTTCCGGATATATTTCCCCACATTAGGGAAACAGCAGTGAAAATAAACAAGTGGGGGCTACAGCAAACAAATTCAGGAAAGCATCAACAGAAGGAAAAGAGGGCTACTGAAGAGGAGAATATATTTGCAAATGAGACACCCAGTAAAGGGGCCAATCTCCAAAATATATGAAGAACTTGTACAACTCAACACCAAAAACCAAATAATCTGATTTTAAGATGGGCAGAAGGCCCGAATAGACATTTTTCCAAAGAAGACATACAGATGGCCAACAGGCACATGGAAAGAGGCTCATCCTCATCATCATTGTCTTAGTTCTGGTCTCATCAGCCTGTTGGTGGGTCTCCCTGCCTCTGCTCCTCCCTAGCATGCTGTCAGTTAGCGGCCTGCTCCGCTACCTAACAACCCCCCTGCCAGCTCCCCATTAACTTCAGAATAAAATTAAAAATTTTTAAGCAGTAAATTCTTTCACAATCTGATCTCCACCTACTTTTTCAACTTCATCTCCTCTCCCTCTTTCCTTGTATGTCACACTCACATGAGTAGACACACACATACTCTCTCTCTGTACTTGTGCCATACCAAAATTCCCTTGACATACCAAACTTTTGCACAACTTTGCATTTAGCATATTCTTCCCTCCACTTGGAATGCTCTCTCCTCTCCCTTCAACTGACAAACTCTTCACATTTAAGACACAGGTTTTAAGTGACCCAGTGCCTTGACCACTTTGGTAGAAGTTGCTCTGTTCTCCAGGGTCCTGTGTTTATCCTTGACATGTCATTTCTCCACTCCAACTGTTTTGAACTCAGGAGCAAGGGCTGTTTCTTTCTTTCCTCCTCAGTGCCTAGTACTGTGATTGGCATACAACAGACATGCAAAAAAATGGTTAATAATATAATTATCATTTACTGCTGACTTCAAATCTGGGATGAGGTCCCATCATTTGCATTATATTCCCCTGAGGTTACGTTTAATCTTTAGGAAGACAACATTTTGCATTCAAAATGCTGTCAAAGAAAACCAGCCTGTGTTCAGCTCCCCTCCCAACCCCCAGCAGATACCGACCACCAGCTAAAGTACTCATCCCTGAGGAGCTTACACTCTTCTCAACACGGAGCTCCAGGTAGCCACTGTCCCCTGAATGAAGTTGGCAGCTGATGGGAAACCTGTGTGGGCCAACAAGTAGTTCAGAAACACAGGATGAATATCAGATGACCTGAAATTCTGGTCCACCTTTGTTGCTGACACCTCTGAGATACCTGTGATGGCACTTCATGTGGTGTCTTGTGTGACATAGATATTCAACAGTCAATTGTCTATTAGTGAATGTTTGTTACTGAACTCTCCTGCTTCATTTTCTCTGTGCAAACATTAGGGTAGGTAATTTCCAAGCTGCTTTTGATGGCTGGTATAAGAATACATATAATGAGGAATGTGGATTAACTAGGATGATTGAAAATGTTATGTGAAGAATACTTTCATTAAGCTAAAAAAAATATTATGTACATTGAAGTAGCAACTTATAAACCTAATTTAGTGTCTTACAGTTGAGTTACAACAACTGGGCACACGGGACACACCAGCATATATTTTAAGACAATTTCAAATTTATATAAATAACTGTTGCAAATACAGTACAAAGAACTTTTTTCCTGAACTATTTGAGAATTTTTTTGTGAACAGAATATCCTATCATACTGGAATACTTTGGCATATGTTTCCTATAAGCAAAAACATTCTTCAGATTGACAGCACAGCCATAGTAATCAAGAAATTCAAAATAATGAATTACTACTCTCTAATCCCCATTAGATCAGATCCCCATTCAAGTTTCACTGAGTGTTCACCTACATCTTTATAGCAAAAGAGTCCACACGAGATGACCCTGCGTTTGGTTTTTCTGCCTCATTACTTGCCTGTGGTCTGGAGCAGTTCTTCAGTCTTCCCTTGACTTTTATCACCTTCATAATCTTGAAGTTTGTTGGCCATTTATTTTTGTAAGCTGAATTTTTCTGAAGTTTCCTCATGACTGTATTTGGGCTAATTTCTCCTGTACAGAAATAAATGTAACAGTGTATACTTCTCATTGTATCCTATGAAGTGGTTCATGGTTTCAATTTATCCATTACTAGAAATGTTCATTTTGATCGCTTTATCAGTATGGTAACTTCAGTTCTATTCGGTTCTATTTAATTTGTTTATTTACCCATATTAGAATCTAACTCATAGTTCCCTCTTTTACTTAATGGGTTGTAATATGTTGTCTTTTTTTTTTCTTTTTGGTATTGAAATGGTCCCAGGATTGACCATTTGGTGTCTCTTTGACTTGGCCTCAGTGTCATTTTCACATATCCCTTTCATTCTTTGAACATTGCATTACTCTATAGCTCAGAAGGATGTATCAGTCTCATCTTCTACTTTTCTTACCCAAGCCATTTAATCAGTCATTTCTCAAAGCATTCATTCCTGGTTCCAATTTACTGAACCACTAAGTAGACTCATTCTATTGGGGTATTGCTGTTCCCAGGCCCTCAGAGGAAAGAACTGGGGATAAATGTATATGTATTTATATACACACACATATACAACTATATGTATATGCATATTTATATATGTATATGCTATATTATACATATATGTGCTATTATATACAGTATATGAATTATATTTTATATGTATATTTTTTATATATTATTGAACATGTATGTAGAATTGTGTAGAATACACATACATAGAGAATATGCATGTGCATATACATATATATAATGAATTCATATGTGTATCTCCAGTTCCAATAATAGTGAGTATTCCCTTCATGAGTTGTTTTAGAGCTAGCTTTTACTGGCTTCTAACTAACATTTTTAGAAATTTTGCAAGCTGGTTGTTAAACTGCTAGTAGCTTCACATATTTGCATTCTTGCATTCACGTATTTGCAGCTGAAATACTAATCTTGCTTCTGAACGTCAGATCAAATTTCCCAATACCTTGCTGGATATCCGTCTTCTCATTGACACATCCCATGAGAAGAAACCCCAGAGTAGATAATGTGATCACATTTCCCCCTACCCCTGCTTCTATTCCTAATACTCATCTTATCACAGCTAAGAGTACAGCTTTCCTCCTAGTCCTAGACACAAGGAATAACAAAGTCATTTTTATCCACCCCATAATCTTAACCTTCCTGAATCTAGTTCCCAGGTTCTGTTTAGTTCATCTCTGAAGTGTTTCTTGTATGTCTGCTTCTTTTATAATCCTGGTTATTCATTGACATAGCCTTATTTTAGGCTTTTACTTCTTTCTTGCCTCATTAATTGCAGGTTTCTTTCACAAATTTCTTGCCCTGAATGAGAGGTACTGTATGATAATGGAACAATACCTCCTGACTCTTCTGAAACATATTAAAAGTTGAAGTTAATCAGTACTGGATGATTTTGGCTGTAGAAATCCTGATCAATTATGACTTAAACCATAAAAACAGTTACTAACCTCACATAGAAAAGTCAGAGGAGAAGTGCTCTCAGGTGTAGTACGGCAGCCCAATGCTATCATTAAAGACCCAGCTCTTTCTGTTCACTCTGCCATCCTTAGCATATTGGTCCTTTTCCTACATGTGTCATCCTGTGATCACAGAATGGCTACCAGAGCACCAAACAATGCATCCTCACACCACCACAATATTCAGGGCAAGAAGAAAGAAACAGCATGGTACAAGAAAGGTCTCACTTGTTTGTCTTTTATCAGGCAACAGTCTTTCTCAAAAATCTCCTGTCCTCTCCCCCACATCATAACTTTTAGAACTATGTTACATGGCCCTTAAAAAGAGGAGCTTCTTTCTAAAGAAAATATGACTTCTTTCTAAGGGACATGTTACAGAAGGGCCATGTAACATCTCTCTTAGGAAGAAGTCATATATACCCAAGTTCTCTGAGTTTGTTAAACATATATATTTATGTTATATAACATATATATTTTTATCATTTTATATATATATATATTTTTTTTTATTTATATATATATTAGTTTAAAACTTATATCAACTCTTCTGCTTTTTTGCTGTGTGAGTGATTTGTGGAGAAAACCACATCTATTCTTTCTAAACTTGTTCACACCCCTACACAGGGGCCAAATTCCACCAGGATTACAAAACATGTACTTACTAATTCAATGAGCATTCACTGAATATTATTGTAAATGTTCAGATACGGTAGTTAGCAACATAGGCAAAAATCCTTGCCCTGAAGGAGCTTACATTCTGCTGGCATATCTATTCTCTGTGAGAGGAGATCTGAATCAGAGATCAGAAGACTTTTCAGAAATACCTGCATTTACTCCCTGCCATTCTGCTTTACTCTTAAATTAAAACAGGAGTTGGGTGTTGATTTCTGGTGTGCTTTGAGTTTGACCTAAATTATATTTTTCCTGGCTAATATTTCTTAGTTTGTGAAATAAACTTGGACCTCTTCCTACTTTTAAGTACTAATAGTTGCAATGCTGTTTTTGCATCTTTTTGTTCATTTTGGTCCTTTATAGGGTTGAGAATTTTGTACTCTTGCATTTTGAACAGCCACCCTTCCTTCAGTTTAGTGTGTGCCATTGGGAAGAAACCTATACTTTAAATGGAAACCTTTGCTGTACAACGTGGCTTTGGAAAAGTCCCATAGGAATATTTTTAGATTGTACAGGGCTTGGCAATGAAAATAATTGGTTGAATTGTGACATTCAAACATAATCCTTGGGTTTTGACACCTTAAAAAAGAAAAGGGGGAATGTTATTATATTAGTCTCCATGATGCAGTTTCTTAAAGGAGAACAGCATATGCTTAATAACTTACTCCTTAATGTCTGTTTTAAAAGGACATTTTATCAGTCTGGATGCTTTGTAACAGCATGTAATAGAAAATACAGACTCTCTCTTAGTCCACTAGGGCTGTTATAACAAAATACCACAGACTGGGTGGCTTATAAACAACAAAGATTTACTTCTTACAGTTCTGGAGGTTAAACAGCCAAATCAAGGTGCAAGCTGATTGGGTTCTGGTGAAGATCTTCTGGGGTTCAGGCTGAGGACTTCTGGGTGTATTCTCACATGGTGGGAGGGGCGAGGGAATCTCTGCTGGGCATCTTTAAATGGGTACTGATCGCATACTCCCTCATGACCTAGTCACCTCCCAAAGGCCCCATCTCCTCATATCATCATCATCATGTGGCGTATTAGGGTTTCCACATACGAATTTGATGGGGTGCATTAGGGATGGGTATAAATATTTAGCTAATAGCAGTTTCAAACTGAATTAATAAATAAATGTGTTGCTTCACATAACAAGAAGTCCAGAGGTTGGCAGGCTCTAAGTGAAGTGCCCTCCACCACACAGCCAGGCTTTTAGGGACCCAGGTTCATTCTGTCTCTTGGCACTGCCATTGAAAGAGGGCCAGCTGTGCTCTCAGGCCAGCTCCTTTCCGGCCAAGTGATGGCCAGGCACTACATTCAGATACAACATCATTAAGAGCAAGAAGGAAAACCATCTCACTTTCTGACTCTTTCTTAGAGTGAGAAACCTTCGCTGGGTCCCCAGAAGACTCCTTCTCACATGGTATTGGCCAGACTTGGTTCACATGCCCATTTCTGAACCAGGTACTAGCAAGAGAAAGAAGTGTGGCTGTCATGATTTGTGTTGTCAAATCAGGGTCCCTTCCCTAGATTTGGGGATAGGTTCACCTTCTCATGACACATGTGGCTTTTTATAGGGCAAACACCTGAATGAAACTGGATTTTCCTAGGAAGGTGTTGGAAAGAGAGAAAATGGATTCTGAATAAGTAGCAAAAAGTCCCCCCACAATCTCCAACAATAGAAAACTTTCTACTTAAGGAATATTGCCATATTTTAGCATTTAAGATATATGCAATTGCTTTTCTCATCTGATGCAATTTGTTACATTTTTTTACATACATAATTACATGTATGTTCCTCAGCTTCCTAAGAATAGGACACTTGCCTCAATATATCTCTGTGGTGAATATTTAACTGGCAGTATTTTTTTTCAAATATGTTTCCAAGCACTTTTAGCTCTTTTAATCTTTGTAACAACCCTTTGAGGTAAATACTGCTATTCCCATTTTACATGTGAGTAAATTGAGGCATGGAAAGGACAAGTAATTTGTCCAAGGTTACCCAGCTAGGAAAATGTGTCTTTGGCATTTGGAGTAAGAGAAATCAGAAGTGTCTAAATATGGCCAGATCCTTTGCCCTGAAGCTAGTTTTATCAAAGCTCTCTAAAGACACAGATTTTTTTTACTAAAGTATTGTTGATATACTATCTTAGGAAGGTTTCACATGAGCGGCATTGTGGTTTCAATATTGACCCACACTATCAGGTCCTCACCCCCCACCATCGCAGTCACTGTCTATCAGCTTAAATATACAGGTTTTTGAAGAAGACAGAATTCCCCTTCAGTGGTTGGAAATATCTGTCTTAAGTGAGATTTAAAAACTGACCTTATTAAGACCACCACCCCATGGCCTTTCAGCTATATAAATAAAAGATGAAAGATTTTTCTCTGAAATAGAGGTTTTTAAAATGCTTACCTTTAAGGAGTTATAATAGTATGCATCCATTATATTCCATGTCCTAAATATTTCTTGAGAGAGAAGGAAGAGAGGGAAGGAGGGAGGGAAGCTATTAGGCCAGAAGACAGATGGAAAATGGGAATGGAGAGGGGAGAAGTATATGTGTGCAAGGGGCACAGTTAAAGGAGAAAGCACAGGTAACATTCTCTACTGAGAAGATAGTAAAATCTAAAATGGAAAACTCAAGCAATAACAATTGCAAACATTACTTAGAGATGTGCAGGTAAGTAGCAACATAATCACTAAAGAATTAAACAGCAGGGGACCACTCTTTTGTATAAAAAGGCTTATAAAACAAAAAGTTAAAATTTTAATAAAAATAATGAAATTAAAGCAAATGATCAGTGAAAGTGTTTCACAGCTGCTCATTGGAATATAGTACCAATATTGGTACCATATCAGTATTTTAAGTCATTAGAATGTTACGGAGAAGTCATGCTTCATCGTCTAGAGAATCCTCTCTGTTGCTTTTCCTTTTGGTTAAATACTACTCTGTTCTCTCTAACTTCTCCAGGTTTGCTCTTAAGAACTATCATGAACTATTGTGTATGGAGGCCATTTTGAAAAAAAGAATAAACAACCTGAGTTACGTTCACTATTCAGCCACTTAATAATCGCCCAGTAGGTTCTTGCTGCTATTTGGTTGGTTCAGCAATATCAATCCATTGGTCAAAAGAAAATTAGTCTAGCTGGGGTTGTATTGTCCTGACCATATGTTTTCAATAGTATCTAAAAGTAAAATATATACAAAGTTAATCTCATGTCATTACAAATCTTAAGGTAATTGTAGTTAAAGTTTAGCAGACAGTCTCCAATCCATAAATGTAATACTCTGTCTACGACTGTGTCTCCTTTAACCTTATTCTATTACCTCGCTTGGTACTTAATACCTGAAGTGTTATCTAAGTTCTCAGCTGGGATCCACATTTGTTCAGTTTGATTCCCCAGGGACTGGGGAGCTTTTGGGAGTATTCAAGGGTACTTGTTTTCACTAAAGGCAGTTTTAAATGAAAAGCTGAATTTTGAAGAGCCGTGTCAGGGCAAGTCTTAATCCAATCTTTCTGCCAGACTCACACAGTCCCACTGGGCCACCCACCCAAGTGGACCCTGTTCTGATTCAGAAGTCATTTTTAGAAGCCCTTTTAAAAAATCACTTGTCAAAATTTAGTTATATAAATCCTTGAAAATAGCTAATAAAGCCACTAGCAATGACAGCTAACTTGTCTAGGACATTTCAAAAGTACTTTTAAATTAGTTCCTCTTGCCAGTATATTGAAATGCCTGGAATTTTAAGTAAATCACCCTTAAGATCCCTTAACAATTTCGTACAGATGGAGGGCCACGTGGGTGAATATCTTGCACGCATGGGGATGAGATCCAGATGACGAGAATGTAGAAAGGGTCATTTGAAACATGTTAGAGGAGAACATTGAAAACATCAAACACTGTGATTGTAAGCAATGGAAATAACTGTCCTAAACTGTAAAACAATGCAAGAATATGAAGATGTCAAAACCCATACTATCTCTGTTTAGTCTTTCTCTGGACTAAAAATATTTGTATCCTCTGTCAAGAAGAGATTAGCTTGAATATATAAATATATTCAAACATATGCATATTAATAAATGTATATAATATATATCACATTAGCATATATGTGTACATAGTTATGTTTGTGTATATGCATACAGGTTTTTTAGAGGACAAATGTCACTAGTAAACTACAGAAAATGTACACAATTAAGCCTTTATTTCCTAATTTTCTTAGTACCACCACCAAAGCTAGAAAATATAAAAATAAAAAGGATCATCATTTTTAAACAAATGGGAAAAACACTCTCTGGGGAAGTCCAACCAGACTGTTGTTTTGTCTGCATCAATTTTTTTGCAGACTGTCTGGCATTCCTTGACAGGCTTGGCATGCCTCCCTTACATGTTGAACATCAATATCTATGGACAACTACATATATGTTCTCATAAGGCTAAAGGCTATGTCAAACATCTACCAATTTATATGTGTAATGATTTCTGTGTGGCACATAGCTGTCTTATTTTCAGTAAATAGCTTTTTCAGAAATAAGAAATTTTTCATGTGTCTCCCATGACACATACATAGAGAATACTTAGTACAGAACTTCCATGACACTGTAGAATCTGTCCATTTATAGGTAATTGAAATTATGTATGTTTCTACTGCAGTTGTTCCCATACAAGTGACAGTCAGATTACAGGAGACATGTTTTCTCTTCAAAGTCTAAACTCTAATTTCTTACCTGTCATAATGTATCTGTTTCAGAAATACTTTTCCTTTTAAATAACCAAATATTATCTATATTTCCTAAAGTCTGGGAGATTTTAGGAACATATTTATTACATAGATTTGGAATAAAGGGGTATTCTTAGATGGCTTAACTCTTCTGTAACTCAACATAATGCCTAACCTGAAATAGCCTCACTACAGTTCATTTAAAAACACACATACATACATGCATAAAAGCAGTATATATAATGTGAAGTTGGGCCCTTAGCTTATGTCATATACACAAATTAACTCAAAATGGATCAAAGACCTAAACGCAAGTGCTAAACTATAAAATTCTTGGAAGAAAACAGGAAATCTCCATGACATTTGACTTGGCAATGATTTCTTGGATATGACACCAAAAATGCAGGCAACAAAAGTAAATATAGCTAGATTGGACTATGTCAAAATTTAAAACTTCTGTGCATCAAAGGACACAATCAACAGAGTGAAAAGGTAACCATGTAATGGGAGAAAAGATTTGCAAATCACCTATCTGGTAAAGGTTAATATCCAGGAGATGTAAAAAAAACTACAACCGAGCAACAACAACTACGGAAAGATTAAAGACTGAATGAAGGACTTAAGTAAATACTTATTCAAAGAAGATATGCAAATGGCCAAAAAAGTATATGAAAGATGCCGAAGATTGCTCAACAGTCAACAAGGAAACGCAAATCAAACTACAATGAGCAATCACCTCACACAGTATCAAAAACAAGTGTTGGCAACGATGGAGAATTTGGAACCTTTGTGGACATTGGTGTAAATGTAAAATGGTACAGCTGTGGTGGAAAACAGTATGATGGTTCCTCAGAAAATTTAAATAGAATTACTTTATTATCCAGAAATTAAAGCTGGATTTCAAAGAGATATTTGTGCATCCATGTTCATAGCATCATTCACAATGGCCAAAGGTGAAGCAATCCAAGTGTCCACTGATGGGTGAACAGATAAAACATGGTATATAAGTAAAATGGAATGTTATTCAGCTTTTAAAAGGAAAGAAATTCTAATGCATACTATAACGTGGGATATTAACCTTGACCTTATACTAAATAAAATGTCAGTCACAAAACAAGAAATACTATATGATTCTTAAAAGAGGTAACTAGTAAAACTCAGAAAACAGAAAACAGAATGGTGGTTTTCCCAGAGGTGAGAGAGAGGATAATAGGGAATTGCTGTTTAATGAATATGTAGTTTCGATTTTACAAGATGAAAAAGTCCTGGGTATTGTTTGCACAACAATGTGAAGATATTTATCACTACTAAGCTTCACACCACAGATAATGTTAAGATGGCAAAACTTCTGCTTTTTCATCACAATTATTAAAAAGCAATGTAAAAAATGTAATCAGATAAGACGAAAACTGCTTTCCAGGGAAGAGATGATCTCTACCTATAAGTACCGCCACATATAAGGGCACGGAAGCTATAATTGGCATTGTGAAGAAAAGATGTGGCATATTTGTGGGAAAAACTGAAGAATATGATGGAAAGACCATCACCTTTGATGTCAAACTAAGTTTTGAGAGTACTAAGTATTGCTATGTTGAGCGAAGGTCACTGAATGTTCTGGCCCTAGGTTCTCCATATTAAGGAGAGGCACATATATAAACCTTATAAGAATGTTTTGAACATGGATTGTTACATGTGTGTTTATTAACTTCCTAGTACACAACCTGGAACAAAATACTAATCCATAGTTAATTGCTGTTACTATAATTATATCCCTGTTCAAGTCAAAATGATTTTGCTTCAAATAAAATTGTTTAGAACTTTGAAACATTAAGTAATGTATCAGAGTTTCTATTTAATACATATAATTTCACATGTAACTTATTAAATTGGTATGTTATTGATCAGTCTAAAAAATGCACAATTCTGTTAATTTCCTTAAATAATAGTTTTCTTTCTCTAATAAGTAAACACTCAGAATTCTAAGTGTAGAGTCCCACATTCGTTTATTCACAAATGATTGAATAAAAATAATCAGAAGTCTTATAAATTTTAGAGAACATTAAAAGTTATAAAAAGTAATAATGAAAATCTGTACATTAAACTAGAAGAAACAATTACTCTTAAGTTAGTAACTTTTATTGGAACCTTTATTGAGTGCGCATTGTGTATGCTCTAGGGAAGTTATATTTGCAAATGGACAACTTTTTATCCTTGTACTGGATGGAAATAAGAATGTGACAAAGGCCAAAGTCACTCAAAATGATTTTTTTAAGTATTAATTTTTCACACTAGCTTTCTGTGTAGTTCTTACATAATGTAACATAAGGCCTCTCCTTTGTGTACATCATAATTCATTTTGACCAAGATGTCTTGAGGAAAAGAAAAGATTAATTTAATTACAATATTGTTGGGGCTTAACTGCAGAACATATGGTTTTAGATGGCTGACAAGACACTTTGCAGAGGTTGAAATAACCTCACCACTAAATCACACTCTAACCCATGTATTTGCTCATAGTTACATCTGTAAGCAAAAATGTAAACATCTGAAACATAAAGGTGACATTCTTAAAACAGAAAACTTTTCACTGAGAACATGTATTTTCTAAAGTTAATACTGAGGCATCTTTGATTACTACCAGACCATGCTGAATGAGAAAGTGAGGTCAAGCCAAACCTTTGTTTACAGAGTATAATCTAATTACCTAAAAATCAGTTATGCAAAAATAGGCCAGGATCTGACTTGACATCAATGCACTCTTAATATTTCAGACAATCTACTTTACATTCATTCTTGGAGTGTATGACTTGATCAAAAATGTTTTGCCCAGAAATCAAGCTTGCCATTTCTACTCTGTATGTGTACGCATACTGAGTGCATTCAAAAATAAAATTGCCTACTTCCTACATGGTTTTCTAAGACATACTCTTTATGTATGTGAGCCTCTGAATTCAAGCATAGTCTTGGCATCAGGAAGACTTCTCAAAGCCAATATGGAGATTGAGTACACCAAGCTTGTTTTATATACGAACTGCCAGCATTTAATAAACTTCTTGCCTACCTTCAGCACATTTGTGCTGGGAGCCAATAGGTTGACATTGTTAAGTTCCGTTATCAGGGAAGGGACTAAAGGCATGGCTCTAAGGCTCCACATTTGTTCAGAGTTCCAACAATACTGTTTTCATTATAGTGAGCTCAAATAAGCATTAACAGTCTTTCTATCAAAGAAATTAGTTCTTATGTGAACGGCCTATAAATAAAATTGTTATACAGTGGAATAATAGGAGCATATAATGAAACTTGATTTCCAGCCAAACAAACATATGGACATTAAAAATTTTTTAAAGGAAAATGTGCACTATATGGGTCCCATGTGGGATGATTGAAGTCATCCACTAACATGTGTGTCTGGATTCTATCCATTTCAGAGCACAAGATTCTTTCAGGCAGGGAACTGCTCTTACTGTCTAGGGGTGTTGGATGTGAGAAGATGTGGTTTCCTGTGGGGAGAAAAAGGGATGAGGCAAAGTTTTCAACAGTTACCACAGTTTTATTCAACACATTTTATGGGGAATGGGATACTAAGATTCATGGCATAGGCAGTATTAGCAATTATAGCATTTGCGATCATCCCAAAGCAAGTAATGATGCCTCTATTTTGTATGAAGAGTTATCCTACAGATAAGACAATTGAAAACTGCTTTCCAGGGTAGAGATAATCTCTACCTGTAAGTACTGCTGCATATAAGGGCACGGAAGCTATAATAGGCATTCTGGAGAAGGGATGTGGCAAATTTGTGGGAAAAACTGAAGAATACCTGCATGGTTTTACTTGTCCACACCAGAACTCATCCTAATTCTGTATTTTCACTTATTGTTTCATATAATCATTCATTCAAAACCTTTACTGGACACCTATGAATAAGACTATCTCCTAATAAGCAAAAACAGCAAAACTTTATTCATCTCTGGCAAAACAGTCCCACTTATATAATCCTATTAACAATACTTTTCATATACCTCTAGCTTCTTAAGACTTCTGTGATAAAATAGTTGAATAATCCACTCAAACTTCTTATAAGTTTTATTGAAATGTAATTGAGAATAAGAGAAATCACTGGGTTTTTTGTTTTGTTTTAACACCTAAAACTGCTTGGGTTCATAGCAAATGCTAAGCAGAAAGTAATGCTGTTAACTACTGAATATTTTGATAATAGTGAAAAGTAATGGTTAAAGCAACATAGAAAGTCAGGTCAGCCCAAATAACTATACACACTCTTTGGAAATTCCCTACTACACATTGAGGCCGAGAAAATTTTGAGTGTGCTGTTAGGCTAAATAAATCATCAGCAAAACTTTTGCAGATTATGTAAGCTTCAAATGTCATGGTTTAAATATTTTATATCTTCAGTGCAAGAGAAAAAAATTTTTTTCAAGTTACACTATTTGGGGGTTAATACTGACCAAGCTATGGGTCTTAACAAAGACTCAGATCCTTCATGTGGAATAGAAAAGTGGTAGGGAGAAGTTTACAATAGTTAGCAAAGATTTTTGTCAACACTTTTTATTGGATAATGTAATACTAAGCTTCATGAGGCACAGTATTAGTCATTGCAACATATGGCATTATCTCTGAGCTGTGATGATGTCTCCATTTTGTATGAAGGAGTTACATTGGTTACCCTCCTGCTGGGTCCAGTTTGACTGTAAACTTCCTGCTACTCTTAGTTTCTGTCTTCTTTCTACCCTTTATCTGGTTTTCACCTGTTTTTTTTTAACTCATATTTCAGTTTAGACTTCTCTTCCTCCAGGAAGCTTTCTGGGACTGACTGAGTTGGGCTTCCCCCAGGTTTTCTCAAGGCACCCTGTACGTCCTCTTTCATTTCAACTGTAATTCCCTGTTTAATATTCTATCCACCTGCCTAGCCACCCCCTCCCTCTATTAGGGCAGAACTGTCTCATTTACCACGTTGTTCCCAGCATCTAGCACAATCCATGGCACATAAAAGTTGCCCAATATGTATGTATTGAATGAATGAAATGATAAGTGAATGAAAATGAATGAATAAATGTGTGAATGAGCATCTGTAGACCTAGCTTCTAGACCTTGCTGTTAAATTGTCTGAATGTCTTTTAGCAAATCACATCTCTCTGCCTTAGTTTTCCTCAGGTTCAAAATGAGAGGTGTAGGCAAGATAATTTCTAAAAACTTCATGGATCTCAAGGTATATGGTTCTGTGATGAACCCTTCATAGTAATCCTTCCTTCCACCATTCCATTTGCTGTGGAATGTTTTTCTGAACTTCACATGCATATGTTGAGGAAGAACTGCTTCTATAAGCAAATTTGTAGCTAATAACCCAAATATCGAGCATTTGTTTAGGTTTTGGGGCAAGATCTTGAACGATTGCTGACTCTGTACATGCTCTCTGCTGTACAATGTTAAGACTTACCACAGAAAATCAAATAGTATGTAATAAAATAAAATAGAGCCCTATTTTACCTATACCAGAACAGATAAATAACAGAAACCTCATCTTATTTTAAATTTTCATTAGCCATTTAAGAAAATAAGTTTACTATAACCTTAAGACAACTGGAGGATGAAGGTAGACATGTAATCTCATTACCATAATTTAGACAAAGATGTTTTAGCCATTGTCAATATTAATTCAAGCAGAAACTAAGGAAGAGAAGGAAATGACATATGTTATCTTGAAAATAGAGTGAATGACCTTGAGAAGGTGATTGTGTCTTGATGAGCGTCTGGCCCAGGAAATTTGTACATCAGGAAAAATTGACTATCTTTCTATTTGTCTATCTTAACTGCTCTGTTCCTCATCCAGACAGGGAGACTGTCAGATAACAATAGGTAGCCTTCATTCAAAGTTTACCGTGTGTCAGGCATTGTGGTAGGAAACATTATTACTATTTCCAGTTTACAGGTTCAGAAATAAAATAGGAGCACTGAGATTTGCAAAGAGGCTATCTGAATACAGCCCAGGGATGTAGTTACTTTGTACTGCCTCAGCCACTGTTTGCTCTGATTCTGTTTTCAGCATCCAGCATAGTTCCTGGAACACAGTAGGTGCTCAGTTTATGTTTGTGGAATTCATAAATGAATAATTAGATGAATAGGTAGGATTCCAGAAGTCGATGGGGAGGCCAGAACTGTGCAGGTAGTTCAGTGAGCTGGTTGAGACGGCCATGAAAACAGTGTTCTGGAAGGTAAAGAAAGAACTTTTTCACAGGGTATGGTTGACATGTGACTTGCAGTGTGTATGCACATGCATGCATGCATGTTGTGTGTGGGTGTGTTCTTGTGTCAGCACATATGAAAGTTTTAATAATAGATAAGGTCTATACTTAAAAGTGAGATTTAGGTATTCTATTCCAATTTATAGCCAAACTAAATGTGCGAAACTATAAACTGGCAAATAAGGATTATAATAGGAAATCTTGGCAGTTGCTCAAGTATGCTTCCAGAATAACATCATAATATTTTAACTCTTCATATAAGGCCTGGAATAAAGTTAAATTACAGCATTTTCTCCATAGGTGCTTAACCCAGAAATTATAGTTGAATCTGTTCAGTTGCTCATTTTGATATGGTCGTTGGCCTTTACTCATCAGAGAGTAATCACTGGGTTTGCAAAAGATTCGTTAAAATAAAATATTTTTATTTACAATAGATAAATATTTTTAATATTTCAGCTTTTCCACTATCATTAAACACTTGCCAAACAAAGACTCCAAATAGGAAAGAACAAGTTGATGTACTCTGAAATCTTGAGGTCCTGGTTATAAGGCATATGGGAAAATATAAACTGAGTTCTGTAACATACTACCCTACAGTTTTGTGTTTCTATGATTTTCATAATGTACTTCTGAAAAATAATCACTGCCAATAAAACTCTGATATTACTAGTTCACCTGTACATCTTTCTGGACATAAGAATGGCAGTGTGGATAAATTAGTATACTGTACCATGAAAACAGCCTGGAGGAAATAGAATACATAAATATGTGCATATTAAAACTGCATGTTTTTAAATAGCCCATGGGAAAAGGCTTAGAATTATCAAGGCATAACTTTAAAATGAACCTGTCCATAACATAATGATAGACCTAGATTTTCACAATTTTAAAAGATGTTCTAGGTAATGTACTGGGGCAAAAATGCCTCATATAATGGCATAACTATGGCCCAGATATGCAGACATATGCAGATTGAGATGTACAGATCCAACATATATTTGCATATAAGCTAATTATCCTTTTCTTTTAGGGTTATTTGGAAACATATTTTGTTCAAAAAGTTATTTCCATCTAATTTCCATCTTGGTATTATAGTTGTTTATATTTTAACTCTGTGGTTTTAAGTTATGGAAGCAAATTCCCCAAAACTGAATATTTCAGATATGAGTTCTTATAAGTATTACTGTTCTCCAATGAAATTATATTATCATTCAAGTAATGTTTATCAGCTACAGAGAGAAAACTGTGGGGTAACCTCCAAGAACTTAGAAAAATGGGTTGCCTTGTGGTAGAAACTGGTTAGATGTTTCAAATTCTGTTCTATCTTCCTGTTCATACAAGAAAACTAAATTACCTTCTTCCAGTGGAATGTGAGCACAAATGATGTTCATCAATTCTAGGTCTGGTCCTTAAAATGTCCCTGGGATCTTCCATGATGTTTCCTCTGTTAACATGACTGTATGTGAAGATACCCATGATGGTAAAACCACAGATAGAAGGATACTGGATCCCTGAGTTCCCATTTGGAGGAAAACCACCAGCGAGATCTCATCCAACCTACATAAGACTATAACGTGTGAAAAGCACAGTTTTATTGTATTATGTATTGAAATTTGGAGCTGGGTTATTGTAACACTTAGTTTTAATTACCCTAACATATACAGAGATGTCTGCATCAGGTGGGGTTGATGGTGAAACAAAAACTTAAATTATAAGGCACCAGTGTAGCAGTTGGGCATGAGCTTTGTGGATACAGAGCAGACTGATGGCTAGAAATTCTTACTTTATTGAGCTGTAAAATCCAATTACACCTAGAACCCAAAGATTAAAAGATGGGACTTTGAGCCACATTGGCCCAGAAAAACTTCTCAGCTTCGTAAAGTGACTTCTAGGAACTGTCAGTGGAAGTTTCCACCACTCACTATCTGAAACAAATGAAAAACAAAACCTGAATTTATTGCTTACTAAGAAAAGGAAACTTGTCCTTGTGAGTTATAGTCTATGAGCAAAGAAGAGATACGACCTTATATACATAGTGTTTGAGAAAGAAGCATTGAGTTCCAGAATTGGCAGATTTTCATAAACAAGTTGGAGATTGATCTTTAACTGAAAAATGAATAAGACTTTGTTGACTGGCTGTCTTTCAGAAGGGTGTACACTGGAGTGAAGGTGTTGTTGATTGGCAGGCTTTCAAAGTATGATTATAATTCAGAGTTGTCTTTATGAAGTAGGACAGATTTAAAACCAATGCAAGTTGTTATTTCTTGCTATAGCCGAAGAGCAATCCGTCTTTTCCAAGGGGTTAGGAACTTTTTTATTTTCAGGTATAAAATGGAATTAAAAATGAATATTACAAATGGATGTACATAGTCCCGAAACAGTCACTATTAAGTTGAGAGAGAGGGCACCAGAATGAGGGAGCCCAATAAAGCAATCTAAAGGACTGTGTCTGGAAAAGAACATTGACTAGTCCCACTGACATAGAACCCACCAGGAACAAATAGGTCAGAAGCCTTAGTTTTTGAAGGAATCTTATTGCTAGGAAGCCATGAATGTAGATTTTTATCAACTGCAGGCCTCCAACCTTCCATGACTACAAGGTTGGCATGTTCCCCAATGTCTGCCTCCAATGAATCAAAGAAGAAAAATAAGGAAAAATGTCCTGGAGAGCAGAGCCAGAGGCCATGGAGAATGATGGAGAAAGCACTTCCTTCCAGAGAACAGAAGCAGGCCGTATTCCGAGAACTTCTTCCCGGACTCAGTAGGAACCCTCGCAATGCCTGCCTTGATAGATTTCGCCTCTGCTACGGAATAGTAACTCAGGTGCCTTCCACTCTCTTTTCTGAATGGGACATTTTAATGGTGGTTTATCTGTCCCTGCTGCATCACTGTACATAGACTGAGGACATGTAGTCCTCAAGAACTTGACCCCCAGTGTATCTCTCTTTAAGAACTTTTAGAGAATGACACTCTACAAAATAAATGTATGTATCTAAGAAGAAGGATACAAAAATAAAGGGTGAGGAAATAAATCAATGAGGTTTTGTTGTTGAAACTACAGAAGTATAGTTGTAAAAACAAATTAATATAGTTTTAAAACTAAAATCTCATGATATTCACAAGATATTTGGAGCTAGACCAGTAGCAGTGGACATTCAAACAGTGTTTGGCAGAATAGATTTTTGCAGCATTTACAGTTTTTCGCAATCAGTCTGCAGTTTGGGGCTTTAAACTGTAAAAGCATCCCAGTCCCGTGTGGACTAAGGAACACCAGTGCATGTCAAACCAAGCTTCTAGACCATCTGTCCCACATTTTAGTACTCTTAACAAAAGCAGTCAGGAACAGGGAAGAGAATCGGTCGGAGGGGGTTCTGACCTCTTGGAGTCACATAGTTTGACCACAGGTTTTGTGCTCCCTAAATAGGAGGTCTCAACATGGCTTTACATTTATTAATTACCTAAGTTCTGATCATGGCTTCAGATTTCAGAGAGCAAAGATAATGGCTTTCTCCACTGCTGTAAACTGAATGTTTATATCCCCTTCATATGTTGAAGTCCTAATCCCCAGTGTGATGTGTTTGGAGATGGGGCCTTTGGGAGGTAATGAGGTTTAGAAGAGGTCATGAGAGTGAGCCCATGGTGGGATTAGTATCCTTATAAGAGAAAGAGACCAGACCTCTCTGTCTTTCTGCTGTGCAAAGATACAGCCAGAAGGTCAGCTACCTGCAGGTCACGGACAGGGTTCTCACCAGAACCTGACAATGCTGACATCCTGCTCTTGGACTTCCAGCCTCCAGAACTGTGAGAAATTAATGTTTGTTACTTAAGCCACCTATGGCTTAAACAATGGAATTTCGTAGAGCAGCCCAGTCAAGCCTTCTACAGAAGGGTGATGGATTTTATTTATCAACAAATTAAATTCATGGAAATGCTTGGTTTTCTTATAATGGAAGAAACAACAGAATGGAATTTTTTCTAACCCAGCAGCAAAGGAGATAATTTAGAAGGTTGGTGTCTGGAACACTTGCCTCTAGGAATCAATTTTGATCAGAAAATGAAAGAGGAATTAAAGTGTTTTGAGATACTTGCTGTGGTCTTACTCTCAGAAAGAAGCAGTAAGATTGAAAGCATAATAAAGGCAGACCAGGTTCCTTAAGCTGAAGGAAGAAAGAAGTTACCTTATGAGAAATGTTGAGATTTTAGGCATTTGCTAGGAGGCAGATGTAAAAGCAAACAAACAAAAATGAGATCTGGTAGTATGGGCTAGAATTTTAGAAAAGGAAAAGGTGTAGCTACTTAAAATAATGTGGGGAAGGGAAGGGAGTTTTTAGTTGCTTATATATCAGAAAGAATGACCAAGGATCAAGAAATCTACCAGGGCAAGATCTCAGAGAGCAAAGAATTCTTCTCAGACTGAAAGGAATCCCCCCAGAGGAAACAGTCAGAAGTTATTGATACCGATCCTTTCAAAGTTACTGGTAGAGTCAGTAAGTGCAATTGGAAAGCCAGGCATTGAAGACCGAGCATTATTAGGTGACCTTTGTGGTGACACAGCTACAGTGAGTGGGGGATGAGTTATTGCCTATGCACTGAAGGAACACGCCCAATCAGGAATATAAAGGAAGGTACAAGGAAGTTAAAATATGGAAGGAAAGTCAGCCAGAACAATGATTAACAGTGGGCCGCATTACATGTAGGTCTGGTGGGAAGATACCTCCTGGATAGAATTACCCAACTTCCGCCATTCATATAGCACAAATTATTTAAGCCCTGGAAAATTTCAAAGTGGAGGAGGGATTCTGCCTTTTGGAGGCATGGGGGAGAGACAGACCCTTATAAAGAGAGAGGCCTTAGGAAGCTCACAGCCCTTTCAGTGAAGAATATGTGCAAAGGGATTCTCCAGCTGATACACCTGGAGGAAAGGTCTGTGTAAGTCAGCTTTTATCGTTCCAGCGATTCCCAACAGAGGCCACGCAGCAACCATGATACAAGTCTAAGGAGCCTGTTGTTGTGAATTTATCATTCATTCATTCATTCGGGTTTAGATCTTTAGAGGGAGCTCATTTTCAGTATCATATTACAGTTCCAGAATTACAAGTAAAAAGGGGAAATCAAGTTACAACTTCCGGAGTCCTAAAGGAACCTCATCTATTCTCAGCTGCACTTCCTGAAGGGATCCCAACTCTACCCAGACACTGCAGTGACAATGATAAACAGAGGATGGTTTTCACATTTTAATGATTGTGAACTTCTATTTTATATTATTTTAATTTAACATAAGGAGATTTTTACTTTATTCCCTGCAGATTTGATGATGAAAGTGACTTTTTAATCAAATTTGAGGCATCTCTAGGTTGACCCACGACAGAGCATCTTTATTGTATCATTTTGTTTTATGCACTTGCTGTGGTAAGCAATATTGAGCTACATGTCTCAACATAATTTGAAATAGGAAATAGAGTAAGGAGAGACTTTGCATCCTAGGATAAGATGGGTTTAAAGTTCATCTGATTAGTAATAAATTTGACCCATGTCAGCATCTTCTGGTGATGAAATCTAAACTACACAGTAGGGACTGCAGAGGATAAACCAAAGAGGGGGTAGGGCTCCACGAAGACAGGAGCTGCACCGTCATGAGGGAATCTCCTCTGTGTGCATGTGTGTTGGGGGGTGGAGGGGAGGTAGTTATACCTCTGTTTATTTCAGGTTTAATGGTTAAGAAATGAAAACACTGGAGAACGTTAGAAGAGCACTATTTTTTCCTTTCTCCTAAAAATCTTATGCTAGCTTAGCAGTCTGGACTGTTTGCCCGCTGTCTTCTTGCTCCTGCAGGAGAACTGAGTCATCTGATGGGTAGATGGCCTCCATGATCCATAGTTCTCAACTGCGTGGAACTGATCCCCTGAAGGCAGTGAGCTCCAGATCAGTTAGAGGCAGGAATCCTGTCCTCTATTTCTGAACGTTCCGGTAGGCAGGCTAGCCCAACGTCTAGACTTGAAATGGGGCAGCAAGGCCCTTTCATCAACAGATCTAAATTCGTGTTTTCCAATTAGCTTTACTAGCACTAAAGCTGACATTGCCATCTCCCTCAGGGTCTGATTTCTCAAATGGATCTGCACATGACAGGGCAGGAAATATATACTATTTACTGCTTCTCTAAACATCAGCACTACCCCTGTGCATCCTGTGTTACTGCCCCAGCTTGGGTGGCTGACCCCAGAGCTCCCTCCCTTTATGACAAACAAATGCCTACCTTAAAAGTAGACTTAACCCTTATTTATATTTCCCATAAAATACAGGAACAGCATGTAGTAGAAAGGTCAGAAATCTGAAGTGAGGGACACGTAGATTAGAACTCTGGGTCCATCATGATGTGAATGTGGACTCTATGAACCATCTTTGCTGACCTTGTTTATTCTGACAAGACCATACTGAATTTTAAGTTAGACACATAAAAAAAGCACCTGGTACTATGCCCAGTACAATATGTTCAACAGTAGATTATTCTTGTTAGTATAGGTAGTGACTTGTTAAGCAAAAGCAAACTTTTGAGATAGCATATACATTGTAATGTAACAGTGTACTTACAAATGTTAGTTCCTTTTAGGTCAGTCTTTGCTCCTGAAAAATGAGCATTAGAATCCAAACTAAAGAAGCTTTGCTGTATTTGTTAAATAAATGTGCAGTGTAAAAACCTTATAAAGGAACGTCTGTCAAGGGAAATTTGTAAGTTTCCTTACTTGAGAAAGATCTAATTTGTGTTCCATTATTTATGATAACATGTTTGAGATCAGGTTTGAGATCACGTTGGGTGGCCCAGCTCTTCCTCCTGTGCATCAGGAATGTTGGGCACTGCATCTTCTTAAAGCCAAAAGTAAAACCTCTTCTCCTTCTGATCCAACTCAAGATGGAGTTAGAGTGCATTGGAGCAAAAGTGGAGTAGGGATATGAACCAAAGCTGGGCTTTGCCTGCCTTCTAAGGTTTATCATGTGACTGGTAATCAGGAAAGCTCAGTAGAACCAGCTCACTGCATCTGGGGTAAAATGTATGTAGAGTTATAAACATTGGCACTAACCTCAGCTGAGGAGGGGCACCATGTTTATTCTAGAATATGGCATGATAGCGATCCAACTTCTGCCTATGATTTATTTTTTAAGACTAAAAATCAAATGACCCACGTTAGAAGGCTTTTATTAAAACCTCAGGAATGTAGTGCTTATTTGACTTTTAGATGAAGTCAACCAGAAATGTAGGTGAGTGAAGGGTAGAGAAGGTTAAAAAAAACCCTCTTGTTAACATCAAATCAATTTTAGAGATTTTGTAATCTTTGAAAGAGTGATATTACTGGACAAACAATAGTCTCTCTATAAAGAAAACGCTATATCACTTCTCAAAGTATTTCTTAATATGCATCTAAAGTTTCATTGTTAAAGAGTCAAATTTTCCAAATCAGAGAAAAGTATTACTTCATAGTTCCCAAGTTTCCAATCACTTAACGTATGAAACGTTGCAGCTTAAGAATCAAACGCTGCAAGTGAAAAGCATCTGTTTGATGTCGGCGAGGTCTCGGGCAAATTCAGTGTTAAAAAGACTCTTTGTGCTGCTCTTTGAAAATATATCACTTTATAATAAATCTCTGGGCTCTGACACACTCAGTGATGAGGTTTGCTTAATAGACTTATGCAAGCAGATCTGTTTGCTGCACCTGGCTCTCTGGGAGATGAAAGTGGCAGATTTTAAAATCTAAACTAACACACCATTTCAGATTTAGGTGCTGACCTAAGTATCTTTATTTTCTTTACATTCAGAATACACATTCTCAGAAGAGAGAAGTCTCCTGGCCTATCTGACTCTATATTTCCTCTCCATTTCTGCAAAAGAAGATACTGAACTGTAAAAGAGGCAAGGAATTTAAACTGCTGACATATTAATTATAAAAGTTTCTGAGACTGTGTCATTATAGCACACGGTTCTGAGTTTGCTGGTACAGTTATTCCAGCCACCATGGGGGCCAGATGATTTACACAGAGGATGCATTCAGTGTAAAATATTCTATTTTATATTTGCCTCAGGACATGAAAACCACAGTAAAAATGGACATTTTACTTAGTATTGAGTATCATGAAGATGTTGGACACCTAAAAGTAACACACTTCTTTAAGAAAGTTGTATTATACATTCACCATGGAACTTTTGGACACCACAGATAAGCACAAAGGAAGTGAATCCCACCACTAGACGTGGCCACTTCGGCATACATTAATCTCTTGTACACACACACACAAATATTTATGTAGGGCTTATTTTTAAAAAAGTAACAAAGACAACTTGATATATCATTCAAGAGAGTAGTTTTATCATGTAATAATATGTTAAGAACATCATTCAATTTCTCTCTCACTTTCTGTAGTATATGTGTATACACACATGTATTCATTTTAATGAGTGTGTAATATTCCATGATATGGCTATTTCACAATAAAACCATCATCCAGCCAAATAACTAGCTAATCACCAATGACTTACTTATACCCCGAGGCTTCTTGCCTATTTTATTCCCTTTCCCTCCCTCCAAGGAAATGTCCATTATCATGAGGTTTCTGGGTTTATGTGTATCATTCCCTTCCTGTTTTAGAAACAAACTGTACACACACACATGCACACACACTCTCTCTCTCTCACACACACACACTTGCACACATGCTTATGAACAGACACAATGCAAGGCTTATTTTTCCCAGTATCTGGGTTTTATAAAAAATAGAATCTCTTGTTTGTGGCCTTTTTTCTTTAGTCACTTAACATTATGAATTTTTTAATGTTCATCCACATTTTTTAATGTAATTCATTCTTGTGTAATATTCATAGTGTTAAAATACCACTATTTATATGCATTCTGCTATTGATAGACATTTGAGTTACTAGAGGTGTGTGTGTGTGTGTGTGTGTGTGTGTGTGTGTGTGTATGTGTGTGTGTGTTGCTCTTACAGACTTCACTGACATGCATATTCTTGTGCATGTCTACTGATTCATGAACACAAATATCTAGGAGTGGAAATACTGGATCATAGATTATACTAATGTTTGGTTATAAAATAAAATGTTAATTTTCCAAAGTGCAGTGCTATGACACTGTACTTTAATTAGCATTCCTTTCCTGACTAGTGAAGTTGTGCACCTATTCATGTTTTTAGAATTTGGGTATTTTCTTTTGTAGAGTTTGCTAATATCTTTTACCCATTTTCCACTGGCTTTCTTCTTCTGTTTATTTAATTGTAGGAATTTTGAGTAATACATTGTGAGTTTGTTGAAAAAAATTGGTAACAAATATTTTCTCCCTTTAATCCTCTGGCATGCTGTTCATTCTCTTTATGGTGTCCTTTAATGAACAGAAACTCAATTTTAATTTAGTCAAATTTATTATGTTTTCCTGTTATTATAGCTAGCACCTTTTGTGTAGCACCAATTTTGTTAAATAAATATTTTTGCTTACTCCACAGTAACAAAGATATTTTCCTGTGTTCACTTCCAAAAGTTTAAGCTTTATTACCTTTTACAGTTAGGTCTACATTTTATCTAAAATTGATTTTTGTGTATGGTGTGGTAGGATTCAAGATTCAGTTTTTCCGTATGGATATTCAGTTTACATAGCAGCATGACTGAAATAACCATCCTTTCCTACCATACTGCTCTGTTTCCTTGACCATAATCTAGTTGCCATGCATATATGAACCTGTTTCTTTTCCTCTGTTTTCTTGGCCTAGTCTTATGTCAATGGCTGAAATTATTAAATAGTACATTTTTGTAATGGGCTTTGAGTCTGGTAGCAAAAATCTTCCAGCTTTGCATTTCTTCTTATAGTCTTGTTTATTACAGACTCTTTGAATTTACTTACAAATTTTAGAATCAGCTTGTCAGTATCCACTTAAAAAGTTGACATTTTGATTGTAATTATATTAAATGATACATTCATGTGGAGAATTGATGCCATTACAGATAATGACTTACTTTTCATGAACCTGGTAGATATTCTTCCTTTTATTTAAGATTAGTTTCTCTTAATAATGTTTTTAGCTTGTATAACTGTTTACTTTTAGTTTTTAATGTAGAGATTGTGTACACCTTTTATCATATTTATTTAGAGGTGTGTGTTGTTTTTTTATGTGGTTGTAAATGCTTTAAATTTAATTTTCTCTTTGTTGCTGGTGTATAGTATTAAAACTTGTTTTTATTTATCTGGTATATGGAAAACTTGCAAACTTCACTTAATATTTCTAATAGTTTGCTATACATCTTTGAGTGATCTATATTTAAAATAATTTGTATCCAAAAATTGCAATTTTTCTTCATTTCCTATTCTTCTGCTTTTCATTTGCTTTTCTTGCCTGTTGCCTATTGATCTCCAGTTCAATAGAGTGACAAGGGTGGACAACCCTGTCTCCATCCCAATATCAAAGGGAAATCTTTCAATAAATTACAAGCAAATATCATGTAAATATTTTATCAACATGCTTTGTTATATTAAGAAGTTTCCTTCTGTTCCTGTACTCTTAAGAGTATATACCATGAGCGGATATTGAATTTTATAGTTATACATGTATATTATATATGTATATATTACATATGTATCTATAAGGATGATAAAAACAAAAGAATATCTACATGAAGTTTCCCTTTTCTCTTAATGTTATAATCTGCATCGACTGAGTTTTGAATTTAACTCACTTGGTCATGATGCACTTACCTATTCCTTTTATGTATTGCTGGAGTTGGTTTGCTAATATTTTCTCTAGGATGGTTTATTTTCACAAAATAAATTTATAATTTTCCTTTCTGTAATGTTCTTATCAGGTTTTTCTATCAAAGTTTAATTGCATCATAAAATGAGTTAGGAAATGTTCCTTTTTTCCTATTTTCTGTTAGAGCTTTTATAATATTGGTTTTATTACTTCCTTAAGTGTTTGGAAGAATTCACAAGTGAAACCATCTGGGCTTATAAGGAGTTTTCTTTGTGGGGAGGTTATTTAATAACTGATTCAATTCCTTAATAGGTGAAGGGCTATTTTGATTTTGTATTTATTCTTGTCTTAGTGTTGGTGTGTTTTTCAAGAAAAGTATACTTTCTATCTAAATTTTCAGGTTTATTGGCAAAAAGTATTTGTATTTTTCTCCTATTTTTAATATCTGTATAAAATGTAATAATGACCCTTTTACCAAAAAGCTAATTTAAACTGCCCCACCTTAATAATCAATATCATTAGTTTTGCTAATTTTCCCTTTGAAATAACCATCTTTGGTTTTGTTAATCCTTCTGATCCCACATATGTTTTCATATTTTAATAATTGTGTTAATCTTTATTATTCTCCACTCTTTTCTTTGTGTTTCTTTTGCTATAAGTTGTCTACTTGTTTAAGAGAGATATTCAATTATTGATTTAGTCCTTTCTTCTTTCCAATATATATATTTAAGGCTGCATGCTTCTCTCTAATTATGGCTTCAGATCTGTTCTACAAGTTGTCATGTTGTAATTGCCATTTAATTTAAATTGTTTCTCAATATCCATTGTGATTCTTCTTGATCCATGAGTTAGGTAAAAGTATATTACTAATTGTCCAAACATTTGGGGATTTTCCAGCCATATTTTTGGGTAGTTTTTTTTTAACCTCAATTCCATGGTGGTCAGAGAATATATGCATGATTTCAAGCTTTAAAAATGTTTGAGGTTTGCCTTACAGCCCAGCATATTGTTGCTTTTAGTAAATGTTCCATGTACACTTACAACAAATGTGTATTTTCTTATTATTGTAGTTTATCAATTAGATCAGTTTTCTTAATGTCTTTTTCAGATGCTCATATCATTACTGAATTTTTTGGTCTGTTTATTCTAGTTTATCTTTCTAAAATACTGAATTAAAGTTTTTTGCTGCTGTGATTGTTGATTCCTCTATTTTTCAATTAGCTTTGCTAGTTTTGGGCTCATATACATTGAGGCTATGTTAATAGATGCATACACATCTAGAATTGTACATTCCTGGATAGTTGATATTTTTAGCGTTGTAGTTTCCCTTCTTTAAAGCAATGTTTTTAATGCTTTAAAATCTGTTTGATTAAAATATCTTCATAATCATTTTTTAATTACCATTTGAATAGCATGTCTTTTTCTACCTTTGATTTTAGTCTATTTACTTTATGCCATTATTAATATATTTGTCTGCATCTCCCTATTTATTTTCTATTTATGTGATCTTTACTATAAAATTTCTTCTCTCCTTTCTTTCAGATGAAGCATTTTTTTAATTCCACTTCCTTTCTGTTAGCTTATTAATTACATATTCTTTCCTATTTTCTTAATGGTTACTCTAGATGATGCAATACAGATTCTTGGTTTATTACAATTTTAATGTGGACTAATACTTTTGTTACTTTCCTGACAATACAAAGACTTAGAACACTTTACATTACTTATACCTCTCACACCATTTTTTGCTATTTTTGTTATGTATTTTTATTCAATAAATATTTTAAACTCTGTAAGACATTGTCATTATCATTATTTAATATAGTCTGTATTTAGTTTATATTTATGCTTTTAATTTATCATATTTATCCTTTTAATTGCTCATCACCTCTTCATGCATTTCCATATTTCTATCAGGCTGTTTCCTTCTACCTAAGGTCCTTTTTTATACAGTTTCTTTCCAGTTAGTAAATTGGTGACAGTTTCTTTAAGTTTTGTATTGGAGAGGAAACTGTAGTAGATGGTCTGAAAATGTCTTTATTTTGTTTTCATTTTAAGAATATATACTGCACAAAGAATTCTGCATTGGCAGAATTTATTTTCTTTCAACACTTTGAAGATATTATTCAGTTGACTTATACTCTGTTATTCCTGTTGAGAATTCAGTCTCCAGTCCTATTGTTTCTTTAAAAATAGTGTCTTGTCTTCCTGATATTCTATTAAAATTTTTCTCTTTCTATTTGATTTTCACCAGTTTTAATATGATGTCCCTAGTTGTGAATTTCTTTTATCCTACTTGGTGTTCAAGGCACTTCTTGAATTTCTGGTATTAATTCAAGTATTATTTCTGTTCCATTTGCCACTTTTTCTCCTTATGGAACTCCAATTTTATCCAAAATCCTTTTCACAGTGTGCCATATACTTTTACCCTCTTTTCTGTATTTTTCTTTTAATTTTTAACTCTGTACCTTAGTGTGTATATTTTCTATCATCCAGTTTGCCAACCCTTCTTCAGCTACATTTAATCTGATAATACAACCATTTATTAAATTCTTAATTTTGGCCCTTGAATTTTTACCTTTGGAATTGAACTTTTCTCCTTTTATATATATTCCAATTTTCTGCTGGATTTCCTGATCTTTCAGTTACAACTATTATATCATCTGTCTCTGAAATTCACTCCAATATTCCATCTCTTGTGCATTCATTTTTATTTTCCTTTTTTTTTTTCTTGATTTTCATTTATTTGTTCTTGTCTTTAAGAATTCCTGATATTTCAAAGGAAAACTTGAGAAATAATTTGATGCTTTGGATGATATTACCTTTCTCCAGAGGGTTAACTTTGTTTCCTTAGGAAGTTAGCCTAAGAAAAAGGTATCATAGTTCAATCATACCTTAAGCAGATTTAATTAATTTTTAGTCTTTGTGAGATTTTTGTCCATGTACAATTGGCTTCTAGCACTAGTGTGAATCCCTTCAAGGATGTAAGTTGTATTTCTCATGTTTAGCAGAGTCCTGCCTCCTTGGTATTTTCCAAACTAAAATTTTTATTCCCCAGCCCAGTAAGACTGAGGGAAGCTTTGCTCACCTTAGTGGCTTCTTCACTCAGCAAACATCTTGAGGAGAAAACTGGAGAAGAGTGTTGCCCTCACCCCTCTGCTCTTCCCTGATTCTATCTTCTTCCCTCAGGTTCATGAAGCCTTGGTAATTCCCCACTGTTTGCGAACCAATGTTTAAATTTGTCCAGTGTTTCTAGTTGATCTCAGATGGATGATTGCGCTGCCATAAGCTAGCCTGAAGCCATTACTAAATTTTTAAATGTGAATGAATCAATGAAGTACTTCAAATCACAAAGCAAAAATATGATAAGAATGATATTATGAGGTATAACCTGAAGGATTTAGAGAACAGATCAAGGAAACCTAACACAAGAATACATTCAGGGTAAAAACAAAAATGCATGAAGAAGGTAAATAACTTAACATGGGAAAATCACCAAGGAAGAAACAATTTTCTCTATGTTGAAGAAAGAGCTAAATCTAAAGTTTATAGACACACAACATCTTCAGGACGGGATTAGACAAGAAACATCTCGTTGTATTCTGAACAGAATTTCTGAACTCAAAGGCTATAAAGAAACACCTTCTAAGCTCCCAAGCAAAGGAACTTACCAGCCATCAAGGAATACAAATTAAAACCACAAAGAGATGTCACTTCACACTCACTAGAATAGTGATAACAAAAAAGGCAGATAATATCAAGTGTTGGAGGAGATGTAGAAAAATGAGGACCCCCATACACTAGTTGGTGGGAATGTAGAATGGTGTGGCTGCTTTGGAAAATAGTTCAGCAATTCCTCAAGAAGTTACACATGGAGTTACTATATAAACCAGTAATTCCCACTCTTAGGTATGTAGTAAAGAGAAATGAAAACTTGTGTCCACATAAATGCTTGTACATGAATGTTCACAGAAGCATTATTCATAACAGCCAAAAAAATGGAAACAACTCAAATACCAACTGATTCAGTTTAATAAAATATGCTATAACCATACAATGAAATCATACTGGGCAATAAGAAAGAATGAAGCACAGATACATGCTGCAACATGGATGAACTTCCAAAATAGTGTAAGAAGCACCACAACTGTCCAAAATATGGTATGACTCCATTTACATGAAATATTCAGAACAGGCAAATCTACAGAGACAGAAAGTAGATTAGTGGATGCCTATGGTGGGGACAGTTGCAGGCAAATGGGAAGTGACAAAATAGATATGGAGTTTGTGCAAGGAGATGAAAATGTTTGAAAATTAATTATGGCAATAGCTGCATATATCTGTGAATATAGTAAAGCTATTGAATTATATATTTTAAAGGGATAAATTACATCATATGTGACTGTCTCAATAAAGCTGTTATCTAAAATTAGTGACCTGGAAAGAATATTAAGAAGTTACCTACAAAAAATATAGGCATATCATTGAAATACTGAGGGATAGAATATAGTAAAATAGCACCTGTAGAAAAGCAAGATGAGATTATAACCCAATAAACTTACGTCTAACCAAGATGCCATTCACCTTTCAAGCAAGAGTTGAGACTATGCAAGGACCAGGGAGTAAACATGATTGTTACTGCCTTTTCAGCTGCTTTAGCAAATCAATTACAAAATGATCTAATGTCTTGTATACAATAGGAGTTTTTTTTTTCTTTTATCATCCATATATAATTGGAACTGAAAGTACTTGGTTAATATGAAGGGTGCATACCAGGGAGGAATGTGTTTCCTAATACAGTGATTCCGGGACATAGACTCCCTCCATCGTGGGCTTACATTCTCCCGTCATCTCACCGTTATCATCCACATTCAGCCAGTCTAGAGGAAAAGGATCAGACACCTGCTTTTTAAGAGCATTAGCTCAGAAGTAATAAACATCACTTCTGGTTGCATGTCATTGGCAAGAACTAGTCATTTGTCCAGGACTATAAGGAAAGCTTAGAAATGCTGTTACTTCCTGGATGGTCACTTTCCAGTGACAGTTCTTCTGTATCGTTGGAGGAACACAAACTTTGTTGGTCTGCTTCATGTCTCCTACCTACCATACCTGACAAATATTTGAGAAAAAATAGTTATGCTAATCAATAACAAGTGAACCAGAATAGAGACTTTAAGACAGAATTAACAGAGATAATAATATAAAGATAGTATTGGAACTTAGTGCTTTTGAATGGATAAGGGATGTGCAGGATAAGTTCATAGCAGGCATTTAGAAAAGGGATTTACTACAAGAAAATTATGGTAGAACTTTAGAACCAAAATAATGGAATCATATTAGACAAATTTAGATGTTAGGTTAATTACTATGTAAAGGCATTCCACATATCTTTTAGGGAAGGAGAAAGGAAAAGTGAACATATTTTAAAACATCTTTTTGGGGTACAAAGTCTTAAGGGAATAATAGTTGTTTGTTTGGGGAATAGTGTATTTTGATGAAGATAATAGTTGGTTTCATTCTTTCAAACAGTTTGATAGGAATGCATGATTATTAAACTAGAAATAGAATTGTTAATGTTATATAATAATTCTAATAGTATGGAAAGCTATAGTAAAACTTTCAAATACCTTTTTACTCACAACAGCAGAAATTTTTTTAAAAAAGAGGAAATAGTAAATTAAAAGGAATAGTAGAGTTAATATATCAATCATTACAATAAGTATAATTCATTTGAATTCTCTTGTTAAAAGCCAGAACAGTCAAATTGGTATTAAAAAGGACTCCAAATATATGTTACAAAGAATATAATTAAAACAAAAGAGAAAAAAGTTATATTAAAGGAAGGACCAAACAGATGTCAGACAAATACAAAGAGAATTGAAGAGTGGAAATACAAATATTAGGCAGTGATTAAGAGAACTAATCAGGGTAAAGAAGGATGTAATTAAATGTTTGACAACAGTCATAACCTTTATGCACCAAACAACACAGTAGCAAAATAACTAAAGCAAAATGATTTGAATTAAAAGAAAAAACTTAATAAAAAATAAAATGCATCTTTCTCAGGACTGGAGAGACTCAGTAGGCTCTAAATAGCACTAACATAAAGGAATTGAATAATATGATAACTTCATTTAATACATGTATGTACATAGATAGAAAAAGCATTATACTCTCAAATGGAGAATATATTTCTTGAATGTCCATGGAGCATTTGCAGAAATTATTCATGTCCTCATCCACAAAGAAAAATATAATTTTAACTTCTAATTTTAGATTTTAAAAATTACATGGGCTACATTCGTTGATCATAATCATTCAAAAAAATTAAAAGATGATTCTTAAGGACTTGAAAGCACTTCAGATTCCAAGTCATAAATACTTGGAAATTAAGATACATGAATTCAAGAATCCTTTTGGATAGCAAAGAAAATATCCAAAAGGAGTATAAGCTATACAGAACACAATGGAAAGGAGAATATATCATAATCCATGGGGCACAGTAATAACTGTATTCAGAGGAAAAGGAATAACCTTAAATGTCTTCATTATTAGAGAAAAAAGATGAAAAATAAACGAGTTATTACCAACCTCTCCCCTCCATAAGTAAGGTTCAAAAGAATTCAATTATGTTTTTTTATATATCATTGAAATGACCTGAATGAGCCTATACCTCAGTCAGGGATTCAACTTTAAAATCTAAAATCCTGCCTGTTCCTGTCTGATTTGTCACCACCTGGTGGTGATCGTCTACTCAGGCTTAGCTATCAATGGAGAGGACTTTGAATCATGTTACTAGCTAGGTCTACAGGACAGACCAATTCAAGAGCTGTTATAGTTAGTCGCCTCATTTTTTGGAGTTGATACAAGGAGAATGTGCTAGGAAATTGCTGGTGTATGAACTAGCTCCTGAGTCAGGGAAAAAAAAGATGGGGGTAGGGTGGATGGGAATGGAATATTTCTGAATTTAAGTAAACTTTAAATTGTTAATATTCTTTAGAAGTTATAAGGCCCTGGTTTAATTTATACTTGTTTTAGTCGTACTCATTAGTTTTCACACACTCCAAATTTTAAGTGAAAAATGATCATTTAGGCATATCAGCTACTTTGTTTCATTGAGTTGTGTCCCACATTTTTCTTTTCTTTTAATTACTGCCATACATTATCTCCAAAGCCAGAACCTTTCAAGAGCCAGCCTGCATCCAGGCCTGAATCATACACTATTGACAAAAGGGTCAGTTCTGTTCTAACAGCGAATATTTATCATTGGTGATGATGTCAGAGAAAAAAACAGAGAAACTGAATTTTGAGACCACCAGTTGGGTAGACAGATGCAGATTTAGATACCTCATCTCTTTTTTTTTTTTCTCGGCACATCTGGTAGTTTCTAGTCAGTTGAAAATAAATTCTTCCTGTAAAGTCTTTTGGTTAATTAATCCAAAAGCTTTTGGTTAATTAATCCTTTTTATTTAACCTAGGATTGCGCAACAAAGGCAAATATTGAGGATACTTACCAATTTGTGGAAAATAACGTCACACATTTTCCAAAGAATTCATCCACATCTGCCGGCTTTATCCCCATGACTCCAGGTTGGCCCCATTGTCTCTCGGTCTGTCTCTGTAACATGTGGATACGAATGTGTGATTGGGTAGGTGGTGGGCAGTCAAGAGTAGTGTGAGTGGGATTCTGGACTAACATGAGCTTTTAGATGCTCTTTTCTCCTATTTGTTTTTTAAAAGGTCAGCATGTGAACCACTTCAATGGCTCCTACTGTTTTCCCTTGCATTTTACAATGCCTGTGTGAGCTCCGGGAGGGAGCACGTTTAGTGTGCATACCATTCAATTTAGATTCTACTAGAGCAAATGATTACAGTAACTGGGAGGAAAAAACTGGAAAATAAGTCCCTGATGTAAAACTGCTCACAGGGCCAAAACGGTAGTGCCAGCTCTGATTGCAGTACCTTAGACACATTACTTTGCCAACAGCCTTTTTAAAAATATATAATTTATTGCTGGTTTGGGCAGGCATATTAAAAAATACTGCTTTTTAATCAGCCAGTTGTCTTTGTGTTACATGTTAATATTGAAAGTTCCAATTTGCCTTTGCTAATTTTTACCTTTTTTTGTTCTTAAATGAAGAATGTTAATGGCAACAAATTGGGCAAAAGAGAAAGAATGCCTGGAGGGCTGACTTAGCACAGGTGTGGACCTGGGGTATATATAGCCTTTCTACAATTGTCTAGCTAGTGTTCCTTTCCTTGGTTACATGGATTAAAGGCAGCCAGCCAATCACTCAAATAATAAAGGCTTATTATTTTCTTCTTTTGTTGAAGTCAGAAATCCAGGTCTCATGAAAGCCTTGAAATAAAGAACATGATACCTGCTAGGAGTTTTCATGATACATCAAGGAGTTTATGAAGAGATGAATCATAAATAAATGTTAAGTCATGATACAATAGATATACCCATTACATAATGACAAAGAAAATTTTTTGCAAAGCAATGCCTGATTGTTACATAAACTGCTTATGCAAGTATTAGGATAACATTAAAAGTACATGAAAGATAAATAATTCTGTGAAAATGGTTCCTGTTAATGGCTGTGTCAGAGAAAGATCAAAGTGAATTTGTGGATGAATTACTTAGTGCTGGAAAATACCACCCCAATTATTCTTTGAAAATAAACTTCAAAGTTGCAGCAAAACTGGTTCTTGTATAGTAGTTACCTGTGAGCATTCATAAACCCTGGCATTTCTTCTTAAACCAGAGCATGAATTTGGGGTGTTTTCTGTTTCCCAAACCCTAGAGGAATCTTCTGGAGTAACACAATCAGACTCAAGAGAACACAGAGTCATTTCAAACACAACACTCATTAATAACCCCTGCAATATACTGCTTATTTATTTATATCAAATGTACCCATCACTTAAACCTAGGACATTTTCCAAAGAACTAATAACATGAAACTTCTGGCCAAAGTCAATAACAACAAAAAAATAACCTTAGCCGACCCTTATCTCCTTCAAGTACAGAGATTAAATAATTCAAGTCCTGGATGAAGCCCCAGGAAGCTCAGCCTTTGCCAGACCAGAAGAGCTGAAATGTGGACAGAATATGCCTCTGCTTATCTGTTAAATATAACTATGCCTAGAGGGAACTACAAAACCAGTATCTCTTAAATGCCTCTTATTTCAGGCCTTGTGCTGCCTCCTTTACTTACAGTGTGTCATTTTTGAATAGTCCTCTGAGGACCTCTGATTCATTCATTCATTCAGTCATTGATTCACAAATGTTTGTTCCCATTTTGCAGATGAGAAAACATGCTCCTAAGCTTCAACAAGTAATTTTCCCAGTATCACCCAGCCAGGTAATAAGTTGCAGAGAGGAAGTTTGAAGCTAGATGGATATGAGTCCTAAGTCATGTTCTTTCCTCCATTGAGGAGCTGTCAAACAAGGGCTTCATCAGAATCATTTGGAGTCTCAACATATATTTCTGATTCTAGATCATTTAAACGAAATTTTCTGTGTTAGGGCACAGGAATTTATGTTAACCATTGTTTCTGTGTGATTTTGATATGTAGCCAGGTTTAGAAACAACTAAAACACAGCATACTAATTTCCCAACTCAGTACAGGAATTGCCCCAAAACACTTAATAATTGATTCATCAGACAAATATTTATTAAGCACCCACCAATCCCTGACATTGTTATAGCCATGGCAGTGAACAAAAATTCCTGCCCTCATGAAGCTTACATTCTACTGTGGGGGTGGAGACAGGTTGCAGGGGACAGAAAAATGCATGATAAATAAGTTATGCATTATGTTGGGAGATGGTAAGTGCTAAGGAAAAATATAGAGGAGTATAAGTGGATCAGTGGGGGTACATATTAAAAATGGGGGGTCAGGGTGGTCTTCCCTGTGAAGGCAATATTTGAAGGAGGTGAGGAAAACTACTTTTATGTTTAAATGAAATGGGAGACCCTTGTCAGGTTTTGAGCAAAAAAGTTATGTAAAGGGACAAATAAAAACAAAGGATGCCATTTATAAAGGCCAGAAGATTTTGAAAGATTTCTACTCCAGACTCTATGGAAAGGCAGGGTTTTTTTTCCTACATTATTCCAGAAAAGCTGTTACAATTTCACATGAAAGGAGGCTTCACTATTCTTTAATTACCCATCCACTTCATTCAACCATTCATTAACCAAATATTTAATAAATCCGCAGCCTACCCTGTGTTAGGTGCTATGCCAACTGCAGACGGCTTTATAGGATTTATGACTCGGCTCCCAAAGTGCTCGCGGGCAGCAATGTATGTGGTCCAGGTTGCCTGTGAAGTAATTGTTTATTCCCAACCTAATTACTTCCATTGTAATTAAAGCCCTTTCCTTTGGCTGATTGTCAATTGATGATGTAGTCAGTCAAAGCAGTCACCAGCTCTGTGCTTGTGACAAAGTATGGCTGGCTGTCCCTTCCAAAGGTATATTGGGAGGGAAAGGTCTTGAATGCACAGGTTTATCTGAATGGGAAGATGAGAAATTACTGTAGAAAAGAAAGAGTATCAGAGTGGGAGGACATGGACAGTAGAAGCTAAGAAATTTCTCGTTTCCTGGGATTGAAGGTGGGGGTAACAGAGAAGATACTGCTTGAATTTTAGGAAAAAGGAAAGAAGCATGAATCTAACTAGTGACTTTTACTTATGCGGTTTATATTTTGAATTTATTTTGTTGCCATTGAGTAGGAAAATTCTTTAGAGCAATAGCAAAACATGCAATGGAAACATGCCAAAGAAAAAAATCTTAATATGGTGACTAACTCTTTTAGAATGATTACGTTTGCAGACTTCACAGGTAGTGGAAATAGTGTGGTAATGCACAGCATAACAGAATTAACAGTCACCTCCATTTTCTTACTCAGAAGGAGTAAACAGTCAGGGACCAAAAATCCGATTAATATCTTAACCGTGCTTTAACACAAGGACATTTCTAGGGGCCACATTTAAAAGATTTTTCTTAGTGCTTTACCTCTAGGTTAATTAATATGCTAACTTTATGGCATAATAATGATTTTGTTTTATAAATATGTCAAATTAAGGTATGATTGTAGCATATCCCATCTCTCCCACTCAATTTTTTTATTCCTAAATATTTAAACTGATAAACTGAATTTTTACAAGGCATCTTGATTATAAATGTATCGTAATCATAAACATATCATACTGTGAAGAGGCAGAAAAATCTGATAAAGACATCATTTTCTAAATATGGTCTTGCCATTTTATTTTCAAGAATAAAGAAAGTTAGAAATACAACTAGAAATCATAAAGACACCAAGCTATTATCTCCTTGAAGTGACAAAGATATACATGATTTGTTAAAGTTCCTCATATGAGATATAAAGCTTGGTTGAGAATTCAAGTCTGATAGAGTACAAATCACAAGCTTAGATTTGCTGATGGAGAAATGGAACATAATGTCTAAATCAGACCCCCCTCAGATCACTAGCAGAGTCCAGATGGAAGAACAGCAATATAAAACCAAAGTGTATACCTCTCTCAGCCAGAGATCTGAGCATACCATGGTTAAGGGAAAACAAACAAGAAAAGAAAAGCTTACTTTGTCTTATATATGTACTTGGTGCTAGTATTTGTTCACTTATTAGGTGCTTTAAGACAGCATTTTTTAAAGATTCTATTGGCTTTTCCAAAAACAGTGGTACTACAGTTTTCTCTTGAGAACTAACCTGTGCTAGTCCCATAGCACAAGTGGGCTTGAACATATGTCCACTGATTCATGCTTTTTAAAGTGTTTCTCATCTGAAGGCAGTTTTCTCTGGGCATTTTCTATATTCCTAACCAGGAGGTCAGCTCCATGAGATTAAAAGATTACAGTCTTTTCTTTTTGACATTCTAAGTGTGAACTTAAAAGCATTTGAAAAATATTGTTAATAAAAAGACTGTACAGGTAATTTAGGAGTGCAGAATTGATTAATGTTTATTTTTAACATTTTATAAAACTGAAATGCAAGTTTCTTTCTTCCTTACTAGACTCCTGTGGAGAGCATACTGGCCTTATATTTGACCGTTTCACCAGTGCAGTAATAGATGGCCACCTGCCAAGAAATGAATTCCAGTACCACAGGTACACCAAAGGTAAACTTTTAAAATCTCTTGAGAAGACTATGATTCTATGTCAGGAATAAGGTATGAAGGAATGAAGAAATCAGCAAGTCCTTTCTCCCTAACCCAACTATAAAGCTAGATCAATCTGACCAAAAAAAAAAAAAAGCATTCTAGTAATCTGGAAATAACCAAGCAGTCTGCCAAAACCAGCCACTTTGTTGTTGGGGCAGGGAGGGCGGGGGTGGTTGCCTTTATTTGGAGAGGAAGGAGGGAAACACACACCCAGAAACAGATAAGAAAAGCCTGCAGCAATTCTAGTATGCAATTGCAATCCCCCTTGGGATATGAGGGGTATACCAGAAGACTAGACAGGGAGATCCTGAAATGAGACAGCCACGGGGCACCTTGATACATCCTTGGCTGTCTGGAAGCCTATACTCAGGAAGTAAAGACGAGTAGAAAGTAAGAACTAGGGCAACTTGAAAACTGTCCAGACTTGGAAGGCACTTCCCAAACCAAACACAGATCTACCAACAGAAAGTAGAAGCTTTAGAGACTTGATCTGTTGGGAGTACAGCCTGTGGCCAGTCATTGGCTGAGCGCTAAGATACACAGACACAGGATCACCTCTAGGAAACCATGCTAAAAAATGAAAATGAGATTTTTTTTTTAACTCTGAGCAGAAGCATCACTAGCCACACACTGCAGGGGTGATAGGCTCTGCAGATCAAGTCTAAGCTAGTTAATTTTTTAAATTTTTTTAATTAAATAAAATAAATTAAGCAACAGAAGCAGCAACTACAAAAACCCGCAGGAGAAAAAAAATAAAACGAGACTAAGAGTTGTTATATTATCTAAAATGTCCAATTTTCAATAAAAAGTTATAAGGCATGTAAAATGCAGAAAAATATGACCTATACTCAGGAGGGAAAAAATACAGTCAGTGAAAACAGACTCTGAAAACAACTCTGAGTTTGATTTAACAAATATAGAATTCAAAACATCTATTATTAATATGTTCAAAGAATATTTTAAAGCCAACAAAAATTATGCTGACAATGACTCAATATAGGGAACATTGATAAATCTATTAAAAAGTGCCAGATGATAATTCTAGAGTTGAAAAATACATTAGCCAAAATGAAATTCTCACCAGTTGGGATCAATAGCAGATCTGAGCTAAATGAAGAAAGAATCAGTGAATTGGAAGATGGGTCAATACAATTTATCCAATCTGAAGAACAGAGAGGAAAAAAATCGAAGATAAATTTATCAAAGCCTCAGAGACCCCTGTGCCACTACCAAGCATATCAACCTATGTGTAATGGGGTATCCCAGTGGGAGAGGAGAGAAAGAAAGGGGCGGAACAAATATCTGAAGAAACAATGGCTGAAAACATCCCAAACTCTATTAAAAAACATTTATCAGTGGATCTAAGAATATCAGTGAATTCCAAGTAGGATAAACATGAAGAAATCCTTACCTAGATGTTAAACTGTTGGTTAAACTGTTGAAAGCCAAAGAAAAAGAGAATATTTTGAGAAACTTCAAGAGAAAAGCAACTTTAGTGTCAGGAGCTGAGATGCAGCAGAGGCATCCTTAGTTAGGTAAGCTGGAATGCATGTCAATCCGCGAACCTGTTTACCCAGATCCTAGATCTTACACTAAATACAAATAGAGTCCTTTCATCCTGATGCTTGCATGTATAGGTTTGAGGAAGAGATTTTATTTACATTATTAGATACCTTTGAAAAATAGATTAATAAAAGAGAATCCATAAATGAAAAAGTCTATATCCAACTTGACGCTGACCAAGTCATCTGATCAATATAACAGCAGGACTGATTATTTTTATAATGTTCTAAGAAGTGAAAATTCTACCAAGAGCTGTGATAAAATTCTAGGGAAATGTCTTGATAACCACAGGCATCCCATTCTCCCACGAATGACAACAGACAGACAAATATCGAGTCTGCATGGTCCAAACAGGTGAGAACGGTATAGCCATGCCTTTTGCCAAGTTGCCAGAGTTTAAAGAATTTAGCATTTGAAAACCTGCATTTAAATGTGGTTAGGCGGATTATGAGAACAAAGTGTACAGCTGATTCCAAACAAAAACAGAAGCCTTGTAATTAACAAAATGCTCAAGGTCAAATCTGTACCTCTTTATTCAATTTCAACAAGTAAACAAACAAAAACCAAAGTTCTCTGACTTTTAATACCACGTGTTCAGACTATTTGGTATATTTTGCTCTCTACATGAGCTCACTTTGTGGATAATTAGAAAGTTAAGTAATTGTCTAGAAAAGGTAAACATCTGTTAAAGTCTGTAAGAAGAGGCTTAATTTATTTGATACAACTGCAATATAATAGCGGCTTGTATTAACACACAAATCCTTCTTGTGTCTATCATATGATGTCATGTGGAACTGCCAACACATACTTCCTGATGTAAGACTTTTCCTGTGTACTCCATTCATAATAATCAGAACCTACATTGTGATATCATTTTTTCCCTACACTCTGAATAAATAAACAAAAGGTATTGACTGTGATTTATTTGTCTTTTCCTTAGGCACCTGATGATGACACTTCAGAAGAGACAATTTACTGGTGTGATAGAATTAAATGACTAGTGACTGAGAAGGGGGGACATTTTCAGCTCTAAATTAACAAGCTTAATTCCTTCAGATTTATGCTCTTATTTTAGTTTCATGATGTGCCGCTGAACATGTGTTTCCAGGCGTTCTTCCTTTTGTTGTTCTTTTTCTCTAGCAGAATTGTTTCTCTGTAATCAAGAGCTGTACACCCCACCTCTTTCTGTACGTCCTACAGGGCTTTTTGAATGTCTTTTGTAAGTATTGCTGACCACATGGCTATAAAGGGATGGGGAGGAACTCAGAGGTAGGATTTTGAACAAAAATACAACGAAGTGGGATGGTGGAGTCAATTATTTCTGACACTGAAAACAGCATGCCCAAATACATGTTTAAATAGGAACGCATGCTGTTTGTGTGGGGGCACAACAGCCTGAATGATTTATCAGGGGTGAGAGCGGGATACAGGAAAAGACCCACAATTTATAAAATAGAAAATGTGGCCTGCACCATTTATCTGAAGAAAACTTGTCACGTTTTATCTTAGTGGCATTAATCATGTTGCAGAAGGGAGGTTCTATTTCCTACCTTGAGATTTAAGGATTCATAGTCCTCCAGAGCAGGCAAAGAGATGGATTTTCCTGACATTACCATATAAGATAATCCATAATGCCCCTCTAAAAGCTCACCTGCCCTCCTCTTGTATCAGGCTTTGAAAACTGATTTTAACCTTATTATTATTATTATTATTATGAGTATTGTGTACTATTCTTCAAAGAGTTAACTCTCCTTTCTTCTTCAGTATTAACCCAACAATTAGTTATTTTTCCTAAATCATTCCTACTGCCCCTTAAATCTCATGAAAACCTTTATCTAAGTCTAAAAGAAAATACTGGGATTTTCAAAGACAGTTTTCAGCATATTTTCTCTATTCTCCTCTCCCTCCTTTCCCTGCAGCCAGACCCCAACACCCTTCCTTGTCTCTGTCCATACTTCTTCTGTATTTTGGAAAATTTCTTAGGACGAGACAGGCAAGACTTTCCTGACCATTCCCACTCTATAGCAAGCTTTCTCTTATTTCAAATGTTCTTGACGCCAACATCTATAACTACCACACAGGTCCTGCTTTCCTGGTATGCTGCCTGCTAATTACCCTCCAGATGACTTTAGCCCTTATCTCCCCACGGATGTCCCAAGTTCCTCCTCTGCCCTCCACCTCTTAAGCACATCTAACGAGTACTATCAAATGTACAAACAAGGCAAAAGTATCCATAATTTTCTCTATGTTCAGAAATATGGACTACATTGTCTAATTTATATTCATAAATATGGAGTGGTATTGTCTAATCTCTAATCTCTATTTTCCTTGTCAAATTTTAAGCAGTTTTTCCATTAAATGAAAATAGCAAAGTCAATTGCAGGAAAGATTTTCTTCTAAAAGCAAATTATATATCTATTATAAATGCCAAAGATATTTCCATAGACTAGGCTAAGGATATGCTATCTATTAAGGTAAACTATAGGTAAATAAAATGGTATGTTTCATCTCACATCAGTATAAATATTAAAATATTAACATAAAATTAAATATAACTCTAAATGTAATACAGAATTGAAGGTAAACTAAAAATATTACACCCATCTTAAAGCTCAAGATTCCAGATTCTGCTTTCCTCTGCACCCCCAAAGTACTACTCTAACTAAAAGAGCCTAGAACCCTTGAGCTTTCTTTCTGCCGCTATTTTTTGCTACTTTTTAACCTGAAATTTAAGTGTTTCCTTCCAGAGAATGGGAGCAAAGCAAAAACCATCTGTGATCTTTCATCTTGACTAGGAGAAAAGAAATCCTTATATACTTTTTTGAAACACTTATGATACGGAATACCTACAATAAAATTATGTTTCCTGCAGTCCCTCTCCCCCTCTTTGGAGCAGGGTAATTTCCTATGAATTGGCCTCTCATTCAATTCATCTTTCAGCTTTTTAAAGAAACAAAACATTAATTGGACTTGCCATTGTGCCTTCAACTATTTTGGTGACAATTTTCTGTGACAGAGAAAAAGAGTTGCTAATTCATTGCTTTAGGAAATGAAGGCCTAATAGCCTCACATCTGGTAAATTATGGCCTTCCGGCTCCTCGAGGAAGCAGCGGTACGCACAGCATTATTTGGAATTAAGAAAAAGCAGCGAAGGAAATCAATTTTTACATTTGCAGTGGACTCTTTAAAAAACTAACGATTTACAAGCCAATAACATTTTCTTTATAAAGGTATCCATTGTCTAAGACATAGAATCAAGTCAGCCAGAGGATAAATTGAGCAAAAACCCTTCCAGAATCTCAAGGGAAACTCTGAGAGGTCACCGTGGACTTAGATCATGTGGCACAGTTTTGCCAGTAGAAGCAGGGACCTGTGTAAATTACCACAAATGTAATGATACCTCTTCAAGTCCTCTGAGGAAAATGGCAAATAAAGATTGCTTTTGCTTTGAATGAGAATCGTGTTGCACACTGCATGGGAAATTCAGTTCAGCCCCAATTTCACAGAACACCCAGACTGTTCAATTTGCAGAAGTAAAGATGGAGTATGGGGGCAAATCCCCCAAGGACATTCGCAGCAGCCTTCACTCTGAATTACAGGAGTTCAGGTGCAGAAAATGAGATGTCTTGCCTCAATTTCTGTCCCAGTAGGGAGGTTGGTGGTGAATGGCTTTTATCACATCAATACCAAGCTGTACCACAGTTTGTGACTGTTAGGAGTTGTTCCTATCCAGTACCCAAGGGGGAATGAACTGCAGTGACCAAAGAGGAAAACTGGAGGGCTTCAGCCGTGGATACACGAGGTCTGGTGAAAATAAACCTTCCTGAGTAGGCGGCGGCCCTTGGAGTTGGGCTTTTTCTGTCCTGGCAGAATGGCGACAGCACAGCACAGCACAACCTAAGATTACTTCCACCTAATCCCCTGTAATCCCCAATTGGAACAATTTTACAAGGAGTCATGCCCCTTTCTCTGGCATTTCTATTGAGAGCTTTAGGAGGTGGACACGTGTCCATTGTGATGCATTTCGGCAGCTTCTTTCACTTAGAGCTGAAAACAGCCATTTATTTTGGTCAGTAAATTTTTGTGTTGTAAGTGTAGTTTATCGGAAGTATTTCCTTGATCACAGATCACAAAAAACAGTATGTGCTTAGAGGGGGAGGGGAAGGGGGAGGAAGACTAGATTTAAAGATCATGTTTCCTGCCTAAATCTGGGCCTTGTACCATGCAGTTGACACAAACAGGAAGTGAGGTGAATAGCAGCACAGCAGGTTCGCGTTAGGACGTCATGCTATGATCAGGTAGTTCAAATCAGAACTAAGAGACAAAGAGGAAGCACCACATTTTAGGCTCAGACACTGGCAAACAGAGGGACAGAGCCGGCCTAGGGCTTCACACACCTGCTGCGTCAGATGCTAATTCCTTCCTCGGTTTGACTGTAGCTCAGTAAATGACTCATGTTCCAATGACTGTTCACCTGAAGGTATTCAACAAATTGGCTTAAATAATTGATACGTTTAATCTCATCTCTTAAAACCAGAAAATTACCATCATAGTTTTTGAAAGTATCCTAGCAAATCTTTGAAAGTTAATTCAATTCACTGGCCTATGTCCAGAAATAAACGTGGGGACTTCAAATTATAAAGTTTGTCCAGCTCAACTGTTTTCAAGGAGATGGGTAATTTTTTCTTAAGTTTCAGAGGAGATGTGAGAACGCAGGAAAATGTAAAATATATAATAAGAAAGATTATCCCAGAAGTTGGAATCAGTGATAAAATTTTTTCAAATTGTTACCACATTTATCATCTCCTTTTATCTTCCTGACAGCCTTATGATTTGGCAGGGACCAACATCCCCGTTTTGCACATTGGAATTAGAGGCTTGGATTGTTGTAAGTCATTTAGCCAAGGATCCTAACAAAGTCAGAACTGGCACGTAACTAAATCGTACGCTCTTTTCCATAAAGCACATTGCTGTGGGTCTGGCCTCTTTGTGGGGGAACCAGGCCTCTTTGTGTTTGAGGGTCTTCCCATGCGTCACCGTCAGTGTACATGGCAGGAAGAGAAAGAGAAAAATGGAGAGGGCTTACTCTGTGGTACGCCTGTTCAAAGCACTTTTATATATAATTCATTTAATCATCGCAACAAGTTTATGACATCTATGCTATTGTGTGGGTGTATTTCACAGATAAGAAAATGACGTTCAAGGAGGAATATGGAACTCGCTGATCTTCATACAGCAGCTGAGTGACCGAGCTGGGGTTTGAATGCAGGGAGTCAATCTCCTGACTTCATTCTCTCTCTAAATTCAGTGAAATTCCTTTGTCTCTCCTTTGATATTGAGCACAATCTTTGCCACATGAAAAAGTACTTAAAAAATGATTTATGAACTGGGAAAGAAGAGATGATACCCTGCCATTTTGCCCACTTGCCGCTAGGCCTACGGTTGAGCTTTCTGGCCTCCGCGCTGTTGATGTCCAGGGAATGGGTCATTCTTTACAGCGGGGACATTTCTGTGCATTATGGGATGTTCAGCAGCATCCCTGGCCACCAGCAGCCTTTCGATTGGATAATCACAATCCCCCCATTACGATTATCAAAAATGTATCCAGACATTGCCAAATATCCACGGAGGTGTGGGGGATGAGAAACCCCCACCCCACCCCACCCCCCAGGCTGAGAACCGGCCAAGGGCGTGAAAACGAGGGACAGTCTAGAAGGGCGTGTGGCTGTTCAGGCCTTCCCAGGAACTGTGCTCCCCAGTGCTCCCACTGGACTGCCTTTTCTCAGCACAGCCTTGGAATGGGAAGAGAGGGCTTGTTTATCTTTGCCTCCCCTCCAGGTAGCTGAGAGAGAGCGCTCGTGGGGATGACATCCTTGAATCTAGGCCATATCCTAACTGCAGGAAGGAGAGGACAGTGGGTGGGGGATTCCTGACAGCGAGAGGATTGTATAGACTCACCAAAGCTTCCATAAGACTAGCATGCTGGTACAGTCAGCATGTTTCTGAAAGGGGGGAAGGGAATAAGAGTCCCTGTTAGGAAAGGGGTCTGACGCCCAGGTGAACTGAGAAGTAGGCACTTCCCCCAGTCAGGAGCTGACTTCGAGGTGGTGGTGTTGCTTTGATGTATGGCTGTAAGGGATGCAGAATAGAGAAAATCCAGAACCTGCTTATCTTCCAGCATGGAAGACATTTGTGTGTTTTCTGAGTCATCTGACACACAGAGTGTCAGACTTTCCTGATGGATAAGGAAACCTGATGTACTCATTTGTTACAACAATGAGGTCACTGGAAGACCCATAAAGCTGAAGTTTGCTATTCAAGTTCACATCTAGTTTGTTATTCAGATAATGGTTCCAAGCTTATTTAACAAGCCAGTTTTGACAGGTTGAATTTCTTTATAGGTTGTTTAATTGTAGCACCGCCATCCTATCATAAACAGTATTTTCAACTGTGTAAAGCAAACCAAAGTCAAGAGGATTTTCTCAGCGAGATTTACACTTCCTTCAAATGAAGACTTCCTAAGTCAGATTTTCATCAGAAATGTAAGGAAGGACTCCAGAATCTCGAGGCATATCTAAAAATCACACCAGAAAAAAGAAAAAAAGAAATGAGAGAGAAGAAATTACAGATAGACTTACACCTTTAAGAGGAGCTCAAGATATTTGAAAATCAGATTACAGGAATACCAAGAATCTTCTTTTTCTGAGATGAGGTTGCAGAATAGAATGAACATTATGGAGATGAGAAGTCACCACCAATTTTTTTAAATTTATAAATGAATATCATTTTCATCACTCCCAACCCCAATATGGAGTAGGTAGGCTTCAAAGTTTAGGCTGTTGTCCAAATCCCTTCTGGAACTTCACTGAGCCTCAGAACTTGCCTAAGCCTCATTTCCGCATATAAACATGTAGATAATACCTATTATGTAAGGGTTTTAATGCTTTAAAAAAAAAGATATTTTTAAACAGCAAAGTACTTGAACTAGTCAGTCAATAAATAGAAGCTATTATAATATTATTATCCCTAATATCTTTATGATCTACCTGCTTTTCCAGGATTGGAAACTCCATTTCATTCTTCCTGTCAAACTAGAACTTTGCCCATTTTCCTGAAATGTATACAGATGAAGGAGGTGGGATGAAAGGAAGATGACTACTTAATTTTTTTGCTGTTACCGGAATCACATTAACAGGTTGCTTATTACCCAGTTACATATGGTGAACAATGCGCATGTTTAATCTTGGGTAAGCACACAAGTTGTTTTCCATAGCATCAAACCACAAATAATTATCGAATACAATCCAGTTTCATATCCATCAGTCAGCATATGAAAAGTTGATGAAATATCGGTCCACCATTTTGAGGACCCTCTGCAAAGAGACATCAACATTTTAAGAAGTTGCATAGTAAAGATGTGAATGGGACTTTATTAATTAGTTTTTCAGGAACTACCCAAGACGACTGAGATAACATCCCAGTGGGATCCCTGATCAGGATGGGCCTGGCTGTTTAACTCACAGGACATTATACAAAGAGCAGATCCAACATCTTTTCTCTTTGTCATGCAGCCAGATAAACTGGCATGTAGGCACATGCATTTAACACCATCTTACCTCACACCCTCCTTAGCCCACAGCATCAGTTAAAAAAAAAAAAAAGTATTAGCCCATAAAGATAAAGAGAAACCAGGAAAAAAATCAACAGTGGATAGAGTATTTTGACACATTTTTGAAAATTGGAAAACAACAGATGAAAACACAGTGGGATAATGGAAAATCTAAGCACCTGTTTTCAGGGAAATGACAAAAAACGAGCCAATTCACTCTGCAAAACCCCAGAAAGGCTCAGAACTTGGAGGACCTACTCTCAGCAGAAGATGGAGTTCAGGAGAACACTGGATCCAAGCCTCGGCCCGAGCACCATACAATGATGTTCCTACTACAAACCCCCGCCCAAACACAGACACATGCGCGCACACGTGCACACACACGGACCAGAGGATTCTGCTCCAGGGAAACCAAACAAGAGAGGTTCTTACTGTGGGCTCCTGGGGAATGGAGGCCTGGGAATGGTCTCCTTCAGCCCCCCTTTCTCCTCCCACTTCCAGGCGCTAGTTGTCCAATCTATGCTGCCCCCTCCACACCTGCCCTGCTACTCCACCCCTGTCAGAAATTAGATTTTATTTTTCTGCACAGCCATAGGAAAAAGTCTCTAGATAACCATTTAGGGCTCCTCGATGGAAAGCATAGTCATTCTCTCCGATCAAGGACCTGACGGTGACCCCGCGGGCCACCAGCCCTGCTCTGCGTACACCTGCTCCCAGCAGTGTTGTAGCAGCTCACTCTTAGATGTAAATGAATGGACGAGAATCAGAGACACCTGAGGAAAATGTGCAATATGAACATACCGACCAAACCCAGCAAAACAGACAAATAAAACCCAAATAGACAAAGATGACCTAGGTGAATCAGTCAGTGCAGAAACCAGAAGTAAGCTTTTTAAAAAATTAAACTATCCTCAAAGATAAGCAAAGAAAAAAAAAACGCCCACAGTATAGACAGAGGTCACTATGAAAAAGGATCAGAGAACAAGAAAGAATTCTTATCCATTAAAAAAGACAAAAAACTGAAAAAAATATTAAATAGAAGATTGTAAGGTGAAGGATGAAAAATAGAACAAAAAGAAAAGGGAAATGGGAGGAGAAAGATGAGAGAGAGAGAGAAAAAAAAAAGGAACCAATCTCCAGAGTTAAGCAGTAACAAGGAGTTCCAGAAAGAGAAGAGAGAAAATGAAGTGGAGATACCCATCAGAGAAACAATTTTTAAAATTTTCAGAACTGAAACTCATGTGTCTCCCTATTAAAAGGCACATGGAGTTCACAGCACAGTGAGTGAAAAAAGATAAAATCCCAGGCAGATCATGGTACAACTGAGGCCACTTGAGATCTAAAAGGTAGCACAGAAGCTTCCAGATGAGACAGGACAAAACACAGTCAAGGGTACACAGACTGGTCTTTAGTTGCATAACAGCAAAGGAATCTTAGAAGACGGTGGAACAAAGCTTGAAAAATACTGGAGTGGCAATAATTTTTCATTTAGAATTCTATTGCCTCCTAAACTATCGACAATTTTAAGGACAAAATATCTGCTCTTTAAAATAATTTTGTCATGCAGGACATTGAAAAGCAAGACATTTCCCCTTGTTTTTTCTTAGGAAGCTACTGGTGAAAGTGCTTCCACCACACAACAGGGTGAACAGGAAGAAAGATGCAGAAACTGTTACCTGACATAGAAGAGAGAGGAGACGAGTCCCATGGTGTCTGCAGCGTGGGTCTAGAAAATGAACTGCCTGTAGAGGAAGGAGAGGAAGCGGGGCTCCAAGAAGCAGGTGAGTGAGGGGAGAGATGAGACTGAATTAGGTTATTGATAGGTCTGTGGAAGACATGTTGAAATGTTTGGAAAAGAATTAATATTTAGGAGCACAGGTTGAGCAAAGCACCCAGTGTTACCTGTCTGGTAAATGACGGAGCTGGGATTACAGCCCCAGCAGTGCATGTTCTTATCCAGGCTGACCTCAACAAGGAAGGGCGGACAGTGAAGGCTATGTGCCATGTCAGTTGTGATGTTCCCCTCACTATTGATACAATATTTATGCAGGCACAGCTTGAGAGATGTTGTTGAGGAAAGTGAGGAGAGAGACCTAAATCCTCCTGATGCATACCTAAGATTATCAATGGAAAAGCAGCAATGCGTGCATAGTATTTGAAAACATGGCATTAAAGGCAAAGGAGCCACAGAGCACTTGAGGAGCATCTGTGCCTGAGCACAGGTGTGGAGAGGGGTGGAAAGCAGAAAAATCCATTTTTCCTCATCAGCTGTTTAGTGCTATTTGATTCTTAAATTCTATACCTATTACCCTGTTTAAAATGAAATGAATGATACAACAGTTGAAAATCAAAAGGCAAAATTTTACAACAAGCTTTTGTAGTGATTGACAATTGCCTGTATAGCTTTTGGGCGGAGAGGAGAGGCAAAAATGTGTATTAGAAACTGTAGGATAGTTTAACTGTCAAATTACTTTGTATTTTCCTGGATATTTTCAATTACACTTTTATATTGCTGCATTTGTGATCTGTGGGTAATGCCTTACTCACAGATCAATTTTATCTTGTTCATATCAGAAGAGCAAGGATACAGGGGGTAACATCCATGCTCTGTGCATGGGCACTGGCCAGGCAGCGGAGATTCAGAATAAAATTGGTCTTGCAGCTTAGGGAGCAGAGGCCTGGTTATCGGAAACCTTAGAGGTTATACAAGCCCAAAGAGCCATTCTGCCTCTGGCATCCTGTTCATCAGAATGAATAATACCAGCAACCATTATATGCATACTAATATTTATCCAGGACTGTTCTTAATGCTTTTTATATATTAACTAATTTAGGAGACATTAAAGACCTTGCTTGGCCCACAGCTGGTACATAAGAGAGTGAGTGTTGGAATCCAGACAGCTCAGTTGCTGGATTTATTCAGAAACGAAAAGGAATGAAGTCCTAATACCTGCGACCGAATGAGCCTTGGAAATGTTATGCTAAGTGAAAGAAGCCAGACACAATAGGCCACATCGTGTGTAATTCTGTGTGTATGAAATGTCTCGAACGGGCAGCTCCACAGGGATAGAGCACAGATTGGTGGTTTTCAGGGAATGGGGAGAGAAAAAAATGGAGAGTCGCTGCTGATTGGGTGGCGGTTTGCTTTTGGGGTGGGGAGTTGTTTGGGAGCTCCAGAGATCTGGTGGTTGCCCAACACCAGACTGAGTGAATGTACAAAATAGCACCGAATTGTACACTTTAAAAGAGTCAATTTTATGTTTTGTGCATTTCATCTCTTTTCATATATATAGACTTGGATACACACACACACACACAAACCAACAGCACAGAGCGCTTGGAGGACCACAGGGCCCACAGACAGCCAGGCAGCTGGAGCTCGCAGGGGCCAAGTGTTCCCTGGGGATTCGCCTACCCCTGTCTGCCCTCCTTCCCTGGGTGCTGTCTCCTGTACTTGAGAGCAGGGTGGGGGGCCTGGGATAGAAGAACTGCAGTAGGCTGGCTAGTGGCCCTCCTGAAGTGACAAATGGGTTCCTGGGACTTGGAAGTTTGATGGGCTAGAGGCGGGAGCCATATACCAATCAGCAAGGAAATACTTTAAAAAGCATAGCAGCAGCTGAATTTCAGTTCTGATTTGAGCCAAAGTCACTTTAAACTTTCAAAACAAGTAATCTATCCTCCTTGCTCACATAATAGGTAAACAATCACAATTTCATAATTATGGCCATCACTGGCTTGCTAGAGCCAGTCTAGATCTCTAAGAAAAAAATCAAAGGTGTTTTTGTTCAAAACACCTTCTCTCTGAACTTTGCCACCTCCTTCTGCACGAAGTACCTAAGTGAGGAGTTTGCCTCTTGAGTAGAAGCAACGCCTCCTTATAGCATAGGCGGGGCCAGCATCATCTCCGCTGCACCCTATTGGTCAGAACAGGTGATGTGACACGCCCCCCACCAGTAAATGGGAGTGAATTCTGCAAACCTGTACTTTTCTCTGCTCAGTCAACTTTCAGCTCCTGGAACACAGCTAATGTATTTTGCCCCATAAAGCTTTGCCTGCCCTTCTCTACATGCTAATAGTTCTGGCTACTCATCTAGACTTTCACGTCCACCACCTCTGCTCTTTGACACTTCCCAGTAGTGGTTTTCTTCCCTGGTTTTCCCATTTACCTTCTTTATTGAATGACTCTGCATAGGAGCTGAAGTTAGGAGACAGTGAGGAAAGAGGACACAAAGTGAGAGACAAGCACACTTGATCATCTTTTCGGTTGAATGGCATAAGCAAAGCCTATCTGCATGCATTTCCTCAGCTAGGCTAGCCCATCATTTTGCTCTCCGAGCTATAAGGTTTGGGTGTCATACCTCAGAGACGAGGAAGAATGACAAGAACTTACTTCCTAGACCTCCCAGTTTCCCTGTATGTAAATAATTTAACTATCTGAATGGAGAGTTAACTAATCTACCCTGGTTTGGTAGATTGGCGTGCAAAGCTTTATGGGACAAAGACATTAGCTGTTTTCCTGGAGCTGAAAGTTGGCTGAGCAGAGAAAGTATAGTTTTGCAGGATCCACTCCCATTTCTTGGGAGTGGGCATGCCACATGACCTGTTCTGACCAGTAGGATGCAGCAGAGGTGGCGCTGGCCCCGCCTATGCTATAAGGAGGCGTTGCTTCCACTCAGGAGGGAAACTCCTCAGTCAGGTACTTCGCGTAGAAGGAAGTGGCGAAGTTCAGAGAGAAGGTGTTTTGAGCAAAAACGCTTTTGACTTATTTCCATTGCCATGCCATGCTACACAGATGCCAGCCTTGTGGGTTCCCAGATATGAGTTTTAAAATCACGTTCACTTTAATTTGTGAGAATTTTAGTAGAATTAAGCTTTAAAATCAACTTAGGCTTTTAAAATACTGCATTTATCCTAAAATGTCATTCGGCATGCTCTCATTTATATCATTTTGCTTGAATTGGGCCATAAAATGTTAATGTCTTAAAAAATCTGGATGATAAACTTAGGCTGTTTTCCTTTAAAGGAGGGAGTAAAAAACTGCTGGTATGTGTTACCCCCTGGTTTTCTTTGGCTGTGCGAACCCTCTTTTGGAGGTACAGAATCCAAGGGTGTGTAATTGAGATACATTTCTGAGGGCTCAAGGTTAGAGAGAAGTAGGAGGTGGCAAAGAAAAATTTGATAAGTATCAGAGTACATGCTTAATGCTGAAACTTGATCATTACTTAGTCTATCCACTACCCAATCACCAGTGATCTGAGAACCAGAAAAGCCCAGGAGAGGTGTGCCGAGATCAAATGAGGCGAGGCATGTGAATTCTTTTGTAAATTGTAAAGCACAGTGTCTAATGCTGTAAATTGTCAAGTGCCATATATTTGTATTCTTATCACAGAGTGCAGGCTCCATGGAGAGATTTTATTAGGTACTATGGGAAGAGAATATAAAAGAAACAGAATTCGCAGTCCCTGTTGCTTAAGGATCTAACAGATTAATAGCAGAGAAAACATGGCCAGAAAGCTAGTTCAAGAAAAGAATGTATCAGATGCATAATAATCTAAGGGAATGGGCTTGTAGAATGTAGGAATGGTCAGCAAGAAGTATTTCGCTGAGTGAAGAGTCTTTGGTTCACATACAGAATCACTCTCTCAGTCCTGTTTGCCAACCTTCTGATTTAGCTGTTTTCCTTTCTTTTGAGCTCCTGGTATTGTCAAACGCTTTTGGGTGCATCATTTGCCATAATGCCCACCATAACTAAACTCATCTCTATTTTACAAATGAAGAGACTGCAGTGTAGAGGAGTTAAACACTCCCCGGGTGATACAATTAAGTGACCAAACAAGAATTTAAATCCAAGCAAGTCTCTCTGATACGAAAGCTGCCTGGTCACCCTACTTTACTTTCAAAGAGCATGTCTACTCAGCAACTCTGCTTTAATAGAATGAAAGAGCATCTTGCAGCCAGTCCCGCCAGGTCAGCCGTGTGGCTCAGTGAGAGCTGCAGATGAGCTTGGATCTGCCTTGCTAACGCCAGTTGGTTGAGAGACGTCTGCATAGGAGAAATGACCGGTCACCTTGGCTTCCTTGTTTGAATTCAGCAGAATGCTCAAATGTCGTATCTTGGTTCTCATGATCCTAAAAAATAAGTAAATAATAATCATCGGGAATGTTTATGACTCTATTGTGCCACGCCATTAGCACTTTTATTTTGTTTCTCCTTCTGGAGTGTTTGACTGTAGAACTTACGTCTTATCTATAACCATACCTCTATGAGTTATTTTTATATTCTTCAAAACACTTTGCAGATGGTAGGTATCCACAGTGTTACTGGACTCGCTCTATTCACAGAGCTGTATGGTGTAGGAGTTAAGCAAACAGTCTATGGTAGCAGAAAACCTGACATCAAAGTCCATGTCTTCTACTTACTGGCTGTAAAATCAAATTGTTTAATATCTTTTCTTTACTCCCTTATCTGCATTGTGGGGAGTTAATAACACCTACTTGATATAGCTGTTGATCAACGAAGTAAGCTTGTATAAAATACTTAAAATAGTGCTGGCATATAGTAAGTTCCAGATAACTGTATTTAATATATTAAATACAATAGTGTTTGCTGTCAGATTAAAACAACAAAAAAGAAAATGCTCAAATAATCTTGGCATATTGAATAAATTATCTGTACCTTTTATAATATAAAAGCAAATGATATCTAAGCCAGATAATGCCATTTTGCCAGTGGTTGGTGGACAAGCATTGTCATGGAAGAAAATATTTATTTTTGTTTATTTGTTTGAATGATTTGGAAATACAAGAAGTAAAGAGCATACAGATATGTGAAAATAAGTGCCAGTTTTGAATCTTCTCTACAGTCTACTGTCCTTTGTTGTATTGGGAACATTTATCATTCCTTCCCTAAGGATTTTATCATTTATCATTAACTTCGCTAAGGATTCTTCTCTAAGGATAATAATAATGCTTACTAGTTTTCATGGGTTAAGCATTAATCCACCCTTCCCTATTTCTCCCAACCTTCAGTGGGACTGGAGGTGGTGACGATTCAGTTACATGTCACCAGCTTATCCTACTTCCCCTCAAAGATAAGAGCTCCCCCTCAGCTCCTTAGCTTTCTATTTAGGTTCCAAGTTAAGCCAAGTCTTTCTATTTTTATACCTAGATTATAAATTTAAATGATCTGTTGCTGGGTTACAGATTTCCTCACTATCCATTCATATATGCAGAGAAAAATGCTTCTTCATTTTGTGGCAAAATGCTCTCACTGCCATCAAAGATCTCCACCTACTGTAGCAGGGTTGGAGCATAAAGCTGAGAAAAGAAAAGTTTGCTTGTTTTTTTCCAGGACTGGTTATAATTTAACTCAATGATTGAAATAGTCTACACATCTCAGGCTCTTATGAATATATTCCTTCTCATTCTCCTTGTTCTTTGTCACAAGGCACCTGGGTGCATGGCAGAGGCCCGCCTGGGCTCAGGACCTGGCCTGTTGCCCCCTTGTTGCTACAGCAATGCCCCTGTCTCTCCAGACATGGCCTTGGGCCGCTGCTCTCTGATCCCAAAGTCTGAGCTCATTAGGGTCCAGTGTTTTCCCTACTGACTCCCTCACCTCTCCTGGGAGTGTGGACCCTTGAAGTCTCCATGTGACTCCAGGTTGGCACCCAGCCCAGACAGTCTGCCCTGCAATCTTCCACCACAGAGCGCTTGTCCACCAACCCTTGTGGTTGTGGAGCACATTGGCATGACCCCCCTGGTAACCTCAAATTCTCAGCAATGGTGCGGCTCCCACTGGGAGCAAGTAGGAATTACCTATTCCTACCCGCACTACTCGTAAGGCCGCTGAGTGGGTTAGGAAGAGCCAAACCTGGGCTCGCCCTCTGCCTGCCTGAGCACACTTCTGGGCAGTATCACTACCCTCCCCTGCTGGTGCCCTGTGAGCCTGCGGGGCACTCTTCTCTAGTAGTCCTGAGCCTGAAATCGACACAGATACCCCTCTGCCCTCTGCATTTCCCCAGCACAGCCTGTCTTTTACGCCTTCTCAACCCTCCCCTTGCTGTGTCCTGCTAGATTTAAGAGCCGGTCACATCCTTAGGGTATTTCCATGTGCTGCACACCGTGCCAGACTGTGGCCACAATGCTGAATAAGATACTTCCTCTGTGCCTCATCTATTGTGAGGGAAGGATCGCCTAAGGGAGTTGTGCAGTTCCTCTGTTGAGAGAGAGAGGGGCAGGGTCTCCTGGGCACCTGCAGAGGGGCTATTGGCCTAGACTGGCAGATGGCATTTCAGAGGAGGCTTCCTGGAGTAAGAGTCACCCAATCATCTCTGAATCAACTCAAAAGGCCTGGGTTGTTAGTCTTTTAATATTCTCCTGGGCCTACTACCTGGGGACCACTTAAGAGCTCGGCTACCTTGGAGCCCTGGCACCTAGTAATTTCTATATGGTAAATTTAGTCATGAGAGAACTTAAGTCCATTGCTTCTAGCCATTTCTTTCAGTCTAAAAAGAAAATCTATCTCCTAGTGTACATCTCAGTGGGACAGTTCACAGGAGACAAACACCTGTAGGGGATTCTGAGCACTTCCTCAGCAGAGGAGCCTGGAATGAGAACAGCTGTTCTCCACAGAGTTTTAACATTTCTGGTCTGAGCAAACTGTACAGAAGATGAAATGAAAGAAAAACAGAGAAGGTGGGAGAGACAATAGAATAGGAAGGTATAGCGTATTTTTCCCGAACACTGATTTGATTATGATATTATAAAAAAGAAAATGGAAAAAAAATCCTATTATCCAAATTTATCATTTTAATTATTACACCTTGGCTCACAGTTGAAAATATAGTCTCTCTATGTTCTCCCAATTCTGCAATTTAATGCAATCACATCATTAGAGTCATTGTTTTCCTCATCTGTCACATTTTTGGTGATTTTATTTAAACATAGAATTAGGAAATTCACATTGAAATAAAACATCTCTTTTCCTATGGCTGAAGGCCAGAAAGAACTTATCTTTGGAAGGTTGATTACAAAACACAAAGAGGTATTTTTCTATAGTATCTTTCCTACTCGATTTCACCAAGTGGTTAGTAACTGATTATGATGGAGACACTTGACATGTGCATAAATAGAAACTATAGCTTGGGTATCTTAATATGCAACATATCCAGAATAAAATTAGTATCTACTGAAGCAGCTTGCACTTCAAATATGGTACCTAAGGTTAATAAGAACCTAAGGTTTAAAACAGAGCCCTAGAAAAGGGGATGAAAATGTGCCTTGCATTACAGAAGTCACAGCTTCTCTTTCTTGTCCTCTGATATCACTGAGGTCAGCAGTGTGCCCTGTGACATCAATTCACAGAAAAATACCCAAACTGCAGATTACCCCCAAAGCAGCTCAACTGTTTTCTCATTGTCTGCTTCTTGAGGCCACCACTGAAGTGGAGAATTTGCTGGCGAAGGTTAAGCAAGTAACATTTAATGAAAGAGAAGAATCTGATGAACCACTTGAAAGAAGGCAGAGGCCCTTGACCTCAGCCACGTCCATCTACAGAGACTCTGCAGGGGAGATGTCCCAGAGGGCAAACATGTAAAGTCACTATGGAAGGACACCTCTTTTTTCTCTGTCACCCAGAGTTGAAGCTTTCAAGTCTCCATGATTCCTACATTTCCCTGGCTTCCCTTATTCAGTTAGTCAAGAATCTGTATGGATTTTTTAACATAAAAGGTCACTGGTATCTTCCTCTCCTTTTCTAGTCCATCCTGTCCGCAGATGCCTGATTTACTTTCTTAAGTTACTGTTTACATCATCTCAATCTTTTGTTCTTCATTGACAAGAGAGCAAGAAGCTCCTGACTCCGGAATCTGAGCACAGCCCTCTGTTGCTTACGTCCAATAACTGCACTAGACCCCGTGCTTTCGCACTGCTCTACTCACTGTTCCCCGCATGTACTTTCTTTTCTTTCCATTATTCCTTGTGCCTGAAGCACTTAATCTTTGTCTTTCAAAGTCTACCCTTCCCTCGTATCTGCTTCCAATTCTTTGTGATGACTCTGTTATTATACTGCTTGGCAGCTAAGCGCACGGGCACTGAGGTCCAGCCTTCTTACATCTCAGGGTCCCAGGGCACAAGGACGTCTTCTGAAGACTGCTCTTGGGATCGGTATCTTCGAGGGAGCAGAAGTCATATTGTGCAGAGGGAGGAGTTTAGCCACAGAGGCTTCAGGCAATCGTTCTCCACCCCTACCCCCGGTCTAACCCCAGGTAAGGCAGCTTCTTTCAGCCACGAGCAGTCAACGCTCCTCCCCTGCTCTCAAGGAGGATGAGGGCCTGCCTTGGTCCTGAAGGAAGTTCTGGGCAGCACACCACAGCATCCACTACAGACTCGGGCCCTCCCACTTACAGTTATGTAATTGCAGGAAAGTGTCTTAGCTTGCCTATTGCCCAGAGCTTATTTCCAAGAGCAGAGTAAATAGTATCCTTTATTTTTCCTTTCTGAGAATTATATAAGACAATCTAGGCAAAGCATGACCCAAAGAAAGAGATATAAATGTTAACTATCTTTAGAACATTTATCATTTCCAGTAGGCACTTACATATGCTGCCTTATATGTCATTTAAAAAATTTAATGATAGCTTACCTCACAAGTGTTCACAACACATGACCACGGAGAGCCATTTTACTAGTCCATGAAACCTCTAAGGGGAGAGATTGTATCTTTTCCTCTTTGTCCCACCCACACCTCCCACACAAGAACATCACTGTGAATTTGCTTGACACCATGTGACTTGGAATAAGCTTTGAAGTCATGTGTGAGTAAGGAGACATACAGATATCCCCCCACCACAGTTACAAATTCAGTATTTAAGAGAGATTCACAAACCCCAGCTTTGAGACATGCTGTTTTAAGCAACAGTCATTATTAGAAAATGTTGGTTCCAAAAGGGGTATGTCCTGAGGTCATGTTGCTGTGTCTCCCTGATAGGTCTCATCCTCCCCAGGACCTCCCCAGCTTCTTTTCACTGCCTTAAGTCAGGGCCCCCACACTGCCGGAGCTTTCCTATGGGCTTGCTCGCCATTAGTCTGTCCCTCCCCCTAGTTATTCTCCAAACTGCAACTTAGCACTATCATTCCACCACACAGATATCATCATGTGCTGCCCTTAGGAACCTCTTGGTCTGTAGAACCAAGTCTACAATCCATGGCATTTGGAAGATCTTTTCAGTGGAGCTTCTCAGCACCTCCCCAACAATCCCCCAGCTTTCCAGTCCCACCACCCTTTTCCTCCAAAGAACAGATGCTAAAGCTTCAGCCGCACTGACCTGTTCGCTTTCTGCATGATGTCATGTAGTCTTGCCTACCCTCAAAATTATTTTTGCTCTTTTTTCGTGTGCTCTTTCCCTCATTTCTCCAGTTGGCATGTAGCTGCTGAAATTAGCATCTAATAAATAATAGATGAGTGTACATATGGTGAAAACTTTGTAAATCCTAAAGTTGTTCTGGGCCCATGGGAGGCAAGGAAAGTGGCAGCTGGCATTCTGCAACTATATGAATAAATAAATGAATCGTTGTAAAGAAATAATAACTTCTAAGAATCCAGTCCATGCTGACAGCTGGTGCATCAGTTTCTGGATCAACTGAGCTTCTGCAGCCTGGGCCAGAAAGATGCCTTTCCTGGCTGGGGGACATTTAGGTTTCTGGTTCCTGTCCCAGTCATGATTCTGGGATGGAGCCTTGGAAATCCGCACCTGGATAAATGGTATAAAGTCTTCTCTTGGTGTGATCGGGCATTCAGTTGGCTGTCGTGACCGAGGCAAAGGGTGAGGAAGGTGAGTGCCTTGACGCACAGTGGCTGGTTTGCTTGGGCACTTACCCAAAGGGTGTCCTCAGGGTCTTGGGGACCCTTGCAGCGGTTGTTATCCATCAACCTGGCACGTAAGTGAAGGGGACAAGCTCATGAAAGAAAAACATTGCTCTGAAGACGGGTAGCTTGGAGGGGGTGAGGAAAGCAAACCAGACACCCTTCTTTTATGAGTCACTTTTTAAGGTCTTGCTTAAATTTTTTGCTTTTTAAAAAAAAATATGATTTAAAAGGTTCAAACAGCCTAGCAAAGTAAATCCATGCATACTTCCAACATTAGTTAATATTTACTAAGAAATCATAGGTTACAACAAATTACACTTTCTGGCTCTTTGACTGAACTTTTCTGGCCAGCCATGTTAGCGACTGTTCCTACAGATAGTTTATAACTCTATTTTTTACCCCTTTAGAGCAGCAAAAGTGCAAGGAGTCAGAAGAACTCTGGATTCATGTGATTCCTAAGCCAGGGCCTTAGGAAAATGGATTTGAGGTTGGGGAATGGACCCATGTGAACAGGCAGACAGACACTAGACGTGCCTAGTAATAACTGGGAAAAGTGAGTTAGATTTCTCCTTATTTGAGGTGGAATTCCTTCATATAAACCTGGGCACCCTCAGAGAGAAATGCTTTATAGTCCAAAATTGGTGTTTATTTTGGACACTTTTTCTCTTTCAGCTTTCAGTGGTGACCTTAGGAATGAGCTCACAATTGGAAGCAAATCTGTCTCCTGTTTCTACTGTTAAAGAATTACCTATCCACTGAAAAAACCACATAGGATTAACAATGGCCTGGTCCCAAATATATGCTTTTTGGAATTGTACAAATTGTATTTATGATGCTAATGGATTCCAGTTCAACTGCTGAAATATTTCAATAAGAATGACTCAATTCGTAGTAAATGGAATGTTTCCTCCATTCAGTTTTGGCCTGTTGAATGCTGGAAGTTTGGTGGGTCTGACCCATTCACTGAGCATATCTGGGATTATAGAAAAGGCAGGCCTTTCAGTTTTGATGCCATGTATGTTTTGGCAGTGTCTCAGATCGAAATACTATGAATAAGAATGGCCTTTAAAAGTTATCCTTGTAGGTGTGGGCTCCTAATCTTGAAAAATGGGTAGGGTTCTGGATGCTTGCTCTAGTCAAACAAGTCATGATTTGGCATATCTCTCTTGTGGATTTTAGTTGGTATTGATTCAAAAATATCTGGTGGCTTCCATTTTCAGAATCACCCAGGAAAGCATGTTAGTATTTTTTGTACTTCATTGATCAGATCCTCGAATAGATTCCAAGTTATCTGCATTGGATTAACATCCTAAATGCTTTGGATGGGATGGATTGAATAGAAGGCACTGATATTTATTCATTCCTTTGTTTTTCCAACAAACTTTTAGTTGGTACTAACCAAACTCTGAGCTGAACGATGTACGTGTAACATCTAGCTGACTCCTAACAACTGTATGAAACCCATGTTATGGATCAGGAGACTGCAACTCAGAGAGATAAAGTAATTTGTAAATGGAAGAGCTAGTGAATGGAGGACATGAGATCTAAATTTAGGTCTGTCATTAAAAATAGCCAAGACTTTTTCATTCAGCATGTCCCCTCATGAATGCATCATGCATATGAAAACACAAACACAGCTGATAGAGGGGTGAAGGGCCTGATTCGGGAACAACCAATCCCTCTAGCCACTAAGAGAATGAGAACATATTGCTGTATAAAATACACCCTTCCTTACGGTTGCTGAACCTCACTCTCCTCCATATTTCCTCCTTCTGTCCTCCTTTTTCCCACCACCCAAGACGTGTCATGAACTCCCACAGCAAGCAAATTAGGGAATGTCATTTTGAGAATTCTCTTCGAGCACGCCTCTGACATTCTCCTGCTCTGAATAGCCTCGAAACGTTTCAAAACAGAGGATTAAAAAAGGAGTTTTAAAAAGAAGCAGACCTGGAAATGCACAGAGGCAAAGACATCTTTGAGGTCACTCTTTCTTTCTTCAGCACTGATGTATTCTCTCCAGAGTGATAATAATCTTTTTTGAAATGCAGGTCTAAGACGGAAGGAATTTTTATCTGGAAGAGTAATATAAATTAACTTTGACTGCCAGTTTCCACTGATTATTACTTTCCAGGCGGAATTCCTACAAATTCTTGAGGCATGACCTCCAGTGAAAAAAATAAAACCCCTTTAAAAACTTGTTGAGAAATTCCAGATAACTTTCACAAGAGATTTAATTTTAGAGCATTAACACAATCTTGGTTGGGAAGATAAAACTACAATGCAGTTATTCGGCAAAAGTCATTACTTCACAATGAAGTCATTGGAGATTATTTTACTGTGCTTATCTGTCCCCCATTTTTTCCCCTTTTAAACTTGGTGTCTTTCTCCCCAAACTGAGTTTATTATGCATTACTCAGTGCACTCTGGATTCACCCTTATAAAAGGATAAAGTGTTTCAGCAGATAGCCAGCTAGGGGCAGCCAATTTGAGATGGAACCTACCAGGATGAACAAGCACCGTTATAGGTTTTTACATTCTTAGTGATGTGTGCTGTGCAGTATTGCAGACGTAAGATTAGGGAAACTATAGGGGAAAGTTTTTTTTGTTTTTTTTTTAAAGAAGGTGTCATATGAAGTAATGGATTCAAAGAGATTTCTGTCTATTTTTGAAAGAAATTTATGCATGGGGAAGTGAGAGCATGCATACTAGTATTTACCGAGGGTTTAACAGGTGTGCAGACAGGGGCAGAGGTGTGAGGTGGGAGTGGAGGAGCTTCATTCCCATTGGACAGATGGCAAAAGTGCAAATTTGAAAAGTGAAGTGATTTGTGCAAGGACTCATGTCCTCTGAATAATGGAGAGGGAACAATTCAAGTCCAGGAATATCTGACTGTATCTTGGTTTCCTTCCTACTGCAGTGTGTTGCTCTTTCTGGCCTAAATGTAGATGGGAAAACATGAAGTTGGAGCCACATGTGCAAAACATATCAATTGTTCAGAATGGCCAAAGGAATAACTTGTCCCTACCCACCATTTCTCCAGAATTTTCATTCACTTCAATTTAAACTTTCATTTAATTAATATTATGCAATACTATTGTCATCCATCTAATCAAGAGCAGTTTCAAGTAAAAACAATCTCTCTATCAATATAAAACTGTATTGATACAGATGCACTACTATTACATATATCTATATATAATAATACATATATCATTACCCTCTAATATGTATAGAAATATAATCATTGGGGAAATGTAAATAATTCTTACTTTTGGAGCACTTACATAAAGAAGTATGATAATCCTGTGAATGTAATGGTTATTTTTAATATGAAATTTCCCTTTCTTATTTAAACACTAATTTTTTTTTCACTTGTTACCCATGAACAGGTAGAAAAAGATTTATAAAATAAGAATCAAAAGCAGGGATATTTGAGAACCTATGAGCTTCTTTATCCTAAAATATTCTAATTTCCCTGAGAAGTCAGTGATGGAAATTATCTTTTAAATATTTAAATGTTTGTTTTCTCTATTCAAGAATATTATATTTTACTTGGTTGTTATGCAAGAAGTCAAATAGGTCTTTCCAGGAGTAATTCAACATTATTAATTCTTAAGCAATGAAATCTCACAGCACAATTTACATTATCTATTAAACCTCATTAACTGAGCATCTTATTTATTCAAGGCACCAGAGATACAAAAATAAATAAATACATCCTCTTCCTCAACAGATTCATGATAGTCTAGGAAAACAGGTACAAAAATACACAATTACAGTACAGAATGGTAAGGATAATATCTGATAGATAAACATCTGAGTGAGTATAACTGGGCTTTCAAAATTCCCACAGGTCCATAAATAAGAACTGTATTTGTAGAAATAAAATTACATTAGAATAAGAGGAAGTTGTGAGGAATGTGTGAATGTGAGGAAAAAAATGCAAGTTTATGTTTATTCCATTTAAACCATGCTCCTTTCTTTTAAAAGGTAATTCAATAAACATTTCTCAAAAAAAACTGTAATGCAGTTGCACATGGATTATGCTTCTTAATCTTGTAGTGTTTCAGGCATGTGGAAAGAGGCAGATAGTTTTATTGTCTAATTATACATGAATGTCTCTCTAACTTCAGTTACTTCTCAGACAGGCAGGATAACATAACCTGTTCAGTAAAGTTCCTTAAAGTTTTGTAACTGTCCAAAAAATTCTCTGTACCCTTCTCTTTTGATCTAATAGAACTCTACAGAAATGTTTTTTCCCCCAATAAACATACAATCTAACTCTCTCAGTTTTATTCCTGGTGTATTGTAAATGCCTCTTTACTTTTTATCATTTGCAAAAAGAGGTCAGTAATTCACTCTTTTAAATTTTCTTTTTTATTTCATAATAGTCCATACTTGTTTGGGAGAAAAAACTATAGAATAAAGATAAGCCAAAGCACCAAAAGGACCGTGTGTGTGTGTGTGTGTGTGTGTGTGTGTGTGTGTGTGTGTGTGTGTGTGTGTGTGTGTGTGTGTTAGGGACTCAGAAGAAGGTATCAACAGGTTTGACAAAAGCAACATGGCGTGGCAAACAGTGAGCAGTTTTAAGGCTGCATGTTCCTCCTGACTTTGTCCCTGTGATGGTCCAATAATTCTCCCATTAAACTCAGTCCACCAATGTTCCCATTCCTTCCTACTTAATTTGCATTTACATCAGCTCAGAGATGTTGCAATACCTGTTAATACCCTTGTTTCTATCTTACTCTTTCCATCCATTCAGATTAAATTTTCTAAATTAACACCTTTAAAGAGTCCCTCCCTGGGTCAGAATTTTTAATATCTTCACTTGTTTTACAGTATAGAATACTGTCTGAGGCCCTTGGCGTATTCCAACAACAAATTAATTTCAGCCTTATTTTTATCATTTCTCTGCACACAACTCTGCTGTCCACAGATCAAAGGGTGTTCCCTCCCAGTGGTGAGGTGGAGGAGGAGAATGGTCCTGGGAATCAAACAGATGTCCGTAAATCCCGGCCCCACCCCTGAAGTTTGGGAATCAAGGCAAGTTTCCCTACTTCTCTGAATCTCAATTGATTTATCTATAGAATAGAGATAATATTATCACTCTCCAGGATTGCACCGTGGTAGCAGATAAATGACAAATGTATCAAAATACATGGCCTAATGCCTGGCACACAGTTGCTTTTCAACGACAGTCAGTCTCTCCATCTCCCCAATCAGATTGTCCCTTGCCCTTTCCCGTCTGGAATTTTTGCCTGGGATGGCCACTTGTTCACATCCTTCTATCTCACTTGATGCTTTTCTCCTCTTTGAAGATCTTCTAGGTCACTGTAGCTCACAGGAATTCCTCCCCACCCTTCCTCTGAATGCCTAATGTGTTATATGGTTTCCTGCTTAACAATTCACCATTTGTTGGTGAGATCTCTAATATCTTCCTTTGTATGCTGTCTTTTTTAAATTATTTTTTCTCTTATGTGCAGTGTTCCATGCATTCCTTCTTTGTTTCCTCAGACAATGAATTCTGTATTCTCAGCGCCTCACACAATGCCAAAGCATAGAAAATGCTCAACTATCTTGTCCCTGCATTTACATTTCATCTTCTCTATGCCTGCCCCTGAATCCTTGTCCATGAAAGAGAATTAATCAATCGATCAATTTATTCACTCATTCACTCACTCGTTTCCACCAAAGTGTATCAGTGTTTACTGTGTCCCTGGCCCTGATCTAGTCATCCCAGACACAGCTACAAACAAGACACAGACGGTCTCTGTTTACGTGGATCATCTTATATTCTAATGGGAAAAACACACAATTCAAAGGCAAACAAATAATTTAAGAGTCATAAATGCTCTTGAGGGAAATAAAATAAGGTGACAGGAAAGCTAGTGACAGAGAAGCAAGGCTGTACCGGGAGCCTTGAAATCCACAAGGCTTTTTGGCCATGGGACAGATGACCTGCAGCTGCTGTTGGTTTTCTGTCATCTGATGGCACTGGTGGCTTCTCCTCATCTGCCATGTGCCACATACAGACTGTGAGCTGGAAGAACCCGGCTACAGGGGGGCTGTGATAGGTAATTTTATGTGCCAACTTGATCAACAGGAATTCTCAAATACTGTTTTATTGCCATGTGTTTGCTCAAGTGAAATCTCATGGAAAGGCCCATAACTCCTGGGTATTTTTATAGTTCCATTGAAAACCTTTGATCTGGTTTATGTTACTCTCTTTTACAAATGAGGAAATGGAGGTACAGATGAGGCACAGAGGTGGATGGTCCAAAGATCGATGTCAGGCAGGTGTGACTGACATCATAGGCGTCTGTTGGTAGCTGATGGTCTCTCATTTGACCATCACTTTCTTCTGTTTAAAGAAACAATTCCCTTCAAGACCATTTCTTAACCTAGATTTATTGCTCCACCTCAATTTTGGAAGATGCTATTATCCAGTCTGTTCACCCAGGTTGTTCCCTAGGTTTAGCTCCAAGAGCTTTTGTTTGTTTCCTAAGACCAAACCAATTAGGATAAAGGTTATCAGCCACTGAAGTTGGACAATGCCCTGCAGGCTCAGCGCTAGATTACCTCTTCTTCTCTTTTCTGAGCCTCGACAATCCTTTGTGCTTCACTTAGGGTGCTTGACGTGTTTTGCCTCTACATCACTGTATACATCCTGTCGTATCTTCGGCAGAAGACTGCAAACAGTCCATGGGCAGGAATTGTGCCTTAATGATCTTTGTGGCAGCCACTGAAAACAGTGTGTTGTGTTATATTGGGTGCTAAATATCAAACATTAAATAAGCTTCACAGATTCTGACACACATTCAGACAGCGGTATTAAAAAATTAGTTTGAGAATTGATAACATTGTTGGCATATGTGGGTAGCCTCCCCAGCTGGCATTCCTGCCAAAGGTAGCACTTGTTCGAACATGTAAAATCTGGTCTGTCCTCAGAAACAATTAGTATGATTTCACCATCACAGCCCCCATTTCATGAGTGACTGTTAGGTTATTCAGACAGGATGCTAGATGCTTTGAATGGGACTCAGAAGAATCACAAAACACAGTCCATACCTTTTGCAAATTAGCATTTAGACTGGGAACCAAGAGTCCAAAAATATAAAGTCATATATAATTAAATGCTAAATTGTTTAGGGAAAGTAAGTGAGGCAGAAATCCAAGGATCCATTGCTCAGTGACAGCTGTGGAGCATGGGGAAGGTGACAGACCATGGCTTGCCATGAAAACACCACGTACTGGCACTGAGGTGTCACATCATCTACACAGACCTCTCAGGGAATTAAAGGTTAGTCTACACAAGGTCACAACACACTAAACAAGGCACAAGAATGAAGAGCAAAGCTGACTTTCATTTTTCCCATCAGGGAAGAGACTTGGTTTGACATATTACTGCAGGTTTAAGAGATTCCAGTGTTCAAGGCTGTTCCCTTGAGAAAATGCAAAATCGTCCTTGAGAAGGAAGAAGTTGGCCAAAGAGTTCCCACACATTACTCACTAGTTCAGCATATCCCACAACCTGCAAAGGTGATGTGTGCCGTGTCACCAAGGGGACCGTAGCTCGTTCCTACATGGATTCTGGTGCAGTAAATCAGGAATGGGAAGGGGCAGAATTTCTGGTGTGGAGGTGTAAGGTACTGGCCTTATAAAGAGAGATTACAAAAGAAAAAAATGTTAGGGGACCAGGAATGCCGGGTGGTGAGATTTGACATGATCACAGGTAATTGAACAAACCATCACAGCCCTAGATATAAAGATGCTCCCTCCCTCCTGGAGTACAGAGTGCTTTTTAATCGGTATAGAAAGCATATAAGATGTTTCTCTCATGGGCCTTTGGCCTGAGACAGAAAGTTATGTAGAAGTTAGAAAAGAGATACACGGATCTCTTCTATAAGCTTCTCCATTTGTCTAGAAAAGATGTTTGTGCACAAAATCAGGTGGTATCTCCAAAGACATCCTGAAATTATTGGGAAGCCCATAATTGCTGATGAAAACAGTAACATAACTGTTCATGTCATAAACTGATGCACATAAATTGATAATGCAGAATAGTGCAATGCAGAATGTGGTGCTCAGTGCTTCAGACATTTGTTCAAAAACCTCAAGTTTACACACACATGTTTATTGACCACATACTGTATCTTGGGCTATGCACCAGATGCTGCCAGAATGTGAAAGAAATATAAGACTGATTCCTCAGCTGGGAGGAATATATAACTGGGGTGGAAATGAGGATCAATATGTGTTCTTGGTCATAATAATCTCTTACCTTCAGTACCACCACCATCACCACCCTCGCTGCACCTTCACAATCCCACCTTACTTACACATTCTCTGACTTAACACGGGGTTGTTGATATTATCTTTCTCCCATTTCCAGATTGGAGATATTGCACTGGGTCAGGTTATCTCTACAAATGAAGAGTAACCTAGTCTTTGGATACTCTGAAAACCCCACCTATTACTGGCACTACTAGAAAACAGCAAGCTCTATACATGTAACTAAATTCATACAAGTCATGCAGACCATCTGAATACATCAATGTAGACCCTGACAGCCAAAAACTTATGAAGCTTTTGGAAAGTCTCTTTGGAAATTGATTTCAGCAAGTATACATTGCATTCTTTGGATTATTTAGTTCTGGCAAATACTTATCTTGTAAAAAATAAAATAAACTTTATAAGTAGCTACAGGGGGGCTGTGATAGGTAATTTTATGTGCCAACTGATCAAGTCACAAGGTATACAGTTATTTGTTCAACTATTATTCTGGGTGTGTCTGTGAGGATGTTTCTGAATGACATGAGTCTTTGAGTCAGTAGACCAATTAAACAGATTGCCCTCCCTAATATGGGTGGGCCTCATCTGATCAGTTGAAGGTTTAAATAGAACAAAAAGCCTGAGTAAGAGAGAATTCCTTCTGCCTGATTGCATTTGAACTGACAAATGAGTTTCTTTTCCTCTTTGGACTTGAAAAAGAACATCAGCTCTTCCTGCATATTGAGTCTGTTGGACTTATTTTGGTACCAACTCAACTCTTCTAGGTCTCAGGCCTGTAGACTGGGACTAAAACAGTACCATCGATTCTGCCAGGTTTCCAGTCACCAACTGCTGCTCTTGGGACATGTCAGCCTCCTTAACTGCATGAACCAATTCCTTATAATAAGTCTCTCTCTTTCTATGTATATACAGTTATGCTATATATTTTATGTAAGTCTCTTCAAATATATATGGTATATAGGAGATAGATGGTAGGTAGGTAGGTAGGTAGGTAGATAGATAGATAGATAGATAGATAGATAGATAGATAGATAGATAGATAGATAGATAGATTAGATAGATAGATAGATAGATAGATAGATAGATAGATAGATAGATAGATAGATAGATAGATAGATAGATAGATAGATAGATAGATAGATGATAGATAGATATAGATAGATAGATAGATAGATAGATAGATAGATAGATAGATAGATAGATAGATAGATAGATAGATGATAGACAGACACATCCCATTGGTTCTTTCTCCCTGAAGAACCTTAATTAGTATGAGATCAAGTTCAATAAATACATCTGTTGATAACATGGTAATGAAATTTTTGCCCCCAAAGATATATAGATATAAATATCTATACATATAAAACACCCCTTATTTTTCTTATAGGATCAAAAATTTGGTTTGAAAGTTAAAATGGGAGCTCCAAATAGATCTCGAACAATGAAAGTATGTAGCAGAGACTAATACCTGATCACCAAATCCATTACTTCCTCTTTCTGAGAAAATAGCTTGACTACTTTTCGTAACTGTCTTGTGTGTGACCAGGTTCCGATGTATACTACTATTAGTTATGGCCCATTAAGTGCCTCTCACACAAGAGTCCTCATACTCTTTTCTGTTCATTGGTGACTTTAATTATGTATTGAAGATTGTGGAACATGTGTGGAAAGAAACTGAATCCCTCCTTCCAGCGGGAAAGGACCTGATTAATGCTCATTTTAGATCTTACATGAATGAAAAACAAACTTCTAGTTTGTTACGCACTGAGATTTGGGGAGTATGGCTCTTCTGTAATGTTAGTTAGTAGCTGGTATTACCTAAGTAATCCACAGAGTCATTGGAATGAGAACAAAGGTGACATTGCTGGAAGACAAGATCGTGTAAATTTACAACTTCTAGTATATGTGTTTAAAATATCTGTCCCAAAATATAGGAATTCCACCTTAGCTTCTGAGAATCTATGTTCTCCAAATTTTTCTTGTCATACAGACAAGAAATCAAAAGACAAAAAACAAAACAAATGATAGATGATTTGCTTTGGAAACATAGTCTTAGATTTGACTTACTCCAGTTGCCCTGCTAGCACAAAACCAATTACTTTGCCTATTTAATTGAAACAAAAGTGATTTTTAGACAGTAGTTACAGTGTGCTCTGTGGGAGAGAATGTTGTTTGGGGTCAGAACACCTGAATTCGAGCCCCGGATTTACCATCTCCTGGTAAACTCTCCCAGTCTGCTACCTCATAGGTGAACCTAAGTGAGAGTCTCACACCCCTCACTCCATGCTGGAGAAGATCATAGTTATGCACTTGGAAGGGAGCAATTATTTTTGTCAAGGTAACACATATATCTTGCCTCTTCAGGGGGACTCTGAATAGCAAATCCAGCACTGTTCATTCACTCATTTCCTCCTACACAGCTAGGCTGCTGCCTACCTGGGCTCCCAGCTCTGTCCAAGAATCTGTGCCTCTTAACTTGTAAGGGCCCACATAGATGCTCAGGGGCTGAATAGCGGATTGGAGTTGGGAGACTTGTCACAAGCAAGCACTCAAGTTTTCCAGAAGCAGGAACAAAGAGACCGAAAGAACAAGGCCTATGAATAAAGTTAATAAAATGGGAGTGCTTTGAGGGTGCTGGAGCCTGCCCTCATCTCGCTCTGTCAAAGCCTGGACAGCAAAGCACGATCTGTGATAATGATCAACTAACTGACTAAATGGCCAAGTTGTGAAGGATGGAGTAGAGAAAGAGGAAATGATGGCAAATTTTTTTGAGAGAAAAGAAGAGTGAAATAAAACTCATCTTTATGATTTTCATATTTCTCTGAGTGTACATTCCTTACCCCTTTGGAAAACATAATGACAAGAGAGAAGAGTGATGAAGAGAATGGATTTTGGCCAGAAAATGCCAAGTTAGCATCTCAGTTCAGCTACCTATCCTCTGGGTTCTCTTGGGAAAGTTACTTGACTCCTAGTGGCCTTCATTACATAAGTAAAGGAGAAATAATTGTTCCTGTGTCTAAGGATTGCCGAGTAGTAAGAAATGTGTTGATGCAGGTCAAGTATTTACCAGAGGCCCTGGTACATAGAGAGAGGTAGTAAACATTAGCTTTGATTATTTTTGGCTTATCCTTTTTTTAAAAAAATTAAGGTGTCATTGATATACAGTCTTATGAAGCTTTCACATGAGCAACATTGTGGTTACATTCACCCATATTATCAAGTCCCCACACACACCCTATTGCCGTCACTGTCCATCAGCGTAGTAAGAAACTGTAGAATCACTACTTGTTTCCTCTGTGCTGTATTATACTGCCTTTCCTGTGACTCCCCTACATTATGTGTGCTGATCATAATGTCCCTTAATCCCTTTCTCCGTCCCTCCCCACCCACTCTCCCCACTCCTTTCCCTTTCGTAACTGCCAGTCCCTTCTTGCAGTCTGTGAGTCTGCTGGTGTTTTGTTCCTTCAGTTTTGCTTCACTGTTATACTCCACAAATGAGGGAAATCATTTGGTACTTGTCTTTCTCCATCTGCTTATTTCACTGAGCATAATACCCTCTAGCTCCATCCATGTTGTTGCAAATGGTAGGATTTGTTTCTCTATTATAGCTGAATAATATTCCATTGTGTATATGTACCATATCTTCTTTATCCATTCATCTACTGATGGACACTTACGTTGCTTTCATATCTTAGCTATTGTAAATAGTGTTGCAATAAACATAGGGATGCATATGTCTTTTTGAATCTATGATCTTCTTTTCTTTGGGTAAATTCCTAGGAGTGGCTTATCCTTTAATATCATATTGGCTTACCCATTATGTATCACCCACCCTGTAGTCTTTATTTTTTATTTTTTTATTTTGGTATCATTAATCTACAATTACATGAAGAACATTATGTTTACTAGGCTCCCCCCTTCACCAAGTCCCCCCCACATACCCCTTCACAGTCACTGTCCATCTGTGTAGTAAGATGCTGTAAAATCACTGCTTGTCTTCTCTGTGTTGCACAGCCCTCCCCTTGCCCCCCATGCACTATACATGCTAATCATAATGCCCTTTTTCTTTTTCCCTGCCCTTAACCCTCCCTTCCCACCCATCCTCCCCAGTCCCTTTCCCTTTGGTAACTATTAGTCCATTCTTGGGTTCTGTGATTCTGCTGCTGTTTTGTTCCTTCAGTTTTCCTTTGTTCTTATACTCCACATAGGAGTGAAATCATTTGGTACTTGTCTTTTTCCACCTGGCTTATTTCACTGAGCATAATACCCTCTAGCTCCATCCATGTTGTTGCAAATGGTAGGATCTGTTTTTTCTTATGGCTGAGTAATATTCCATTGTGTATATGTACCACATCTTCTTTATCCATTCATCTACTGATGGACATTCAGGTTGCTTCCATATCTTGGCTATTATAAATAGTGCAGCAATAAACATAAGGGTGCATCTGTGTTTTTCAAACTGGAGTGCTGCATTCTTAGGGTAAATTCCTAGAAGTGGAAGTCCTGGGTCAAATGGTATTTCTATTTTGAGCATTCTAGGAACCTCCATACTGCTTTCCACAATGGTTGAACTAATTTATATTCCCACCAGCAGTGTAGAAGGGTTCCCCTTTCTCCACAGCCTCGCCAACATTTGTTGTTGTTTGTCTTTTCAATGATGGCAATCCTTACTGGTGTGAGGTGATATCTCATTGTGGTTTTAATTTGCATTTCTATGATGATTAGCGATGGGGAGCATCTTTTCATGTGCCTGTTGGCCATCTGGATTTCTTCTTTAGAAAACTGTCTATTCAGCTCCTCTACCCATTTTTTAATTGGATTATTTGCTTTTTGTTTGTTGAGGTGTGTGAGCTCTTTATATATTTTGGATGTCAACCCTTTATCGAATCTGTCATTTATGAATATATTCTCCCATACTGTAGGATACCTTTTTGTTCTATTGATGATGTCCTTTGCTGTACAGAAGCTTTTTAGCTTGATATAGTCCCATTTGTTCATTTTTGCTTTTGTTTCCCTTGCCCAGGGAGATATGTTCATGAAGAAGTCACTCATGTTTATGTCTATGAGATTTTTGCATATGTTTTTTTCTAAGAGTTTTATGGTTTCATGACTTACATTCAGGTCTCTGATCCATTTCGAATTTACTTTTGTGTATGGGCTTAGACAGTGATCCAGTTTCATTCTCTTACATGTAGCTGTCCAGTTTTCCCAGCACCATCTGTTGAAGAGACTGTCATTTCCCCATTGTATGTCCATGGCCCCTTTATCATATATTAATTGGCCATATATGATTGGGTTAATGTTTGGAGTCTCTATTCTGTTCCACTGGTCTGTGGCTCTTTTCTTGTGCCAGTACCAAATTGTCTTGATTACTATGGCTTTGTAGTAGAGCTTGAAGTTGGGGAGTGAGATCCCCCCCACTTTATTCTTCCTTCTCAAGATTGCTTTGACTATTCAGGGTCTTTGGCGGTTCCATATGAATTTTTGAACTATTTGTTCCAGTTCATTGAAGAATGTTGTTGGTAATTTGATAGGGATTGCATCGAATCTGTATATTGCTTTGGGCAGGATGGCCATTTTGACGATATTAATTCTTCCTAGCCAGGAGCATGGGATGAGTTTCCATTTTTTAGTGACCTCTTTAATTTCTCTCAAGAGTGTCTTGTAGTTTTCAGGGTATAGGTCTTTCACTTCCTTGGTTAGGTTTATTCCTAGGTATTTTATTCTTTTTGATGCTATTGTGAATGGAATTGTCTTCCTGATTTCTCTTTCTATTAGTTTATTGTTAGTGTATAGGAAAGCCACAGATTTCTGTGTGTTAATTTTGTATCCTGCAACTTTGCTCAATTCCGATATCAGTTCTAGTAGTTTTACAGTGTAGTCTTTAGGGTTTTTTATGTACAATATCACATCATCTGCAAATAGTGATAGTTTGACTTCTTCTTTACCAATCTGGATTCCTTGTATTTCTTTGTTTTGTCTGATTGCCATGGCTAGGACCTCCAGTACTATGTTGAATAACAGTGGGGAGAGTGGGCATCCCTGTCTGGTTCCCTATCTGAGAGGAAAAGCTTTCAGCCTCTCGCTGTTCAGTATGATGTTAGCTGTGCGTTTATCATATATGGCCTTTATTATGTTGAGGTACTTGCCCTCTAGGCCCATTTTGTTGAGAGTTTTTAGCATGAAAGAATGTTGAATTTTGTCGAATGCTTTTTCAGCATCTCTGGAGATGATCATATGGTTTTTGTCCTTCTTTTTGTTGATGTGGTGGATGATGTTGATGGATTTTCAAATGTTGTACCATCCTTGCATCCCTGGGATGAATCCCACTTAATCACGGTGTATGATCCTCTTGATGTATTTTTGAATTTGGTTTGCTAATATTTTGTTGAGTATTTTTGCGTCTACATTCATGAGGGATATTGGTCTGTAGTTTTCTTTTTTGGTGGAGTCTTTGCCTGGTTTTGGTATTAGGGTGATGTTGGCTTCATAGAATGAGTTTGGGAGTATTCCCTCCTCTTCTATCTTATGTAAAACTTTAAGAAGAATGGGTGTTATGTCTTCTCTGTACGTCTGATAAAATTCCGAGGTAAATCCATCTGGCCCGGGGGTTTTGTTCTTGGGTAGTTTTTTGATTACCAATTCAATTTCGTTGCTCGTAATTGGTCTGTTTAGATTTTCTGTTTCTTTCTGGGTCGATCTTGGAAGGTTGTATTTTTCTAGGAAATCGTCCATTTCTCCTAGGTTTTCCAGCTTGTTAGCATATAGGTTTTCTTTCTTTCTTTTTTTTTTTTGAGAGGGCATCTCTCATATTTATTGATCTCATATTTATTGTTAACAACAATAAAATTCTGTATAGGGGACTCAATGTACAATCAGTAATCAACCCCAAGCCTAATTCTCAATAGTCTCCAATCTTCTGAAGCATAATGAACAAGTTCTTACATGGTGAACAAGTTCTTTCATAGTGAATGAGTTCTTTCATGGTGAACAGTACAAGGGCAGTCATCACAGAAACTTTTGGTTTTGATCATGCATCATGAACTATAAACAATCAGGTCAAATATGAATATTCATTTGATTTTTATACTTGATTTATATGTGAATCCCACATTTCTCCCTTATTATTATTATTATTATTTTTTTTTTTAATAAAATGCTGAAGTGGTAGGTAGATGCAAAATAAAGGTAGAAAACATAGTTTAGTAGCATATAGGTTTTCATAGTATTGTCTAATAATTCTTTGTATTTCTGTGGGGTCCGTCATGATTTTTCCTTTCTCATTTCTGATTCTGTTGATGTGTGTTGACTCTCTTTTTCTCTTAATAAGTTTGGCTAGAGGCTTGTCTATTTTGTTTATTTTCTCGAAGAACCAGCTCTTGGTTTCATTGATTTTTTTCTATTGTTTTATTCTTCTCGATTTTATTTATTTCTTCTCTGATCTTTATTATGTCCCTCTGTCTGCTGACCTTAGGCCTCATTTGTTCTTCTTTTTCCAATTTCGATAATTGTGACATTAGACTATTCATTTGGCATTGTTCTTTCTTCTTTAAATAGGCCTGGATTGCTATATACTTTCTTCTTAAGACTGCTTTTGCTGCATCTCACAGAAGTTGGGGCTTTGTGTTGTTGTCATTTCTTTCCACATATTGCTGGATCTCCATTTTAATTTGGTCATTGATCCATTGATTATTTAGGAGCATGTTGTTAAGCCTCCTAAATATGTGTTTGTGAGCCTTTTTGTTTTCTTTGTACAATTTATTTCTAGTTTTATACCTTTGTGGTCTGAAAAGTTGGTTGGTACGATTTCAATCTTTTGGAATTTACTGAGGCTCTTTTTGTGGCCTACTATGTGGTCTATTCTGGAGAATGTTCCATGTGCACTTGAGAAGAATGTGTATCCTGTTGCTTTTGGGTGTAGAGTTCTGTAGATGTCTATTAGGTCCATCTATTCTAGTGTGTTGTTCAGTGCCTCTGTGTCCTTACTTATTTTCTGTCTGGTGGATCTGTCCTTTGGAGTGAGTGGTGTGTTGAAGTCTCCCAGAATGAATGCATTGCATTCTATTTCCTCCTTTAGTTCTGGTAGTGTTTGTTTCAGGTATGTTGGTGCTCCTGTACTGGGTGCATATATGATTATAACGGTTATATCCTCTTGTTGGACTGAGCCCTTTATCATTATGTAATGTCCTTCTTTATCTCTTGTTACTTTCTTTATTTTGAAGTCTATTTTGTCTGAAACTTATATTGCAACACCTGCTTTTTTCTCTCTGTTGTTTGCATGAAATATCTTTTTCCTTCCCTTGACTTTAAATCTGTGCATGTCTTTGGGTTTGAGGTGAGTCTCTTGTAAGCATCATATAGATGGATCTTGCTTTTTTATCCATTCTATTACTCTGTGTCTTTTGATTGGTGCATTCAGTCCATTTACATTTAGGGTGATTATTGAAAGATATGTACTTATTGCCATTGCAGGCTTTAGATTCGTGGTTACCAAAGGTTCAAGGTTAGCTTGTTTACTACCTTACTGTGTAGCTTAACTTGCTTATTGAGCTATTATAAACACAGTCTGATGATTCTTTGTTTCTCTCCCTTCTTATTGCCCCTCCTCCATTCTTCATATGTTGGGTGTTTTGTTCTGTGCTCTTTCTAGGAGTGCTCCCATGTAGAGCAGTCCCTCTAAGATACCCTGTAGAGGTGGTTTGTGGGAGGCAAATTCCCTCAACTGTTGCTTGTCTGGGAATTGTTTAATCCCTCCTTCATATTTAAATGATAATCGTGCTGGATACAGTATCCTTGGTTCAAGGCCCTTCTGTTTCATTGCATTAAATATATCATGCCATTCTCTTCTGGCCTGTAGGGTTTCTGTTGAGAAGTCTGATGATAGCCTGATGGGTTTTCCTTTGTAGGTGACCTTACCCACCCTGTAGTCTTATCTGTCAGATCAAATTATTGTGGACAATGCTCCTTCCTCAGTTTTCTAATCTAAGAGTGGGTCTAGACATGGAATTGCTACTCATGCTTTTGTGCCTAGCCACCGTCTTTCTCTGTCAGTCATAGAATGGAAGAGAGGGTGTGGGAAAAGCAATATAGTTCCTTGAACTTTAAAAATTATGAGAGGCAACATTGTCACCTGAAAAAATAGTAAAGTAGAGCACACATGGACTGTGTTTGATGCTAAGTCTATAGTTCACAGACTCACCATCATTCTATTTTCCGGGAATAACTTTTATTAGTAGTTCCAACGCTCTAGTTTGGAAAAAATAGAAGTCTGACACATTCCAATTCAGCAGTTTCAGTACTTTATCCTCATCTTCACACCAGTTTTGATCTTTGGTATTGTTTAAACATGAGTTCGCCTTCCCTACTATATCATGGGGTTCTTTAAGTGTGGGTACCATGCCTTTTTCATTGTTTTGTCAGCCTCCTTCACTCAGAACTTGGCACAGTTGTTTTGAACATGGGAGACACTTAACATAGACTTTAAATAAGATAAAAGGCTTAATATGGAGAAGACAAGTCATGACTCTGCAGCATCTTACTACACTGAAAGATAGTGACAGCAAGAGAGGGGGTAAGGGCTTGATCATATGGGTGAATGTTGAAACCAGTGTTTTTTATGTGAAACCATCATAAGATTGTATATTAATGATACTTTAATAAAAAAAAGATAAAAGCCTTAAATAAATCTGATCCAACCTACAGTTACAGACATGCCTCTTATTATATCATCAGGCCATTCGACAATGGTGAGAATTTGAATAAACACATGACCAGTAAGCATTTCTTAAGCCCCTACATTGTGCCTGGTTCTGTACATTTTTCCTCTCCTATATTTCATCTAACCTTTAGCTAAAAATAGAATTGGCTAGATAAATACTTAATAATAGGCCATTTTACTGCTCAAAGAAAAAATTTCCTCCAGCAATATTTTTAATTCTACACAATAAAAAAAATCTATTCTTTGAACCAGGAAAACCTCTTATAAGATTATAGCAGAATCATCAATTGTTTTTAATTAGTGCAAATTAGCCTAATCATTATTTCTTTCTGAACACTTGCCAAGCTGCTGTAAAGGGAAGAGACTTGTGATGAGAGAAGAAAGAGGAAGAATTAATGGTGGCACATTGGAAGGTTTGGGCAAGGTGCCTTCCCAAGTTCGGTGCTTGGGAATTTGAGGATAAGGACCCAGGGTGGTGGCTCAGGGGGTGGGAGGGCTCTGGGCCTCTGGGGTGGCAGGTCAGACTGTTGAGAGGTGGAAAAGAGGCCAGGGGTGCAGGAGAATGAGTGGGAGGTCCACCTGGATAAACTTCACTTTGAAAATTAACCAGGGCTCCAAAGTATTCCTTTCTCTGCCTCTTTAGCACCTTTCATCCCAGGATGTCCAAGCTGCACCTGTCTTCTTCCCACCTCAAAGCACAAACAAAAACAACAAATATTACAGCATTTTCAGAGTTGGGAAAGTGAGGAGGTCTCAGTGAAGGTTTTCCAATGAGCAGCTGAATAGTATCATAGGCAGACCCCTGGGGGAGGCCACACCCAGGCAGGCCTCTGGCCATGTGTGTCCAGCAGAAGCTGGACAGAGAGCATTCTGTGGTATGTCTCCTGTGCACATTTCCAAGAGAACTGTCATAGAGAAGTGACAAGAGGCTCTCCATCTCCTCCTTTAAAGCATTTTTGCTGGCACCTTCTCCATTTTTCTGACTCCTGCAGCTTTTAGTCTCACATGGAACAGCAAATGGTTCAGGTGGTATTAGGTTGAATTTGTGCCTGAAAGCAATAGGCTGGGTTGAGGAAGAGAGCAGTTCTTCTCATGGTTACATGCACCCCTCCAGAGATCTAGAAAGGTAACCCTGAAGTAAGAGTGTGCTAATCTGAAATCTTGTCACTGTGACGCCTACAGCTGTTGATCATGGTCCTTAAAATGACTTTTAAGCCAAGAGTAATACAGTCACACTTTATGGTTTCCCTCTTCTCTTCCAGCCTCTTCTTCCATTTAGTATTGCAGGTTATTGTGGCCATCTTGCTTGCCTATCTATAAATTTTTAGAAGGCAGAACTCACATCATCCTGTCTTGTTTGTGTTTACAGCCCTTCATACCAGCTAGCATAAGGCTTGCACTCTGACCCTTGGAAAATGTGACATTAAAAAATTTCTAAGTAAAAGAACCTTGGATAAATAGACACAAGTTCAGTTTCTACTTCCACAACTAAGCTGTGGGTCACTGAGGAACAGCTACTAGCCTCAGTGTCTCAGGCTTGTGTTGGGCTCTGCCTTAAACCGACATGGGGTTTTATTCTTCTCCTGGAAAAAGCCATCCTTAACGTGTGGCTCCGCCTTCACGTCAGCTGTTCCCATGTAATCACGGGATGGCGGATCCACTTCCAAGCGCAACCAAGAAGGGGAAGGACTGAGTGAGAAAGGCTCGGACTGCAGAGACATGCCTCATCTTAACCAGTTCTGCCAGGAGCTCCAGCCAGGGTCTCCTTGCAGCCACCCTCAAACTGGCCAGAACTGGACTATGATGACCAATGAGGAAGGCTAAAAAATATCACCAACGTAGGGTGTTATCACATCACCACCACAGAGAAAACCCATACCCTGTTCATCAAGAAACCAAGTAGGCCACTCATTCTCTTTGCCACACTCTTTCTCCATTTGTAAAAAAAAACAAACAACAAAAAACAACCAAAAACCTACCCTATAATGATTTGGGAAATTTAAATGAGATAATACAGCCATATAATGCCTGGTTTATAGCAAGCACTCAGTGACATTTTTCTCTTCTATTTCCCTGTATGGAGTAGTCACTCAATATATGTTAGTTGAAAGAATGTAGTTTTATAGCCGCATAGAGTTTTTGGAATATTTTCACATGCATTATGTCATTTGATGATGCATTGTCCACCTTGGCCCAGCATATCTTATTGATCCATTAGAGCAGACATTTTGACTCAGTAGGCCTAGAAAGAGGTCTTGGACTCTTCATTTTTAACAGTACTGTAGGCAGTACTGTTGCAGGGGACTCACTGGAAGCTGTTCAAAAATCGTACCTTAAGAGAAGTATCTGAGTAGTAGAAAGAATAATTTCTACATTTCTGGTTATTTTAAGGGGGATGGATCCTGCTTTACTGGTGGTAACACAAGCAACTCTTGAACTTTTAAATATTATTGGAAATCTCTAAATTAAAACGGAGAATGATTTTTTCTCTGTTTAAAAGCTATGACAATATTATTATTAGAAATTAGTACCTTGCAAGAATAGTTAGGATAATGTGCAAAAACAAAAAGAATATACATTAATATTAACATCACCAGGATCCATATAAATTCTAACAAGTCAAAATTTTGTATGAAATGCAGGTCTTTTGGCTGATTAGGCCATTTATAGGTGGCAAGGCACACTTGAGTCAATCTTTACCTAGCAAATTTGACTTACTGTTTATGGAAAAAAAAAATCCTCTTAAAAAAATCTAATGAAATGACTACCAAGGCCTTTTGCACATCAAATAGCTCTTACAGAATCAAATTTTGATGAGGTAAGTGTAAGTAATTTAGTAACATATGGATTAAATTTCCCTTAAAATAGACATCATTTCAAAATTGAGGAGGAAAAAAAGTTCTTGGTAAAATATGAAAATATGTTTTGGTTTTCCTTGAACCCCAAACACAATTTGAGAAAGAGTTCAAGATGTTCACCAAACCCCCAATTCAACTAGTTTCACCCATCTCTAGTTCCAAGATATGAACTACTGGGAATTCTGGTGCTTATAAATATTACAAAAGTATCAGAAGATCCTGGCAAAATGTCAGAGAGAAATGAGGAAAAAGCAAACATTTAGAATATAATCAAATTCAAACTTAGGGATTCTGTCTCTAAAAGCTTTGTAACGGGCAGCCCTGCTCCCAGATAGCTGATGAAATAATTTCAATACCTTCTTACATTTCAGATGAAAATATTTAGCAACAAATATAGATAGGTAAATATTTTAAGAAAACTTCTGATAATAAGATAATTAAAAAATGCTTCATTACAGGAGACAATCTGGCAACAAGCTACCTCCAAAACACCAAAAGGGCAAGACTATCTCAAAAATCCAGTAAGAACATTCTATAGGGGCAGATGCTCTTACCAATTTTGATCATAACCAGTTAGCCAGTTAGCTCAGTTGACCCAACCTTGCTCTACCGAAAATCAAGGTCATGATCCAATTTATTCTTAAATTTCTAGAAGCTTGCCCTCTACGATCAGTGCCCCTCACTAGAGCCAGGGCAGTCTTTCAAAGATTCAAAGACCTCATGTCACTTCCTTTACCCTTCCATGGGTTCTCTGCTGCCTTCAGAGTAAATCCGAATTCATGCCACCAGTGACCTTCCTGTATACCTATTGTGTCTCATTTTTCATTATCATGGTGTTACTATTCCCCCCACCCTTCAAATAACTCTACATTCTATCTACATGAACTATGTACAGTCCCTACAATGTTCTGCCATGGAATGTCCTACTGAGATCAAACTTGGATTTTTTTTTTCCCTTCCTGAAAAAGGCCCTGGCAAGTCACTTTGATCATCTCCAGAAAAATTATGCATTGACTGTGATGCTCCCCCGAGCCATCCAGGGCATCTGTAGATAGTTACAAAACATGCCCTGGAGAAAGTGAGGTGGTCGCGAGGAAGTATGCCGCCCTCCTGATTGTCCAAGAAAGGATAGGTAAAAACAACCTATTTCCTAGATTGACAAAAGCTGCCTGAGCCTGGGTGGTATAAGTTCTTAGGAGGGAAAAGGGATCCACAGACTAGGTCTGTGGGGGATAAACACTTAGTTATCACCAACTCGGGCCGTAGCTGTCTCATCTCAAAGAAGGATTGTGTATGGGAGCTGCAGAAGCAAAGATGAAGTGCTCTCGGCCCAGGCCTCCCCCCAGTCCTCTGAGGCTGGTTCTGACGGGTGGATCCTCCACCTCTGCAGTCCATAGCGCCAGGCCTCTGGTCCATCACCTCTTGTGGTCAGTGTAGGTCCAGTTGTCAACGGTGCAGCAAGTGTGAGGGAGAAGCACCAGCAATAAAACTAACCAAAGCTTCCAGGCTCCTCACTCGTGGGCGCTGCAGCCAGAGGAATGATGCCTGTTAGACTGTGTAAGCCTCTGGAGTTGCAGCAGACTCAGAAAAAATGAGGAACTGCAAGATGGAGATGTTGAATGTTTGGCTAATCTGGTATGTATGGACTGAGCTAGCTTTCTTTGGAGTAAAAAAAAAAAAAGAAGGTAATTCCCCTCCTTCCCTTTGCCAATTCTGTAGAATAATTAACACCTGTCATGCTTCTCTGACTTTGGATCGCTCCTCATCCCCTTGTCTGACGGCTCATGTGCCACTTCACTCAGAAGCCCTCCGCACCTCACTGAGACTCCTTACACTCTGTGCGGACATCGGTGTTCCCTTCTCCTTCCCCAAAACAGAGGTCTCTTCTTCACATTGCTACCAGAACTACCTGAGTAAAATGCCTAATTTACTCATTCTTTCCCATCCTGCCCTCCCCCCCACTCAGCTGTGAGATTGTCTAAAACAAGGACTGCATGCAGGTATTCCCTGATGCATCTCCACCACCCAGGATATACTTAATGAATACTTACTAACAGTAAGAGAACCAAGGTCTTTGGTTAAGGAGGAGAGACATCCGTGCCAAACTCAGGACTCAAAGACTATGACCCACAATTCCTCTAGTTGTTCTTGCTAGCCCTTGAATTGAGGAATAAAAGAGACTGCAATTTGACCAGGGTCATCAGGGAATTGTGTGTTTAAAGACAGACAAAGCTATTGAAGGAAGCCCTGGTATTGCTCATTTTCTAATGAAATCATCATGTCCTCAAACACTCACCAAAAACAAGTGGAGAACCTCCAAAGCATCCCTGGGAAAGTCAACAGGGAGATATTCCCAGAGGGCAGGCTTGCAGGCTGACAGGTGGGCTGGCCAAGGAGCGCACTCCACTGCCAGTGTAGGGAGCCCTGTTTCCCTTCCCGGGGCAGAAATATGTTATGTGCTTTGGACCGTGACCCTCAAGGTCACTTCCCATTCTGTCCTTTCTCAAATGGAAGACTTTCTAGTAGTTTTTATTTTTTTCCCCCCCGAAATAGATTAGAAGGATGCAATCAGAAAAACAAAACTGGCAGGGTCCACTCAGGAAAACAAAATCCATATTTCAGCAGAGATAATATATTACAGGGAATTGGTTAAGCAGATGTTGGAGAAAATGAGGAACAATGAGATCATAGAGAGACAGTACCTGGCGAAACAAAGGCAGAGGTACAGAATTAGAACCTAGAAGCTCAGAGGAGGCCCCTGTGGGGCCATGCCAGACGTCTGAAGAGGACTGGGGTAGACTTCAGGAACTCAGAGGAAAGACCCTCAAAGCTGGGATGCAGATCCCTGAAGAGGGGGCGCCACTCACCTGGTGCTTTGGGGAGGGAACTCAGGGAGCTGGAATGCAGACCTGTGAACCAGTGAGATGGGAGGGAGGCTCCACTGGGACCACTGAGGGACTCAGTGACTGGGTCTGGTGGTGCTGGAGGAAGCTGAAGCCACCCACCAGCCGTGCTGCCTGGCGCAGAGGGCTGTGTCTGGGAGACACTGAAGGAGCAGAAGGAGCAAATCTTTTGTCCCTGTTCCTGCCTCCTGGACTCTCTCTGGTGTCCTTTATTGGCAGAAGCCAAGTGACCGAAGATAAACGTGTGGAGTCCCAGGCCAGCATCACCACGTTGAGCACAGAATGGTGGATTGGAGCCAGAGGCAAGAGCTTAGTAAACTCCATGTTCCAACACTTTGTTTATTCACGGACACATTCCCTTCCACACTTCAGTAAGGAGGAATGTCTTTACACTTTTCTCTAAAAAGATTCAACCATCTTTCATAGAAATGAAAACTCTGTTGTCCTGTCGCCGAAAAAAGAGGGGACCCAAATCCCACCAGCCACTGTCTGCAACAGGCCTGACAGCCATCACTGAGTGATGCTAATTGTTCTTATAACCCCATCACAGTCCTACCGGCATAGTTGGTTATGTAAATACCAAACTTTAAAATGATTCAGCAATGCAACGATCCTGATGTAAAAATAAGAGGAAAGGAAAACGGGACATCAACTAGCACACATGCTACACAACACAAAAAGCAAGAAAAAAGATATGCGTGCCTACTACAGTCTTTGTTTCCATGTCATGAGGCTATAGGAGACATTTTTAACGTCTTCCCTCACTCCATTCTGTGCTTCCTTTTCTGTCAGCTCCTCAATTAATTTGCTTCTTCACCTGCTAAGGTGACACAAGCCTTTGACCTTCACTGGTTCGACCTTCTTTCAGTTGCTGTCCTTTTCCTTTAACTTTTGCAATTGGGTGTGAAAGCATGGAAAGGTACCTGGGGAGTCCCCTAATATCTAGTCAGAATCCCTCCTGTCCCCACCGTACAGCAGCAATCCAATTTCCCCTGGGTCATGAGGATCAATCAGCAAGTTCCTTTTCTACATGTTGGTCCGTGAGGAGCCCCAGACGGCCGGTGGTACCATCAAAACTCTGAGGTGGTGAGAAATAAACCAGACTCGTTCAACAAGTTTTAGAGATTTGTTTGGGGCTGCTCCTTAGGGTTTACTGAGGGTGAATATTAGGATTCATTTAAAAAGATGAGGAAGAGGGAGAGGAAGAGAAAAAATAAAACACTATAGTGCCAAGTGAGAATGACAGAATGGCATCGCTCAGTGCCACTGGGTGGAGCACACCAGACCAGAGCGGTGGTTCTCAAAACACTTGAAATTCTGGAAATGAGAAGCACGGTTTCTTGCTGAAATGGAGTCCCACTGCTTTCGATAAAGTTGGACAGATCTTACAGCCTTCCTGTAAAATATTAGTCATCTCAACACATCTGTCAGAAACCCAACCTCTTAGCTCCCTCATTAGCTCAGTTGGTAAATTTATCCAGGCTGATTTAACAGGGACAAGGGACTATGGCAGGGCAAGGATTACCAGCAGGAATAGCTGAACAGATGTTTATAACAGCGGAACGCAAGTTCACTCTTGAAGACAAGGAGAAGACAATGCGGTGAATAACGTAGGTGTAAAAACCCCTCAGGCAAAGATTTTGGAATCAGATAACATTTGAAGAGAAACCCTGAGATGTGTTTTTCCTTTCTTGGGAATTATTTGTGCCTTTCATATTTGCAAGCATTCTTCCAAAAGTCAAGCCAAATGGGGAAAAATGTTACTTGAAACTTCCAATAGGAACAAAGATGAGAGCGTACATAGGTTTTCTCCAAGTTTATATTTTACTGTATTTGAGGAAAAATAAACCAGGAGCTTTAGGGCCCATGTGTGTTATTTTTTTCCTCACATAGCCTGTTTTCTGTCCCAATTATTCAGAACGCTGTTGTTTGTGATCTTTTATGAGTGTGGATGCATGTTCAAATTAAAAATCAAATGTATAAATACTGTAGCAAGAGAAAGACAGAAAACCGGAAGATAGCTTTAGTTTCAGATCTAATGCTACATTCTAAATGCTAGTGTTTAAGTGAGGCTTTTTCCTTTGCTCCTAGGTGTTAAAGTAGAAAAGTTCTTCATGAAATTGGCTTCCTGGTGTGAAATGCAAGACTTGAAGTCCAGAGATACTTGAGAAATCCAGACCTTGTTTTATTCATTGATTCCTACAAGCAAGCACAACTCTGTAGCTAGACAATCTGAGACCTCATTTGACTATGTAATGTATAAACAGAAGGCTGATTGTCCTTCCCTAAAACACAGCATCATTTGGGGAAAAGTCACAAAGTACACTGCCAAAAGCTACAGTTGAAAACACATGAGTTGAGCCTAGGTCCATCATGGAACTGGAGATGTGCTTAAGATAAAAAATCTAGCGTTTTTTATTTTGTGGGGAGGAAGGAAAACAGGAGAGATGAGTGGGCCTCAGGTGCTTGCACTGACTCCCCTACAGTAGTTCTACCCTCTTGAGAAGTCTTACTCCCTTCTCTCCAAAGGTGTCTTTGGAAGAGGTGAGGGTGGAAGGGACTGAGCCACATAGGCACTAAAGCACACGCCTTCCAGGCCATGAGGTTGGTGATCATTGCAATGGGCAGACGGCCCCACCCGTGACAAGAGGCAGAATGAACTTCCTGCCCACTTCTCTTGTGAGTATAGTACCTTTCTCTGGGCTCTGTTACTGCTGCTCCAAATAGAACAGGCGCCAAAAGGAGCCATGGGCAGAGGGAACCGTGGTTCCCAGTGAGCTGGCATTCATTCAGCAGTGCGTAAGAGAAGCCTCAATAAGAACCGAGGTGACTTAGAAAGGATCACAGCAAAGGCAAGAACCCTAGAAAAAAGCACAATAGTTTCCTGAAGTTGCTTTTACCTCTCCCATGTAACAATATTTATGGAAATGTGTTTCCAGCCATTGGGAAGAAATAATACATATATGTGTGCACACGCAGACGCATGCCCGCATGCACAAATAATTTTGCAAAGGCTGTGGCTTAGCCTCTTCACCTTTCTGAACATGAGTTGCGTTTTGACAGATCAGCAGAATTCCCAAAGAACACAGCAGCTGGCCAGTGAGACCATGCTGAGTTAAATGTGTATTTCCCTGGGTGTACTCATTCATTCTTCATTCTGCAAGAGAACAGAGTGGGGCCGCGTGATCGTTGTTACCAGGGAATAATTATCCTGTAAGGGAAATGAACGCCACTTTCTAATCCTTAACCCTCACTCTGTAACTTGTGGGCTAAGAGTCCTGGATTCTAAGCTTCTTTCACTCTGGGAGGGATGAGTTTTACCAAGATTTCTCCTTTTTCCCTAACACACAGTACAGCTCTCTGATAGAGTGCTCTGAGATGCCTAGAAGAGCCCGGTCAGCTCATCAGACAGGACCTACTAGTGTTTCATTCAGCAGAAAACCTACTTCAATTTAATTCCACATCTACTCCAAAATAAAAAGAACAAAAGGTAGAGCCTCCGGCTCTCTCTCTCTCTCTGTCTCCCCTCCCCCTCCTCACTCCCGTTTCCTGCATTTAATAAAGGCAGCAGCTAACATTTAAAAGCATTTGGAAAACCAGGAAGACCTCTCCCGGAGTTACAGGGAATGTTTTATATTATAGTGCTAGGATTAAGAAAGGAGGGAGCCTCGGATCTGCCTGTTGTTCCAAAAAACTGGTTGCTTGACAGCAGGCTGACATGGTGACTGAAATACAGGATGAGGCCAAATAATTGTGTGCATGCTCCCACGCGTGTGTTTGGGGGCAGGTTGAGGAACTGCAAAGCAAAGCAGTCAGTAAATACGATATTTGTTATCGTGGCAAAATTATTGGTTCAACTGACCTTTTATGGAGTCATCCTGAATTACACATAGTAACCTCCCAAAATATAAGAGAACTCATTCCAGCAACCGTGGGTATGGCAAAGCTCCTTGGCTCTTTCAAATGAGGTGTTTCTGAGCTGACATGCTGATCACTGGGCTTGTTGATACGCACAGGACATCTGTTTCCAAATGCACCAACCTGGTTAGCCATTGCTGGACTCAGGCGATTTCCTAGGGGAAATACAAAATTTTTTGTTTTCAATAAAACATTTGAGCCAAATTAGAAAGTAAATAAATGAATACTTCTCAAGAATCCATGATAACACTTGCCGAGCAGTGGGTCAGGCCAGATTTAATCTAAAAGCTTTCTGCTGCGTGTAAATGATTATGTCATAACATTTGTCTTTAATTACTCACCCCTTTCCAAAGGCTTGACTCCTAATGTGTTTCTCGGTTAACCACAAACACTTGTACTACAAGATTTGTCATATAGATTCATTCAGCCCCTTATCCCACCCCTCCATTTTTGCTCTTTGCAACATTGGTAAGCTGGAGCTTACCAATTTTGAGACATTGTCTAAACCATCCCCTCCTGGATATTTGAAGATTTCCACACTAAAAATATAACCCCATCTTCTCTTGACTCATGACAACCATTGGAGCAGGCTTAATAATAACGGGAATTGCAGTACTGTATCATCCTGGTTTTGTACTTATATGGCCTTGTTCCTTTGAGAATTTCTAAGAGTTCAAGAACATATGAAAAGAATAAAAACAACGGGTTGTAGCTTGGAAAGGAGTACAAGTCAATTAAATGACCACATACATATTTTTGTCCTTCATCACTTCACTTCGCACCTCACCTTCCCCTATGAGAAACAGAATGAATTATAATTTAATTCTCAGTGAATTAAATCAAGCATCTCCTCAGCTCACTTAGCACATATTGTTAATCCACACAGTGTTAGCAGAAGTGGGGCCCCTCAGGGTGATTGTTGCCACCTCTTCAGACTAATCCTGTGTGAAGTTTGGGATTATAGAATTGGGGGATAATGTAAGAAAGTGATGCAATTCTAAAGGTATGGCCATCCAGGATCGGATTTTTTTTGTAGGCAAAGTAAAAATCGCCTAAATGATGTAATCTGTGTGTTTTAAAGGTTTTCTGACTCCCAAATCCTAATTTTACTGACCTGAAATCCCTATTGGTTTATTTTGTTTTGTTTTGGGGAAGTGGTAGTTAAATGAAAAGGCCTTGGTTAAAGACAAATAGATACATGAATATATCTTTGAGTTAATGTGAAAATTCCCCAGTTAAAATGCCAATACTGGCAGGAAGTTATGCCCCCAGAAAGAAGAGAGATGGCTGGGATCCTGAATATTCAAATCGTTTCTCAGTTGCCTATTGTAATCCAGTAGTGGTTATTACTATAGGACATGGCCCTCAATTCCTTTCTGGGCTTCTTAATTTAGGTCAGTGGCTTAAGGCCCTGTGTCAGCTGGAGAATTCCTTTTGTCTATTAGGTTCAGAGAAAATTACGTAGGTTCCACGGTCCCTTTCCTTTAGCTTGGGCCCCACAAAGCTGAAGACTTTAAGGTCTTAACACTTTGACAGTGAGAAGAAACAAGAAAGATGAAAATTTAAAAAGGTGCCTCCCCTAAGCCTTCCACTCCAAGTCTGCTTTCCTCTGCCTACTGTTCTGACTCCCTCCTGGGAGGGCAGCAGCCTTACAGGGAAGAATAAAAATAGAGAACCAGCATAGAACATGTACAAAGAGAACCAAGGTCAAAAGGGGAAAATGCTAAGAAGTCCCCAAATCAGGAAGGCATTGCAAACAATAGCATGCGTTTTTTATAATCTTTTGAAGTGCCTCCCACTAGCTGGCCTCTCCTTGACCTGCTTCTCCTCTCTGTCCTTGGGTGGAATGGGGTTGTGGCTGACAGGCAGAGGAAGGGCTTAACTCCCCACAGATACTACACAATTCACTGTTACCAGCAGTGAATTTATGCTATTGGCCCAAGCAGCAGCACCCCTGCAAGTAGACTGAGGAATACTGATGAGGCAAGCTGAGACAGGAAGGGTTTAAAATGGTGAAGCAATTGAGACCCTGAAGAAGTGAGGTGCAGGAAGGTTGACAAGAAGCTCAGACCATCCAGACGCAATATGGTGGACTGGGCTCTTGGAGGGGGATGGAGTAATGACAGATTTCATCTGATGAACCAGGTCATTAGACTTGGTGTGACAAACAGGTCTGGGGCTCCCAAAGAAAGAGAACATTCTATTGTCGATGCTCTCGGTATCCAATCCCCAACAGGGAAAGTTGTTTTTAATGAAGAGACTGTGTTCTCAAGACTAGTATCATTATCTTGTTCTTCCTCAGATGTTTATTGATCTGTAGGTAAGTATTTTAAGTGTCTTGCTAAAGCAAGACATGTTTGCCTGCATAAGTCTGTCCTCGCTTCTCCCCCAGATCAGCTTGAGCTCTTGCTGTGTATTTCCTTGATCAACTAAGGACACATACTGCTTGTTGGCTTCCTTCTTCTGTCCCCTCTAGTCCCTGATGTCTGGGCTGGCAATGCCTCTGGCTTCTCCTTCACAGGCATCTCTCTGAGCCACCCAGTCTTTCCAAGCACTTTTGTTTGGCTGGAAAAAAGGCCCTAAGCCATCCTCCCCATTGTCCAGCCTTCCTAGCTGAGTGACCTCTGGTGAAAGATTTTCTCTCTCGCTGATGGTGATCCTTCAGTCCGAACTAGGCCTCCTACCTCCCGAGTCTGAGCCTCAATAGTATTCTTTTCCCTTTATGCCTGCTATTGTCCTTCCCCTTGGATCACATGATGGAAAAAAATGTCATTGCTCCTCAAAAGCAATGAAAAAAGTTTCTTTTTGCTCTTGCCTGACAGAGTCATCACGCAGAACATAACTGACAGCTCAAAAATCCTCTTTCACATTTGATGAGGAAATTAATTATGATATAATAGGCATACCCTCACAAATGGAATCTGCCTTATCATAGGGCACAGTTGCTATGGAAATAAGCCACACTAAGAAACTTCAATCAGAACTGCACTTCACATGGTCTCCAGGCACTGTCATCATTCACCAACACCAAAAATATTCTATTGCTTGTGATTTCCTTCTTCCATCTCAAGTTTGAGGGTCTGGGATTGACCGGAATTGCAAAAATATTTCTATGTTTTAAGGTTTTATTCATCAATAAGCATCTACTTTTCTACCCCTATATGTAATTGATTTTTTTTTCTTTCTACTAATAAGCTTATTTCTTTTTACCATATGAATTTTCATGTGTTATCTTAAATTGTTTTTTGGGACAAGGAAGAAGTTATTTCTTTAACTTATTAGTATAAACATTCTTTTGTCCTGTCTTATTCCTTCTCCCTTTCTGTGGTTCTTAGTCAGTTTTGATTTCTTGATCTGACCTTCACCATAGCCTATAATTGGAGTAAAACAAATCTAGGTACTGTCACAATTCCACACTTAGCAGCTGTAACCCCAGAAAGTTCCTTCACTATACTTTATTAAATCAGGACTACCCTAACAATGGGGACAATGTGACAAATAGATAAAACCATGAATATGAAAGATCATAGCATACTTGATCCATAATATATCTTCAATAAATATTCCTTGATTCATGAATTATAAAATATGACTGTCACCATCAAGACTTGATTTATGTCAAGCATGTAGTAATGACAATGCATGTCCTACAGAGCATAATTTCTGGGAAATTCTTCCTTCTGGCTTGACCATTTCCCCATGGTCTCAAGCATGTCATACATTGAATAAATGTTTAAACAGTTTTACATGCAGACAAATGATGATTTAATTCAAATCCTTTTGTTCTTGAGTGGATCAAGCATCTAAACAGCCACCCACATCTGCCATTTGATCATGTATTTCCCCCAGGACATGGCGTGGATTTCTCTGGAATGTTCAGGCAGCCTTCCCTGCTGAAGCTAGCATGCCACACATTTTTCCCCAACCAACTCTGATATGGCTTAATGTGAAAGGAGGAAGGGACTGGTGTCAAAAGGAAATTCAACATCTAATTTTCTCCCTCTCAGCCAGCTATGATAGCATGTAATAAGAACTTGAGCATCAAAGGTTTTGACTGCCACAGGAAACGATAGAACTATGGTGTTCGAGTGGGTTAACCATCTCCCCAAAAGCATTCTTGTGATCTCTTTGTCACCCTCACCCACTCTGACTTATTACCGTATCTTTTGACCTTCTTTTTCTCTTCATAAAAAGCATTAGGTTGCCATTTATATAGCAGAGGTCAGCAGATAATGTTAAAATTTACTGTAGGCCCCTGCTTGGGAATGTATCTCTCTGGCACAAAATGCCAGGAAAGCATGAGGGGTTTGATATCCTTCAGTTGTGTGAGGAGAAATAATAAAAGGACCAAGTCCTAAGAGAAAAATTAAACTTTCCAAAGACAGAACGTAGCTGCATTTTAAGTAACCACTTTAAAGACATGACTGCTGTTTTGGCAATAGCTAGTAACCCACACAAAATTAATTTCATGTTTCATTGACATTACTTTCAGGAATTTCATGTTGACATAACCTATAGAGTAGGGTTGAGATACTGCAGACAATATATTTAATGCTGCTACACCAACACAAAATATTTTAAATCTGAACAGAGACCCAGTTTTGTAAAGTAATCATGTCCTATGTAAAAAAAAAATAGAACGAAATTGTAATTTTCACGTCAGTTGTCTAAATGCTAATTGCTTCTGGTGCAGAAGTTTAAATTTAACCATGAACTCCTTTCATGGCTCCTATGTTGGACTTAAAATACATATCAGCCTCCTTCTGATTTTGTCTTCCATCAAATAGACATTTTTATCTTGGCTATGTTAGAGATATCAACTAGCGTGTTATGAAGTTGTATACTAAGCTAACAAGAAGGCATCTATGAACACATACTTCGAAATACATTCAACAAAAAGGTTGATTTTCTATAAAGCAAAATGTTTTTACTTACCAGTTGGGGAGAAGGAAGGTTGGCCCTAGCCACTGGTATGTCTGTGTCCTATAACAACCATATGTCCCCATGCTTTGCATTAGCATCTGTCACCATGGATCCCAGATCCAAGTGCTGAGAAAACCATTGTATGACAAGGCTCTCTTTGGCTCAGAGGCAATAGACATTGTTTTCATAATGCACAATTTCTGTTTCTACCTCTTTGCTTCCAAAGCTGCTCAAAGTCACATATTAGCAACTGGCGAGAGTCAGACCAGCATTACTGCTATTGTAAAGGCTTCTCAGCCCGTTTAGCCTGTTTCCATCATCGAAAGGTATGCATTAGCACATCCGTTAAGAGTTGTTTTTCTACCCCTTAGTCTGTAATTTGTACCCTGTTGAATATACCATAAAGCTGGGAATTCATTTAGTCTGGCAGAATTTGGAGAGGACTTAGTAATACAGGAATCTCAGCTTTGGCTAGGTAGTTGAATGACTATAGTTTCCAAATTTCATAGCGACAACCATTGCTTGAAGGCATGGGAAAATTTTCCTCTTATGATTGAGTATTGCCATGTGTATTAGTCAATCATTGCCAGAATAATGCAACATAATAAGCCACCCTAAACTCAGTGTCTTTAAACATGATTATTCTCACTCACACATCTGTTGATCAGCTGGGGGTCAGCTGACCTAACTTTCAGGTTGGATCTGGGTCTGCTCCACATGTTTCTCATCATCTTTGGACTGGTGGACTAGCTGGGACATGTTTATCTCATGTCAATGGCAGACACGTAAAGAGGGACAAGTGGAAACACACAATGTCTCTTAAGGCCTGTTCTCAGAACTGGCAACTGTCCCTTCTGTCCATATGCCATAGGCCAAATCCAGTCATTTGGCTGAACCCAAAGTCAAGGACTGGGAAAGTACATTCTGCTTCTCATGAGGAGAACTACGTCATATGCCAAAGGGCAGGACACCGTGAAGGGTTAGGTGTGGAGCCAACAATCCAATCTTCCGAACTGTCAGATATTAAGGATGGCATACAAGTCGGTTTGCAGCCATAATTCAAGAAATTAATGGTGGCGCCTTTGAGAGTTTCAGTTCCCTCAGCAATGAAGAAAGTGTGCAACATCTTTCACTTGAATGTTACCTTTCACTTGCTGTCATGCTGGAGTCTCACAGCCTGGGGGCATACTGAGGGATTTCAGAGTGGAATTCTAATTCTTTATTAGTTAAGGCAAGGTTATATAGAATGTTGACTATTATAGTTTGTGCTATCTGTGGCCCTACATTGAGTAATAAAGAAAGGAGATGATTTTGTAGAGATTTATACACTTCTTTAGGGGAAGACTCCAAAGCATAATGGATACTGTGCCAATAAGAAGACTGGCATTTCTGTTCTCTCTTTCTTAGAGCCCAGCTTCTATTCAGTCAGGGTAGCCCACTGCTGGAGACACCATATGGAAACACCAAGTTTGGGGAGAAGGGTACAGGATGAGAAAGAGTCCACACGGACGATAGCCAAGGAACCCATCCAACAGCAAGATCCTGGGCCCCGGACATATAACCACAGTTGTTACCTGGTAGCCAGCTGCCAGCTGTTCAAACCATCCTAGTTGAGTTGCCATGTATATGACTGACAAGACCTTCTTGGATATTCCAGCCAGCAGACATCACATGAAGCAGGAACAGAAAACAGGGAATATTCCTAGCTGTGACTCATCTGAATTGCTGATCCACAGAATTGTGAGAAGTAATAGACTTGGTATTGTTTTAAGTCACTAAGTTTTAGGGTAGTTTTTTAGTCAGCACTACATAATTCAAACAGTGACTTTTGTGAGAATTTCTCCAAAAGTTGGAATTCTTATTTGGCCTTTATCATTTTTGCCATTTGGATACTCTTTCTAGGGAACATGGCATTTTTATCACAGAGAATGTGAGTGACGGTGAAAAGCAAAAACACATTTCTTATTATTAGATGAGTCTGAAGAGGGAAGAGCTTGTTTATTCTTCTGCAACTGAATGTTATTTAATTTTTGAGGCCTAAAACCTATAACTGGATTACCTGAAGGAGGAGATTCAATAAATTAATGTACTAGTTAATTGTCTGCCAGAAAATTAAGCCAGATCGAAGGACCACCACCTATTGGAGCCTCTTGCGAAAAATCCATTTCCTGCTCACTGGGGCTGTTGGCAGAATTCATTATCTTCTTTTAAGATTGGGATCCGTTTTTTCTTTCTGGTCCTAGAGGCCACATGAAGTCTTTGGTTCCTTGCTGCTCCTCTGGCAATGGCAGGTCATATCCCTCTCACACTTGGAATCTCTCCTTTCCACTTTTGCCTTATTTTCTGACGCACATCCAGCCTCCCCCTTCTGCTTTTAAGAGCTCATGTTAAGATTGGGTCCACCTGGATAATCCAGTATAATCTTGCTATGTTAAGGTCAGCTGATTAGGAACCTAAATTCATCTGTGACTTCAGTTCCCTTTTGCTATGCAAATAACATTTGGGGGTCAATTATTCTGTCTCCTCAAGCAAGATATCTGCCTTCTTCAATTGCCAGCTCCTTTTATGTCATGGTGTATATAAATAGCACGCTCATAAATTGTGCACTGTGCAACCTGTGCAGCTGGCTCTTAGAAGTATATTAGAACAGAAGTGAGGCAGATTACATATCCAGTGTTTCATTTCTGTGTCTTTGATTCTCCCAATTTCAAACGGACATGTTACTACCTTCCTCTCATTTCAGAGCAAGATTTCTCTTTCCTGTCTCTATTAACCCAAGAGGAAGATTTTCTTTTAGACACAAATAAGCAAAGAACATTTTTAAAGGAAATATTTATAATAGAAATATATATTTTTAATTACAGAAAAAAAATGGGGATAGATTTTGCAGCAAGAAAAGGCTCCTGGACATCTGCTCAGATCCTTCAGCCCATTCAAGCCTAGCTGTTCTTCTCACAGTCCTCTGAATGCCTTCTAGCGCTGCTCACTAAATTATCTCTCACAGCCCCACTGAGTCAGCCTTTCTCATGTGTCACCAGCTAATACCTAGCCCAGGAGATGGCTGCCAATTGTCCTCTTTCAGTTTGTGATAACATTACCCGTGACTATTAATTACCTCACAATCTAATTACAAAACCATGTGCTTGACTTCAGGAAGATTGATGCAATGCCATGTTTCTCAATTTTATTTATATAGTGGAGAGAGGTTTTCAAAGATATCTAATGTAAAAAAAGCCATTATTTAAAAAGCCCAGGGGAGCTATCATGGTTAGTAACTCAGATTCCTCTTTCCCTGCCTTTGTAATCACTGAAACAGCATCACAGAATCCCAAGGCTTCTTTGGACACAGTTTTGAAAACTTTAGTATAGCGGAAGGACCTAACTGCAGTGGGAGACAAGAGGCATTTCTCCATTTTTTCAGCCTTGTGATTTTTGAGCAATGCCCTCAAATCTGCATTTCCTTTCTTATCTAAGTGAGAATAATACCTTTTCCTACTAATTCTTAGGAGTAGTGTGAGAATCAGTCTCATATTCTGCTCCTTTCTGCCCCCCATTTCTACCCTAATATTCTAATGATGTAGGTTCATTTGCTTTTCCCTAGCACCTTACCTAATCATGACCCTAAGCCATTGACCAAGTTTTCTTCCACATCTAGAATAAGTTTTCCTTTTTACTTTCAGTGAAATTTTTACTTTGGCACCTCATTTGTTAAGCTTTTGGCCCAGTCATAATGAAGAGGCTTTATGTGTATATTATTTTTCATCTGTATTTTTCATCTGCATTTTGCATGAAAACCTATTGTACTATGTCTGAATTTCCACAGGCTCAAGAAATATGAAATTTTTATCTTTTATGTCTGGTATCTAACATAGTCCTTGGCAGAAAATAGGTTCCCAGTAACAGCTTTTTTGAATGAATGACTCAAAAAGTAAACATGCACTGTATTTGTTATTATGATGATGGCTATCTCTGTGTACAGACTGTATTTCCTCCACCTAAATACTTTGCCTTAAGCCTCCCAACCTTTTGTCACATGAAGCTACCAGTGCCCCACTCACATCAAAAGCACTGGTGATAACAGGAAAGGCACAGAATAGTTAATAAGGGATAAGGAAAATTTGTACATTTCATAGAAAACTACTCAAAATTCTTACTACCCCTATCTGTTCCTCCAAACCCCCTCCCCCCTTCCATTTCTGCTGTGGCTCTGCTCTAACATGTCTTCTCATTCAAACCAACTTACCAAATATTTCTTCTGCATATAGGAAGCTCTCATCAGTCAAGTCCAGTTTTCTCCATCAAACTGTATTTTCACCTTAACAGGAAATAATAATCAAGATCACATTGATTAGTTTAGTTCTTATAGTTTGTTTTACCTTCAGCTCTATTTTCAGTTGTCACCTATATCTACATTTGTGAATGTACGCCTTAAAATATTCTGAGTTGATTCCACTGATACCGTCTCCTCCTGTTCACACCCATGGATTCAAGTTACAAGTCTCATGTATTTTATACTTCTCAGGGTAAGAACTGTCAACTTACTTATTAAGGTAACTACAAAAGTGAAAGATCTGGGACACAAAGACACCATATTCCATACCTTAAAATGCAACATTTTCTCATTGACATATAAGTAGTTTTTCTGGGATATAGCTTTCCTTGTAACTGTCTGGCAAAAAAATAAAATAAAATAAAAAAATACACCAGGATTTACAGAAATACAAAGTTTGATATTTAATTTTAAGTAGTGATTTTGATAGTGGGAATAAATTTATTTATATTGTATTCCAATTGATTTTGTGGTATAAAATATAAATTGATTGTCTCCTTATGCTTTGAACTCAAGCCAGACATTCAGGTTCTTGCTCTGAAGTGCAGAATTTAAAAATAAACAGCACTAAGAACTACAAACTTTTCTCTCTGGAATGAGAACTCCCCCTCCCCCACATAAAATTATTCATTAATTTGTTAATTTACATATTCACTCATTCACTTGTATCATTAAAGATCCATTAAACATTTGAAGAGCCCAGAATTGTATCGCTGCTGATATGTGATTGTAGATAAGCCAGTTCCTTGGTAACAGAAAGCCTATATCCTAGTGAGGGAGACAGAAGTACTCCAGGTATGCCGAACAGCCATGTAACTTGTGGATCCTACTACAGAAGAATATTCATCCTAGGTAGGGACCCAGAAGAGTGAAAACGGAAACTAAAAGAGGTGGTCATGTCAAGAAAGGCTTCACAGAGAAGGAAATGTTTGATCCTCACCTTGAAAAATGCCTGGGTATTTAGTAGGCAGATGACAGAGGGATATTCTGAGCAAGGGGGAACAGTGTCAACGAAGGAATGTAAGACACTGGCTTGAGAGCCACATCGACAACGCGTGTCTTTGGTGTCCCACGATATTCTCTTTCATCAAGGACCCAAATCCTCTCAGCCAAATAGGCTTCACAGGCTAATTTTAGAGGCATAGAAATGATATACCTCAAAATAACTTCAAAACTAAGTTTGGTAAAACCTTGGATTTTAGTAATAAATATACCAGGGTTTAATTCTACTGCTATTACTTACTAACCATGATGCAATAGGCAAATAATGTCATCTCCTTCATTCATTTAGGCTGCTGTAATAGGATACCATAAACTGGATGGCCTATAAACAACAGAAATTCATTTCTTACAGTTTCAGAGGCTGGGAAGTCAAGGTCAAGGCACTGGCAGACTCAGTGTCTGGTGAGGGTCCACTTCCCGACTCATAGACGGCTGTCTGTCTTCTAGCTGTGTCCTCACGTGGTGGGAGAGACACAGGACTCTCTGGGGCCAGTTTTATATGGGTGCTAATCCCATTCATGAGAGCGTCACTCTTGTGACACAGTCACCTCCCAGAGGCACTGTCTCCTAATACGACCACAGCAGAGGTCAGGATTTCCACACAGGAACTTGGCAGTGGTGGGAAGGCCCACAAACATTCAACTCACTTTCATCATTCACAAACTGAGACTAAAGATACCTACTTCTGCATCTCATTTGAGGGTTAAAATAGGTAATTCATTGAAAATATTTAGGATGGTACCTAGCAACAGTATGTACTCAAAAAATGATTAACTTTATTACTGGCACCAACATCAGTACCCATCCATTCCCTTACTGCTAGTAATGCAACTACTGATAACAATAATAGCTACTAGTTTTTCAGTCCTACAGCCCAGCAACAGTACTAAATCCTCTACATGCACTAGCTAATTTACCTGTCTTTTCTACTATTGTTATTCCTACCATTTCTGTTGCATGAAATCACTGTAATGTCAAAGTCTCCATAGATGTTCATTTCTCATCATGAGGCACTAATCCATGTGGGGAATTGGCAACAGTGCAATTGCTTTTTTCTTCCTTGTTTGTGCTTTTGCGACTGAATCCAGGGGAGGAGAAAGCTGCCCAAATACTACTCACCTGGTTAGGTATAGAACAGTATTTGTTTCCTAAGGCTGCTGTAACAAATTACCAGAAGCTTCTTGACTTGAAACAACTCAGTTTTATTATAGTCCTGGAGGTCAGAAGTTCAAAATGAGTTTTATGGAGATAGAATCAGCATGTCAGCAGGGCTGCCTCCTTCTAGAGGCTCCAGAGAGCGTTCTCATCCCCCAGGGACTGCTGGCACGCCCCAGCTACGACTATGTCACTGCAGGCCCCGCTTCCTTCATCTCATTGCCCCCACCCTGACCTCTAACTATTCTACCTTTCTCTTATAAGAAGCCTGTGTTTACACTGCATCCACCAGATAATCCAGGATTATCCCTCCAATCCCCTCACCCCCCCCACCCCCCACCATTTAAAGATCCTTAACCACATGCAAAGTCCCTTTTATCCTATAAGGTAACATATTCAGAGGTTCCCCAGATTAGGGCATGGAACATCTTTGGGGGTCCATTATTCTGTCTACCACAAAGATTATCATAAATTATTACATTATTTGGAGAATGAAAAAAGACCTGAACACAGCTTGATAGGGAAAATATCGACATAGTGTAGAATATTGTCGAACCCATAAAGCATTCTCCTTGAATGCTTCTGTTCTTGTATTTCATATTATTAGAACAGGAGCCTACGGGGGATTTTCCAGGCAGTGGATCACAAGCACCACTTTGGGGCTCTCACCTTGCCTGGTCGTTGGCTATGTGGCTGGTGCACTTTTATCTAGGCGATATTTTTTACCTACACACCACAGAGGCTGCTCCGGTTTGGCTCTGTATGTGGGGACTGCAGCTAATCAAGATCATTAGAAGCAGGGCGCAAATGTCATCAAACTCTGCCACACAGACCAAATCTGGCCCTTCCCCAGGGGGTTCCAGGTCCACTTTTACCATGACATTCCTGTGTGATACAGGGAAGGTTGTTTGATTTCCCTGGCCTCGGTTTCCCCAAGTGTACAGTAAGGTTGGGTATAACTGCCTTGTTTATCTCATAGGATGATGGTGAGAAGAAAGAGGAATAATAATTTTGAGAAAGTTTTAGGAAAAAGTAAAATGCAATGTTGTTAGTTATTGCTAAGAATTTAATCCTTCTCCATAGATTTTTAGAAAACAAAAAATTTTTTGCATCCACAGTTTACCAAATAACACCTAGTTGTTTCATTCTGCTTGAGTCAGCAGCTGAATGGTGTCTATAGTTTGCCAAGCTTAAAAATAGATGCTGGTCTTCTACTTAACACTGAGTTCAAGAAAATTTAGGTTTGGCAATGGGTACCCCTTGTGTCCATTCCCATTTCTAGTTTAGAGGCCTTCTTAATACTGTTTAGAAAAACTGTGGGCAGTGAATATTCTTACAAAACAACATTTGATGAGTTAGAGTAAATGAATTAGAAACATATGGATCAAATCTCTCTGAAATACATCAGGATTGAAAAATGAAGGAGAAAAAAGCACTTAGCTTTATCCAAATACGTAAAGGCTAGCTTGTTAAGCTTGACCAACCTAAAACACTACTGCATAGGGCAGGGGCTTGGACTTCCTCTCCATCAACTTTTTATATTGTCAACCAATTTCTCCCTTTCCAAGGCAGGCGTGTACAATTACAGCATTTCTTTCTCCATGATTCTTAGATTCTTTCTCCCGGATTCTCAAAAGTGTATACATGAGAAACCAAACCCACCTGTCCTAAAGACTACGTGTGCTCATGAAAAAAATATGTAGAATGTAACTATCGTACAATGAAATTGATGTAATTCGTGAACAAATGAACAGTTTACAACAACTTGTACAGAATATCCTGCAACTAATAACTGTAGTTTTGGGTATCAACAAAGTGATAGAGAATAGTTATAGTGCTCAATTCAGCCAAGTCTTTCTGTGACAGCTTTAGTAGCTCTACTATTTGGGTGTAAGTCACAGAAGTCAATTCAATATTCCAGTGCCAGAATCTCCTCTGGATATAATCTAAGACTCAGACCACTTTAAGCTACCTGCATCTCACTTCTGCTCTTCTTCAAGAACCAGTAAGAATTTCCCTAATTGTTTATACTCAGTAAGAGTGGTGAGCACAACCACTCAATTAAGAGGGTGGGATACCAATGGGTGTGTGTGGAGGGAGATGGTATTTAACATATTCCAGGTCACTTTTCCTGTTCTCCCCACTCAAATTCACAACTTCTTCTTTGCACCTAAATATGTCCTTGCCCTTGGAGAAATTGAGTCAATGAGCATTTAAAAAAATATGTTCCTTTCAGGAACTTTAATGAGCTTCCCATTTATGCTGAAAGTACCACTGTGAACCTGGGATGACCCAGCTGAGCTGAGGACATAAAGAGGATCGTCACTGATCACTGGTTTGACAATCGTCGTGAAACCACAAATAGAATTTAGCTCTTTTTGCCTTCGCCTTTATTTATATAAACGAGGAAACTGAAACAGGATGGGATAATGAGTTACCATCTGACCTTCTACCTCTTGAAGCTTTCTCTAGAAAGATACCTCCAGTTCTCAGGGCTTCCTCTGAATTGCAATAGCCCTCGTCTGAACTGACTTGTACTTAACTTAACCTTTAGGGCGATCTTCACTGATGTTCCTTGTGCAGGTATCTTCCCCAACCTACCCATCCAGACTTAACAGCCCAAACCCAGGAACTGTATACACATCACAAGACCCACAGACAAACAATGCACATGATATCATTCAAGATACAGCGTCTTTTATTATTATTATTATTATTATTATTATTATTATTATTTTGGGTTTTGTCTTCTTAATAATAGATAGCCAGCTTACCAAATAAACTCAAATACTTCATAGAGGATATAAAGACAGTTATTTGAGTACATACACATTCCCAAATTCCACCACTTGTAACAACATACTATATGTGCTCATTCTAGAACACGTGGATTTAGGGATGCCCGCATTCAACAATTTCTTCAAGACTTTATTTCTGACTCCTTAGATCATATTGCTGTGGGGTGTCCCATGCAATGGCTCTTTCCAGAAATGGTCCAATTTTATTTCATTTTTTTCTCTAAGTAGGGTTTATTATTTGGGGTCAACTTGATAAATTGTCAGATGGTTGGATAATATATGTTTTATTTTGTTTGAATGTGCTGCATTTATTATACCCCTCTGTCCTGAACCAAGTGGACTTTTTATTATTAAAAAATCTAATGAAAACAAACTTCACAAAGAACTATTGTTAAAGAATACACTTATCATTTCTTTTTTTTCCCCTCTCTTAGGTGGATTTACAAGAGCCTCTTGTTATAGGTCGTGCATGAATGGCAAGCTGTTTGCTTTAGATTTATGTAGAACTTATAATAAAAATGAATCAAACTTATTTTAAAACAAAATCTAAATTAAGTGGATTCATAAACCATTGCAATAGAAAATTGATGGAAATCTGAACCTTGACAATTTCTCTACAAGGAACACTTGACATCTTTCTAGTAGATTTGTTTTACTTAAGCAAATTTTTAAATTAAAGTCAGACAGGGGAAAAGCAATAGGGCTACTTTCAATAGCTTTTCTTAGAAAATTATTTATATCTATATTATATCCATTCTAATATATTTCAATGTCGTTTTTCCTTAAACCAGTCAACAATTACAACTGCCTCATAGCCTTCTTTTATTTAACAAACTAGAGATATTTACTAGGTCTCACTCTTCTCTATGAGTCTGAATATATATAATGAATCATCTAAACATCACCTCATTCCTATTTATAGAACCCCCTCACCCTCCTTCCCTCTGGTCCTTTGCCTCAATATAACTACCCAGTCTTTAGCTATTCCTTCTTCCTTCCGTGGAGACCAGTCACTCATCTTTAATAAAGATGACACAGCCACAGGTACTTCTGTTTGCACCCACCTTTATCAGCTATTTCCTCTAAATTCTACAGCATCTTAAATTCTCTCTTACTGCAGAAATCTTCCCCCCTACTTAAGATTTACTCAGGTGAGTCCCAAGCAGAAGTAAACAGTATTTTAGAAGTCTGCTACCCCCTCAAAATACACAACCATCTTTTTCCTTCTACTTATCAAAGTTCTTCCAGCTGCCACCCTTCCTCATGAGGGAACACACTGTCGTTGGTCTGCCTGTCTACACGTGCCCGACGCTCTTCACTCAAACCAAGGACGCCTAGTTTTTCTCAGTCCACATCCAGGTTTACTTTATAGTACTGCAATCGTGAACTCTCTCTCTTCCTAAACGCAACTGCTCCTTTGACTCCCGTGAAGGGGCACTATTCAGGTCCCTTGTCTCTTCCCATCCCCCTCACTCTCTCCTTGACTTGCTGGGCGTCCTCTTCCATTCGGTTTGTGGGAGTCTACATCCAGGTTTTGTCTGTTTATACTTTACATCTATTTTTAATGCCCTTTGTCACAATTTGTACTGTAATGGCTCTACATAGGTCCACTGCCCAGAGGGCTCCTTGCTTTATATCAGCAGCCTTAGCAGCTTGGCAGTTGCCTCCTGAATATTACCACCTCAGTCTTCCATCCTAACCTGTTCTAGCTTAACTTCTGACACATAGTAGGTTTTCAGTAAATGCTGAACTAAATGAGCTATACAGCTACAATCATTCTGAGATGGATTTCTCTGGAAACACTTGCAAGAGAATTAAGAGGCAAAACTGGTGGAGGATTCTCTAAGTCAATGATTTTTGTGTATTCAGTCTGGTGGTAATGAGTGAGGCAGACCTCTCTTTACCTTTGCATAGTCTTGAACAAGCTGCTTAACCCTCTAAACACCAGTTTCTCATTTATGAAATGTCACCTACCAAATAAATTGTTGTGAGGCTAAAATTAAATAATTCATATAAAGTACTGAGATGGTAATAGTAGAGATCCCTCTTATTTTTAGAGATAATGTTCTCACTCCATTGCTAGAATATGTATATTCCACAGAGTGAAGATTTTTGTCTTTTTTCATTCCCAGCCATTGGAGATAGTGCCTAGGAAGGGCCTGCCATACAGCAGGCCTTCAATCAATATTTGCTGAAAAATAGTAAACTAAAAGGTGTCTTTATATCTAGAACCAGATTCGTCATGTTTCTCCCCCATGCCAGCTCTCCTTTTGTCTCTGCCAGAGCTCCTAATGGTAACATAGCTTCCAGAATAGAATCTGTGGAGTCCTCCTTTCTAGGTCTGGATGAGAACGCCAACAGAGACTTCAGAGTGACGTCCTGCACTAGGTGAGCCCTTCGTGGGTCAGGAGGGGACCCGGCAGGACGGAATGGGGAGATATGCCAGCCATTGCCCTTCCCCTGCCCTTCTTCTGCTTCCTCCTAACACACTGGCAGGCACTCATGTTCTAAGAAAAACAAAAGGGAAAGGAAAGAAATGCAACATTGAAAGGACATGGCTTGAGCAGGCCTCAAGGACAAGGCTGCCCCTACCTGCCAAACCCTCAGCTTTGTCCTTGCACAGTCACTGCTGTGGTGCTTTGCCCACCCTAGTGTACATCTGGCCCCTGAGGCCAGAGTCGGGTAGAGGACATGGAGGGGTAGGGTGCACAGTTTGGAGGATGGGGCTGTACGCAGCAAGGCTGCCTCCTGGAGAAGCCCACAGAAGGCGTTCCAGGAAGGCTGTGGTGCAGAGCAGCCATGTGGTACACAAACGTGTCCACCAGAAATGTTAAAGAAGTGAAAAGGTTGGCGTTGGAGAAAGACCCTTGTTGGTCCTCAGCTGCCAGGACGTCCCCCAGGAGACCCTGTGAGTGGAGGGAGAACCTGTAAAAGCAGGTGATGGGGTAACTCAGAGATGAATGTATGTGACCACATTGGTACACCAGGGCTTTTTTGTCACACAAGTGGGAGGCCAGAAAAGAGAACCGAAGTTGTAAACTAAGGAAGAAAGATCGACTAGAAGCAGGAGACACAGGATATCAAACTCAAAGTACCTGATGAGAAACAAAACAGCAGCAGGGTGAAACCAGGGCAGGGGGCTTAGGCTGGGGAAGGCAGTGGGGAACGTATTTTAACAAACACCTGGGCTCCTACGGTGTTTCTTTTATTTAGGATTTGACAAGCTTTATTTATAGTTAAGATGTGTTTCACAAACCCACTTCAGATAATGCTCTAATTTTGCTTCTTATTGGTCATGTTCCCTCTCTTTTGTCATGTTTTATATCTTTCATTCATATTTCTCCTAAGTTGTCATCATTTTCATTCTTATTAACCATGATTTCTCAAAACTCTTTCTTTGTATTTGAACTTTTTGACCACTTTCTCCCATCTCACATCCCTATTTCTGGACAAGCTTGTATGTCCAGATTTTTAAGCAATTCGCTTTTGGCCATTCTTAAAAGCAAAATAAAATTCAACCCAGGTACCATGAAATCCAGCATCCTTGATATTCCACTCCTGGTCACTGCCATCTAGAAAGAAGTGAGACTGTAGCACAGTCACTGAGACCTCACCCGGAGACACTGACATTGGTTCAACCTTTGCCCCTCCTTGGAGCTGACATAAATATTCACCCCCAGGATTCTGCCTGTTTTTATTTTCCCTTTTATTCACAATGAAACAGAGTCTGGCTGCCAATAGATATGGCAGTTGACAAAATATTTGCACAGTGTAATATATTTTTTCTAAAGAGGTGTAGCTAGAATGATTCAAAGAACCCATCCCCTCACCTCTCCGATGTCCGCCCACCCCTAACAAGACGTTAATACATTCAGCTTCGGCCTTGAAGCCTAGTTCACTGGAGGTGACAGGTTACCAGACACATGGAGCGTATTTTCCCTTCCTTTCTAAAAATTTCCTGCAGCTTCCCCTTAATACATAATAAAAAGATCACCAGGCCCTTGAACTTTCCCCTCTAGGAGAAGCCAAAACAAATCCTAAACTAAGTCCCTTGGCAGAGAAGTATTCTTCTGATGGTAAAGCGAAAAATAAAATAAGAAATCTGGATTATTGCTCATCTGAGAATCTCCCAAGAGACTTTGTAGCAAATACGTGCTCCCTGTGGTCTGGGGGGACCACCATAAAACTGGCCAAGTCAGCAAGAAGAGGGAGGTCAAATCCCACACAGCGTCCTGTCCATAAAACAAACCCAGCTCTGTTCATGTAGTGCGTGTTGTCCAGCCATTGCCTTTATGTACAAGTTGGGCAAATGCCCCCTCTGCAGTGCCAGTCACTCCTGCTAGACCATGGGCCAGGGATGATTTCCAGCAGCAGAGGGGCAGGACAGGTTTGGAAGTAGCTGCCGCAGTGAATGAAGTAAGAAGATTGGCCAAAGTGGAGAAAACGCAGCAAGCCAAGGCTCTGTCGGGGTCAGTTCATGTGGGTCTGTGAATCTCCTTCATGGACCATTAGTGCTGAAAGGAGCCTCTGGGGGTCATTCAGTATATCCCTCTGCTTCCCCTGGGTTGCTTCAACACATGGTTTTCCTTCAAAACTGATGGTTTTCAAGAAAGAACATGCCTTTTGCCATTTTTTTTTATCTCTTAACATTCTCCATTTCATTCTTCCTGAGTCCTGATGTACTCTACTAATCAGGTCAATAAGCCAAAACTTGCAGGGAATAAAATCATAGGCTTTGGTTACTGTACAGCCCATGATACTGTGTTAAACATCCAGCCAGCTGTCTTACAAATGTTCAGAAGAGCCAGAGAGCATGCGTGAAGCTGTGCAATCAATCACTGCTCCTAAGAAAGCAACCTGTATTGCATCTATTTAGCAAATATTGATTGAAGGCCTGCTGTATGGCAGGCCCTTCCTAGGCACTATCTCTAATGGCTGGGAGTGAAAAAAGACAAAAATCTTCACTCTGTGGAATTTACATATTCTAGCAATGGAGTGAGAACATTATCTCTAAAAATAAGAGGGATCTCTACTATTACCACCTCAGCTATTATTGAATACTGCTGTACTTTATATGAATTACTTAATTTTAGCCTCACAATAATTTATTTGGTAGGTGACACTTCATAAATGAGAAAACTGGTGTTTAGAGGGTTAAGCAGCTTGTTCAAGACTATGCAAAGGTAAAGAGAGGTCTGCCTCACTCGTTACCACTAGACTGAATACACAAAAATTTAGAATAAATTTTAGAATAAAAAAAAACTTAAGAGAAACCTCCAGTTTTGCCTCTTAATTCTCTTGCAAGTGTTTCCAGAGAAATCCATCTCAGAATGATTGTAGCTGTATAGCTCATTCAGTTCAGCATTTACTGAAAACCTACTATGTGTCAGAAGTTAAGCTAGAAGTTTAAAATATGGTGAGATGTGGCCACAAAACCTTAATAGAGGGAGAAGACAGAGACACAGACGATATGATGGGGTAAATGCTGCAAGAGAGATGTAAATAGGAGCTGCTAAGCCCGTCCTGTGATAGGGATAGTTCCCCAAAAATGACAGCATCAGTGAAGAGGAAAAGTGTGTGTGTGTGTGTGTGTGTGCACACGTGTATGTGTATGTGTGTGTGTGCATGTGCGTGTGCGTGTGTGCGTGTGTGTGTGTGCATGTGTGTGTGCACGTGTGTGTGCGCGTTTGCGCGCACGTGTGTGTGTGTGTGTGTGTGTGTGTGTGGTGTAGATGGAGTGGACAGCATGACAGCAAAGTGGAGAGAATGGGAAGCATCCCAGGAAGAGTAGGGTCCTGGAACAATAAGGAATGTCCGAGGAACTTTGAGTAGCATCTTTTAAACCTAGATTAGCAAAACTCTCAGGGATGTTCTTACTCTTATTTTTCTATCAAAACTTCATACTGGGTAGGTTTGTTGTGCTTTTTTAAAAATAACACAGAAGGAAATGGTTGCATGATCTTAGAAACACCTGAACCTCCCACTCTGATCCCACAATCAGATTTTCCTTGGAAAAGAATAGAGTTGGTCATTAGCCTGTCCAGTGACACCTTTAGTGTCACCTCCTGACCCCTGGGACCAGAGTGAGGTTCCACTGTGCATCAAAAACAAATCGTTTTCCATAGCAGAATTCTTACATGTGAACTGATGTGCCTTCAAACTAATGTGTGTGTGGATCGAGGCAGCTCCTACCTGCTGCTTTAGGGGAATTAGAAGAGGTGTCTATTTTTTAAGTGAATTTTTTTATAGCAGCAGATGCTCATGTTTTCTGTTCAAGTCAAAGCCACAGGCTGAGATGCACATGCACGCTCTGCCACACTATATATGTTTTCAATCAGTTCTACAAGGTTGTTATTTTTTTTTTTAATGTCAAAACTTAACCCACGCATGGCCCCAGGAGGCATGGAGATGCCTAAGCCACAATGCTGGGTTGCAGGACCTAATATCCGTGTAATGATGAGATTGGCTGCAGGGCACATTTGGAAATAATCTTCAGCCTTTGGGATTGAGACCAAGGGCAGGAAATAATAAAACTATGAAGCTACACTGCATCCTCCTTCTGCTTCCCGCATTCTGCATTTGGGGTACAAAATATGAACATTCCACCAGATTGAAGGAAATGTTGAGAGTTGTCAAAAGATAACAAAGTGTAGAGTTGAACAGAATAACTGAGCACCTTGGAGAATGAAGGAGAGCCAAGTGAAGGGCATTTGGCAACAGTGAAACAGAGAAAGACAGGCTGCAACTCAAATGCAGATGCTGGAGGTCTCCAAACATCTCATCAAACAAATAGACAAAGGGAAATGCTTTTCTAAGTAGCATGCACTTAACCCAGGGAACTCGATGACACATGGTTTTTATTGAGCCAAGGAACTCTGTAGCTCTTGTCAAAGAGCTGGACACTGTGATGAATGTGAGTAGCATCTGTAGCTCTGCTAAGTGACGTGAAAGGGATGAGCCTGACCCATCTTCTGGCGCGGGCGGTGGAAACTGACTTCTGGCAAGACTTCCTCAAGAGTGTGAAGGGCCCAGTGGGTTAGGAGCCATTTTCTGAAGTCTCTGTTCATCTTGCTCTGAAATATCACAACAAAGCATAGGAAGAAAAGAAAGAAATCAGAAGCCTTGTTCAGCTTCTCCTGTGCCTACCTAAGACCTTCAAGATTTCCCCCGTGTGTGTTAGCGCAGATTCTGTAATATCATATTGATGATTTGTACTGTTATCTACTATTTACCAAAATACCTTTGGTTAATACCTTCAGGCAGAATACATTTGGCAGTTATTAGATTAGATAAAACATATGTCACAGACAGACTTACACACAGACACATGGTCTCAAGACCTTCCCATTTGTAGATTTCCAGCTGTTGAAAGAACTTACCAGTAGCTAATTCCTGGGATGAAAAGGTTGATTCAGACCCAGAAGTACAAGTGTAATGGAATAAAAGAAAGGGGATAATAAAAAAAAGAGAGCTAAAGAGTCATTGAGGGCACATAGTCAAAGATATGTATCCCCAATCCACTCTGTTGAGGGTCGGTCTACTTGGTCAGTATTAAAATAGCTGAGTCTATGTCATAAGAGCTGCCTTACATCTGATAATAACCAGCTGCTTCACAGACAATGCCATGTTGGTCACTCTATCCCTGGTCCATTCATTTCATTGACGGTTAGTATTCTTGTAAAAAAGTACAAACTAATCAAAAACTTGTTGCTGAGTCTGGCAAAATAGCCGACATGCTTCTATGTTCTCTTTTATTCCAAAAGTCACTCTGAGGATTTTAAAACAAATTAGAAGATGGCTTTGATGAACAAAGTTCTCTTAGTAAAAGCACAGGTCATCAAGCTAATTAAGTCAATGGTTAATTAGAGAATTGAATAAATAAATCTTAGATATTTTCACCTATGAATGTGCCATTGGTGATGAGATATTGTCTGGTAGTTGGAGTTTAGATCATTTCTGTCATCCTGAGCTAAGGAGACAGAGATGAGAGTTCAGAGAGGCTGAAGCCGCTGGAATATGTGGACAATACCAGAACACCATGCAGGAGCTAGCTAAGCAGAGCTAGAGTTCCCGAAATCTATCTAGGGTTCTGTGTTGGCTGAACATCAAGCTTGAGTATCATGCACAAGGTGAGACTCCCTGGGTCCTGGCAAAGAATAATTACTTAAGAAAGAGAAAAAGAAATGAATGGGACCTCAGTGACCAGTGGGATAATCGCAAACAGTCTAGCATACAGTTTCATAAGCAGGAGAAGAAGGAAAGATATCTGAAAAAAGAATGGCAAAACATTTCCAAATTTGATTAAAGCAATAAAGCACAGATCCAAGAATATCAATGTACCCAAAGCAGGAAAAAAAAACAAACTACAAGAAGACATATCATAATCAAATAACAGAAAACAAATGACAAAAAAAAATTTTTAAGAAAACAACATGTTATTTGGGCAACAAAGATAAGATTTTCAATCATGTATATTTTAGGCTAAACAAAGCTGAGATTATTTGTGGCCAGTAGACATAGACTTCAAGAAATGTTAAAGAATGGTCTTCAGGCTGAAGGAAACCAGTTGCAGGTTGAATTCCCATTTACACAAAGAAATGAAGAGTGCTAGATATGGTAAATGAGTAGATTAAGCGTGTTTTTCTCATTTATTAATTTTAAAGAAGGTATTTGGCCATTTAAAGCCAAAATAGTAATGTGCAATGGGAATCAAAACATATGCAGAAGCAAAGGTATGACAAAATGCAAAGGACAGGAGTGCAAACATGGATGAATATTGCATGAAGGTGAAGTGATACAATGCTACCTGAATGTGGACTGTGATAAGCTAGTGATGCATGTTGTGAACCCTACAACAGAGCTATTTCACAGAACTTTTTGCAGTGTTGGAAATGTCCTATATCTGCACTATCCAGTATGATAGTCCTTAGCCACACTGGGATAATGAGTACTTAAAGTGTGACTAGTGTGAGGCTGACGAATTGAAGTAAGGAACTGAGCCACATATGGCAATGACTGCCACGCTGGACAGCACAGCCTACAATAAGCACTAAAAATAAACAAAACAAAAAACAAACATACAAAGATGTATTAGCTAATCAGCCAACAAAAAGAGAAAAGGGAACACCAAAAATAATCAAGTAGTTCCAAAAAAGAGAAAAAAGGAAAAGGGAACAACAAACAGATTGAGTAAATAGAAAGCAAATGAACCAATTATGTTAACAATTATTTAAATATACATGGATTAAACACTCCATTAAAAAGAAGAGATTGTTGGACTATTGAAAAAACTAAAAATCAAGACCTGACTCAACTGACTATATTATTTCAGAAAAAGTAGACCCCAGATCAAGAAATATTACCAAAGATAAAGAAGGATATTCAATAATGAAAAAGGGTCAATTAGGAAGATGTGTAGAACACTATACATGAAACTGCGGAATATAACTTCTTAGAGAGCATGTGGAACGTTCACCAGGAGGGACCATATGGTGGGCCATAAAATATCTCAGTAAATTTAAAAGGATGGAAACCAGAGTTGACCACAATAGTATTAAATTAGAAATCAAAAACAGAAAGCTATCTGGAGAATCCCTAGATAGTTGGAAGTTAAACAGCATACTTCTAAATAACTATAGGACCAAAAGAAATCAGAAAGAAAACTAGAAAATATGCTGAACTGAATGAGAATGAAAATGAAAATAGAGTATGGGATGATGCTAAAGCAGTTCTACACCAATGATTCTCAAACTTTTCATCTCATGACCCCTTTATACTCACAAAAATTATTGACAGTTATAGCAGGCTTTTGTTTATGTGCATTATAATCTATCAATGTTCACCCTATAAGAAATTAAAACTGGGAATTTTAGAAAATATTATTTATTAATTAAAAAATATATAAATCTATTGCCTAGTAACATAACGGAAATGCTTTTATAAAAATACATATATTCCTCCAAAATCTAATGAGAATGACATTGTTCCACATTTTACAAATTTCTTTAATGTCTTATTAGAAGACAGCCTAATCCTCACATCTGTTTCTACATTATGTTCTTGCTATATGTTGTTTTAATTGAAATATATGAAGAAAATCCAGCCTCACTAAGACCTGTTAGAAAGTGGATATTTTAATAGCCTTTACAGATAATTGGGGATATGTTTCTTTGATGGTATGCCAGAACTGGAAAAGTAATCGTTTTGTAAAGATGAGTTGCAATAAGAAATCTGAAGCCATATCAGTGAATGTTTCTTACACTAATTACATTAAAATCCATCAACCTATTTTGCCAAACATCATTTTGTTTTACATGGGTCACTTGGAATTTTGGTATGCTCAACTGAGCAGCTATTCTGAATTTGATGCATTATATGATGTGCTATCAAAAATCACATTTAATATCACTATCGGTGTCATCATAACAGAGAAGTCTTGAGCCCACTGTGGCAGTTGAAGTTTTCCAAAATTCTAATTTTCACTGGAAAGTTCAAATGTTATGTTGGCAACAAAAAACAGCTGATTTCTTGAAGTTGCAGGACCTCTTCATTAATTTACTGGACAGTGTGCTGCCAGTTTTGCAAACTTTTTTTATGAGTGACTTTTTTCCCACAAGGAAGCTGGTGGTCTTTGAGAAAAAGCAACTAGTTCAGCTTGAAATTCAAACAACCATACAAGTGCATTGTCTTGAGACAGCCATTGCGTCTCAATAGGCAGCAGTAGTGTTTTATGCACGCCTTTCATTTCACCACAGGAGTATTAAAAAGACATCAACTAAAAAAATAAGAAAACAAGCAACCCAATTTTAAAAAGGATAAAAGAGTCCAACTGACATCTCACTGAAGACATATACAGATGGCAAATAAGCATATGAAAAATGTTCAACATCATATGTCATTAAAGAAATACAAATTAGAACATGAGATACCCCTGCCCACTGTTAGAATGGCTAATGGTCAATTGCTGGCAAAGATGTGGAGCAACAGAAACCATATATGTAGTTCATTACTGATGGGAATGAACAATGTTATAGCCACTTAGGAGACAGTTTGATAGTTTCTTACAAAGCTAAACATAGTTTTGCCATATAATCCAGCAAGTAATTTCCTAGATATTTACCCAACTGATATGAAAACTTATGTCTACACAAAACCTGCATGCAAATGTTTGTTATGGCTTTACTTATAATCTCCCTAAACTGGAAGAAACCAAAATATCCTTTGATAGGTAAATGAATAAACTAACCTTGGTACATTATATGATCATCTCAGTAGATACAGAAAAAAGCATATGACAAAATACAACACACATTCATGTTAAAAAGCCTTTCAGCAAATTAGGAATAGAAGTAAAACTCACAGCTAGCATATTTAATAATGAAAGCTTGAACGTTTTAACTTAAGATCAAGAGTAAGTCAAGGATGTCTGCTTTCACCAACTCCACAACATTGTGCTGAAAAGTCCTAAACGATGTAACAGGGCAAGAAAAAGAAGTAAGAAGTATCCAGATTGGAAAAGAATAAGTAAAATTGTCTTTATTTGCAGAAGCCATAGATGTATACATAGACAATCTTAAGGCATCTACAAAATACTACTATAAGTAATAACAGCATTTATCCAAGTCATAGGATACAAGGTGAACGTACACTGTGTTCTGAATGATCTTGTCTTCATTCTTTTCCTCAGCATGTGAATATCTACAAATCTTAGGGTCCACATGAGCCACACACAGGAACACTCCTGTGTAGCCCGCTGGTTACTCTCATTCTCCGCATGTGATTTGTCGGTGGGTGCGACCCTCATCCCTCCGCCAGTCCCGAGGCCCTCACGCCCCAGCCCTGGTCGCTGGCAGCTCTCAGCTGAGTCCCTCTCTGGGACTTCCTTTGGTTAAAGAAGTTCGCCTTGCCGAGGTCAGGAGACAACCTGCCTCCCGTGACTGGATAATTTGCAAGTGTAAAGTCCTGACACCCTCACCCCCAACATGCAACAGCTTTGCGTGGCCAACCCGGCTCCAGAGTTTCCCAATCAATTAATCGGCTGATGCCTGTGCTGCACCTGAGGGCAGCTCACCCGCTCCCGCTGCCCCAGCCTCATCCCTTGCTTCGCTCCCTCCCAGGTGTTGTTCTCCTGGGTTCTCGCTAATAAACTTCCTGCCTACATCTCAGACCCTGCCTCCCAGGAAACTCAAATAGAGACTGTGGACACGTTAAGGGTAGGGGACCATGATTCCCTGGCTTCCAATCCCCCTTACAACTCATATTAAGTCCCCAGAGAACAAGTATTATCATCGACAGTCCTGAGCAGGGTGTCACCTGGGTCAGGAGTGACACCGAGGGCCACACTGGAGTGCCATAGAGCTGCATTACCTCTGGTCTACGACCCACCCACAGCATGCGCTGCCCTAGAAAAATGCATGTGCTGCCCCTCTGAGGCTCTCCCTAACCTGAGTTTATTTTTATGGGTCATACCATCCCTCTAGAGCTAATATGAGGAAAGGGTGGGTGGGAAGGATCAAAATTTTCAGCAACAATTATAGGGTGGTTTACTTCACTCTTCCTGGCTCTATTTTTTTCTCTCCTACTAAATTATTAAACTAGTTTGCTGTGCTCAAGTTTTCATTGCACTGACACTTACATGTCATTCACTTTTACAGGGACTTTGTGGCATCAAATAGATTGTAAACTTTTTTTAAGTGTTCTTCTACGTACATGCATGCATGTGGAGATGTTCCAAATATACTAGGCACTTCCTAAATGCCATATTTCAGTCTGTGTTTTCCAAAGTGACACCTAAAGCATGAATGCTGTGGGAGTTTGGAGATTCTTCAAGGCCACTTTAGGAATGAACCTCACTCTGTATACAGAAGGATGTGTTTATTTCTTTATTGGGAATAACACATGGGTTCTCTTCTCCTGAACATCAATTGAAAATTGGGACTGTGGATTCCCAAAGCAGACAGTAATAATCCACTTTTTTTTTCCCAAAGAAAAGCATATTCCTACAGATGAGAAGGGTTTGCCCTGAAGTGGGGAGACCAGAGAGTACAACCTTTATCCACATATTTGGCTGATCATGGTAGTTTAATCTTTAAAATGGCTTTCTACTAATTCCACCTGTATGTGTGGACAGACAGGGAAAGAAAGAGCCTATCAAAAGGAGGCAAAATGCCTCCCATTAAATCTTTGTTGCAAAAGAGCAGCAATAATCTAGCATATTTCAGTTGCTTAAGAGAACACAATTATTAGTACCCAGATTTTCTGTGTTCCGTAAGGTGTGTTTGGCCATCCGGGTCATTCTACTTCAGGCCCTGGTGGATAGAAGGTCATCACACTGTCAAGATTTGGCAGCTATGCCAGGAGGGACCACACTGGGCCTTTGCAGGAGTTACAAAATGAGCATTTTACTGATAAAGACAATTTATCAGTGGTTTGAAACTAACATAGGAAACAAGGCCAAAGTTCAGGCAACATTAACTCCACATAAGTAGGCAAATAAGGGATTTTCCAGCTGGGGAAATCTTACATCATAGTTAAGAGAGCAAAAAAAACAAAATCCTGGCAATTCAACTAACTTTTAATACAATGAAGAGATCTGCTGAGCTACCATTTACATTTCTGGCTAATTACTAATCATGCTGTGGGTGTCACAAGATCATTTTAAAGCATTGTGCTTACCTCAGAGCGTAACAAATACCTCTGAGCTTCATGGTAGTCTTAAACTCTTAAAGGATACACAAAGCGAACTGTGTTTGATTACATCAGGGATTTAGCCCCTTTTGACTTTTCCCGGTGTTACATCAGCCTCATTATTTAGGGGCTTGATGTCTTGTAGAGCACAAAACAACCATCACTTTGAAGATCAGACAAGCAGTTTTCTTGTGAACAACAGAGGGACCAGAGCAGATATTGCAAAATGCACCCAGTTTGGAGTCTCACAAAGCTTTCCTTTCTTCTTAAAAATAACAAGTTTCACTTCATTTTAAACTTGGAGGTCAGTTACTAAAACATGGGATGTGGATTTAATGATCCCGTTTCTTAAAATAAACATGGGGTGCATAACAAATAACATCCCGTGTACTTATGCAGGGAAAAAAAATCTACAAACAGACACACAAAAGTAATGAAAATGTCACTGAAGGGATATAAACTGATTGTAAAGAAAAGTGCAGGTCCACAATTTTCTATTACCTGACACACCTGGAATCAAAACCATCGTTTCTGTGGCTTGGTGGTCAAAGACGGCTTTTTTTCATACTTTACACAGAACACACAAAAGGGCTGGTTATAAAGAGGTCACAAGATCAGACATGACATGTGATTATATAATGCATGGAAAATAAGTGTAAGATACCTACACAAAGCAGCAGCATCAAAATTTCCTCCCTCTGGAAATCAGCCGTCCCTGTTTGTCCCAGGACTTGGAAGTCTCAGTCAGAACTTCCAAAACAATGCAAACAAAACACTACTAACTTTGAACTATTTAGTCAAGATTGTCAACCTGTCTCTCCACATACAAGAAATTTCAATACAGCCTTGGAATGATAAGGGACTGTAGCTAACAAGAGCTTTGCACATCAACAGGGAACTACAAGCCGTACCTGGTTCAAGTTCAAAATCTTAGAAGATTCCCTGAAGCCCCTCCCAACTTCATGGGGTTTTAGAATGGAGCTGGAAGACCTGTATGACAAGACTTTGTGGGAAATGAATTTTACTTATCCCTGCTTCTTATTAGAGAAGAATTTATCGATCAGACCATCTTTTCTTAGAGTTTGCCATTTTCCTTTTCAGATTTATGGCCCTGTGAGGCTTGCCTTCAAAATATTTATTGCAGTTTAGACTAATGGACATTGGTTTAGTCCATTGATGGGCATCTGCCCTATGAAAACCTAAGTTCCGTGAGAGGCAAGATCATAATTATTTTTATTCTTCCTCATATTCCAGCTCCCAGAAAAGTCTCAGGCAGGGAGTAAACTTTCAAGTTTGCTTGTTAAACAAATGAAATGAAAAGGATTTGCATATGCATATTCACACGTGTTCTTGCGTACACACACATGTGCTCATGCAATATACATTTCAGGATCAGAAAGGGAAATACAAGATAACATTTTCTGTGCAGGTTTATGCCAGTTCTAATAAAGACAGTCCCATGGACCCCTTCTCTTCACACAAGGGTGTGATGAGACTGTTTTCAGGAGCATACTCTGTGATGGCCAGCGGAGAGGGCTCCCGTGGAGAAAGAACACACCATTGTCATGTCTGGGCATAGGAATGGGTTTCTTCTTACCTTGTTTTCCCTACCTTGGGAATGGAAAAGAAGCAAAAGATGATTAAAATAACGAAGGGAGAATTTATGATGCAAGAGAAGAGAAAGATTCTAATAACAAAAACTCCTTTAAAACTAAAATCCGAATGTTTTCTTTCTGTCCAGACAACAAAATACTCTAAAAAGGACATGTTTCTCTCATAGCAGCTGAACTTGGGATATGTGCAAAGTGTGCACATATGGGTGTGTGAGCACACATGTAATATGATTCCTAACTCTCTGATACAGAAGTAAACTAGCATAACACCCATTCTGCACAGGTTTACAACTATCAGCCCTCTGATCTCCAAGTTAGAGACACAGGTTGGAAGGCTACCAATGCTCTAGCTTCTTTTTATATGAGGGCTGTGGAGATTTGAGGGGATGCGGGGAGAATGACTACCTCGCTCTTTCAGACCTCTGCCAGGTCTCTGGTTGGACAATTTATTGTCCAGACATATTTTTCTTTCACTGTGAGGGCCTAACTGGGGAGAAATTTTAAAGCTGACCTTGCTTTCAAACCACCTATCAGAAGAGCTGTATTTATTAGGGAGGGTGTGCATCTTCATGTTTCCAGTTTGCTCCACATCTTAAGTTATTTCTCAGCGCTGAGAGCTCAAGAGTCAGGAATGTGCTTTACGATGCACTTTCTCCTCTGCTCTTAAATCCAGGCTTTGTGGTCCTTCACACTCAATTTAGCAACATACTTGTAAAATACATGCACAAGAAGGGTTGTTTTGATGTCCCAGATGTCCAAGGAGCTTCCTCAGTAAAGCTTTATTTCTTAGAAATAGGAAAAGTTGCTTTCCCAGTAGTAACATTCAATGGCTCCAGAAGAAAGGTGCCATTGAGGAAAGCTACGATTCACATTATTTATGACAACAGTGAAAGAGAGAACTTGAATTTGAGAGGGATTGAGCCTGGTGCAAATCTTTGATATTAAAAACATTCTGTTTCAGCAAATATAGTCCTTTCAATGTCAATTATTATATTTCTGAGAAGTCATGCCTTCCTAAAACAGTTAATCCCTCTTTCATTTACAAAGATACACATGCCTGCCCTCTATTTGGGCCAGTTTTCTCAAACCAGTAACATGCTAAAGGATACCAAAATGAAATGCGAATCCCTTTTAAATGTTTTTCTCTTCTCTGTTTTAATAGATTAATAAAACGGTAGCGGAGTAGGAAGAGACTCTGAGATCCTTTTCTTCAGTCTCCTCATCCTGACACCTAGAATGCGAAACAATGTGTCCAAGGTCACACAGCAAGAAAATAGCGTGGAATTTCTAATCCAAATCCTTTGCACTTTCCATTAAAATAAGTAACCCTCCCCCCCACACACACCATGAGTTTTCCATGCAACTCACTAATATCCAACTACTACACAAAAACATCTTAAACTAGACAATGTAGACAGCCAAACACAGACAACCAAAATAAATACAAATTTTAATGTATTTGGTGTTCAAAGCAAAAAGTTTTAGGGACCTGGAAGATGAATTTATATGGCTAATTGATTTCCCAACCTTGATGAACCTTATTTTAAAACCTTTTTTGCCCATGTATTTAGTATTTGCTTTAGATATGCTTGTTTTGTCAGTCTGTGTTACCTTTAATTTTTGGAAACATTGAAGAAGTTGGTGTTATTTAGGTAGAATTGGAGTCCTATGGAAAAGTTTGGACAAACAAATAAAAAAAACAATGTTGTAATAAAATGTTTCTCTGGAATATTTTTGCATCCATCTACCTATCCCATTCCTTTATTTTCCATGCCAGGACAATCATAACAGCTTCTTGATTAGTTCTGAATCTAATGTTTCCTTTATCTAATCTCTCCTGAGCACTGATCTTCCTAAAATGCCACTTTGATGTTGCTCCTCTGATTAAAATAGAACAAAACGTTTCACTACTTGTACAATAAAATGCAACTGTTTAGCTGAGACCCCAATGTCTTATACCATATCACTTTTAAACCACATCTTTCATTGCTCCCCTGGACTCAGTCTTGATTTGATCTAAATCTGAATACTTGCATTTCCTATGCATGCCCTGAGGTTTGCTACCTCAGTTCCTCCTTCTGGGGTGCCTGCTTCTATCATTTCTGTCTCAAGTTCACTTACCCTTCAAGGCTAAAAAGAAAAGCAACTTTTTTTTTATTACTGCCTTCAGAAATACTTTCTGCCTCCTCTGAGGTCTTAAGAGCTCTTCATTCGTACCTCTTTTACATGTTTTAAAAAGTTGAATCTATTCCAGGACCTGTGATAAGTACCTTCCACGGATTACCTCATTCCATTCTCTCAACCGTAGGAGAGGAGTATCATATTATTCCCACTTGTCAAGGGAGCAACCTGGTCTTTGAAAAGCTAAGTTATTTATTTTTCCAAGATCACACAGCTAGTAAATGGCAGAAGTCATAACAAGCCTAATTGCCTTTATTTCCAAAATGTATATATATTGAAGTCACTGACTTCACTTCACATTCATCAACACCGCCATGGTCCAAGACATCACTGTCTCTTCCCAGGACTATTGCCAGGATTTTCTACTCCCTGCTTCATTTTGCCTTTCCTTCATTCATTATGTAGTCTCTCGCTTTCCAACACGGTAGCCACTAGCCTTACATAGCTGTTGAGCATTTGAAACGTGGCTAGGACACAGTAGATTTTGAAGACTTACTACCAAAAATAAGTAGATGAATAAATAAATAAAAGAAGGAAAAGCTATATAAAATGTTTAGTCGATAATTTTTTTCTGCATTCAAGCTTTAAATGAGGGATAATGGACAAATAAAATTGAAAGATATTTAAAAGCGAACGTCAGGGTGATTTGATAGACACTGTGAAAGGATTCCCATCAGCTAGCATCTTGCTAATTAACACATCTACCACCTTGCAGATTTATTTATTTATTTGGTTTTAATGAGAATATTTAAGCTCTACTCTTTTAGCAAATTTCAGTGATATAATAAAGTGTATCAACTACAGTCACTGTGTTTTATTTAGATCCTCTGACTTTATTCATCTTATGGCTATACCTTTACCAACCTCTCCTAATTTTCCCCACTCCAAAGGCCCCGGTAACCATTTTTCTACTCTGTGTTCAAGAGTTTGACTTTTTTTTTTTTTTAGATTCCTCAATAAATAATATCATGCAGTATTTATCTTTCTCTTTCTAGTTTCCTCCACTTACATATGTTGCCCTCAAGGTCCATCCACATTGTCACAAATGGTGGGATTTCCAATCGATAAATTATTGTATTGATTACATGTTGAAACAATAATAAAACATTGGGGGATAGAGGTTAAATACAATATATTAAAATTATTTTTGCCCTTTTCTTTACCTTTGTTAATGTAGCTATTAAGAAAAATGAAAATTACCTATGTGGCTCTCATTATGTTTATATCAGGTAGTGCTGACCTACAAAGGAGCTTTTAAAAATGCCAACCTGATCATGTCGCTCCCATTCACTTAGAACAAATGAAACTTATTATTACCCAGGCCTAGAAGGCCCCACATAAACCAGTCCCATCTACCTCTCCAATCTTATTTCACCTACACTTTCTTTCACTCACCAAATTCGAGTCACACTGACCTGATGAGGCGAACCAGTATAACCAGTGCCTGTTCTGCCTTTCTTTCTTGTTAGAAGTCCAATTTTTTTTTCTGATGTTCCTCAGTGGAGGTAACATCTGGCTATACATGGTTGATAGGACCCAAAGTCGTGACTGCTCTAAACTCACCATGCAATCCTAGTGTTCTGGGCAGTAACTGATGTAGGCCCTAAACTTTGGTATGATTCTATTTAGTGAGCCACAGGGGAAGTCCAGAGAGGATTTTGGAAGGGTCTTCCTCCTAAATTAACGAAGTGGGAAGATACAATTTTTCTTCAGCTAAACTTTGCAGTGTCCACATGTGATGCCTGCCAGAACCTGACCAAAAAGGGACCTAGCCAAAGAATAAAGATGATAGACTGAATGTTGAAAGGACCTAGGTTCTTGATGTTGCCATTGAACAATTGAATAACTCAAATTCTATCTTCTTAGGTCTGATAATAATTACTTCTTAGTGCATAAATCTGTTTGAGTTGAGCATTGTTACTTGAACCAAAAGCACCTTAGCTCCCATAGTTTACCTGTTTTCTGTTCCCTAAAACTTTCTCATTCCCACCTTTTGATCTCTGCATTCTAGCCCCTGATCTTGTCTTTCCATCTCTAGCTTCTTTGTATCATTTCAGGACCAATTGAAATATAATTTCCTCAAGCTATGCATTCCTTGATCAATCTTTCTAAGTAGCAAGAGCTCTCCACTCACATTCTTTAACTCATCTTGCTCCTTGTATTGTCTTTAGAGTTCTTAACAACATCTGCTCTCGATTTCATGGTTTCTTTTTTGTTTGTTTTCTCTCAAAAAATTTTAAACCCCATAACATGCCAGGCACAGAGGAGAGGTCAATAAATGTGTGCTGAAAACAAATAAGCAAACAAATTGGAATTTAAATATGAGAAACCAAATATATCACTTTCATGAAAGAGTAATTCTTTCCTTTTTCATGGACAAACATAATCAAATAATCTCTAGTTGGACTTATTCATATATGAATTTGTATTGGAGTCCAAGAGTCAAGTCACCTTTTTAAGTTATATCTATATAAAGCCTCTACAGCCAACAGGAAATAAGTTGGAAAACTCAGTTAAACTACACACTTCTGGATTCAACAAGTATTTAAAGCTATTTGGGTTATTTACCATGTATTTGGGGGAAAATCTAATAGGTGCCTCAGATATCTGATTTATTTTTATTATTTAGTCACAGTATTAATATATCCTGTCCTTGGAAACAAGGCAGTATAATACAATAGTATGGTGAGAGAGTGTGGGCAAAGCCTAAAACTGTCCAGAAGAAGGCTACATCAGAT